>NC_048590.1:38789440-39419440 GCF_013265735.2 Oncorhynchus mykiss
CAGCGTATCACTGTCCAGTGGCAGTCTGACGGCCCGCCCCCATAGCCTGAGCAGCCACACCCTGCGCTCGTCTACTACGGACTGCAGCAGCAGCACCACGGCCAGGGACTACCACACCCAGGCTAGGAACTACAATGCCCATACTAAGGCCCGGGGGCCTTATCTGGACTACAAGTCCCAGAAGCAGACCCAGGACAGGGACTTTAACACCGAGCACTCCAACACCCAGGGCCAGCGCTGCTTCCTCCTGCCCTACTGCAGCCCTCTGGGCCTGGGTCTGACCTCAGCCCAGCCTCCCCTTCCACAGGACCCCAGCGTGGTAGTCCAGGAGCTGCTCTCGTCCCTGCCCTACTGCAGCCCTCTGGGCCTGGGTCTGACCTCAGCCCAGCCTCCCCTTCCACAGGACCCCAGCGTGGTAGTCCAGGAGCTGCTCTCGTCCCTGCCTGAGGACTCCTGTCTGGCCCAGAAAGGCCTGGTGGACCCAGTTAACCTGAAGCGTCCCAGTCCTGCCAGCTCAGCCAAGGCCAGCCCAGAGCTGGAGCACAGAATCAACATCTACAACTGGAAGAATCAGGAGGAAAACCAGTATCAGAGCCGGGGCCAGAGACAGGGCCGAGCCGCAGCCACTGTGCTCCTACAGACTAAGCCTCTCATCCACCTGCAGGGCGGCACTCCTGAGTCCTCTTTGGAGGAGAAGTATAGGCTACTGGGCCCTGCTGATGGTCCACTGGGCCGTCTGCCTGATACATAGGGTTGATTTACACTACTGAGCTAAGCCAAGCCGAACTGAGCTGCATTGTGCTGGCCTGGTTATGCATCCACCATAGTTGTTTGAACCGTGCTGGAAAGGACATGTGAAAAGAATATGTCAGAGCTAGCACTGGTTGGCTCGGGTCGGAACAACAGCGTGAAAAGGGCAATAGTTCATCCCAGAGGACAGAGCATACAGCTCAAGACAGAACTGACTGACCTGGCTTCTCCAAATCCTCATGCTTCAAACAAAGTCAGAGCCTGTTCCAAGATCAAACCTGGCGTTACAAAGACCATCTGTTAGCAAGACAGCACAAACAGATCTGGGGCTAGGCTACCGCTCTCATGTTAGTCTTCCCTTCTCTGTGGGGCTCCGGACAGAGACAGACAGACAGACACAGCCCTCCTCGAACTCAATCTTGGGGTGACTTTGAATAATGCCCCATTTGCACAACAATGACCCAGTGAGGACAGAGGAGACGTGTGGGCCTAGAAAGAACCATCATCAGGAAATCCCACTTTAAATGGGGCCCCAAATGTGAAACAAAACCGTTTGAAATAAAACCAGCAATGGGCCATATTCAAGCCTTTACAGAACAAGCCTATTCAAGTGTTCCTATGTTAACTGCAAGACAGATTTGATATTCTAATATCTAAGTTGGGTGGGAGTGGGAGTGGGAGTGGGTGGTGTTTTTGCTTTCTTTTTATTTGTATTAGCTACTGTAAGTGTGCAGTTCTCTCTGCTCTAACAACCAAGCCACAGGGTGCTTTCCCTGGACAAACTGTCTGTGCCAAATAAACAGACACTTTCTTACTATACTTTTGTCTTTCTATAACAGAGATAAAGAGGTTTGTAGAGGTAGAGGAACATCAACCATATCAAGCCTGGTATTTTCTAGCCAGATCCAACAACAGGCAATTGAAGAAATGATGGAGGAATTAAAAGTATGAGGATAGGTGGTGAATGGCCCTAAAGGATCCCAAGAGGTCCAGCATAAGAAAAGCATGTGAATCTGATTATGAGCTGTGATGGAGGATTGGTGTTTTAGATTGGAGTGCTGGTAGCATGAACCTTTCTTTAAAAGATCTGCAGCCTGAACATGGCTAGCCAATCCTGTGCACTTTAATCTTTACAGATGTTTTGTAAACTTAATATGTGGGGAACTCATTGCCAAATATCAGGTGGTGCCATTCAAATAATAAATAAACCTTTGTAACATTAACTATATTTTGGTCCCATTTTGTTGCTTTACATTGTACATGAGCCATGCCATTTTCAATTATAATATGTTGTACATTGGTAGCAGAGATTTTCGTATTCACTCTAATATTCATTACTTGCATTTACCAAGGGAAATGATGTATATATGGATGTCCTTTACAAAGCAATACATGAAATGACACAGTAGAATACATTCCAGACCAAAAAGTACTACGATGTATTCTAATTTGCATAATTCGAGATAGAATCCTCTACATGAATATGAAGGAGTTTGTTTTACATGTGGGCTCTTTATCAGATATGACTGAGCCTTCCCATTGGCTCCAGACTCTACAACATCACCCTACAACACTTTTGCATTAGCAACTGTCAACTTATTTGCATATCGCTCTGAAATGAAATAAATGATTCATATCTATTACCATTGGAGAGACCTGTCACAACAAAAATGTAATTGGTTAACGAGGTTTGTCATTATAAATGTCTGGTAATGAGGATTAAACCCCCTAATTAACTTTCGATCAAATAATTAATTTAGGACATAAACTACCCATTTTGTTGCTTGTCAAGTGTTTACAAGTAAATTGTATGTTTAATTGTTAATTAATAACAAGGCCTAAGTGTTTCAGAAGTATTCATTAAGACATGGGGACAGTAAAGTGGGGGTTGGGTCTAATGTTATTTGAGGACCATGATCATGTGAAGTAAAGTCATTATGGGTTTCAATAAGAGCTGATGTAGCGTTTTATTTCCAGCTGAACGATCACACCACCCTCCTTTGGCGACAATGCTTTTCCTCTACTTAGGGTTAGCGGAAGAAACGTTTGGCGTGTATGTCTTAACAAATTTATTTGCATTCTTAATTAGACATCCTTTTTTATAGTGTAATTGAGCACTTCAGTGTTCATTCAGAAACTATACATTTTGAACATTTTGAAGCACACTGATTTTCTTTGTCCTTCATAAATGTGCCATTATCCACCGTGATATATAACACCATTATCCATCGTGATATAAAACACCATTATCCACCGTGATATAAAACACCATTATCCACCGTGATATATAACACCATTATCCACCGTGATATATAACACTATTATCCATCGTGATATATAACACCATTATCCACCGTGATATAAAACACCATTATCCACCGTGATATATAACACTATTATTCTGATACTGTAGCTTTCCATTATCCACCATGATATATAACACCATTATCCAACGTGATATATTACTGTATTATTCTGATACTGTAGCTTTCCATTATCCACCGTGATATATAACACTGTATTATTCTGATACTGTAGCTTTCCATTATCCACCATCACATATAACACTGTATTATCCTGATACTGTAGCTTTCCATTATCCACCGTGATATATAACACTGTATTATTCTGTAGCTTTCCATTATCCACCGTGATATATAACACCGTATTATTCTGATACTGTAGCTTTCCTTTATCCACCATCACATATAACACTGTATTATCCTGATACTATAGCTTTCCATTATCCACCATGACATATAACACTGTATTATCCTGATACTATAGCTTTCCATTATCCACCATGATATATAACACTATTATCCTGATACTATAGCTTTCCATTATCCACCATGACATATAACACTGTATTATCCTGATACTATAGCTTTCCATTATCCACTGTGATATATAACACTGTATTATCCTGATACTGTAGCTTTCCATTATCCACCGTGATATATAACACTGTATTATTCTGATACTGTATCTTTCCGTTATCCACCGTGATATATAACACCGTATTATTCTGATACTGTAGCTTTCTATTATCCACCATGATATATAACACTATTATTCTGATACTGTCGCTTTCCATTATCCACCGTGATATATAACACTATTATCCACCGTGATATATAACACTGTATTATTCTGATACTGTAGCTTTCCATTATCCACCATGATATATAACACCGTATTATTCTGATACTGTAGCTTTCTATTATCCACCGTGATATATAACACTATTATCCACCGTGATATATAACACTATTATCCACCGTGATAAATAACACTATTATCCACCGTGATATATAACACTATTATCCACCGTGATATATAACACTATTATTCTGATCCTGTAGCTTTCCATTATCCACCGTGATATATAACACTATTATCCACCGTGATATATAACACTATTATCCACCGTGATATATAACACTATTATTCTGATCCTGTAGCTTTCCATTATCCACCGTGATATATAACACTATTATCCACCGTGATATATAACACTATTATCCACCGTGATATATAACACTATTATTCTGATACTGTAGCGTTCCATTATCCACCGTGATATATAACACTGTATTATTCTGTAGCTTTCAATTATCCACTGTTTTATATAACACTATTATTCTGTAGCTTTCCATTATCCACCGTGATATATAACACTGTATTATTCTGTAGCTTTCCATTATCCACCGTGATATATAACACTGTATTATTCTGTAGCTTTCCATTATCCGTGATATATAACACTATTATTCTGATACTGTAGCGTTCCATTATCCACCGTGATATATAACACTATTATTCTGTAGCTTTCCATTATCCACCGTGATATATAACACTGTATTATTCTGATACTGTAGCTTTCCATTATCCACCATCACATATAACACTGTATTATCCTGATACTGTAGCTTTCCATTATCCACCGTGATATATAACACTATTATCCTGATACTGTAGCTTTCCATTATCCACCGTAATATATAACACTATTATCCTGATACTGTAGCTTTCCATTATCCACCGTGATATATAACACTATTATCCTGATACTGTCACTTTCCATTATCCACCGTGACATACAACACTGTATTATTCTGTAGCTTTCCATTATCCACCGTGATATATAACACTATTATTCTGATACTGTAGCTTTCCATTATCCACCGTGATATATAACACTATTATTCTGATACTGTAGCTTTCCATTATCCACTGTGATATATAACACTGTATTATCCTGATACTGTAGCTTTCCATTATCCACTGTGATATATAACACTGTATTATCCTGATACTGTAGCTTTCCATTATCCACCGTGATATCTAACACTATTATCCTGATACTGTAGCTTTCCATTATCCATCGTGATATATAACACCGTATTATTCTGATACTGTAGCTTTCCATTATCCACTGTGATATATAACACTATTATCCTGATAATGTAGCTTTTCATTATCCACCGTAATATGTAACACTATTATCCTGATACTGTAGCTTTCCATTATCCACCGTGATATATAACACTGTATTATTCTGTAGCTTTCCATTATCCACCGTGATTATATAACACTATTATCCACCGTGATATATAACACTGTATTATTCTGTAGCTTTCCATTATCCACCGTGATATATAACACTATTATTCTGATACTGTAGCTTTCCATTATCCACTGTGATATATAACACTGTATTATCCTGATACTGTAGCTTTCCATTATCCACTGTGATATATAACACTGTATTATCCTGATACTGTAGCTTTCCATTATCCACCGTGATATCTAACACTATTATCCTGATACTGTAGCTTTCCATTATCCATCGTGATATATAACACCGTATTATTCTGATACTGTAGCTTTCCATTATCCACTGTGATATATAACACTATTATCCTGTAGCTTTCCATTATCCACCGTGATATATAACACTGTATTATTCTGTAGCTTTCCATTATCCACCGTGATATATAACACTGTATTATTCTGTAGCTTTCCATTATCCACCGTGATTATATAACACTATTATCCACCGTGATATATAACACTGTATTATTCTGTAGCTTTCCATTATCCACCATGACATATAACACTGTATTATCCTGATACTGTAGCTTTCCATTATCCACTGTGATATATAACACTGTATTATCCTGATACTATAGCTTTCCATTATCCACCATGATATATAACACTATTATCCTGATACTGTAGCTTTCCATTATCCACCGTAATATATAACACTATTATCCTGATACTGTAGCTTTCCATTATCCACCGTGATATACAACACTGTATTATTCTGTAGCTTTCCATTATCCACCATGATATATAACACTGTATTATTCTGATACTGTAGCTTTCCTTTATCCACCGTGATATATAACACTATTATTCTGATACTGTAGCTTTCCATTATCCACTGTGATTATATAACACTATTATCCACCATGATATATAACACCATATTATTCTGATACTGTAGCTTTCTATTATCCACCATGATATATAACACTATTATTCTGATACTGTCGCTTTTCATTATCCACTGTGATATATAAACACCGTATTATTCTGATACTGTCGCTTTCCATTATCCACCGTGATATATAACACTGTATTATTCTGTAGCTTTCCATTATCCACTGTTTTATATAACACTATTATTCTGTAGCTTTCCATTATCCACTGTGATATATAACACTGTATTATTCTGATACTGTAGCTTTTCATTATCCACCGTGATATATAACACTGTATTATTCTGATACTGTAGCTTTCCATTATCCACCATCACATATAACACTGTATTATCCTGATACTGTAGCGTTCCATTATCCACCGTGATATATAACACTATTATCCTGATACTGTAGCTTTCCATTATCCACCGTAATATATAACACTATTATCCTGATACTGTAGCTTTCCATTATCCACGTGATATATAACACTGTATTATTCTGTAGCTTTCCATTATCCACCGTGATATATAACACCGTATTATTCTGATACTGTAGCTTTCCATTATCCACCGTGATATAACACTATTATCCACCATGATATATAACACTATTATTCTGATACTGTAGCTTTCCATTATCCACTGTGATTCTATAACACTATTATCCACCGTGATATATAACACTATAGTGTTCTGATACTGTAGCTTTCCATTATCCACCGTGATATATAACACTGTATTATTCTGTAGCTTTCCATTATCCACAGTGATATATAACACCATATTATTCTGATACTGTAGCTTTCCTTTATCCACCATGACATATAACACTGTATTATCCTGATACTGTAGCTTTCCATTATCCACTGTGATATAAAACACTGTATTATCCTGATACTGTAGCTTTCCATTATCCACCGTGATATATAACACCGTATTATTCTGATAATGTAGCTTTCCGTTATCCACCGTGATATATAACACTGTATTATTCTGTAGCTTTCCATTATCCACCGTGATATATAACACCGTATTATTCTGATACTGTAGCTTTCCATTATCCACCGTGATATAACACTATTATCCACCATGATATATAACACTGTATTATTCTGATACTGTAGCTTTCCATTATCCACTGTGATTCTATAACACTATTATCCACCGTGATATATAACACTATAGTGTTCTGATACTGTAGCTTTCCATTATCCACCGTGATATATAACACTGTATTATTCTGTAGCTTTCCATTATCCACAGTGATATATAACACCATATTATTCTGATACTGTAGCTTTCCTTTATCCACCATGACATATAACACTGTATTATCCTGATACTGTAGCTTTCCATTATCCACTGTGATATAAAACACTGTATTATCCTGATACTGTAGCTTTCCATTATCCACCGTGATATATAACACCGTATTATTCTGATAATGTAGCTTTCCGTTATCCACCGTGATATATAACACTATTATTCTGTAGCTTTCCATTATCCACCGTGATATATAACACTATTATTCTGTAGCTTTCCATTATCCACCGTGATATATAACACTATTATTCTGTAGCTTTCCATTATCCACCGTGATATATAACACTATTATTCTGTAGCTTTCCATTATCCACCGTGATATATAACACTGTATTATTCTGTAGCTTTCCATTATCCACCGTGATATATAACACTATTATTCTGTATCTTTCCATTATCCACCGTGATATATAACACTGTATTATTCTGTAGCTTTCCATTATCCGTGATATATAACACTATTATTCTGATACTGTAGCGTTCCATTATCCACCGTGATATATATCACTATTATTCTGTAGCTTTCCATTATCCACCGTGATATATAACACTGTATTATTCTGTAGCTTTCCATTATCCACCGTGATATATAACACTATTATTCTGTAGCTTTCCATTATCCGTGATATATAACACTATTATTCTGATACTGTAGCGTTCCATTATCCACCGTGATATATAACACTATTATTCTGATACTGTAGCTTTCCATTATCCACCGTGATATATAACACTATTATTCTGATACTGTAGCTTTCCATTATCCACCGTGATATATAACACTATTATTCTGATACTGTAGCTTTCCATTATCCACCGTGATATATAACACTGTATTATTCTGTAGCTTTCCATTATCCACAGTGATATATAACACCATATTATTCTGATACTGTAGCTTTCCTTTATCCACCATGACATATAACACTGTATTATCCTGATACTGTAGCTTTCCATTATCCACTGTGATATAAAACACTGTATTATCCTGATACTGTAGCTTTCCATTATCCACCGTGATATATAACACCGTATTATTCTGATAATGTAGCTTTCCGTTATCCACCGTGATATATAACACTATTATTCTGTAGCTTTCCATTATCCACCGTGATATATAACACTATTATTCTGTAGCTTTCCATTATCCACCGTGATATATAACACTATTATTCTGTAGCTTTCCATTATCCACCGTGATATATAACACTGTATTATTCTGTAGCTTTCCATTATCCACCGTGATATATAACACTATTATTCTGTAGCTTTCCATTATCCACCGTGATATATAACACTGTATTATTCTGTAGCTTTCCATTATCCGTGATATATAACACTATTATTCTGATACTGTAGCGTTCCATTATCCACCGTGATATATAACACTATTATTCTGTAGCTTTCCATTATCCACCATGATATATAACACTGTATTATTCTGTAGCTTTCCATTATCCACCGTGATATATAACACTATTATTCTGTAGCTTTCCATTATCCGTGATATATAACACTATTATTCTGATACTGTAGCGTTCCATTATCTACCGTGATATATAACACTATTATTCTGATACTGTAGCTTTCCATTATCCATCGTGATATATAACACTATTATTCTGATACTGTAGCTTTCCATTATCCACCGTGATATATAACACTATTATTCTGATACTGTAGCTTTCCATTATCCACCGTGATATATAACACTATTATTCTGATACTGTAGCTTTCCATTATCCACCGTGATATATAACACTATTATCCACCGTGATATATAACACTATTATCCACCGTGATATATAACACTATTATTCTGATACTGTAGCTTTCCATTATCCACCGTGATATATAACACCGTATTATTCTGATACTGTAGCTTTCCATTATCCACCGTAATATATAACACTATTATCCTGATACTGTAGCTTTCCATTATCCACCGTGATATATAACACTGTATTATTCTGTAGCTTTCCATTATCCACCGTGATATATAACACCGTATTATTCTGATACTGTAGCTTTCCATTATCCACCGTGATATAACACTATTATCCACCATGATATATAACACTGTATTATTCTGATACTGTAGCTTTCCATTATCCACTGTGATTCTATAACACTATTATCCACCGTGATATATAACACTATAGTGTTCTGATACTGTAGCTTTCCATTATCCACCGTGATATATAACACTGTATTATTCTGTAGCTTTCCATTATCCACCGTGATATATAACACCATATTATTCTGATACTGTAGCTTTCCTTTATCCACCATCACATATAACACTGTATTATCCTGATACTGTAGCTTTCCATTATCCACTGTGATATATAACACTGTATTATCCTGATACTGTAGCTTTCCATTATCCACCGTGATATATAACACCGTATTATTCTGATACTGTAGCTTTCTGTTATCCACCGTGATATGTAACACTATTATTCTGTAGCTTTCCATTATCCACCGTGATATATAACACTATTATTCTGTAGCTTTCCATTATCCACCGTGATATATAACACTGTATTATTCTGTAGCTTTCCATTATCCACCGTGATATATAACACTATTATTCTGTAGCTTTCCATTATCCACCGTGATATATAACACTGTATTATTCTGTAGCTTTCCATTATCCACTGTGATATATAACACTATTATTCTGTAGCTTTCCATTATCCGTGATATATAACACTATTATTCTGATACTGTAGCGTTCCATTATCCACCGTGATATATAACACTATTATTCTGATACTGTAGCTTTCCATTATCCACCGTGATATATAACACTATTATTCTGATACTGTAGCTTTCCATTATCCACCGTGATATATAACACTATTATTCTGATACTGTAGCTTTCCATTATCCACCGTGATATATAACACTATTATCCACCGTGATATATAACACTATTATCCACCGTGATATATAACACTATTATTCTGATACTGTAGCTTTCCATTATCCACCATGATATATAACACCATTATCCACCGTGATATATAACACTATTATTCACCGTGATATATAACACTATTATCCACCGTGATATATAACACTATTATCCACCGTGATATATAACACTATTATCCACCGTGATATATAACACTATTATTCTGATACTGTAGCTTTCCATTATCCACCGTGATATATAACACTATTATCCACCGTGATATATAACACTGTATTATTCTGTAGCTTTCCATTATCCACTGTGATATATAACACTATTATTCTGTAGCTTTCCATTATCCGTGATATATAACACTATTATTCTGATACTGTAGCGTTCCATTATCCACCGTGATATATAACACTATTATTCTGATACTGTACCTTTCCATTATCCACCGTGATATATAACACTATTATTCTGATACTGTAGCTTTCCATTATCCACCGTGATATATAACACTATTATTCTGATCCTGTAGCTTTCCATTATCCACCGTGATATATAACACTATTATCCACCGTGATATATAACACTATTATCCACCGTGATATATAACACTATTATTCTGATACTGTAGCTTTCCATTATCCACCATGATATATAACACCATTATCCACCGTGATATATAACACTATTATTCACCGTGATATATAACACTATTATTCTGTAGCTTTCCATTATCCACCGTGATATATAACACTGTATTATTCTGTAGCTTTCCATTATCCACCGTGATATATAACACTATTATTCTGTAGCTTTCCATTATCCACCGTGATATATAACACTGTATTATTCTGTAGCTTTCCATTATCCACTGTGATATATAACACTATTATTCTGTAGCTTTCCATTATCCGTGATATATAACACTATTATTCTGATACTGTAGCGTTCCATTATCCACCGTGATATATAACACTATTATTCTGATACTGTAGCTTTCCATTATCCACCGTGATATATAACACTATTATTCTGATACTGTAGCTTTCCATTATCCACCGTGATATATAACACTATTATTCTGATACTGTAGCTTTCCATCATCCACCGTGATATATAACACTATTATTCTGATACTGTAGCTTTCCATTATCCACCGTGATATATAACACTATTATCCACCGTGATATATAACACTATTATCCACCGTGATATATAACACTATTATTCTGATACTGTCGCTTTCCATTATCCACCGTGATATATAACACTATTATCCACCGTGATATATAACACTATTATTCTGATACTGTAGCTTTCCATCATCCACCGTGATATATAACACTATTATTCTGATACTGTAGCTTTCCATTATCCACCGTGATATATAACACTATTATCCACCGTGATATATAACACTATTATCCACCGTGATATATAACACTATTATTCTGATACTGTCGCTTTCCATTATCCACCGTGATATATAACACTATTATCCACCGTGATATATAACACTATTATTCTGATACTGTAGCTTTCCATCATCCACCGTGATATATAACACTATTATTCTGATACTGTAGCTTTCCATTATCCACCATGATATATAACACCATTATCCACCGTGATATATAACACTATTATTCACCGTGATATATAACACTATTATACACCGTGATATATAACACTATTATCCACCGTGATATATAACACCATTATCCACCGTGATATATAACACTATTATCCACCGTGATATATAACACTATTATCCACCGTGATATAAAACACCATTATCCACCGTGATATATAACACTATTATCCACCGTGATATATAACACTATTATTCTGATACTGTAGCTTTCCATTATCCACCGTGATATATAACACTATTATTCTGATACTGTAGCTTTCCATTATCCACCGTGATATATAACACTATTATCCACCGTGATATATAACACTATTATTCTGATACTGTAGCTTTCCATTATCCACCGTGATATATAACACTATTATCCACCGTGATATATAACACTATTATCCACCGTGATATATAACACTATTATCCACCGTGATATATAACACTATTATCCA
Organism: Oncorhynchus mykiss; assembly: GCF_013265735.2. NCBI lineage: Eukaryota > Metazoa > Chordata > Actinopteri > Salmoniformes > Salmonidae > Oncorhynchus > Oncorhynchus mykiss. Next base: position 38,802,034 of record NC_048590.1, read on the forward strand.
CCGTGATATATAACACTATTATTCTGATCCTGTAGCTTTCCATTATCCACCGTGATATATAACACTATTATCCACCGTGATATATAACACTATTATCCACCGTGATAAATAACACTATTATCCACCGTGATATATAACACTATTATCCACCGTGATATATAACACTATTATTCTGATACTGTAGCTTTCCATTATCCACCGTGATATATATCATGGTGGATAATAATGTCATAGATCACAGTGGATAATGGAAAGCTACAGTATCAGAATAATACACTTATATCATGGTGGATAATAGTGTTATATATCATGCTGGATAATAGTGTTATTACAACATTATCCACCGTGATATAACAGTGTATTATTCTGATACTGTAGCTTTCCAAAAAGGAAAGCCCAAACATCCATTTGATCAGATTTCAAATCCTCAACAAAAACAAATTGAAAGGAACAAGTTGTGAGACATTGTAGCATATCCACTGGCTTTATTATTCCTTAAAAATATTATATATATCACAATAAAATATGTATTAGATGTAGACATTTTAAGCACCCATTTCAAAATGCACACGAAGCATGAAATGCAGTTTAAGGCAGGATTTTCTTTTGGGTAGTTAAAACTGGAAGCTTATGGTGGTTAATGTTTCATCTTCAGATTTCGGAGTATTATAGGATCTTGGTTGGATCATGATGGCGATCACTTCTTCAATGCTGCAGTCATCTCAGGAACAGCCTACAAGTACAAACAGTTCTCATACCCCTTGGCAACAACAACAAATGACACATCCATTGTCTTTGACTGTTATATGAAATCAGAGTGTACACTGGTAAGATGAGAACTATTGTCACAGTTCTGGACCTGCCTGTTATTATTATCTCTACTTACCCACCACTTCAGCAGAATATTACTAACTTAAACACCTAGTCACCAAAACCGGCCGATCACACGCAACGGCACTGTTTAATAAATGATGAGGCAAACAAATGGAAAAAGCCACTAGGCTTTCACTTCTCACAAAGGGTCCCTCTTGAAGAGTCTGGCAAAGCTTGGGCACTGGATCTGGATCGGCCACCTCCGTCTTTATGCCTAAACTAGAGGGTAGAAGTGCTGCCTGGAACCCTGTGGCGTTGAGCCCTGCCAAAGTTACCTGAACATGTCAATTAGGAGTGAATAGGAACACAGAATCAATATGACAGCCAACACCAGGCAGTCCCCTTAGTTTAACTATCAGGTAGTTCCTGTTAAGGTTGAGGAGTGGAAGTTACTCTCTGAGCAGGAGGTCCTCTCATGAACTATCCACTGATACATTCACGAGTTCAATAATTCAGTACATCTGCTTTTTCATTAGGTGGAGTAATATACAGTTCCAAATGGTTCCTATTCTATCAATCACAATAACTGATTTACCAGGTTTGGATTCAGGCACTCAACAGAGAAATGTTTACAGTCGGAGAGAGTAAGAACTTAACTGCATATTCATTTAAACACGATTTCACTCAGTGTTATTTTAGGCTAATCCCAGAAACCTAGTTAACAGATGTAACTGAATAAGGCACAACTCAGTAAGGCACAAGGTCTCTAGAAGTTTTGCTTTCTGAGATTAAACAACTGAATAATATTCAAATGTATGAGAGGGAAAACCAGACATTAACATTGCCTTTAAAACAGGTCAAATAGATGGCTACACCACCAAGCTAATGAATCCCCATTGTTTAAGACTGAACGGCAAATGGAAGGTGCCCTTTAATGATTTATAATGATAAACCTAACTATTCAATTCATTTTATCAAACTCATTTATAGAACCCCTTGTACATCAACAGTTGTCACAAAATGCTTTTACAATGAATGACATTATTACACAGGAATACTTTTAATGAGCGTCTGACAGCCTGGGCCTCTGATCAAAGGAAATGGCTTGCGGGAGGTCTCTAGTGAACCAGGAAGTGCCTCAATGACACAATCAGAGAAGAAGAAGAGTGAATTAACAGTGACCATTAGACATTTCCCTTAATAATTGAAATGTTTGAATAAAGGCTCAGAGGGAGTCAGTTTAAATGCAGTAACATTAGTCGATCAGTCGTTGATGTGTCTTATTACAGCATCATTAACTGAGGAGGAAATCTAAGATATCACCTCTTTCTTGCGCTTTTCAAATGTGTTTTGCTATTGTATACTTAAGCAATGAGGCACGAGGGGGTGTGGTATATGGCCAATATACCACGGCTAAGGGCTGTTCTTAAGTACGACGCAATGCAGAGTGCCTGGATACAGCCCTTAGCCGTGGTATATTGGCCATATACAACAAACCCCTGAAGTGCCTTATTACGATTATAAACTGGTTACCAACCTAATTAGAGTAGTAAAAATACGTGTTTTTTCATACCTGTGGTATACGGTCTGATATACCACGGCTGTCAGATAATCAGCATTCAGGGCTTGAACCAGCCAGTTTATAATAATTTATAGCTAATTAAGGACCTATGTAACGCTTGTCTTCTTCCTCTGAGGAGGAGTAAGAGAGATCGGACCAAGTGTCCATAATGATACTTTATTTACATGAACACCAGAAAACAAAATAACGAGACAATGAAATGAAACAGTCCTGTACGGTGACAAACACTAAACAGAAAACAATCACCCACAACTCAAAGGTGAAACCAGGCTACCTAAGTTTGGTTCTCAATCAGGGACAACGATTGACAGCTGCCTCTGATTGAGAACCATACCAGGCCAAACACAGAAATACCAAAACATAGAAAAAGGAACATAGACAACCCACCCAACTCACGCCCTGACCATTCTAAAACAAAGACATAACAAAATAACTAAGGTCAGAACGTGACAACCTAATTCAGTCAAAACCAATGTTATGTTTGCTTTTATCAGGAAACCACTTTTGGTAGAATAAGGTCCATATTATTAATATAACAAATACACATCATATTAATAAACCTATTTTAAATCCTCCTGAGGGTACTAGAAGAATGACTCTTAAAGGAGAGATGGACAGGGTGTGACAGGGATCTGTAATGATGGCATGAGGGTGTGATGGATATTTCCCTCAAGACTCCTCACCACAATTTACCCATCAGGACTAAGCAGATCTCAAGTACATGAACACTGACACTTTAAATGCTGTCATGAATTAGAAATACTGGGCACCATACAGGTTAATTTCAGTGTATCAGTGTTGACTTGGATAACACTCATAGCACTTCACTAAACCTATACAGGGTGTGGTGTATAATACTTCATTTAGCCAATGCTGAAGATCTAGGTCCACCTCCTTAAGATTAACTAAATATCTACCTCCATATAGGGATTCATTTCACACCTTTAATATCACAATATCTAATTGTGTCATCATTGACAGTCTTACCTTGAAAAGATCCTCCACCAAACCGTAGTCAGCTACCTGGAAAATAGGTGCCTCTGGATCTTTGTTGATGGCAACGATTATCTAGAAATAAAACATGTGTCACAGTTCGTCTCAGTACATGTACTAACCTGTCCTCTGAATGTAAATGCAAAGCGGTATGCATACTGTACATGGATTGCCTCAGAATTTGAATGGAGGCTAAACCAAACACTTAAATCATAAATGAAAGATACATTGCTATGCAAACTGATGATCCACATCCTAAAGCAGTGAGTCAGCATCCGACATTAGGACAATATCAGTCACTATGATAAGAATCAAAATGAAGTAAAAAAAGAAAAGAAAAAGAACAAAATAAAGTTGTATTACCATCCCTTACTACTCTCTCGTGTTATTTACACACACACTATGCTTTCATTACATATTGCATAGATTGTTAAAGCAGCAAACATACAAACCCAAATTAGCTGCACTTAAGTGATGTCACATATGAATGTGTTTTTTTTAAGTGGATGAAAGTGATTTTGAAAACAGCTCCGTGACATCAAGCGGCAGGATATACGTAGAAGCAGAGTAAATTTCATACAAAACAAATAGATATGGGACTATGGCTGCATAATAGTACATAATACTGTGGTCTGACACATTCAGAACACATCCCACACACTCTACTCTCATCTTAAGAAGCAAGAGAGAAAATACAAATAAATTATACATCATTCTTTAAAAAGCTTCTTCGGGTTCCCTTTTAAAACACACTTCTTAAGTGCACGGGAACCCGGAGCAGATAGCTCGCCTTGGTGGAAGAAATCCACTCAGGAGACTGTTGTCATGGCTACGAAAGAGTTTCTCCATTTTACATTTACATAAAACAGTTCTCTTCCAGGGACAGATGTATTCTGCCCTCCACTTGCTGTAAAAGTGGGTCAAATACAGTGAAAAAAGAGGAATATAAATAAGAAAAAGTACTCTGACCAAGTTCATTCAAATCCTCCTCATATATAGACATTCTGAAAGAGTGAATTACTGTAATACTATTAATTAGGTAAATTGGTGCAGTTGTATGACACCCATTTTGGCTTTTTCAAATCAGCCTATACAGTAACAGTGTTAACTGGACTGATTATTGGAATGGGTGATCTTTATACTTTCAGATAACTTGAAGATATCAAATGATTGACTGAAGATAAACATTTTAAAAAACAGTTTCAAAGAGTTGTAAATTATGTTAAATTAATTAACACTTTTTAATTAACATTAATACAATTTATTTTAAATCAATATGACATTTAATCAGTATCTCCATTGTTTTACTGTATGTATATCTTTACTTGTTAATCCATCACTAGTGCAAATTCCATAAAAGGCGGTAGAATAAGCTTAGCTACATGAAATTGTGATAAACATGAGGGTGAGACGTATTTATCACTCTCCTGGTGACAAGGCGCTACATCACAAAGAGCTCAGAAGAATTTAATAAAATAAATCAACACCACAGTTAATTTAGCAATCAGACGCACAAGCCCCATAACTATACGTACTTATGCATGACTTGCGACAGTAAGAATCAGCAAAAAACAATGTTTTAAAAAGCACAACTTGCTTCAAAAATATATTGCTGTATAAAACACATCCTGTATTTTTTTGGAGTACTAGAAAAATTCAGAACATCTTGCATCCTCAAATATATTTAAAAAAAAATGTTTTCATCAGTAGAACAAATCTATTTACATTTGTTTAAATGAGAAGTATTATCCACAAGTAATAACACAGCCATACCACAATAATACCACTATCTTATTTAGACTGCTTAGTTTGATGTGTGTGATGTGGTGCACCTTGCTGTTCTTCATCCCAGCCAGGTTCTGAATAGCTCCAGAGATGCCCACTGCGATGTAGAGTTCCTGGAAATAAAACATAATACATTATTATATACTGACTGGCCATTTTATAAAAAATGTAATTCATATAACGAAACATTTATATTATTGCAATAATACTACACAGACATAAATAAATAAAATAAATCAGCTTTCAAGTTTTAATAAACAGAGATATTGTAGGGTGAACAAAAAATATATATTCTGAAAAAAAAAAGTCTCAACCAAATGAATGAAAAGGTTTGGCCAAAAAAAATATATATTCTGAAACAAAAAAGTCTCAACCAAATGAATGAAAAGGTTTGGCCAAAAAAAATATATATTCTGAAACAAAAAAGTCTCAACCAAATGAATGAAAAGGTTTGGCCAAAAAAAATATATATTCTGAAACAAAAAAGTCTCAACCAAATGAATGAAAAGGTTTGGCCAAAAAAAATATATATTCTGAAACAAAAAAGTCTCAACCAAATGAATGAAAAGGTTTGGCCAAAAAAATATATATTCTGAAAAAAAAAAGTCTCAACCAAATGAATGAAAATGTTTGGCCACAATATAATATGTAAGACTATTGATTTAACCATTACTTTTCAACAACTTAAAATGAGAAGATGATGCGTGTTTTCACACATACATACACAGCATGGCCATCAGAGAATCCCTATGACCACAGCCTTACGAGATAGGCTCTCATAACCAGTAGTTGCAGTGACCATAAGTGACCAACACCAGAACCACAAACTGAACCCTAATCCCCCGGAACCATTTACACCATACTCTGACCCGGTAGGCAGTCAATTCCTGACCATACATCTCAATGGCTCTGACCAGAGTGTGGTCCTTTAGGGTGTCTGACAGCCAGAGTGTGGGGGCCTGGGCCCCTGGCTGCAACATTACCATCCATTCTCCAGGGAGCAGCACATCAATTGCTTTCAGCTAAATGCACTCACATATGAATATTTCAGTAGGATTTAATGTTTCAGCTGCAGCCCCAGAGGAACAGAGCATCAATTTGTGAACACAGTTCTCCCGGAGTTAAAAGCCAGGCTGGATAATACAGTATGAAAGGCACTGTCAATCCAGAGGCCTTTTTCCCCCCAGACTGGGAGAGAGAAAATAAAAAATAGAAAAGCTTCTCCCCGTTAGCCTCCAAGTAGGTCCCCAGCTGGGTATAAACAGCTTTTTGAAAGTTTTCCACTACAAACTGCTAGACTTTGGGGGGGTCATTTAGCCCTGAATGTTTTTAAAGTATATGTAGGGAGAGGAGGAGAATGGCCAGACGATTTGCCAAGCTTGGGCAGTTTTTCCCTCTTCTTCTGCCTGTCTGTCTGCTTGCCTGTCTGGTGTTTGGCCTCTCCACAGCTGCTGTGAGCCGTGGCAGCAGGGCAGGGACTTGGTGCACTCGTTGGCCTGTTAATAAAATCCCCCAAAGTGATGCTGAAACCCAGTGGTTCACACAGCACAGCTCCCCTCAGGTGTGAGAACACAAGCTCCTGTACACACAGCCAGATTGTGACACAACGGAATTAATCAACCAGGTGATCACGGGATGCTGCTGTGTGCAAACAGACAGCAAAGGACAACAGGTTGGCTAACGATACTAAATACTGTTAGACTGGCTCGGTGGCATCTCAGGACTGAGTCCTATAACTGGTTTGACAGAAGAATCTATGATATTCAATGCCTTGAAAAGCATATGAAAAAAGGTTAAAAGTGGTCTTTATTTTGTTATATTTCTACTGTTGGCCTACATGTGACAATGCTTGTGAAGATGAGAAAATTATAAAGTTATCACTTGAAATTATTACTTTAGTCCTCTAAAATCATAAGTAAAAGACTATATCAACCTGCATCATTCAGAAACCACCAATGCCTTTACAGTGCTCTCACTTAACAATAGCCTTATATTATAAATCTTTAATTATTTGTTCCTTATGACAAAACCTGAAACAATTGTATGTCATTATTTTAATCAATTGTTATTGTATCCCATTTCAAGTAAAATACTTAGTCTTTGTAAATAATTAACAAGAATACAGTAATTGAAACATTCATTTTGCCAGCGTTATTTTGACTGATACATTGAGTCAAGCGGAGGTGTTGCTCTCCTCATTTAAGTGACACGGCGTCTTGTAAAAGCCACTAATAAGTTTTCTCCTGATGAGTGCAGTTCATAATAAAATACACGACAACGCATGTGTAAACTAAAACAGGCCACTGACAGTTACACTAATAAGGTCATAATGGCCCAGGTTCCTGAAGCCAACAATGCAGAAATGCCCTCAGGCAGCAATCAAAAATGTATCCTAATTATCATGTGAATACTGCATCACCTCTGAAGAATGATAAATTATAAATCCACAACATGGTTCCCCTCTCAGACTGGCATGAGGAAATATGTGATTTCTTTGTGGGGGGGGGGGGGGGGGGGGGGGGGGTCAGAGCATTTCAGAAGGCTTGTCATGGAATAATGGAGACTTAGGAGGTAGAATTAGTAGACATACCATCCACTGCTTACTGTGTACGAAATATACCTACAACTTTAAATATATACAGTACCAGTCAAAAGTGCACCTGACTCTTTTCTACATTGTAGAATAATACTGAAGACATCAAAACTATGAAATAACACACATGGAATCATGTAGTAACCAAGAAAAAATTAAATACATCAAAATATAATTTAGATTTAGAAAGTTGCCACCCTTTGCACACTCCTGACATTCTCTCAATCAGCTTCACCTGGAATACTTTTCCAACAGTCTTGAAGCAGTTCCCACATATGCTGAGAACTTGCTGGCTGCCTTTCCATCAGTCTGCGGTCCAACTCATCCCAAACCATCTCAATTGGGCTGAGGTTGGGTGATTGTGGAGGCCAAGTCATATGATGCAGCACTCCATCACTCTCCTTAATGATCAAATAGCCCTTACACAGCCTGGAGGAGTTGGGTCATTATCCTGTTGAAAAACAAATGACAGTGGGACTAAGTGCAAACCAGATGGGATGACGTATCGCTGCAGAATGCTGTGGTAGCCATGCTGGTTAAGTGTGCCTTGAATTCTAAATAAAATCACTGACAGTGTCAACAGCAAAGCACCCCCACACCACCTCCTCCATGCATCACGGTGGGAACCACACATGCAGAGATCATCCGTTCACCTACTCTGCGTCTCACAAAGACACAGCGGTTGGAACCAAAAATCTCAAGTTTGGACTCATCAGACCAAAGGACAGATTTCCACTGGCCTAATGTCCACTGCTCAGGTTTCTTAGCCCAAGCAAGTCTCTTCTTATTATTGGTGTCCTTTAGTAGTGGTTTCTTTGCAGCAATCCGACCATGAAGGCCTGATTCACGCAGTCTCCTCTGAACAGTTGATGTTGAGGTGTGTCTGTTACTTGAACACTGTGAAGTATTTATTTGGGCTGCAATTTCTGAGGCTGGTCTTCCTTCCCTCTGGCGGTCCTCATGAGAGGCAGTTTAGTCATAGCGCTTGATGGTTTTTGTGACTGCACTGACTGACCTTCATGTCTTAAAATAATGATGGAATATTGTTTCCTCTTTGGTTATTTGAGCTGTTCTTGCCATAATATGGACTTTTACCAAATAGGGCTATCTTCTGTAAACCACCCCTACATTGTCACAACGGATTGGCTCAAACGCATTAAGGAAAGAAATTCCACAAATTAACTTTTAACAAGGCACACCTGTTAATTGAAAAGCATTCCAGGTGTCTACCTCATGAAGCTGGTTGAGAGCATGCCAAATGTGCAAAGCTGCCATCAAGGCAAAGGACAGCTACTTTGAAGAATCTCAAATATATTTTGATTTGTTTAACACTTTTTTGTTTACTACATGATTCCATATTTGTTATTTCATAGTTTTGATGCCTTCACTATTATTCTACAACGTAGAAAATAGTAAAAATAAAGAAAACCCCTTGAATGAGTAGGTGATTCCAAACTTGACTGGTACTGTATATATAATATTACTGTAAATAGTATATTACATTTGATTACATCAATTATATTTCCAGTGACCTGATTTGTTTTGAATATTAATTGCAATACACAAGCAATGAATGGTTACTGGTTTAGGATGTTGCATACATTCTGTGATTGTACACAATGTAAACAGGAAACAACAATATTGGCAGAGTTGTCCATTTTGAGGGGCAGGGTGGACTCACAGCACTTAAGTCTCCTTCCTAATGGGACTGGTAAATCATTTAAGACCTTAAAAATCAGCCATTAACTACATCACAGCCGCTTCAGACTGCCCTAATGTGGGTCTGATGACAGCTGGGATATCCCTGTCGCGAGCCAAATGACCAATTTAGCCTTTTTAAGCTTATTCAATTTAAAATAATGTCACAATACAGAGTATTGTCACACATTGTGATTTTGTTTGTATTGTTTCGGATAACAAGTGTGTGCTTGCCTGTATTAATTCCCTTTAACCTGATGTAGCAGGCATAAGAGAAGCGCCCAAGCGGAGTTCCCACATTCGGTTTTCAGAGGAAAAGGAAGCTAGTTTGAAAATAGCTGTATTCCTGAAAACCGGAATATGCAACTTGACTAAGGATAATTCCCTTTACTGTGAGGGGTCTGTCTTGTTGGCTTTGCCAAAACATACACAGCCTCCGCAGTCTTGGCACACGCACACACCCAAATCCACACAAATCTGCTAACTAACACACTGTACACACAATTGAATGTAGGAGACAGATAGGCCATCTTGGAACATCAAGATCGAGAAAATACAGTGCAGTCAGAAAGTGTTCAGACCCCTTGACTTTTTCCACATTTTGTTATGTTAGACTTATTCTAAAATTGAATTACATTTTTATTTTATTTTTAAAATGTCCTCATCTACCCACAATACCCCATAATGACAAAGCGAAAACAGGTTTTTAGAAATGTTTGCAAATTTCAAAAAAACAAAAATATCTTATTTACATAAGTATTCAGACCTTTACTGTGAGACTCGAAATTGAGCTCCTGTTTCCATTGATCAACCTTGAGATGTTTCTACAATTGATTGGAGTCCAGCTGTGGTACATTCAATTGATTTGACATGATTTGGAAAGGCACACACCTGTCTATACAAGGTCCCACAGTTGAAAGTGCATGTCAGAGCAAAAACCAAGCCATGAGGCCTAAGGAATTGTTCGTAGAGCTCCGAGACAGGATTGTGTCGAGGCACAGATCTGGGGAAGGGTACCAAAAAATGTCTGCAGCATTGAAGGTCCCTAAGAACACAATGGCTTCCATCATTCTTAAATGGAAGAAGTTTGTAGCCACCAAGACCCTTCCTAGAACTGGCCGCTCGGCCAAACTGAGCAATCAGGGGAGAAGAGCCTTGGTCAGGGAGGTGAACAAGAACCTGATGGTCACTCTCACAGAGCTGCAGAGTTCCTCTGTTGAGATGGGAGAACCTTCCAGAAGGACAACCATCTCCGCAGCACTCCAACAATCAGGCCTTTATGGTAGTGGCCAGACTGAAGCCACTCCTCAGTAAAAGGCACATGACAGCTACCTTGGAGTTTTCCAAAAGTCACCTAAAAACTCTCAGACCATGAAAAACAAGATTCTCTGATCTGATGAAACCAAGATTGAACTTTTTGGCCTGAATGCCAAGCGTCGCGTCTGGAGGAAACCTGGCACCATCCCGACGGTGAAGCACGGTGGTAGCTGCATCATGGTGTGGGGATATTTTTCAGCAGCAGGGACTGGGAGACTAGTCAGGATCGAGGGAAAGACGACCGGAGAAAATTACTAAGAGATCCTTGATGAAAACCTGCTCCAGAGAAGAATGGGAGAAACGCCCAAAATACAGGTGCGCCAAGCTTGTAGCGTCATACCCAAGACGACTCGACGCTGCAATCGCTGCCAAAGGTGCTTCAAAGTACTGAGTAAATGTGATGTAAAAAAAGTTTTACATACTCTACCATTCAAAAGTTTGAGGTTACTTACAAATTCTTGCTTTTGAATGAAAAGCACATTATTTGTTCATTAAAAGAACATAACATTTATCAGAAATACAGTGTAGACATTGTTAATTTTGTAAATGACTATTGTTGTAAATTACTAGATTTTAAATGAAATAGGCGTACAGAGGCCCATTATCAGCAACCATCATGCCATCGCAGCTTCATTAAATAGTACCCACAAAACAGTCTCAACGTCAACTGGGAAGATACGACTCCGGGATGCTGGCCTTCTAGGCAGAGTTGCAAATAAAAAGCCATACCTCAGACTGGCCAATAAAAAGAAAAGATGAAGATGGGCAGAAGAACAGACACTGGACAGAGGAACTCTGCCTAGAAGACCAGCATCCCAGAGTCGCCTCTTCACTGTTGACATTGAGACTGGTGTTCTGCGGGTACTATTTAATGAAGCTGCCAGTTGAGGACTTGTGAGGACTTGTGAGGCGTCTGTTTCTCAAACTAGACACTAATACACTTGTCCCTCTTGCTCAGTGGTGCACTGGGGCCTCCTACTCCTCTTTCTATTCTGGTTAGAGCCTGTTTGCGCTGTTCTGTGAAGGGAGTAATACACAGCGCTGTACCAGATCTTCAGTTTGTTAGCGATTTCTCACATCGAATAGACTTAATTTCTCAGAACAAAAATAGACTGACGAGTTTCAGAAGAAGGTTCTTTGTTTCTGGGCATTTTAAGCCTGTAATCGAACCCACAAATGCTGATGCTCCAGATACTCAACTAGTCTAAAGAAGGCCAGTTTTATTGCTTCTTTAGTCAGCACGACAGTTTTCAGCTGTGCTAAAAATTGCAAAAGGGTTTTCTAATGATCAAATAGCCTTTTAAAATGATAAACTTGGATTAGCTAACACAACGTGCCATTTGAACACAGGAGTGATGGTTGCTGATAATGGGCCTCTGTACGCCTATGTAGATATTCCATTTCAATCTGCCATTTCCAGCTACAATAGTCATTTACAACATTAACCATGTCTGCACTGTATTTCTGATCAATTTTATGTTATTCTAATGGACAAAAAAAAGTGCTTTTCTTTCAAAAACAAGGACATTTCTAGTTGACCCCAAACTTTTGAACGGTAGTGTATATACAGTTGCAAAACTGTCTAAAACCCTGTTTTTGCTTTGTCATTATGGGGTATTGTGTGTAGATTGAGGGGGGAAAAACTATTTATTCCATTTTAGAATAAGGCTGTAACAAAATGTGAAAAAAGTCAAGGGGTCTGAATAGTTTCTGAATGAACTGTAGGCTAATGAAGGTCAGCAAAAGTGCACATACAGTTCAATTAAAGTCATTCAACAAGACCAAACATAATTACATTTGTAATCCAAAACAACTAAATTAAAATATAATTTTACAGAACTTTTAATATGATAGTGTGATGCTGAAAAACTGAAACATAATCATATACAATTTATTAAAGTTATGTTATTATTTTCTTGTCAGGTTGCTCACTAATAAATATTGTACGTTGGTTTCTGCTGTGACACAGTGAAATAACAGAGACAATAAAAGGGTGTGTGTTGTATCACTTACAGGTGCTACAATCTTGCCAGTCTGGCCGACCTGCATGTCATTGGGGACGTAGCCAGCATCCACAGCAGCTCTGGAAGCCCCCACTGCATTCACAACATACAGCAGGTTATTAATACACATGATCATACCACGCAGTTACACACAGACAACTGACCACATGAAGAGCACACTCACACACTTTCCACTGACCCTCACACATGCACCCACTCACTCTCAAAGATTCTCTCTCTCCTTCTCTCTGATGTACACACACATGGTTATTTATACCTGCAGCACCCATTTTGTCAGCGAGGTCGTACAGCAGTTTGAGGTTCACACCGCTCTTCAGCCCTCGTCCTAATGGGACAAAGAAATCAAGTGCTTGGTCACAATGACCTAACAGAATGAGAGGCCAGGGAATGTGAATGACACATTGGCTGAAGCAGTCAGACAGTGTAAAGCTAAGCCCTTTCCTCCGGACACTACCACTTTGGCACTAGTGAGCTCTGGTCGATCGCTCTTGGTCAGGCTCTGCTTAAGTCATTCTGACATCCCCGCAGGAGAGGGTGAGGCAACTGCAACAGAACGGACAGACATAACTAAAAATCCATCTCAAAACGCAGTCAAATTAAAATGTGCAAAATATTCTTTACACTTGCATCTGAATATGCTGCTCGGGAGCCATTATCAGGTATTGAAAACATCACTGTTATGATGAGAGACAGAGAAAGGTTACTGAGTGGCGCTGCTGTCAACAGTGTAATGGAGGAGTACTGTACCCTGTTCAGTAGCAGCACTGCCTCCCTCCACAGCAGCAGGTTCAAAGGAAGTTCCCCTCACTGTGAACACCTTGACTTTCTCATTGCACTTCACTGTGGCCAGGGCATTACCTGTAGTACAGACACCACGTACAGTAACACCACATGCAATGTGTTTGCTTGGTTATATTGGAATATATTCTTAGAGCAAAAAAACGCAATAAGAAAAAGTATTTAGAATAATTTGGTGATTCAATTAAGCTTTTGCGTTGTTGGTTATTCTCTGATAAATGCCATTGTCTGTTTTACATGCGATGCAATTCAGGCAATTCTAAAAAATACAATGGCAAATGTTCACAGTAATAATTAAAAACATGAAAGAACAGACTTGCATTGTAATTATTTGCATTGTAAGAACTTGCATTGTATGAAGCTAGGGCGGTTCCTGGCATATGCATTGTGTATTACTAATTGGACTGTCTGACAACACCAAAACATCCAAGTGTAAGACCTTTGTCTGGCAAAAATGCAGCAGCAAAATGGTTAAAAACCCCCACTGAATTTCCAACCAGGAAGAGTCAGGCTCTTGCCAAAGTTAAAGTGGATCATTTTAAATCAGACCCATCTATATTTTATGATTATAATGTGCCCAATCAAAATATGATCTGAGCTTATTCTTCTTCAGGGAGGCTTTTAGGCTTTCAGACTGACAGCTGGGATGACCAGGGTGGATCTCTGTAGTCATTAAGAGGTCAGAAACAACAACATGAACTACTATAGCCTCATCACTTTACTAATGAATATAGAACAATCATCTCCATTTAACCCTTGACCCCAGCCCATTAGCAGAGCACTACACCAATACTGAAATCTATCTAATCATTTATTCTGCTGTTTACGTATGCATTATAGGTTGTGCTAAGAACAGGCCTGCAGCGATAAGAAACTATGTTGTAATGCATAATAATTAGTGTGCTTACAAAATATTTGGGGTCGTTTTATACCTCAATGGAATAGTTGTTAATTATAAAAGACATTGCAACAGGAATCTCACCAGCATAAATTGTTCTAACGAAGGTGTCTTGAGATTTGACCTCGGTGATGTCAGAGAGAGTTACAACATCCAGCTTGGCTGACACTCTGGGAAGGAGATTCTGTTGAGCATAATACGGTATTGAGATGATATTCTTTAATTCAAACATATCACCCTGTGGATCTCTCAGGACAGAGGTGATGAGGAGGTTGATTGTTTTAAAATGGGAATGTTTCTCAACATTTTAAGGACTTGGCAAAGTTTGGTACAATAGTACAATAAAGACCAAATTGAAACTATTACAAATAATGTGTCCCTACAGAAACAGTTTATAGTAGATGATGTCAATAATGCTATAGTACCATGACGGATACAAACTGCCCTCTGTGAGTTGGATAAAACTAGGCTGGGCTATGGAGACTCAGATACAAAACTGTGTGAAGTTTAGCCCAAGGATGGACAATGGAATTCAAAGTCATCTTTGACAAATGATTGCTGATGATGTTTTTAGTCAAAGAAATTCAATCAAATACCAGACAGCATTAGGATGCATCATCTAAAACACATTCATCTACTCAGGGAAATCGAGACCAGACAACCCAGCCTCAGTCAATATGAGTTGGATTACAATACATAAGATATTGTTTAATGCATCCTAATTCAATAGAAATACCATTAGATCAGCAAGTTGACAGTTCTATTGCAGAATGACAGATTACTGGGGTAGTAATTGAGGGGTAGTACTACACTTACTGGGTAAAATTGGAAGGAAAAAAAAAACTTTCAGAAGCATTAAAGCATAATGTTTAAAAATGGTAAATCAGATCAACTAGATGTTGCTATGATGATAAAATGCACTATAATTCATGCATGTCTGGATACATAATAAACTTCCCATGATAAGGAAGGATTTGATCATTATATAGCTATTAATAATATGGGGGAAATGCAGACATGTGAACACTGTTGTGTTACAGTCAGTAACTCACCTTCCCAAAAGCAGAAGCTCCTGCACAGATGAACTGCTTCTGGGAAGCAAGAATCAAAGGAGTCAATTCCTCTGTATGGAGAAAAGAGGACCAGGGTTAAAGTACATATTTAGACCAAAAGAAAGTATCATGTCATTCCATCATTCCAACAGTAAATATCATCTCAACATCTCCGGCATCTGTATTTGAACTAAGCATATCCACACAGACCTCAGAACGTAACAAAACTATCCCATCCCAGAATGGTAACAGTCCTTTGTAGCAGTCATGTTGAGCCACTAGAATCTTCTTGACCCCCTGGACTTTACTGATCTGGTCTGCAACCTGCTAAAGAAGAATCCAACACAGAAATAAACAGTTAACCATATCAGCCAGCTGTATATCATGAAAGAACTACATTGTACTGCACAAGTGTGACATACGTATGAAATACCACATTAAAACATAACTTCCATTGATGTGTGACCGAACAGCTGTTATGGCAGGAGTAGCCAACCATCCTCCAGCAGAGCTGGGCTATTGCGCAAGCCTTCCTGAAACACACCTGATTCTACCCACCAGAATCACAATTAGTCTAGCTGAATTAGGTGCATTAGTGTAGGGTTGAAGCAAAATTTGGTCAAAATGTGGTCTCTCTTGCAGAGATGTTTAATCTCAATGAGACCAACCTGGTAAAATAAAGGTAACATTTTTTTAAATGCATGCACACTGGTAGCTCTCCAGATAAGAGGGGTTGCCACCTCTGTGGGGCATCGTACTGACAGTCCTACCTTGGCACAGTTGGTTCCAGCCACCAGGCAGGTGACCTCTCCTCCCACCTTGCTGGCAGCAGTAATGACGTTCAGTGTGATGGCTTTGAGCTGGTTGTTGTTGTGCCCTGCTATTACCAGACTCTGAAACCTCTGGACCAGACAGGGCTGCAGGAGAGAACACAACCAATCTCCATAATGAAACTGCTTTAAAAATAAGACTTAGTTTAGGCCATTGAATTGACATTTCTGATTGTCAATAACTACTATTTTGGTATTTTGGCCTTGAATGATAAACTAGACAGCTGGCATAGGTTTAAGGCATATTATCAGACTGGCTCTATCAAATTAACAGTGTAAACAGTAGTGTGTACAAAGGTCAATATAAAACACACTGTGCACGACAGGGAATAAAGGCAATATGAAATACGTTTGTCGAACACCAAAGGGAAGGCTTTAGCCATGTCAGGTCAACTGTGTGTTTTGTCCTCCAAGATAACAAAATCACTTGCTAGTTTAGTTTAACCCAAGTCAGGTGACACACGGTACTGTAGTTAGTTATATTGCCAAAATGTGGATCAGTTTCATGCTCCATCTACTCAGACACGATAACCGTTAATAGCTACAATGTATGTAGCTAACAGTGCAGTTGCAAATTAGAGTGAAAGTATGTTGTCGACATGCCATGTCTTGAACTGACCTCAGACAGACTTCAGTCTGCCTAGCCAACTAGACGTTGGTGACAATCTGAAACGGTAGAAGAAATGGCTGCATTTGTCAACACTGGAGTTTTACTTACCAATTGTCCCAAACTTATTCTGTTAATTGCTGTGAACATAACTGGCTAGCTTTCTAGCTAATCAGCAAAATGTATGCTACCTATTTGTCTTGATATTGTAACGACCCTGGGTTTATAATGCTTTTGCGGCACAGTCGATAGCGCGCCGGACCTCGGGCTCGATGGTCGAGGGTTCGAGACCTGCTCCCTGCCTGTTTCATGACAATGTAAACAGGCAGCTGAGAGGCATCAGTTAATTCTCCACTCTTGTATCTCGCGAGAACAATGTAGTCTGATCTCTCCGGGTCTCTTTCACTTTAAACAGTGAACTCAGGAAATAGCCCTATCTAATAATTTCATTATGAATTCAAAGGCCCTTTTAAAGTGCAAAAGACCAGGGATTTGAGAATGGGTGTACTGTAGGCTATAAAATACATGGTGTAAGCATTCCATTCCATCCATAGACATATATTTATTCCATGACATAAACATTTATATTTAATTGGAAAAATACAAGCTGATGTAAAATTATATAAAGAGAGCCCTATACTCCAAAATTCCGAGACAATGAAAGGAACCTACCTACATTTTATTAATTTGATATATGAAATAGAACAAATTCAATACAGAAACTTTGTGGATACATTTTATTTTATGTATAACTAAAAATCAGGTACCAGTCTAGAGTGGCTCACTGCGCTGCTCTCCTGTCCTGTCATGAAGCAGTAAAATTGTACTTCTAATGTTCCTCCAGTAGGTGTCCTTGTTGTTCTCGAGTAGATGGATGTACTGATTCACATGGTATCAGGTGTCATGACGGGTTTTCTGTGTGCATTCTCCTCTGTCTCAGGAAAAACATGCAATTTAATGCTTACTCCTGCTAATTACAATTACAATGTAGGCCTAATAAAAGTGTACAGATTTAAAATAATTAGCAGTAATTGTCAGGAAATAATACATCAACCAAAAAAGCTCACCATAAACGCAGGCAAATATCCAAGCCCCAAAATTACCTTAGAATTACCTATTGCATTCTAACAAATAACCAACTGTTTCAAAATAAATAAACATTTTCGAACTACTTAATTCTTTAAAATCTCTAGCGAGACTTGATATGACAGTGGGAATATGTTATGTGGGACGAATGGCTGTCCAGTTTTACGCGTGACGTCAGAGAGTGTGTGGGACACTGCAGCGCCTCTTCCCGGGGACGTCCCACAGTCCGAACTGAAGTTATCAGACAGCCAGGCACAGGCTACTCACCTCCCTCCTTTCTCCTCTTCTTCTCCTTCTTACTTCTTTTCTGCATCTTATCGCAATCCCGTCATCATTCCTGTATGGTGGATATTATTTTCAACTCTTCTTTCTTGGGTGATATGGGGGATCATTCCAAAAGTAAGTGGCATTTTTTTGCAAGTATTTTTATCCACCTTTCCCAGTGTTGAAGATTACCCTACAAATCGTAGCCTCTGAAATTAAAACATATTCTGTTATCGCATTCAAATGCCATCGTGTTTCATATATTTATTTGCATAAAGCAAATATAATATATTCGTATTGGTATTGTTTTGTTATACATAATGCGGACTTTTTCTTGTTTATAGTTCATTTTATCTTAGATTTCTTTCTAAACGATTATGCATAATTTCAGAACAGGTTTTAGTGTAATACAGTGAGAAACTGGGAGTATTTCGCTCTGTATAAGACAATTTAAGACGAAGAAGTGACATGTAGGCCAGTGGCTCTCAAAAAGTGTGATTTAAGGTGTCATTAACTGTGTACATGGGAAAGAATGGTTACAATGTCTGTGCTCTCTGCAGAGAAGTCCGGATTCGCGATGTGTGTAGGCTGTGGAAGTCAGATACATGACCAGTACATTCTGAGAGTTTCCCCGGACCTGGAGTGGCATGCAGCCTGCCTGAAGTGTGCAGAGTGCAGCCAGTACCTGGATGAGACATGCACTTGCTTCGTACGGGACGGAAAAACCTATTGCAAAAGAGATTATGTAAGGTAGGAATTGAAATTCTTTGGAGATATTTTGTTAGTGATTGAACGTATTTTAACGTTGGTGTGAATGAGGAGGTAGCCTACAAACTAAAATATAGCATATCCATATACATGCAAGACTTGTACCTAAATCACAGATGCTTATTAGGCCTAAAAATACAAATGTCCTTGTTTTGGAAGGTTTATAAAAAAAAGTGTGTTCAGTCTGCGTAATTCCATGCAAAATGTATCTGTTGTTCAACGCATAAAAGGCCATTTGACCTACAATTAAGCAGCTTTTCTACAATTAAAATAGTTCGTTCAAGTTAGCTTTTATACTTTGATCCTGGCTAAACAATGCACAGTAATATTTATCTTAGCCTTGTTTCTGACGTTCGAAGTAGACCTAGTAATGTCAAACTTGGAACAAAAACTGCAGTAACAACTAATCAAATGGCTGTTAGAAGTTGTTGTTTAATTCAATACGTTTTTTTTTTTCATTTATTCCTTGCAGGTTATTTGGAATAAAATGTGCAAAATGTAACCTGGGATTCAGCAGCAGTGATTTGGTGATGCGAGCCCGGGACAACGTGTACCACATCGAGTGTTTCAGATGTTCCGTGTGTAGCAGGCAGCTCTTGCCGGGGGATGAGTTCTCTCTCCGGGATGAGGAGCTGCTATGTCGGGCGGACCACAGTTTACTAATGGAGCGGAGCTCTGCCGGAAGCCCAATCAGCCCCGGACATATCCACTCCAACAGATCACTACACTTAGCAGGTCAGTTGCACATCCAAAACAACACCACCACTGACTTCTGTAATAATAATAATAAGAAGAAGAACAACAACAACAACAATAATAATAATAATATGGAGGCAATCATGTTAATCAGAATGATGATGTTCATTGTTATATTAATGATCCTAATAATAGCCTGATAATAATAGTTCTAAATATATTTCCTAGAATTATCGATAGGCCTAATTTTATGATCATAACGATCGGTAGACTCCAGAAAAAAATCAGATGCAAGCTTTGAGTCATTAAGATGTCAATAACTAGGCTATATTAGGCAATAGGCGACCAATATCAGACTGACCTTTAAACTTTTCCATGGAAAATCACTGAGATATGATTTCATTTTAAACCAAGCTTTTAAAATGGATAGATTTTGAAATTAAGTGACGTTGGATTTTTTAAAGGATTTTGATAGCTTAATTTACATGACCCAATAATACAAATACAGTAGGCTATAATAACTTCAAAGGTTAGGCTAATCCCTACTCCTTGACTAGGCCTATCAGGATCATCTGGATAACAATAAATACGATTTTACAGATAATCTCTTAATGTGCAAATGAAAGAATTGTAGTAGATAGAAATGTTAACGAGTAGGCCTACACACAGTTTCTGTTGCCTAATTGACTAAGTATTTTTAATTTAACAAAAACTTAATGCATGACATAAACAAGGAGTGTGTCATAGTGCGCGGATGGGAATCTGTAGCATATTGAACTATAATGCAATAAAGCTTACATGCTTTTAGAATTACATTGTCATTGGGGCCTAGACATAATTGTTGCTCAATATGGGCGATGTATTTTTAGGGGGGAATACCAAGATCAAATGGAGTACGTGTGGATGGTTAAATATATATATTTACGATAACAGTCTCTCCATCCACACGTACTCTCTCTCTCTCTCTATATATATATATATATATTATAACGCATGGCAAGAGTTCAATAAGTTATATTTTAGATTAATAAGAGTAACTAACGGTCTATATAACCTATGGCAAGGAACATGCTCCAGGAAAAAACGTATTTGCATAGCCTGGGATAATAATTAATAATAACAATAATAACAATGACACTCATAGCAATATAAGTCAAACTTTAGTTAATTTCCTTTTTTATTAAATATAATTCCGCCTCTCTTCAGCAGAGCCGGTGACAGTACGGGCACCACACCGAAACCACGTTCACAAGCAGTCAGAGAAGACAACACGAGTGCGAACCGTTTTGAACGAGAAACAGCTCCACACGTTACGGACCTGCTACAACGCCAATCCGCGGCCAGATGCGCTAATGAAGGAACAACTGGTGGAAATGACCGGCCTCAGCCCAAGGGTTATTCGAGTTTGGTTCCAGAATAAAAGATGCAAAGACAAAAAGAGATCTATTCTCATGAAGCAACTTCAGCAGCAGCAACACAGTGATAAGACTGTAAGCATCTTCGTAAGTTAATCTCGGAAATATTTTTTATACTTCCTCTAGCCTACTACTTTTTCTTTATGTTTGGTTCATCGTTGAATCCTTACATTTTTGCGATAGTTGAGGTATGTCAGCACAGTCTGGTCTCATAGACTAGACTTAACATAGTAAACGAGAATCCGGGATATAAGAATTGCAATTAGTAACATATCATACGAATTGTAATTCGTAACATTTCATGCGAAATGGATGATAGACATCCACAAATTAATACCATACCAAACGTACATATCATAAGTCTCCAAGATTTTCGTTTACTATGTTACGTCTATCCATGAGTCTAGGTTGGTCAGCAAAGAAGTACTTGTGGCCAAATGGTTACCTCTTATTAAAGGCAAAGAATTCGTTTTTCTGGAATGATTTGACCAGTGCCACACTTGAATAACCCTTGGTCCGAGGCCGGTCATTTCCACTAGCTGTTCTTTCATTATTGTTTTTCTGTATTCAACCTGCCAATAAATAATTAATCAAGAATTCAATTGTGCATGACCTGTACTGGAAAGCAAAGACTACATAACAAAATGCTGACATTCTGATCTGGGAACTTGATTATTTTCTTCGACTCTACCAAAGTGTAGATTTAATTTGGATTTCCTATTCTAATCTCGTATTAGAGTCTACAGGGGCTCACAGGTACGCCTCTGGTTGCCAGAAGCCCTATCAGACACGACAACACGGTGCAGGGTAACTCCGTGGAGGTGCAGACCTACCAGCCGCCCTGGAAGGCCCTCAGCGAGTTCGCCCTGCAGAGTGATCTGGACCAGCCGGCCTTTCAACAACTGGTAAGATAGAGGAGACATTCTATACTTGCATGCTAAGGTGGGTGCACATGTGGGTACGCGTAATTACGCACGAACACACATTCAAACTCTCTCTCACACACGAACGCACGCACGCGCGTAAACACACACACACGCACGCATTAATTTTGATGACGACACTTTCTGAGTTTTTTTCTTCATTTTAATGTCATCAATTTACATTTTATAAGTAATAACGTTAAATGGCAATTTTCAACGTCAGAAGTGGCAACATTTGTAGCCTAAACAAAGCCAGAACATATTTATTTTGACATCACTGTCTTTGCACATTACAGGTGTCTTTCTCTGAATCGGGTTCATTGGGAAACTCATCCGGCAGCGACGTGACTTCTCTGTCATCGCACTTACCCGACACCCCGAACAGCATGGTACCCAGTCCCGTGGAGACGTGAGACCAAGCCACCAGCCTCGGTCCCAGGCCTAGCATGTTCCCGCCCCGGTCCCCTGCATGTGACCAGCTCATCACAGCGTCCTAAAGACAGAGGAGTCGTTTCGGACATGGAGGAGAAAATGACATATTCTAAATGTTGAACAATTACCTAACGGCACTATAAAGCAACGCGAACGAAAGCCCTTCTTTAAGACTCAGTTCAGCAGTTTTGAGGATATCAGTGACAAAAGAAAAACCGAACTTCGTTGCATGAACCGAAAGAAGATAGAAGATTCTCGTGATGGATTTACAAAACAGCCTCCCTCCATATTACATTGGAGCCATTTGATGTCGAACCAGATGGACATTCTGCAATTCATTGTGAACATATCGTCTCTTGGTTTCTTTATGTGATTTTTGATACATTTATTTCGTTATCAAGTCCATAGACTCGTGTGTTTGTCTTAAAAAGGAGCATGATTTCCGAAGATTATATAAAACAGATTCTTGTTGTTAAATATTTGATCTTAATAGGAAAAGGGCAGGTTGTTTGAGCCTCTCTAACAAAAGTAAGTTATTGTTATTTATTGTCAGGACAACGATTCATAAAGGAAGTAATAACTGATCAAAAATAAACTGTTACATCTTTATAATGTCTAAGGTACACAGTCTTTGCATAAACTCTTGTAGAATTTCCCAAGATAGGCTTACACCCCCGTTCCCTCCCTAGGCTTACACCCCCGTTCCCTCACTAGGCTTACACCCCCGTTCCCCCACTAGGCTTACACCCCCGTTCCCTCACTAGGCTTACACCCCCGTTCCCCCACTAGGCTTACATCCCCGTTCCCTCACTAGGCTTACACCCCCGTTCCCTCACTAGGCTTACACCCCCGTTCCCCCACTAGGCTTACACCCCGTTCCCTCACTAGGCTTACACCCCCGTTCCCCCACTAGGCTTACACCCCCGTTCCCCCACTAGGCTTACACCCCCGTTCCCTCACTAGGCTTACACCCCCGTTCCCCCACTAGGCTTACATCCCCGTTCCCTCACTAGGCTTACACCCCCGTTCCCTCACTCAGCCTGTGGCATGCAGTTCATCAAGTGGACCAGTGGTTATTTGAGCTATAAACATCAAAACCTTCAACCAAAGGTATTCCCAAAACGAGTATGCTTCACGCAAACCTTATAGGCCCCCAGTTCCCCGAGCTTCTAAACCACAGAGGTGTAGGCCTATATACAACAAATCAAACGCCAATATATTTCTGAATTTATAAAAAATAATAATTCTACTAACAAGGTGAATAAGTTTACAATCGGTTATAGTTCCCTATTTATCACTGCGAAAAGTAGACCTATTTAATTGCGATACAAAATGATAGATTAAAACGGCAATGATCGAATACTGAGGATCCATTGATGAATGCATTTGCATATAAATGTTGAATGTTATAACTATTATCATGCTAATCTGATAGGCCTATTGATTTGGGGGAAATCCTTAGTATCATGTTATTATGTTGGTTTTATTACGCAGGCTATTTAATCATTTTAACTTTAAAAAACATTGGAGCTTAAAACTTGCATGTGCAATGAACAATAATATATATTATTTAAAGTAAATAAGACACCCTCAATTTGAGGGTTAGCGCAGCCTACCTAATGCTTAACAATAGTTTTTCTGAGGCTGGGAGATTGGAATTAAGGTGGATTGGCTTCTGGTCATTTACTTTCTAGGGGCGAATTTGTGTTGTGATCAATCCAGTTTCACTGTGTAAGTCACAAGTCTAGACAGCCAACAAGGATCGGCGGCTTCTTATCTGCGCCTGGCATCACCTGCAAACGATACATTGAATGAAGCCACAACAAACCCACTTCTCTCTTTGGAAAGAGTTAGTTTAGGGGAGAGATCAGCTCGTAAACCCACCCTAATCTGGCCGCAGTTTATTTTCATTCCACTCAGTCAATTGCGTTATTACGCACGGGTCAGACGTCTCAGTAATGACATCTCAAACCAAGTACCTTTGTGTGTTTTTAACCGGGCTACGTAAAGACTAGGCTACCTGGACACAATTAGTTAGCACTCATCAAATAATTTGAGATAATAGGAACATTTAACAAAAAAAATACAGTAGACTTAGACGAAATATATAGCCTGTTATTAATTATCCCATTTGTAGTTGACTATAAATTCCGTTTAAAAGTGGGTCTAACTTGTTATTTTAATGTCTGACCATAATATCACAGGATAAAAGTAGACTCAGGAATGAAATTCTATACCTTGTAGATATAATTTAATTTGTATTAAACACCATTATCCTAATTCAACTCAACTATTGGCTAGGCCTACGATTTATTGATTGATTGATTTCATTATAGTGTCATGCATCTTCATGATTCCCAGCCTACATGGGCTTATACACTGTAATAATATTATCATACTTATATCTGGACACACTTACCTACCTACCTACCTACCTACCTACCTACCTACCTACCTACCTACCTACCTACCTACCTACCTACCTACCTACCCACCTACCTACCTACCTACCTACCTACCTACCTACCTACCTACCTACCTACCTACCTACCTACCTACCTACCTACCTACCTACCTACCTACCTACCTACTTACATACATACATACATGCATACATACATACATACATACATACTTACATACATACATACATACATACATACATACATACATACATACATACATACATACATACTTACATACATACATACATACATACATACATACATACCTACATACACACATAAACATTTGCATTCCTAATAAAATGAAAACAACTGAAAACACAAAACAAAAACCGAAATCTTAATCGGAAGTTTGAATGACAATGGGTAGATAATAGATGTGTAATTGAGCTGTTTTAGAGACTTTGCAGGAAACAATGCTGCCTGTTAGAGATAACCGGAGATAACCAGAAGTTACTGACAGAGGAATAACAATATTGCCTGGAGAGGAAAGTTTCAAGAGACAAATGTCCTAGATACACATTTATTATACTGTAGATTCATAACATTTACAAAGTTGTATTCTTCCCTTTAAGGTAAAACACATTTCAACCCTATACACTTAAAATGCCTGGAATATTTAATTTGGATTGTGAATTAAGAGTGGGCAAAATAGTGTGGGAAAAGGATAGGCCTATGGTAATTTTGTTGGAATTGGTAGGCTATTTCAAACACAATCGATAAATCTAAGCGAGATCATAGGTCAAATAAACATGTCAACTTTATCAAACCTTAGTCAATCTGACCTATTTCTTTGCAGGAATTATCAGAGTAGGCCGTTGCAAAAATAGTGCATGATATCCTGTCGAATTAGTTGAATTTCAGATGGATTTTAACCTATACTTCTCATATCTATTGATATTTTACAACATAAAAATATAAAAACACTTAATAAGATCAAATCATTTTTTATTACACTTTTTTAAAAAATACCACACGACAGCCATCACATAATCCTATAACATCAACCTGAATTCGCTTTAATTGATGCTTTGCACAGGGCAGCCTGGAGAAGACCATTGCATATTTACATTTATTTTATTACGTTTCCAGTTGCGCTTGCTGATAACCGCGCCAGTTAAGGCCTGTATGATTTAATCACTGTTGGCAACACTAATTGCAAAAGAAAATATACAATCATGACTTACGAAATTCCATGAAAACGACTGGCCAGTGTAAACAGAACATTCAAGAAAAGTCATGCACGCAAAGTTCATGCCAAAAGTTTGGAACGTTCTAAAAACTTAAGATAGTGCAACATCTATGTAGTGTCTGTTGTTGATCTTTTATCAGCTATTCAATGGGCGTGTCTATCCATTGCGTTAAACCAGAACCACAACAAACACTATTAACACCCGCTCGCGGGAGCGTTCTGATCGTGCGCGCGCGCGCGCACACACACACACACACACACTGAGATAGCGCAGGAAATTAATGACATTTATTAAGGCTAACTAGAGAGACACTACAGAATTTCACCATTACAATAATATATGGTCTAACCGAATGACAACCCGTTTTCTGACCTAGTCCTGTCAACCAATGAATTGATCCCATTCAGAAAAAATGAATAGTTATGTTTTAGAGGAGTAAAAAATTATTACTATGATTTCAATCCATTTATCCAGTCATATAGCCTACCTTTGCATTTGCATCTGTGATTCAGCGGACACTTGCACAATATATGCAATTAACATTTTATTGATTCCTCATTAATGTGTTTGAGAAAATAAGGACTGCTTGCCTGCCAACTGTCTCGGTCTAAAAACAACAGGGCATTTAGTTGCTACCTGGTCACTCAGTGCAACTGGACTCTTCTGAGGGGCATTGTACCACATCATGAATGATTGAATACACCAAACAATTTACATAAGTCAAGGTGTGATGCAACACTCTAATTGGTTGGACTTGTGAAATCGAATAGCAGGTCCTGTTTGGATAGATTCCAGCGTGTTGTCCCAGTCCCATCAGACGCAGTGCAAAGTGAATGGAGCAGTACTGTATAGCGCAGGTTACAGTGGTCCAGACCTAACTCACCAATGTTCTACACCGAGAAGGGGTGTGTGGTTGGCATCATTCTTTCGCTAATTAGTGTAATACTAAATTAGCTCCAAATATAATTTATATTGGTTTAGCTTATCATAATAAAAGAGCCAGATACAAACTAATAATGCATATTTTGGGCTGTCATAAGACCATAATAACTTTTGTATAAAAAATAATGACAGATACATTTAACGTTTAAGGTTTAATTGAATAGTAGCCTATACACATTTGCCGTTAAAAGATGAATGCCAAGGCATGAGCGTGGAAGAGAGGCCGCCATACTGACCTGGAAGGAAAAGCTGCAAGTCCAACATCTCAAGGGAATCACTCTGACAGCTTGATTTAATATAGAGACTATGGGGCGTTTTAAAAGAGACAAATAATAGGACTGGGAGGAGAGAGTAGCATGCAACATTGTATATTGAGGAATAACAATGAAAACTAAGGATTAAAGTCAGGTTAAATGATGAGCAATGGCAGTTACCACTGATGTGATCCATGCAGAGAAATGAGAACGGCTTATTGACCCTTAATCGACTATGAAAAGGCTGGGAGGAGTTAAAGCAAATAACGTGTCCCCTTTACAGAGGAATTTTCACTATCACTAGCTACATCACATACAGTAGATAATATTATTGTTCCTGCTTACAATGGGTTTGTCAAAATACTGTTCTTATTTTTTGAAGGATCCTCCTTTATGTCTTTCGGTATTTTCCAATACACATGTCCACAGCTAAATGTTATTTTGACTCCATCTGTCAACAAATAAATTATGAACAGCACTGAGTATTTGCACTCCCCCCCATGCACTTACTGTCAGGTCTCTTAAATAGGACATTTAAGGACCAATTCATCTTAGATGGGTAATGGCCAATTTAACTTCTAGTGACAAGAATTTAATCATCTTAGGTTACACAGATAATGAAAGAGCACTGTGTGTGTGTGTCAACATCCCAATGTAATACTGGATACTTGTGTTCTATCGATCTGGAGGAATGGATGCTGCTTTTATGGGAAAGTGACACCATGAAGTAATTATTCAGATATTGTCAACCTTAAAAGCATGGAGGAGAAGGAGGAGGAGAAGAAGGAGGAGGAGGAGGAGGAGGAGAAGGCCTGGGCCATACAGGGATAATTGTCAATGGCATAATAACACAGTAAGTATTCCGTAGCTCTTGTTTTAATATTTAGTTGGTGTGGTATGAGAAAAACATAAAAACACACTAGCCAACACATTCTCTTCTCACCCAGCAGTTATATAGGCTATATCATTAGACATATTTATATATTCTGAACTCTATATTTAATTGACAGTATGTATTGCTCCAGGAATGGTCAGATATCCTACTGTAGATGACCTTGTGTGTGTGTGTGTGTTATATCCTACTATAGATGACCTTGTGTGTGTGTGTGGGTTATATCCTACTATAGATGACCTGGTGTGTGTGTGTTATATCCTACTATAGATGACCTTGTGTGTGTGTGTGTGTTATATCCTACTATAGAAGACCTTGTGTGTGTGTGTGTTATATCCTACTATAGATTACCTTGTGTGTGTGTGTGTGTTATATCCTACTATAGATGACCTCGTGTGTGTGTGTGTTATATCCTACTATAGATGACCTCGTGTGTGTGTGGGGGTTATATCCTACTATAGATGTCCTGGTTTGTGTGGGGGGCTGTTACAGAAAGCACAGATAAGAGAACTGAACAGGGTTGAACTCCTATATCAGCCAAGAATCAGCTCACCAGAGCACAGGGGAGGCAACAGAGATATTGTGTGTGTGCGTGTCTGTCTGTCTGTTTTTCTGTATGTGTGTATTCATTTATATGTGTGTGTGTTTATGTGCATGTATGCGCATCCGTGCATATGTGTGTACAGCTCACAGGGCTGGTGGCCAGACTGCATGGGATCACCTGGAACACACACAGAGTACAGTCAGTCACTCTGGTCCCACTGCCGACAGTGTCAGAGCGTCGTAAATCACCCAGCCCCACCCACCATAAATCTAGCGCAAAAACAAAACACACAAACGTCCATTAAGAGGAGAAATAAAGGTCAAAGCCACCCACTCAACAATTATTCCCTATAAAACACAGTGAAGGGTTAGCTATACTACATCCCTTTCCACTGAACCAAACTGTTATTAGGCAGTTAGTTGTGAGATACATCATACATCACCTGTCATTGCTGTGAGACAATGAGGCATTGAGGAAGAGTCACTTAGTGAAGGGAAAAAACAACTGCATCAAAGATAAGCATCAAAGAAAATGATAGGTTAGACCTTCTGGTACGCCTATTCATGTCAGGGTTGGGGTCAATTTCATGTCAGTTCAGGAGAGGTTTTTAAATGGTATTAAATGAATCCAACTCTGACTCATATCTCAAAACTACTGACTGAAATAGTATTGCTGAATTAATCACCTTGTATTCGTGGGATGGCCTGCCTCCATTGTTACAGTAATAGCCCAGTCCAGGACAAGACAGCTGGGCAGAGCAGAGTCTGCAGGGTCTGGCTCTACCAACCACGGTGACCCAGCTCCCACGGTGTTACCGCCACTTTAAGAAATTAAGCAATACCATTAATGGAACCAACCCTGGGTGGGGTTGAGCAGCTGACATGTTGCTCCAATCCACCAGGGCCCTGCCGACCATCCCCTCCATCCGTCCATCACACCATTATGACTGGGCCCAGTAATATTAAAATCCAATCACTCCCCAGATTGTTTGATTAAGGAGGGGAGGAGAGGATGAGAGGAGGAGAGGAGGAGAGTTGGAGAAGAGGAGAAGAGGAAAGGATCAACACACAAGGCAGAAGAAGCCAAGGGGTCTGGTGACTCTTCTGGGTTTGCGTCCCAATGGCACCCTACACCCTATATAGTGCACTACTTCTGAATAGAGCCCCATAGACCCTGGCCAAACTTAGTGCACTAATAAGGCAATAGGGCGCAATTTGGGACGTAGTTAGTCTGCTGGTCTGAACCGTTATTGTCTTTCCCTAGAGGCTGGGGCCGGGGTCAGGGCAGGCTGTGGTCAGTATGGAAGGAAGGTAGAAAGAGAAACTCTGTGGAGGTCAGATCAGTAAATTGTGTCTGGAAAAATGGCACTACACTATTACCTTTTCCCAGCTACAATTTACTGACATGACCTCCGGTGTGTTTCTCTAGCTTCCAAAGTGTAGTGACTGCAGCATCCTAGTCCCAGGTACAGACTAACCCAGACCCAGACAGCAAGGCCTAAATTGGAACCAGAAGGCCAGGGTGAAGGTTCTTGACCATGACGACATAAATTACTGGGATTTACAAGATTTTTAAAATACTTTTAACAATACCCCTTTTAATGTGTTCTCTGTTTAATAATGCACTTTGGGGTTTAAGAGCGTGATAAACAAACCAATAATTCACTGTTTTATCATCTGAAAGGTGAAGCCCTTCTGGACTAGGTTCTACAGCAGCATTCAAAGGCTCCCTCCAAACAGTGCAGTATCAAATGAAGAGCTATCTTAAGATGCTTTGGAAGAGGTTTAAAACAACACCACCTCTCTCTCATAAGGATGAATGCACACAACGGTGGAATTGAGACAAATGTTGAAGGCAAAGCTAGAACAAATAGATGGGACGTTCACGTCATGTCACTTGAAGTTGAAGTTCACATCATCAAGTCAGAGAGCTATGAAGGTATTTGCACCACAGTTTTCACATAATGTATGTATTTTCACATGGTATGTATCATGTCCATTCATTTTGAATTTAATTATGAATTTATTTGGATTATTAATTTGATCAAGTTATTATTTTTTCTGTCATACGAAAATGCTAAGTTCCTATAGCACTAACTAAACAGAAGATAAAGATCTGCTTCTAAAAATTATGAATGGAACTCTGGAAATGTCAACTCCACATTCTCTCTCTCTCTCTCTCTCTCTCTCTCTCTCTCTCTCCTTCTCTCTCTCTCTCCCTCTCTCTCTCTCGCTTGCCCTCTCTCTCTCTCCCTCTCTCTCTCTCGCTTGCCCTCTCTCTCTCTCGCTCGCCCTCGCCCTCTCTCTCTCTCTCTCGCTCGCCCTCTCTCTCTCGCTCACCCTCTCTCTCTCTCGCTCGCCCTCTCTCTCTCTCTCGCCCTCTCTCTCTCTCTCTCTCTCTCGCTCACCCTCTCTCTCTTGCTCGCTCTCTCTCTCTGCATGTGTGATCTGGTTATCCTCACAGTAGCGTTTGGTTGTTTTTGAGAGAGCACCGCGAAGCTTCACAGTGAATCAATGATTATCTTCTTTGCCAGGATGCTTAAAGAGAACCTGGCAACAGAGGCGTTTCATAAATCCAAAATGAAATCCCAGGGAAATGATTCTTTCAGCAGGACATATACCTGTAACGTAATCCATAAAGCAATACCGAATAAACATCTTCCCTGAGGGACCATGCAGGTAGTCAGCCTCATAATGCAAGCATTCAGAAGTTAGCGGGACTTTAGGACAACTGATGTCTGTGTTAAAGCAAGAGCCTGGAACCAAATGCACACTACTGTAGCCGTACCACCACAACCACTAATCACTGAGCCATCACATATAATCCTCTACCAGCCTGTGTCTAGAGGAGCATCAAACAGCCAAACAAATTGTCCTTCTTCAAGTGTGTGTGTGTGTTTGTGCATGTAAGTGTGTGCGTGTGTGTGCCCTGCAGAGAAGACATAAAACAAGACTCGCCAGCCAGTGCCAGGGCCAGTGGGTTGTGTCAAAAACTG
Source organism: Oncorhynchus mykiss (assembly GCF_013265735.2). NCBI lineage: Eukaryota > Metazoa > Chordata > Actinopteri > Salmoniformes > Salmonidae > Oncorhynchus > Oncorhynchus mykiss. The sequence continues at coordinate 38,833,893 of NC_048590.1, forward strand.
TGGCCCTTTCAAAGCTGCTTCCCCCCAGTCCAGTAACTATACAGCCGGGGGAGAAAAATGACTTTGCTCTCATTGTTCCTCCTCACCCACAGGCCTTTGGCACTGAACTGGATCCTACCTCATTCACAGAGGTATCAGCTACCCAGACCCAGACCCTCAAGGTAATAAAAGTAATGACAAGCGTTCGAACCGATGAATCAGCCCTCAATTACAGGGAGACACCGTAAAATGCGACCTAGCCCTGACAGATCTGCCCTTTCTGAAGTACAACTGGTGGGTGTTTCTCTCAGACAGGGCTGCTGCGCTTTTACGGCATCCCATTACAGAAGTCTTAAAGAAGTTATTCTGGGAAAACAAATGGTACGTAAACTTAACTTTGTGAAACTAGGTAGTTCAAGACGGTCAACAGTGGGTCTTTAGTCGGGCAGTTGGTTATTAAGTCTGTAACGTTACAATGACTGTGAACCGTGAGGTTAAGGACGTCACCCTGAAGATGTACATTTGGATTAGCTTTACAAGTGAATGGAAAAGCAAAGAAAGGGAAAAAGAACAGATGGTACGGAGGAGCAGGACATAAACAATTAAAGGAGAGAATAATGAATGACAAGTTAAATGTGAAATAGGCCTACCTAAACATGAACTCAGGTAACACACGACTACCTAAATGTTACCCAATTCAGGAAACTAGGCGTATGTCGCAAGTCACGACTTCACAGGAGAGCTGTTTGAACATAAAAAATATTTGTTAATCAAAATGCGTTTTTTGGCAGAAATGCCTTCTTGAACATGTGAACTTTCATGCACCTTAATAACAAACTTGTTTGCCATCTGTAAATACGAATAAAATTGGTAAATTAGGAGCCTTGTTGGTTAAGCCACAGAAAAAGTAGCAACTTTCCCACTAGCCATGATTGGCTGAGATAATGAGTGGGCTGGACATGTCGAAAGAGGATGGGTCTGCCATGTTGAAAGTGTCTGTCTATTTGAGGTCAAACACGGCTTTTAAAAAAATGTATTGTGTGGTGGAGCTGCATAAGTGTTGCTCTCCATTTTCTGGAAGATCAAGTTTTGAAATCAGTGGAATTAGAGTATGATAGCTAAAGAGATGGAGAAAACACCTGTCTCTGGATTACATCTTCAAATTAAGGGCAACCGTGGTATGGCATTCCTGACAGGGAGATGTGTCCATGATGCATGTTGATGTATACAGGTAAAATAGTCAAGCGTTAGCTAGCTACATTTTCAGATATTACACCTTTCTAATTTTGACAGAAAATGGTTTCATCTCAAGATAAAGTGTACTGTTAGCTAGCTAGCTAACGTTAGCTGGCTGGCTCCCTAGCTGATGTTATTATTTGTTTCCCAGAGCCGTTTGCTTTTCTAGTTAGAGCCTAATGTTAGCTAGCTGGTTGGTTAGCTCCCAGCACTGTGGCATTGTTGCCACTTTGTTCACTGTTGTTTAACTAGCTAACGTTAGCTGGCTGATTTTTTATCTAACGTTACGTGACATGTGTGATCTTAAACGTTGTTTACCTAGCTAGCTAGTTATATGTCTTAAGCTAAAGTGTACTGTTAGCTAGCTAGCTAACGTTAGCTGGCTGGCTCCCTAGCGGACATTATTATTTGTTTCCCAGAGCTGTTTGCTTTTCTAGTTAGAGCCTAATGTTAGGCATTTTTGGCACTTTGTTCATTGTTGTTTAACTAGATAACGTTAGCTGGCTGGCTCATTAGCTAACGTTACATGTGTGGTCTTAACATAGTTTACCTAGCTAGGTTCATTGTTTACCTAGCTAGCCAACTATATGTCTTAAGATCTTAAGATCAAGTGTACTGTTAGCTAGCTAGCTAACGTTAGCTGGCTGGCTCCCTAGCAGACGTTATTATTCGTTTCCCAGAGCTGTTTGCTTTTCTAGTTAGAGTCTGTTGTTCATTGTTGTTTAACTAGCTAACGTTAGCTGGCCGGCTCGTTAGCTAATGTTACGTGACGTGTGTACAACATCCATTGAATACGGCCGGTGTCAGTAAACGTCTGCAAAAAAAGCATAATGAAATTGTTGCCAGCAGAGCTAGTTGGGCTGTTTTCATGTTATACAGAGGTAAAACGAGATGGGTGGGACTAAAGCTTAAGAGGGTGTGAACGATGCTGAGTGGGTGTAGACAAAGAGCTCTTCACTAGATACCAAAACATTCAAAGGCAATTTTCTAAAATGTCAGTTTACAAGTTGATCAACTTTCAAAGCAGAATTACTTTCCCATTGTTCCTCAAATGCAGTGTATGATATACAGTTTTGTAGCTCTGAGTCTCTACTCTTATCCAATGTAAAAAAACACAACTTCACATTTTGCTACATAAGGCTGAATCCAGGTTGTGAGTCACAAATGTTCTTGCAACAGAGGTCAAGGTACCTAATGGAGAACACAACACTAATTACTCAGGGGGCGTAGCTGGTATACACTGTACTCTCTCCTTACATAAGCACTCAGTGAGTGAGAGAGGGAAAGATATATCAGTTCACACACATTGCTACAGTTCCTGTTACCTTGCTAGTCTATACACCTTGGCCATCCTTAACTTTGAGACTTGAGTGTGTGTGTGTGCATGCATGTGTGTGTGTGTGTTACCGCTCCACAAATCTCAGTTTCATCTCAACCCCCCCAAAACACACAACAACAGAACAGATCTCCATCTTCTCTGCAAACATTTACATTAGCTGGAAGTCTGGAAGTGGGCACGGTCAAGTTACTGATAAGAGCCGAGGCCGCATCAGAGAGATGAAGAAAGAAGAGAGAGAGAGACCAAGAGAGAGAGACCAAGAGAGTGAAAGACCAGGAGAAAGAGAGAGAGAGCTACCGAAAGAGAGATACAGAGAGAGCGAGAAAGAGAGAGACACCATGAGCGAGAGAGAGAAAGACAGCGAGAGAGAGAGACAAAGTGAGAGAGAGAGAGGGGGGGAGCGAGAGAGAGAGCCCTTGTGAGGAAGTGACTGATGTAAGGACTTCACTTAACAGCTCCTACCACCTACTGACAGATAGTGAGATGAGAGCAAACTAAGGTTGTGTAAATTCCGCTGCCTCCTAAAACTGTCTCTGTTCAGACAATGAGACGACAGTCTGTGCATTGATGTATACTGGGGTAGGAAGAGAACAGATTTCGCAAGGCAATGAATAGGGAAACCAAGAACAACAAGATCTTACAAACAGATTTAAATATCCATATCTGGTTAACTGTGTTCGTCAGCAGTGGAACTTGAAAGAAACAGAGCACAAACTCACATAAAATCGTTTAATTTTTTTGAAACTAAAGGTAAATATATTTAATCACCACCTTACTCATCTATAAGTGTTTATTTTAATCATCTAGGCTATAGAAAATGTCTGATTTTTGAATTCTCCACCACTTTCATACTGCTGGAGAGATTATTGCATTACGTTACAACCATCTTAAAAAATAATAACTATCAGTTTGTCCAACAGAAACATAAAGACACAAAAGCTATGCCTGCTGGTGTAACTCTGCTTACCTATAATGATGATAAAGTAATCAACTGAATTACAGTAGCCTAATGGAGTTAATACAAATGGTAACAAATTAAGCATTTTATTTTAAATATTGCAAAAAAACATCGCAAAAAAACAGTATATCTTCACTACAAACTGTCTTCTTCAGAAGTTAGAAGTGTGGAACGCCAGGAGGATGATTAAACCCCTAGTCTGATAGGTTCCCAGTAGAGAGAGCGGAAACATGCCCCAATGTTATTGTACAAATGACGATGTATAAGTCACTCCTGAAATGACTTTTGTGCTATTGGATGGATTATTTATACCCTTAGAGCAGGCAACATTTATCATCCAGGGTAGTGGGTCCCCTTCAAAGTTCTCCTGTTTTATGCTCTGCATTATTTCTTGTGCACACACATAAACAAAGCTCCGGGCTGGGGGCGGTGAATCAGGGGGCTGTGTCACGGCGTGCCCCCCGGGTCAGGACAGCTTTCTTCTGCCGCCAGTGCTTACATTACCATGTGAAAGGCTAAAGCTGCTCCAAATATCCCCTCTAAACATTTATCCTGCCTGTATGGACGCCTTGGAACCTGGATCCAGCGTGGAAACATTCCAGGGAGCCTTGTTCTACATTGTCCAGGAGGACATGTCTTTAGGATTAATAACATAAGAGGAACGCTTTCAAACGTGTAAAAATAACATATTTTTCTCAACATGGCTCTTAACAATTAAAATGCTAATTTGCAGAATTTGAACATTTGTATAATTGGAATGTGGAAATGTAATTATCATGAAAATAGACACTTAAAACCATGTTTTACTTAAAAAAATTAAAAAAAACATATTTGATTAAAAAAAACATTTGTATTTGTGTTTGTGTTTTCTAGACCAGGCAGGCATCAGTAAAGCCATGGCAGCAGCAACAGTTGTAAATGTAACAGACTCCAGCTAGGAGTAGTCTGTGTTTACACTAGAAGTGCTCAGAAATGAATGTCTCAACACTGCTCCAATCTGTCTTATCATTCATCCTGTAAACGTGTTGCCTCAGTGATGAAGCTACACTTTCAAAACATGTTTCAATTCACCAAGTGTTATCTTTCATCTGACATAGCCTTTACAGCTCTCTCTCTGGGTGTCCAAAATGGCACCCTGATTCCTTTATTGTGCACTACTTTTGACCAGAGCCCTATAGGTCCTGCACTATATTAGGAATAAGGTGCCATTTTAGACAGATGTATATCTGTGACAGGGTCTGAAGAGCATGCCAAGCAGGAAGGAACACAACACAGCAGCTTGTGATCTGCAGTGGCGAGTAAAGAGTAGACTCACAACTTCACAGTAGTGCAGAGCCTATTTCAAATTAGCAAGAGTGCAACCAGCTGGGGAACAAAATGAATATGCATGAAAATGAACTAGCTCTAATTCCCAGCTTCTGTTAATTGTTCCTTACGGACCGGGAGCTGAATCATCTGTCATTCCCTCTAATTTAATCACCAGCCTCCTCATTCAATTATCAAATATAATATGCAAATGAGCTGAACAATGGCCAGCTCATGCTAATGAGGTATATCAGTATAATTAGATTGGAGAAGTAGCAACAGAAGGGGGGAACTGTCATAAAATCAGGAGCAGATCCTTTAATTAAGACTACAACATTTTTATTAGAATCTGTAATCTCTCCGTAAATTGTTGAATGGTCGCAGGCGGAGCGATTGACGCGAGGGAAGACATTACTCTTATTGGAAACCTCCCTGAAGACCCACTCTACTGATGGTGGTGTGATGGTATCAAGGGACATGGCTGACTTAAGTAGCCTGGGGAACAGAGATAGTGAACAGGCCAACTGTGGCACACTGTGTCCCCTGTGCCAAGGCGTTGGAGCATGCATGGCAGCCAGTTAGACACAGGACAGGGAACCAACCAGGGCTTTAATCCTCCAGTCTGTGTCACAAAGTATGTCCTATTCCCTACATAGTGCACAATTTACCAGAGACCACTTGGGACGCAAACCTAGTCAGTCCGCTGCTGTACGCTATGCATGCAAGCACTGCTGCCTCCTCAAAGGGCACACACACACACACACACACACACACACACACACACACACACACACACACACACACACACACACACACACACACACACACACACACACACACACACACACACACACACACACACACACACACACACACACACACACACACACACACAGTGAGTTATCAGGGCAGCACACGGCACAAAGCAGGCCTCTCCTCACCACCCTCACTGAACACAATGGGTCTCTCTGAGAGGCAACAGACTGCCTGCTGTGGGACACGACCAAGGTGTCAAACCAGTTGAAATATTTACAGAGGCACCTTTTGTTGCTTTGGTTGATGAATGAGGAGAAAGACCTCATCCACCCCCTCCTCTGAACATCCTGCAGCAGCCAGGCTTCATGTCTGCCTGTATGGAGATCCATTGGGAAGAATTAAGATGTAAAGATGATAGTCTCATTTACATGTACAATTAATTATCATCTCTATGTATTTCTCATCACATAATCATTGAATATGAACATAGATGTGAACTGGCTAGAACATAAAAGTAATTTGAAGTGAGTATGTGAATTCTGAAGACACTAACCTAATATATGATTTAGGTTGTCACTTCCTGAACATGATTTACTAAATCATAGCTTATTGAGATAGACAACAACTTGATGCCTCCACCCTGACAGTTCCTGAACATAATTTACTATATCATAGCTTCTTGAGATAGAAAACAACTTGCTGCCCCCCACCCTGACATAATAGTATTTTATTTGTATAGCCCTTCGTACATCAGCTGATATCTCAAAGTGCTGTACAGAAACCCAGCCTAAAACCCCAAACAGCAAGCAATGCAGGTGTTGAAGCACGTTGGCTAGGAACAACTCCCTAGAAAGGCCAAAACCTTGGAAGAAACCTAAAGAGGAACCAGGCTATGAGGGGTGGCCAGTCCTCTTCTGGCTGTGCCGGGTGGAGATTATAACAGAACATGGCCAAGATGTTCAAATGTTCATAAATTACCAGCATGGTCAAATAATAATAATCACAGTAGTCGTCGAGGGTGCAGCAAGTCAGCACCTCAGGAGTAAATGTCAGTTGGCTTTTCATAGCCGATCATTAAAAGTATCTCTACCACTACAGGTAGTACGTCCGGTGAACAGGTCAGGATGCCATAGCCGCAGGCAGAACAGTTGAAACTGGAGCAGCAGCACGGCCAGGTGGACTGGGGACAGCAAGGAGTCATCATGTCAGGTAGTCCTGAGGCATGGTCCTAGGGCTCAGGTCCTCCGAGAGAGAAGGTGTGTGTGTGTATGTGTGTGTGTGTGTGTGTGTGCGTGCGTGCGTGCGAAAGTGCAACTGTGAGTGTGTTGGGGCATCTCCAAACTGACACATTATTAAACACAGCAACAACACTAAAACAATCCTGACCTATCCACTACCCCCCAACTTGACAAAGAAGATCTTTCAAAACATGTTTTCCTTGGCATAAATAAACCTGAATTGTAATTTTGTTTCATGGCTTTTGATCCAACTCTGCCTGTATCAGAGGCTTGTTACAGACCAAACCGCGCACACAGTCATTAAAAACAACAATAAAACATTGAAAAGAGAAAAAAAGCACAGTCCGAACCAGAGCAGTATGTGACTGATAGTATCTTCCTTCAGTGCATGTTAAGAATCCCACTTAGGTGGGGACTTACTGGGCTGGAACGCACAGGCTGAGCCCACCTGAGGAACAGTCCTAAAACACCTGAAGGTTCCCCTGCTTAAACTCACTCTAATCCTTTCCTTGTTTTCTAGAGTACATGATCTGGGGCATGGCAGAGCCATAGGAGATTTTCATCAGATTGTCAGAGAAAAGGAGAGTGGGTTCAACCTCTGCAGCCTGTGGCGCTTATTTGCTGCTTGCTGCAGTATTGGATGTTAGATAATATGAACCACAAGGTGATTATACCACTGACATGAAGGAAGTCCATTATTTAAAATGTAAATAAAACAGTATTCTACCCCCAGCTGGTTCGAATAGGGTTAGGGTTAGCATGGTGTGTGTGTGCGTGTGGTGTATAACCTCAGGAGGTCAGTTGAGCTGTAATTACAGTACACATCAAGGTATGAATAACGGCATGGCTCTGCTTTAGCTTCCTTCCTTCTCGCTGTTTGATTGTTCCTGATTTAGTTCAGCCATGTTGTCCCCCCATCCTTCAATGTCCCAGATGAGAAGAGACGACCTGTGTTCAAATACTAGTTGAAATAATTTCAAATGCTTTATCTGTGTTTGATTGAGCTTACCTGGCAAAATAGAACCAATGGAATATTCGCAAAAGTGCATACCCCACCCATCTGGCACTCCATCCAGGCTACAGCCAATGCTAAAAGGATTTGAACCCAGGTTTGTAGCAGAGATTATTTGTGAGAGACTATGGCTCCAGTGGCCATTGTGGGTGTATGTCCAGTCCAGCAGCTATGTGACTGTTCAGGTTTGCGCTGAGCCTTGAGCGTTCCCTGACCTGTCTGTCCATGACAGATTAGCCCAGGTCAGAGGTCATGCTCGGTGAGGAAACGTCTTTTCCTAATGGTAGCCCTGCAGGAGCAACAATGAGAACACCGAAACATCAAGTTTGGGCTGCAAGGCAATGGTGCTGTGTGTCTACTGATTGAGTATTGGGAATGGGATGCATGATAGTAGGACATTGTACAGTTATTTCTAGTGCTTGTAGGATACATCCTATATGCTTTAATTAAATTCTTATGGCTGCAGGGGCAGTATTGAGTAGCTTGGATGAAAGGTGCCCAGAGGTGCCCAAGGTAAACGGCCTGCTCCTCAGTCCCAGTTGCTAATATATGCATATTATTATTAGTATTGGATAGAAAACACTCTGAAGTTTCTAAAACTGTTTGAATGATGTCTGTGAGTATAACAGAACTCATATGCAGGTAAAAACCTGAGAAGAAATCCAAACAGGAATTGAGAAATCTGAGGTTGGTCGATTTTCAACCCAGCCCCTATTGAATTCACAGTGGGATATATTCCTAGGGCTTCCACTAGATGTCAACCGTCTTTAGAAACTTGAATGAGGCTTCTACTGTGTTGTGGGGCTTAATGGGAGCTGAATGAGTCAGGTGTCTGGCAGAGAGCCAAAGGCTGGTCACCGCGCAATTCACATGAGAGTGACCTGCATTCCATGGCTTTCCTACAGACAAAGGAATTCTCCGGTTGGAACTTTATTGAAGATTTATGATAACAACACCCTAAAGATTGATTCTATACTTAGTTTGATAAGTTTCTTCGACCTGTAATATAACTTTTTGAAGTTTTCGTCCGACGTTCGGATGGACCTGCAAGAGCGTCTGGATTTGTGTGTTAAACGCGCTAACAAAAGTAGCTACTTGGACATAAATAATGGCCATTTTCGAACAAATCAAGTGCATTCTGATGAAGATCATCAAAGGTAAGGAAATATTTATAATGTGATTTCTGATTTCTGTTGACTCCAACATGACGGAAAATGTTATTTATTTTCTGAGCGCCGTCTCAGATTATTGCATGGTTTGCTTTTTCTGTTAAGTTTTTTGGAAATCTGACACAGCGGTTGAATAAAGGAGATGTATATCTATAATTCCATGTGTATAACTTGTATTTTCATCTACATTTATGATGAGTATTTCTGTTGAATTGTTGTGGCTATGCAAAATCACTGCATGTTTTTGGAACTAGTGAACGTAACGCGCCAATGTAAACTCAGATTTTTTGATATAAATATGAACTTTATCAAACAAAACATACATGTATTGTGTAACATGAAGTCCTATGAGTGTCATCTGATGAAGATAATCAAAGGTTAGTGATTATTTTTTTGGTCTATTTGTGCTTTTTGTGACTCCTCTCTTTGGCTAGGAAAACGGCTGGGTTTTTCTGTGAGTTGGTGGTCACTTAACATAAACGTGTGTGGTGCTTTCGCTGTAAAGCCTATTTGAAATCAGACACTGTGGTGGGATTAACAACATGTTAACCTTTAACGGTATAAGATACATGTATGTTGGAGGAATTTTAATTATGAGATTTCTGTTGTTTTGAATTTGGCGCCCTGCACTTTCACTGGCTGTTGTCATATCATCCCGTTAACGGGATTGCAGCCCTAAGAAGTTTTTAAGAGTGTAGCTTTGAGATTGAAATTTATTTATTGGTTTTATGACAATCAGAACAAACACAGATTACATCAATATTTCTGATTGAATATACCGGGAGGGAAGGAAAAGCGTCTAAACTGAGGGGAATTAGCTGACAACCTCTATGACAACCTGAGGATTTTATAAATTGGGGAAATATTATCTGAGCCAGACTGGTGGAGTTAGAAACCAGAGCCATGTTGTTGTCAAGTGGTTTACTGCCTGTGGGTGACAGCTATACCCACTAACCAGGCCTGTCTCTTCCCATACCAATACTGCTGTGTGTTGGTAAGGCTTTTTAAAAATGTTACATTTATTTAACTAGGCAAGTCAGTTACGAACAAATATGTATTTACAATGACGGCCTACTCCAGCCAAACCCTAACCCGGACAACGCTGGGTGAATTGTGCACCGTCCTATGGGACTCCCAATCACAGCCAGTTGTGATACAGTCTGGAATCGAACCAAGGTCTGTAGTGATGCCTCTAGCATTGAAATGCAGTGCCTTAGACCGTTGCGCCACTTGGGAGCCCTTCTTTAACATGCCTATCAGGTTCAGGAACTCATTGGGTAACTGAAAGCAAAATTAGGGTTTGCAGTGGCTCTGAGGCACGAGGGCTTGTCTGTATGGCTGTATGATGAGGGCTTGTTATAATCAATTAGTTAATTAAAAAAAATTATAGATCATAGTGTGTAGCACAAAATGTGTTCACCTGATTTATATACTTAGACCTCTTACTTCTTTGGCCGTCTGTTACACAGAGGACGCACTTAATTCACCCCCACCAAACTCTCTGTTTTCTAGTGGTGCTAAAACAGAAGCTGGTAGGAATACTCTAAATCCCATAGGAATGTGACTTTGACAGCTAAAGGATGCATCCCAAATTACACCCTATTCCCTATATAGTGCACTACTAATGACAAGGTTCCATAAAGCTCTGGTCAAAAGTAGTGACTAGTTAGGGAATAGGGTGCCATTTGGGAAGCAGTTCTAATGATATGGGTACTACGGTAGGACTAAGCTGGGGTCTGGACAAGGCTCTGTACATTCCTGCACATGTCATTATACAGTTGAACCATTTAAACCTGCATTGTGATGGAGAAGTGAAGTGATATCTTATGTGCTAGGAGGACAGGTAATGCCCCCCCCCACACACAACCTGGTGGAGGTTTCACAAAGCTGATGGGCTGAAGGGATCTTTCTTTGGATGAGGGTTTAAGCTTATTTTTTCTGACTGTTGAACTAACTAATGTCATCCTTGTTACAGCAGAGTACAGAGTCTAAGGAACGGGAGTCTATGGACAAGAGTTAGAGTCAGGAGTCAGCAGACAACCTTCACAGCCTTAATGGAATCCTACTATTACTGCATATATCAATGTGTGAAAGAGCTGGTCTTCCTGATGACTCCCAAATAACTCCCAATGTGATAGAAAAGACATGCAGTCTTTGGCTCCAGAGCTAAAATAGTTATAAAATGGAGCGATTACACACTCCAGACAGCTGGAGAGCAGAGCCATATCCTGAAAAGACCTCCTTGTTCCTTACTGGATGAAAGGGGGACGCAACGTAATACTGAATATTTGATTCAAGATAATTACCTCTAATAAACTCATTATGTAATTAGTCTTGGTCGGTCCACAGTCAGTTAAACCCAATAAATGTCAGTGTTGTCTGGCTGAGGCAGACAGGCAGGACAGGCAGGTACACAAACAAACAAACATTAATCTGTCTGATCTTGAAGAGCTGAAGCAAATTGGTGTGTGTGTGTACTGTATATGTCTGTACCAAGTTAAATCCCAAACAATTTTGTAATGTTATAATGAGTCAGCAAACATTTTCATTTCTAAATTGGACTAGATTCCCCTCGGGTGGTGAGTCTAAACTTCCTGTCATAAATGCGACGTGCGGGTATCCCTAACTCTGGGGCACGCTAAGCACAGGATGGGAAGGTGTATGCCAATACCTCCACAATGTAAGGGCCTGATTGTGTGAGAGGTTGCCTGGTCAAGGCTTAATGCTGTACTGAGATATCTGGGCATGGCTACTACCATTGTAACTGCAGCCAATTCCCCTCCATCCTCCATCCCTCTAACGTCTTCTGAATCTGAGTCAGACGGACACTAAGTTTCCACAGCTTCCTACTGAAATCAATGCGTCTCCCGGACACTGCCGGGTCAGGGCTGTCAGATGGCACTAAATGGACGCCATAAGGGCTTGATGTCCTCATCAGAGACAGCGCTGAAGACAAGTTTGTCTTTGTTGAGTTAGGGGGGAAATCCAAGTAAGTTTATACCTGTCAAAAACGCCTGGCCTGTATAATAAAGGTAAATAATAGGGGGATGCTATGTGAAATATTGATGCATTAAAGGCTGCTTCCGTGTAAGTTATCATTTCAATTTGAATAGAAAACCGAGGGGGCCTCCCGAGTGGCGCAGCGGTCTAAGGCACTGCATCGCAGTGCTTGAGGCGTCACAACAGACCCAGTTTCGATCCCAGGCTGTGTTACAGCAGTCCGTGACTGGGAGACCCATGAAGCGGCGCACTATTGGCCCAGCGTCATCCAGGTTAGGGGAGGGTTTGGCCGGCATTTCCTTGTCTCATCGTGCTATAGTGACTCCTTGTGGCGGGCCGGGCACCTGCATGCTGACTTTCGGTTTCCAGCTGGACAGTGTTTCCTCCGACACATTGGTGCGGCTGGCTTCCAGGTTAGGCGAGCAGTGTATCAAGAAGCAGTGAGGCTTGGCAGGGTCGTGTTTCGGGGGACGCATGGTTCTCAACATTCGCCTTTCCCGAGTCCATAGGGGAGTTGCAGTGATGGGACAAGACTGTAACTACCAATTGGGGAGAAAAAGGGGTAAAACAATATATATGTTTTTAGCACAGACATTTAGACATTTCACAAGAACTCAAACAGAATCATCACAAAACCCTACCAGCCAGCAATATGCCAACAGAATCCCAACCAACATCCCTCACTATTGAAAGCTGCTAAATAACTTGCATAGATAAACTTAGTATCATGTGTTCCTCACCATAAACAGTTAGCATTCTCTGGCTACTGTGTGGTGGAGTCGAGTGGAGTGGAGGGGTTGTGGTGGGCCTGTGGAATGACTCAGTGAGTGCATCTCAAATGGCATGAGCCCATGTCAAAGTAGTGCACTATAAAGGGAAGAGGGACCCATTTGGAACACATTGTAATGTCATTACAACACAAGTCAGCTGGAGTGGGTGCTGAGGTAAGCAGTATGCACAGAGCATTCAGAAGACACAGGCAAGAATGTCTGAAAAAACACTTCAACAAGGTTTTTGGCACCATGCATAGATGTTACTACTTAACTTGTGAAATGAGATTATGTGGTTAGTATGAAGAAAAAACATGCAAAATGGTTGTTTGATTCTACTGCCACTGTTAATAATTGGTTTGATGTATCTGAGTAGCTGTGGTCTGGCTCCTTAAGATATTACGGATACTGTGCAAAGACAGAGCCTCCATCAGATTGACCACATCCACATCCACAGATACTACAACTATTACTTCAAAGCATCCCTATAACATGGAATCGACTTCTATCTGTCTTTCTCAAAGACACTGAAACACAGATGCCCAGTCGGTAATGGAAGTGAGACTTTATGGTGAGTAGTTGAGAATGCAGGTCAACCTCTTCCTGTTGTCTGTGTACCCTATAGATCACCATCACAGGACGTTTCCCCAACTTGCACCCTATTCCCTATATAGTGCACTACTTTTGACCAGAGGCTCATGGATCCTGGTCATAATAGGGAATAGGGTGCCATTTGGGATGCAACCCACATTCCCCAACCCAGAAAGGACTGATGGCTTGGACAGCAGCAAACATCCAGCGACCAGCCGTTGTCTACAGATCAGAGGAAATTACTGCATTACTGAAATGGAAGCCTTCCATCCTTTCCGTCCACCGTCTGTCCAGGATTGGAAAACCAGCAGCTCGCACATTTCATTGGCCCAGTAAAAAAAGATTTGTTAGATGACAGACAGACAGACCCACTCTGAGAGGAGAGAGCCTGGGAAGAATGATGAAGCAGAACATGATATAGCCTAGCTGTGGGGAAGTGGTGGGCATTCAACCCCTCGCTCCAGACAGTTAGTGTACTGAGGCACAGTGCCAGAGCATGTTAAGCAGCACTATTTAGCATTTGGAAGGAGAGCTGCCAACTGTGATAGAATATGGTGCGTTAGGGCTTCAACCACCTAAATATAAATATATTTATTTAACATTTTAATAAAACACATTTTCATAAAACAAACTACTGCTGTTTTAATGTATACTGAACCAAAATATAAATGCAATATGTAAAGTCTTGGTGCCATGCTTCATGAGCTGAAAAGATCCCAGAAAAATGTCAATTTCCAAAAAGCTTATTTCTGTCAAATGTTGTGAAGAAATGTGTTTACATCCCTGTTAGTTGGCATTTCTCCTTTACCAAGATAATCCATCCACCTGAAGTGTGGCATATCAAGAAGCTGATTAAACAGCATGATCATTACACAGGTGCACCTTGTGCTGGGGACAATAAAAGGCCACTCTAAAAGGTGCAGTTTTGTCACACAACACAATGCCACAGATGTCTCAAGTTTTGAGGGAAGGTGCAATTGGCATACTGACTGCAGAAATATCCACCAGAGCTGTTACCAGAGAATTGAATGTTAATTTCTCTACCATAAGCCACCTCCAACATGGTTTAAGACAATTTGATACTATGTCCAACTGGCTTCACAACCGCATACCACGTCTAACCACACCAACCCAGGACATCCACATCTGACTTCTTCGCCTGCGGGATCGTCTGAGACAAGCCACCCGGACAGCTGATGAAACTGAGGAGTATTTCTGTCTGAAATAAAGCCCTTTTGTGGTGAAAAACTTATTCTGATTGGCTGGGCTTGGCTCCCAGGTGGGTGGGTTAGGGTTAGCCCTAATCCATAGATTAGGGCCTAATGAATTTATGTCAATTGAATGATTTCCTTATATGAACTGTATTCAGTAAAATCGTTGAAATTGTTGCATGTTGCGCTTATATTTTAGTTCAGGATATTTTAAACTTTGAACTAAACACAATACATTTGAAAGTGGGTGAAGGGATGAGAAAGCAAAGCGCTGACTGGAGTGAAAAACTAAAACGAATCCCTCCTCCTCCACACAAAAGTCACAATAGAATTCCCTGTAGTTGTAGCCACAATAGTCTCAGCGACACTCGATACCTCCACCTTTAAGGGCTAAAACCCAGTAGCCCACCACGGCCGTCCAGCGATGTATTATTGTGATATCGCTAATTTGTCTGCCAATGACTGGTCCAGGGAGAATTCTCTCTCCGCCCACTCCCTAACAAATCACTGGTAATTGGGCTATTACTCTGTCTGTCGCCATGTCGACTCTGCCTGTGTTGTTGGGTGACCGGTCAGCCTGAAGGGAGGAGCCCTGAGGGGAGGGGCCAGAAGGATCAGGGGGATCAGGGATCTGTCTCACCTTGTCTGTCTAGTCTCAGGTATGTCTGTCTGCCATGAGGATGGACACAGCCCTGCCCTGCTACAGTTCAGTGATGTCCAGGGGGAGAGAGCTGTCAATCAATCACCTCTCAGACAGGACCTCCCAGTCGGTCACAATCCCAACATTTACTTTAGGTTCTTTAGAACACACCAGTATTCTAACTGAGAGTATTGTTTATAACTCTAAACCTGCCCTCGCCTGCCCCCTCTCCCCCTTGACCCCCACCTCTCTCACGCTCCCTCTCTTTGTTACGATTGTCAGTCAAGACAGGCCACTTTCACATACTGGTAATTATGAACATTTCTATGTCTCCTCCTTCTCTTCTCCCAAGCAGCACTCAACAGGTCACCTGTCACTTGAACTTAAGCTGCTGTTATGACATTATCCTCCTCTATGGTTTCCCTGCAACACAACAGATGCTTTTTGAGTGTAATTTGTCTGGCTGACTGAGGAGGCTCAATGTTATAAGGGATAGTAGCCAGTGCCACAGTGTAAAAGTGTTTCATTTTTATAACATTTTTATGTGAGGAACACCACATGAGGTCAAAAGTGCTGTCAAAAAGCGCAAATACCTTATGGCCCTCAAGTATTTTAATCGGGTTATTTTCTGCTAGGGGTTCTCACTGACAGGGCCTGTGTGTGTACTGGCCTGGGACAATGAGAAGAAACTAGGGTTTGGTCCTTAACATTAGGGTCATCATCTGTTTTTCCTCACATCTCTGTCCAACTAGACTCTCCTCCTACTAGTACTGACTATATGGCCTAACCCTAACTCTAACCCTAACCTAACCCTAACCTAACCCTAACCATAACCTAACCCTAATCCTAACACTAACCCTAACCTAATCCTAACCTTAACCCCAACCCAAACCTAACCCTAACCTAACCCTAACCATAACCTAACCCTAATCCTAACACTAACCCTAACCTAATCCTAACCTTAACCCCAACCCAAACCTAATCCTAACCTAACCCTAACTCTAACCTAACCCTAACCTTACCCTAACCCAAACCTAATCCTAACCTAACCCTAACCTAACCCTAACCATAACCTAACCCTAACACTAACCCTAACCTAACCCTAACCATAACCTAACCCTAACACTAACCCTAACCATACCCTAACCCAAACCTAATCCTAACCTAACCCTAACCATAACCTAACCCTAATCCTAACACTAACCCTAACCTAATCCTAACCTTAACCCCAACCCAAACCTAATCCTAATCCTAACCTAACCCTAACTCTAACCTAACCCTAACCATACCCTAACCCAAACCTAATCCTAACCTAACCCTAACCTAACCCTAACCATAACCTAACCCTAACACTAACCCTAACCTAACCCTAACCATAACCTAACCCTAACACTAACCCTAACCATACCCTAACCCAAACCTAATCCTAACCTAACCCTAACTCTAACCCTAACCTAACCTAACCCTAACCATAACCCTAACCATAACCTAACGCTAACCCTAACACTAACCCTAACCTAATCCTAACCTTAACCCTAACCCAAACCTAATCCTAACCTAACCCTAACCCTAAACCTAACGCTAACCCTAACCTAACCCAAACCTAATCCTAACCTAACCCTAACACTAACCATACCATAACCCAAACCTAATCCTAACCCTAACCCTATAAAAGATGAGACAAGCCTGATTATGTGTTTCCTTGATATCAATCTGACAGCTAGTTTACGTGACCCACTGCACTGATCACTCAATGACTTGTAATCTTGCATCCACCAGCAGTGTACGTAGTAACATTGAATGGAGCATTGCCCAATAACATACTGTATGGACCAGACTGAGATGAGAGGCCAAAAGGCCAAATTGCTTCCAAGTTAACATCCAAGGATATTTTCTTCGGGGCATCTTTCCAAGAGCTTCATATTAATAGTGATTCTGTTGTCATATTTATAGCTTGTTCTGAAGGTTTTGCTCTCTACTGATCACATAAAAGCCTATAAGATGGCAACGGAAATGCGTAGGGTGTATAGCTACAAATCCTGAACTCATCAGGTGAAATACACCCTGTAAAAAATGTACAAAAAATCCACCTATAATTTAAACTATGATATTTTTAGAACTGAGAAATGCAATGGCTGAAATACAGAAAATTGGCTGGGAGGTAGCCAGAGCAGTGGTTGGTGGTAGATGACAATTAGCACTGTGTGTGTGTGTGTGTGTGTGTGTGTGTGTGTGTGTGTGAGACAGAAAGAGTAAGAGAGAGAGAGGGGAGTGAAGAGTATAGGAATTACAGTATGTGTATGTACGTGGTGTTTCAAGTAGGGAGTATCCAGTAGTCAAACTTCTTAAGGCAGGTACGACACATACATTTTCTGTGGTATTTTACAAGTCAATCCTCCCGGTCGAGCCACTATTTATCAAAACACAGTGATATCCATTAATGGCAGAACACCCAGGGAGTCAGGCCAACCCTGATCACTTACATCAACACCGGCTACAACTAAAGACCCTTCCCCTGCTAGCCCTGCCTGACTCTTTCTCTGCCAGCAACACAGCAGTAAAAAGTGGGCTCAATTAAAAGCACTTCATAAATATTAAACATTATCTATTAACAAGTTATTCATATGAATGATGTATCTGCTTGAAACCCCAGAGTATCAACAACATCTTAGGATGCGTCCCAGATGGCACCCTATTCCCTATATAGTGCACTACTTTTGACCAGGGCCTATGTAGAGTGCCATTTGGGACTCAAGCTAAATGTCCTAAATACTGCTCAGCCATGGAGACCTGGCTGGAACCCTAGTCAGCTGTAATTCCAGAACCCTGGCCATGGTAGGTTTTTCCCCAGTAGGCAGAGGTCCAGCACAGCACTTCACTGCTAGCTAACACACAGACGCAGTCTGAAATACAAATGTTTGGCTCACGTTAACATGGAGATCAGTTTCATCACCAGGCTACGGGGAGAACCCTGCCTGATCAGCAGACCTGGTCAGTTGGGTACAGACCAGCAGATCTGGGTTCAAATATTATTTGAACTATTTTAAATACCCTAGTCTGCCAGGAATCCCATTAAGCCAGGCAAGCAAAATAATTTCAAATAGTATTTGAACCCAGGTCTGTCACTATGGGGAGAGAATATTGAGATGTGTCTATGATGAACACAAACCAGTCAGTAAGAGAATTTGCAGGAAAACTCCAGAATGTTGTTGCATTACTTTGGCTTTGAAATATTTATGCATTCCACAGGAACAATTTGTGTATATGTTCTTAGGACTGCTAACAGTAACAAAAAAAGCTGTCAACATAATTAAACAGTCCAAATAGGCAAAATAAGAGAGGAGTAGCTCATTCTAACAGTATTTGTCTCACTCCTGGAGATGATTGGTGTAGGTGAGAATCATCCTGTAACATTGGAACATGAATAATAGCATGTTGTTTTATTATTCATTAGCTCAGGGCTAAAGTTAGTGTCATGTCTCTCGTCGGAAGGCATGGACCAAAGCGCAGCGTGGTAAGTGTTCATGATTCTTTATTGATCAAAACACTCAAATAAAATAACAAAGAGAAAAACGAACAGTTCTGTAAGGCAAATCAACTATACAGAAAACAACTACCCACAAAAACCAGGTTGGAAAAAAGGCTGCCTAAGTATGATTCCCAATCAGAGACAACGATAGACAGCTGCCTCTGATTGGGAACCACACTCGGCCAAAAACAAAGAAATAGAAAACATAGAAATAAAGAAACTAGAACGGCCACCCTAGTCACACTCTGGCCTAACCAAAATAGAGAATAAAAGCCTTGCTATGGCCAGGGCGTGACAGTTAGTGGTTTAAAACCCACCGTGACAGATTAGTTCTGGTGCTGTGCCAGAACCAGGAGGGTGAGAAGCCTCAGAAGTATTTCTCAGGGTGTAAGGGTACCCTGCGTCCCCCCTGTTAGTGTGTGTGTGTGTGTGTGTGTGTGTGTGTGTGTGTGTGTGTGTGTGTGTGTGTGTGTGTGTGTGTGTGTGTGTGTATGTGTGTCTGTGTCTGTGTGTTAGCCTGCTCAGATAACTGCTGAGAGGCTAACTACCAAGGACCTTCAACTGTCATCATCTGGCTGTGAACCATTTAGACCCACAGCAGGACAACAATAACTTTGGCACAGAAAGAGAGAGAGAAAGAGAGTGAGAGACGTGTGTGTATCTGAACATAATCTGGATTTACTAACATTTCATAACAGCAATTGAGTTGGTTATGACACCTGGCTTTGCTGTATAATATTACAGCATGTGCCACTCAAAATTTGAACCAACTAGCAGCGAAACAATGTCAACTCTGCATATAATATTTTCCATATGCTGTATGTTTGACTGAATGACAGTATACTAGACTGAGTTATTTAGTTTAGTCTGTATGGTTCAGTTTACACAATACACTGACACATTCAGCTTTACTGTATTTCCTTTAGATGAACCAATGAGGACAAAGCATCACGTGGTAGATGTCAATGCAAAGAAAAACAATCTGAGAATGTCATAACATCTTTGCAAATTGACAGTTATTCCAACACGATTAAATAACAACACACACCTTTAGTTAACATGCATCTATTACAAACAATACTATCCAAAAATATAAAATCTTTCATCTTGTAGTTGTCATACTGTGAAGCTCTATAGTCTCTTCTGTACAGTAACAAACTAGGAATCTCTGTACAGTGTAGTACCCTCAAACTCAACTCTGGACCTCAAAGCCAGTCCCACTGCATTTTTCATTGTTCCCCTCTAATCAGGGACTGATTTAGACCTGGGACACCAGATGTGTGCAATTAATGATCAGGTTAAACAGAAACCCAACAGGCTCTGGACCTCGTAGGGTCAGAGTTGAATACCCCTGCTATAGATAGTGCATACTAGTGGATGAATTGTCACCTCCATGCTGTTCTAATTCCAGTAGCTCTCTATTGAATTATTCATGCCAAGAGAACATAACTTTTCAATTAAAAAATTGCCAGGCTCAGGAGACTCTGCTGTGGACTAAACATGCTCCCACTGAGGCAGGTCACACAGCTATGGAGAGGAGGGGAATTATAGTCTACAGTCATACAGTAATACTCATTGATATACATTTAAAATGAAACTGAAATGAAATCATTTAATAAATACTAAAGAGGACAAAATGCATATGAATACATTTGTAATTCTACAATCGCTCTTCTGAATTACACCAACAGCCAAAGTGTGTCCTGTTCTATTGGCCAATGAATGTCATTTTGGATATTGTTTCAATTAGCTAAAGACTTTTTGTAATCTGTCAAGCGCATTTCTCAAAATTGTGAAATCATGATGAGATGTTGGTTTTTCGTAATTGTATTAATAAACAAAAGGTGGATCAAATTGTAATATTATTTTCACAAGGAATCACCTTTAAAACTTAATGTCCATTTTCCATTTGACACAGTGCCAGAAGTCATAACAAATAATACACAGTGAGTAGAATCAGCACTCATCTAAATGTGATCCTGCTGAGTAGTGTGTGTGTGTGTGTGTGTGTGTGTGTGTGTGTGTGTGTGACCATACAGCTGGACACCTGTCATAGAGCCTTCCTAGTTCCTTCAGCTGGAGCCTGACAGCTGACACACACAAATATTGACACTTTGTTAAAATATACAATAATGGGATTCTCAAGTCATGGTTATAATAAACAGTTGGTCTGACGTTTCTGGAATGCTTTCCTTTTCACTGCTTGCGTGTATTACCAGAGTGGTGTGACACATTCCTATGGACAAAGAGAGAAACAGAGTGGCGGGATGAGTGTGTGTATGTACAGTGCCTTGCGAAAATATTCGGCCCCCTTGAACTTTGCGACCTTTTGCCACATTTCAGGCTTCAAACATAAAGATATAAAACTGTATTTTTTTGTGAAGAATCAACAACAAGTGGGACACAATCATGAAGTGGAATGACATTTATTGGATATTTCAAACTTTTTTAACAAATCAAAAACTGAAAAATTGGGCGTGCAAAATTATTCAGCCCCCTTAAGTTAATACTTTGTAGCGCCACCTTTTGCTGCAATTACAGCTGTAAGTCGCTTGGGGTATGTCTCTATCAGTTTTGCACATCGAGAGACTGAAATTTTTTCCCATTCCTCCTTGCAAAACAGCTCGAGCTCAGTGAGGTTGGATGGAGAGCATTTGTGAACAGCAGTTTTCAGTTCTTTCCACAGATTCTCGATTGGATTCAGGTCTGGACTTTGACTTGGCCATTCTAACACCTGGATATGTTTATTTTTGAACCATTCCATTGTAGATTTTGCTTTATGTTTTGGATCATTGTCTTGTTGGAAGACAAATCTCCGTCCCAGTCTCAGGTCTTTTGCAGACTCCATCAGGTTTTCTTCCAGAATGGTCCTGTATTTGGCTCCATCCATCTTCCCATCAATTTTAACCATCTTCCCTGTCCCTGCTGAAGAAAAGCAGGCCCAAACCATGATGCTGCCACCACCATGTTTGACAGTGGGGATGGTGTGTTCAGCTGTGTTGCTTTTACGCCAAACATAACGTTTTGTATTGTTGCCAAAAAGTTCAATTTTGGTTTCATCTGACCAGAGCACCTTCTTCCACATGTTTGGTGTGTCTCCCAGGTGGCTTGTGGCAAACTTTAAACAACACTTTTTATGGATATCTTTAAGAAATGGCTTTCCTCTTGCCACTCTTCCATAAAGGCCAGATTTGTGCAATATACAACTGATTGTTGTCCTATGGACAGAGTCTCCCACCTCAGCTGTAGATCTCTGCAGTTCATCCAAAGTGATCATGGGCCTCTTGGCTTCATCTCTGATCAGTCTTCTCCTTGTATGAGCTGAAAGTTTAGAGGGACGGCCAGGTATTGGTAGATTTGCAGTGGTCTGATACTCCTTCCATTTCAATATTATCGCTTGCACAGTGCTCCTTGGGATGTTTAAAGCTTGGGAAATCTTTTTGTATCCAAATCCGGCTTTAAACTTCTTCACAACAGTATCTCGGACCTGCCTGGTGTGTTCCTTGTTCTTCATGATGCTCTCTGCGCTTTTAACGAACCTCTGAGACTATCACAGTGCAGGTGCATTTATACGGAGACTTGATTACACACACGTGGATTGTATTTATCATCATTAGTCATTTAGGTCAACATTGGATCATTCAGAGATCCTCACTGAACTTCTGGAGAGAGTTTGCTGCACTGAAAGTAAAGGGGCTGAATAATTTTGCACGCCCAATTTTTCAGTTTTTGATTTGTTAAAAAAGTTTGAAATATCCAATAAATGTTGTTCCACTTCATGATTGTGTCCCACTTGTTGTTGATTCTTCACAAAAAAATACAGTTTTATATCTTTATGTTTGAAGCCTGAAATGTGGCAAAAGGTCGCAAAGTTCAAGGGGGCCGAATACTTTCGCAAGGCACTGTATGTATGTGTGTGTATGTGTGTGTGTGTGTGTGTGTGTGTGCGTGCCTGCGTGTGTGCGTGCCTGCGTGTATGTGTATTTGTTTGTGATTGTGTGTGTGTGTAGGAAGTGTCCCACTCACTTGTCTTGTCAGATTCCACCTTGTCAACCACCAATCTAATCTGTGACCGGCTGACCAATACTCAGAGAAGAGAGATACGAGAGACAAGCAGGCAACTTCGGGTTCCCATCAGAAAACCATCGATCATCCACTCAATGACCTGTCCTGTACAGGTCCTGTGGCACAGAGCAGTAAGAGCAGCACAGTCCATTACACCCCAGGGCACATTCACAGAGATGAAGGAGGAGGTCAGAGACCTGGACGTGTGGTGCCAGGACAACCACCTCTCCCTTAACGTGATCAAGACAAAGGAGATGATTGTGGACTACAGGAAAAGGAGGACTGAGCACGCCACCATTCTCATCGATGGGGCTGTAGTGGAACAGGTTGAGAGCTTCAAGTTCCTGAAAAGATTTGGCATGGGTCCTCAGATCCGTCAAAGGTTCTATAGCTGCACCATTGAGACTGGTTGCATCATTGCCTGGTATGGCAACTGCTCGGCCTCGACCGCAAGGCACTACAGAAGGTAGTACATCACTGGGGCCAAGCTTCCTGCCACCCAGGACCTCTATACCAGGCGGTGTCATTCTGTATTATGTCATGTTTTGTGTGGACCCCAGGAAGAGTAGCTGCTGCTTTTACAACAGCTAATGGGGATCCTAATAAAACACAATAATACCAAATAGACTGTTCTCTATGCTACCGCACGGCAAGAGGTACCGGAGCGCCAAGTCGAGGTCCAAAAGGCTTTTTAACAGCTTCCCCCACCAAGCCATAAGACTCCTGAACAGCTAATCAACGGGCTACCCAGACCCCTCTTTATGCTGCTGCTACTCTCAGTTTATTATCTATGCATTGTCACTTTAATTCTACCTACATGTACATATTACCTCATCTACCTCAACTAACCGGTGCTCCCGCACATTGACTCTGTACCAGTACCACCTGTATATAGACTCGCTTGATATTTTACTGCTGCTGTTTAATTATTTGTTACTTTTCTTTTCTATTTTCTACTTATCTATTTTTTACTTAACACCTACATAAAAAAATCTTAACTTCTAAAAGCATTGTTGGTTTAAGGGCTTGTAAGTAAGCATTTCACTGTAAGGTCTATCTGTTGTATCTAGCGCATGTGACAAACAACATTTGATTTGATTTGAAGTGATCTTTTGCAGGGAAACATGATAATCAATGACCTCAGTAAACTTCCCGCTGTAGCACCTGTTTCAGCAAAGATCTGTACAACAGTGTATGTAACCATGGTTCATCATCGCTAGTTTCAATGACCAAGTGACTTGCAGGGAGAACTCCTGCCCTAGTGTTTTCCTGGTCAGATCACGTTGTCAGGAAAATGTCTGGCCCTGTTCATCCTAGCTACATACTCCCATCTAGAATCCAACATGGGCGGATATTCTCAGAGTATATTTCACAAGGAACGAAACAAACCGATCTGACTCATATAATGCATTTTTCAAAGTAAAACCATGTTTAAGTCTTGACATAAACATTTCCATATCGACACTAACTTTTCCCATCTGCTCCTTGTTTTCAACCAAATCCTCATCGGGCATAAACATCATAAAACCGCATGCAGTTTGTAACGTTAGTCTGGTGAGGCACTGTATACACAGCACTCCTGGTAGCTACAGATCGAGGAGATTTGAATATTGTGAAAATATATCTGCCTCAGCTTTCAGGAAGGTAAATGTCTCTACAGTGGAAATGTCATAACTGATTGCTGGGATCTCAGAGAGGTGTACGGCCAATAGAGGAAGACAATATGACATATTCCTCAGATCAGATGCAACAATCTGTTGAGCTGGAGAGTGGAGTGGAGAGGAGAGGAGAGGAGAGGAGAGGAGAGGAGAGGAGAGGAGAGGAGAGGAGAGAAGTGGAAGAGAAGGGAAGAGAGAGGAGAAGAGAATAGAAGAGGAGAGAAGGAGGAGAGTTCTGGAGTGGAGGAATCAGAAGTTATAATACAGGCTCCTTTCAGTCACTCAGCCAGTCAGTCCAGTTAGTCAGTCCAGTCAGCAGAGCAGAGTACAGACAGAGGTAAGCTGAGACACCCTCCAAACTGTGCTTTCTGGGCAGGGGTCCAGCGACAGCCCCACCTCCAGCCCCCAGGCTGCCTGAACGATATGCCCAGAAAAAAGGCCTGTTTGTGTGGCTCTGCATGCTCTGCCTCTCCCCTAACCCACTGCTGCTCCCACCGGGACGGGAGACCAGACCTCGCTAACCAACGTTTACAGACTCCCGCTAAGAAGGAATCAGGCTGTATTTGCAGGGTGAAATATTGTCTCATGTTTTTTTATGTATATATATACACATCAGAGAAATACTAACCTCAAACAGCCTGATATGGTCTGAGGTAAAAAATAATAATAATAGTATATATATATATATATATATATATATATATATATATATATATATATATATATATATATATATATATATATATATATATATATATATATATATATATATATATATATATATATATATATATATATATATATATATATATATATATATATATATATATATACAGTCTGAGGTAAAAAAAATAAATATATATATATATATATATATATATATATATATATATATATATATATATATATATATATATATATATATATATATGTATTTTTTTTTCTACCTCAGACCGTATCAGGCTGTTTGAGGTTAGTATTTCTCTGATCCTGTGTTATTTGGGGTGCAGGTAGTCTAGTGGTTAGAGCATTGGTCCAGTAACCGAAAGGTTGCTAGATCAAATCCCTGAGCTAACAAGGTAAAACTCTGTCATTCTACCCCTGAACAAGGCAGTTAACCCACTTTTCCTAGGCCGTCATTGTAAATAAGAATTTGTTCTTAACTGACTTGTCGAGTGAAATTAAGGTAGAAAATATTTTTTTTAATTGCTGGCAAGGGTTTAGCTGTTGCCAATAAAGGCACAGTAGAACAATACACAATGGAGAAGTCATTGTTTGCACATAGACACTATGCTGATCATTCACTATCAACTCCATCAAGTTCATCATCATCTCAGAGAATCAATTTCAATCCATTTGAGCATGAACACTTATAGTATAAGCTTTATGCATGTGTGTGGCTGTGGAGCAGTGAGGTTAAGGGGGGATGTGCAGTGGAGAGAGAAGTGCTATGGCTGTGTGCTGGGCCCTCTCTCTAGGGTTAATGCCAAGCGTCTCTCCTCTCCTCCCCTCTCTCTCATTAGCCATTCAGAGTGTAGAGGACAAGGCAGGCAGAGAGCCCCAGGTGGCCTCCACTGTTAAATGGCAGATTAAAGAGACCACTACTAATTTCTTTACTCTAATCTTATTAAAGGCAGAACAGCTGTCGACTGTCAGCAACCTAATACAAATGGTCTGGGACAGAACATAACTGATAAACGTGTTGGCTAGATGCACAGCGGCACTGGGACTGCACGCTGCCTAACGTCATACATATTCATCAGCTGCAAATTGGAGTATTACACGGAACATCTAGGCACATAAAACCCCCAGAGGGTATTTCAAAGACTATAGGATGTTATAGAGGGCCTGGGCCGCTGCTCAATGAACCTGGATTCAAAACAGCAGTTTAGAAATAGAACACGCAGGTTAGTTTGTTGTTTGAATTTATTTTGGTTGGATTTCATTTATTATCACCAACAGATATGTGTTTAAACTGGTTATTAAAACAAGACATGTTACATTTGAATAGGATTATCTACTTAATCAGAGTTAAGAAAGATATGGAGGAGGATAATGTCATTGTTATGTTTGTGATTAGCAATCATGGAACCAGATGAATTATTATTACTAATATA
Organism: Oncorhynchus mykiss; assembly: GCF_013265735.2. Lineage (NCBI taxonomy): Eukaryota > Metazoa > Chordata > Actinopteri > Salmoniformes > Salmonidae > Oncorhynchus > Oncorhynchus mykiss. The sequence continues at coordinate 38,860,466 of NC_048590.1, forward strand.
CCTTATTAGTCTGGACCACACAGACATCCCTTTTAAAAAGCTGCTGTTAAAAGGTCCATCTGTTTATCGTCCTCATCAACACCAGCTCATAGTACCACAACAGTGTACCAGTCAGTAACTACACATATATCAGCCCCTCCCAGTCCTCAGGGATTATAACATTCACTGTTCAATGTTTCAGGAACAAACGGGTTGAGACACAAGTGGTTTATGATGACACAGCCCTGTCTTCCACCCAGCCAGGGCCTTCATCTACATCACTGCCTTTTGATTGCTCCTCCTTCCTATAATTGCCAGTGATTAACCTGCGCATAATACTACTGGTGTGTGTGTGTGCCTCCCTCTCCCCCTCCTCTTCTCCACCCCTCCATGCTGACAGGCCATGTCAGTGGTTTGGTGGGTGACATGCTTTCCCCATTCTCCTGTTACTGGGGAAGTATGCAGCAGAGTTTCATCTGGAGGTCGGGACTATCTCAGCCGGATGCATTGTGCATTCCTCCCCCCCCCCCCCCCCCCCCCCTCTCCCTTACTCTCTCTCTCTCCCCCTATGTCGCTCTTCCCCTACCTCTAACCCCCTCTCTCTCTCCCTGTCAGAGTTCATATCCGACATCTCTGGCTTCCTAACAACCCGACTCTTCGCTTTAGTGCCCATCTCCGCCTGCACTACCCGTGCCCGCTCCGCCTGCACTACCCGTGCCCGCTCCGCCTGCACTACCCGTGCCCGCTCCGCCTGCACTACCCAGCCAGCTCCGCCTGCACTACCCGTGCCCGCTCCACCTGCACTACCCGTGCCCGCTCGCCTGCACTACCCGTGCCCACCCGCCTGCCAGACTGCACGGGGCAACAAACAACGGGCATATTGTTAATCTCTCTCTCCCATAATACAGCCTTATCTTGTAGACATGGGATTAGTTTCGGAGGGAGCTGGGAGCTGGGAGCTGGGACCTGGCCTATGCTGCCTGGTGGACGGAGACGGAGGAAGGGGGAGAGAGAAGAGGAGATGTGGATAATAAACTGTGTAATCTTCCTACCTACTCTAAATAGATTAACCTTGTCAGTGGCTGCTGCTGGACCAGGGGATTGCAGGCCCAGGATATAAAGGGTTAATATTACTGTATAGACATATGACAGGGTACACCCAGGGCTAGACCAGGGCTCATGTTGGACTCTTAAACATGACCTGAAAGAAACCTCTCACATAGTCTCCGTAGTAAACATATACTGTACTTTTAGACAAAAACTGATCCTTATCTTGTGACTGATTGCTCCTTTGGTATAAATCCTGCCAAAACAATAAACAGGAAATGATTACTCATATAGCCAAGCAAATATCTGAGTAACCTGCCAAGTTATTTCACGCAACATGTCCTCTAATACTCTCAGAGAGTGAAATTAAAATCTGTGCCAACGGAACCCTGATACCATCATCACACTATGTCCCTCTGTAGTCTTAATCACTTTTCACTAGGACAGCACATCTGCCTTTCACCTTCCCCTATCATTTCTAACTGAAAACATCATTTCCCCTATCATATAATTACAATGTGTGAGAAAGTACAAAGTAATGGCTATTGTATAACAATGAAGCATTTTCTATTACGTTTCTACTCTAAGCTAAGGGGGAAAAGAAGAGTCTGTGACAAATCATTGTGTGAGGAGTAGTGTTTGTTTACAAAACTCCCTAAGCCCGTTTAGTCCTGTTTATTTACTCCTGGTGTTTAAAGAACTTGTTAATATGATCCGGACTGTAGTAGTGTCTGCCAACAACAGTGTGAGGTATCAGACCCCTCCTTTCTCTCATGTAAAAGATGAGTTCTCTCTCTCATTCTGAGAGTCGTTGCTCTGTCCTTCACTGATCAGACAAGAGGTATGTATGTGTGTGAATCAGTCAAGGCGCTAGCAGAGTGTGTGTTTGTGTGTGTGTGCGTAGCTTTGTCTTGTTGAGTCTCTGGAGGGTTTGTGGGTATTGGGCTTGTATATGCTGACAGCAGGCTGGTGCTGAGCCCAGATTCTAAGGACCAGAATCACACACACACCTCCACTTGTACATGTTCTACTGCACTCCAGCAGCACCTACTGGAGTTACAATGGATCTGCACAAACACACACACACACGTTGCATCCATGCATAACATCAAATTGATCATAAATACAGTGTAGACATTGTTAATGTTGTAAATGACTATTGTAACTGGAAACGGAATACTTTTTATGGAATATCTACATAGGCGTACAGAGGCCCATTATCAGCAACCATCACTTCTGTGTTCCAATGGCACGTTGTGTTAGCTAATCCAAGTTTATCATTTTAAAAGGCTAATTGATAATTAGAAAACCCGTTTGCAATTATGTTAGCACAGCTGAAAACTGTCGTGCTGATTAAAGAAGCAATAAAACTGGCCTTCTTTAGACTAGTTGAGTATCTGGAGCATCAGCATTCGTGGGTTCAATTACAGGCTTAAAATGCCCAGAAACAAAGAACCTTCTTCTGAAACTCGTCAGTCTGTTCTTGTTCTGAGAAATGAAGGCGAGAAATTGCCAAGAAACTGAAAATCTCATACAATGCTGTGTACTACTCTGTTCACATAACAGCACAAACCAGAATAGAAAGAGGAGTGGGAGGCCCCAGTGCACCACTGAGCAAGAAGACAAGTACATTAGAGTGTCTAGTTTGAGATACAGACGCCTCACAAGTCCTCAAATGGCAGCTTCATTAGAACACCAGTCTCAATGTCAACAGTGAAGAGGAGACAACGGGATGCTGGCCTTTTGAATTGTAGTGTATATTATTATTACTTTATTTAACTAGGCAAGTCAGTTAAGAACAAATTCTTATTTATAATGACTTCCTACCCCGGCCAACACTGGGCCAATTGTGCATCACCCAGCGTTGGGACTCCCAATCACGGCCGGATGTGATTCAGCCTGGATTTGAACCAGGAACTGAAGTGTCACTTCTTGCACTGAGATGCAGTGCCTTAGACCGCTGCACCACTCGGGAGTCTCTCTCCTCTAAGCCAATAATATGAGAATGTAGCTGCAGAGGGCCACTCAGAGCAGACATACTGGGATCACTAGTCCCCCAAAGAGACAAAACCGACCCGCAGGGATTGACACGCACACTGTGCACGCACACCCGGGCGCACACACACCGTGCACACACGGATAATTTAAAGGGAAGCAAGTGACAGCCTGGAGAATCTACCCCATTAGCAGTTTGTCTCCAGGGGATTACTGTGGAGAGAAGACACTTGGACTGTACAAACTGTACTTCAACTGAACAAAACTATTGCAGCATTGTCATGTTTCATTACTCAAATAGATACTGATAAAGACTTCTATTTGAATTGAATATCCAGATGTTGTGTACTGTATGAACAGGTTGCTTCATGGTTAGCATTTCTTGACATTTCAGTAATATTTCAATAATGTTCATACATTTAGCAGTGATAAAAAAACTCACCACCCCATAAGATGACCCTTTGAAGAACCCTTTTTGGTTCCAGGTAGAACTCTTTTGGTTCAAGGTAGAACATGTTGGGTTCCATGTAGAACCATTTCCACAGAGGGTTCTACATGGAACCCAAAAGCATCCTACCTGGAACCTAAAAGGGTTCTCCTATGGGGACAGCTGAAGAACCATTTTGGAACCTTGCAGAGTTAGATTTGTAGAACTAACTAACACTGTGGTATTTCACGTTTTTGTAATTCCAAACATAATCTATCACGGGCTTCTCATAATCTCTCCTCCCCTGCATCACATGAATTACAGCAACACTTAGCGTGGCCAATCTGCTGCCCGCTTGGTTCAAGGAAACTCTGAGAGGGAGTAACATTACCAAAACAAAAATCAATCATTACAGGCCTCTGGGAGAGATGGGGAGGGTGTATAAAGAGAGAGAGAGAAAAAAGCTGAGAGAGAGAGATAACATATTGCTAATGTTGTGTTCTTGGGGACTTTGAGATGTCAGCGTCTCAGAAAATGGCTGTACATATTTCTGAACAGTCAGGAGCTGGTTATTTATGTGTAACAAAAGCCTTTTCTTCTCCAACAGCAGACACTTGACCTTCACTGGGACACTAGAAGGTATAGTACTGAACGTAAAACGAGCTGTATAAACACATTTGATTGGTTGATACATGTCTGGGTGATGGTTTCTTCGTTTGTTTGTCTGTTGGTGTAAAATGAACAGGTTTGTAAACAAGATTGGACAAATAGGACAATATTCCATTCCATTATATTATATTATATTTTCTCCCAAACCCCTGTGTCTACCGAAGCTTCCGGAGTGTCGCAAAGCCACGAATCGCGGACATATTAAAATCAAATGTTTTCAGTTAGAAAATGATTCTCTCATTAATGGAATGATAACAAGATGAAAATCAAGCCTCAGGGACGAGGATGCTTCAAAAGAGGAGGATGTCTCGCCTTCCCTCTGTTGTCTTATTAGTTCATTACAGGAGTAATTTAAGAGGTGGCGGTCGATACTGGTACTGGAAGGAGATTAACTTAAGCTGAAGTTACTGTATGTCTCTGGCTGAAGTTCAGAGCTGGACAGATCCAGAGAGACTGGTACAAGATGACCCAGAGAGGTAAAGGAGTGATCCTGACTGGCAGACTGGTACAAGATGACCCAGAGAGGTAGAGGAGTGATCCTGACTGGCAGACTGGTACAAGATGACCCAGAGAGGTCAAGGAGTGATCCTGACTGGCAGACTGGTACAAGATGACCCAGAGAGGTAGAGGAGTGATCCTGACTGGCAGACTGGTATAAGATGACCCAGAGAGGTAGAGGAGTGATCCTGACTGGCAGACTGGTACAAGATGACCCAGAGAGGTAGAGGAGTGATCCTGACTGGCAGACTGGTATAAGATGACCCAGAGAGGTAGAGGAGTGATCCTGACTGGCAGACTGGTATAAGATGACCCAGAGAGGTAGAGGAGTGACCCTGACTGGAAAACTGGTACAAGATGACCCAGAGAGGTAGAGGAGTGATCCTGACTGGCAGACTGGTACAAGATGACCCAGAGAGGTAGAGGAGTGATCCTGACTGGCAGACTGGTACAAGATCACCCAGAGAGGTAGAGGAGTGATCCTGACTGGCAGACTGGTACAAGATGACCCAGAGAGGTAGAGGAGTGATCCTGACTGGCAGACTGGTACAATATGACCCAGAGAGGTAGAGGAGTGATCCTGACTGGAAGACTGGTACAAGATGACCCAGAGAGGTAGAGGAGTGATCCTGACTGGCAGACTGGTACAAGATCACCCAGAGAGGTAGAGGAGTGATCCTGACTGGCAGACTGGTATAAGATGATCCAGAGAGGTAGAAGAGTGATCCTCACTGGCAGAGTGGTACAAGATGACCCAGAGAGGTAGAGGAGTGATCCTGACTGGCAGACTGGTACAAGATGACCCAGAGAGGTAGATGAGTGATCCTGACTGGCAGACTGGTACAATATGACCCAGAGAGGTAGAGGAGTGATCCTGACTGGCAGACTGGTACAAGATGACCCAGAGAGGTAGAGGAGTGATCCTGACTGGCAGACTGGTACAATATGACCCAGAGAGGTAGAGGAGTGATCCTGACTGGCAGACTGGTACAGGTGACCCAGAGGGGTAAAGGAGTGATCCTGACTGGCAGACTGGTACAAGATGACCCAGAGAGGTAGAGGAGTGATCCTGACTGGCAGACTGGTACAATATGACCCAGAGAGGTAGAGGAGTGATCCTGACTGGCAGACTGGTACAGGTGACCCAGAGGGGTAAAGGAGTGATCCTGACTGGCAGACTGGTACAAGATGACCCAGAGAGGCAGAGGAGTGATCCTGACTGGCAGACTGGTACAAGATGACCCAGAGAGGTAGAGGAGTGATCCTGACTGGCAGGCTGGTACAAGATGACCCAGAGAGGTAGAGGAGTGATACTGTGGACCACCATCAGGGCCCTGGGTTTACAGCTCCCTGGCCTGGGAGGGAGGTCAGCATTGACAGGGTTATCACAGGTTCAGTTTAGAGCTGATATGGAAAGCAGTTGAGATGCTGGGAGCCCTCACTGCCCTCACTGCCCTCCTGCAGCTCAGGCTTCTCAACACCACTGATAAGAAGAGGAATGGCTCATAAAGCCAGCTGACCCCCAGCCCTCCACAAAGTCCCAGCACCAACCCGCCCCTCCATTCAGCCACTCAGCCACAGGAAGCAGAGGTGCTGGGGAAGCCCTCTCAGCCTGGTCATTCTCTACCGCCAGACCACCTTCATCAGCCTGCTCTGCTCTCCTTCTCTCTGCTATGCCGGTACCAATATGGACAACCTGTTCAGGAAGTGTCTTGTCATGGAGCATTAATCTGTGACCACGAGCACTCCAGGCATGCCCTAATAAACATGCTAATCATCACAATAAGACTAATCATCAAGTTAACATTTGGGTCGTTCCACAAATAGAGTGCCTTTTGGGTAGTGTAATTTGGTCATGTTAACATTAACATAATAATAGCATTGTGTCATAAATAGCACATGTTCAACTTCATAACAAACACGTTTTCCCATCTCCAGAAGTAAAAAAATACATACAATACTATAAAAGGTGCCAATTCTAGTAACAGGTTTGACCATAACATTTCATCTTCAATCCACCATAACTCTGCTTGTTACGGGGAATGGAAGCTTTTGATATGCAACAGAGATGAGCTCAACCATAAATCTAGGAATCTAAACATCTGACTGTAGAGAACAGGAACAGAATAACTAGGGCTTTACAATGATGCAGAAAACCTGGACACATCTGGAGGTTAAGTGGGTTCAAATATTCCTAGAAGTCAGAGAAACATGACGTGGGACACATTTTTGTTGATTCTAAAAACATGACTATTCAAATGTTGAACATGGATTTGTTTAGTTATAGCGTATATGTATGTGATCCAACTGTTAACTTGAGTGTTTTATCAAAATGTACACACATAATGTCACAAGGCTTTCCGTTTGTGGAACGAGCCATTTGCCTAACAATGTCAGGTGAAAGTCAAACAATAGGCTGAAGGAGTGGATGTAATGAAAGAAATACCTTCTCCCAATCAGAACCTTTATAGAACAGGAAGAGGAAAAGTAACTCGCTATCCCATCTACCTGTATCAGCACACAGACACATCCACATTCTAGAAGCAAAACCACACCCTGATCAAACAGACTTCCTTGTTTTGCAGTTTCAAACCGTTATTTTCTCCCTAATGCAGAACTTGACTTCATATTCCTCCAACAGCGGTAGATTATGATATCGATCGTCCCTCTAGCCCTGTAAAAGCATTATAAATATACATAGCTTTTATACATTAATGGGCAGAAAGGAAACTTAGCTAATGATAATGAGGGCTGGAGTGGCCATTCCAGTCCATTAGAAGCTTTTAGTGGTGGAAATGGTATGAGTTCAGACTTACAGAGAGAGAGAGAGAGAGATAGAGAGAGAGATGGGGGGAGATATTATATATACAGTGTATATATATACACATATATATATATATCTTTATTGTTTTGAAACTTCTGTATGTAATTTCTTCTGTAATTTTTATTGTTTATTTCACTTTTGTATATTATCTACCTCACTTGCTTTGGCAATGCCAATAAAGCCCATTGAATTTAATTGAATTGAATTGAGAGAGAGAAACAGGGATAGAGAGAGAGAGAGAGAGAGAGAGAGAGAGAGAGAGAGAGACGGGGGGAGAGAGAGAAAGAGAGACGGGGGGAGAGAGAGAGATGGGGTAGAGAGAGAGAGATGGGGAGAGAGAGAGACCGGGGAAGAGCGCGAGAGAGAGAGATAGATAGAGAGAGGGAGAGAGAGAGAGACGGGGGGAGTGAGAGAGAGAAGGAGAGAGAGAGAGATGGAGAGAGAGAGAGACGGGGGGAGAGAGAGATGGAGAGAGAGAGAGACGGGGGAGAGAGAGAGAGAGGGAGAGAGAGAGAGTGAGAGAGACGGGGGAGGGAGAGAGAGATGGAGAGCGAGAGAGAGAGAGAGAGAGAGAGAGATGGAGAGAGAGAGAGACTGGGGGAGAGAGAGAGAGATGGAGAGAGAGAGAGACGGGGGAGAGAGAGAGATGGAGAGAGAGAGAGACGGGGGAGAGAGAGAGAGATGGAGAGAGAGAGAGACGGGGGGAGAGAGAGAGAGATGGAGAGAGAGAGAGAGACGGGGGAGAGAGAGAGATGGAGAGAGAGAGAGATGGAGAGAGAGAGAGATGGAGAGAGATAGAGACGGGGGGAGAGAGAGAGAGATGGAGAGAGAGAGAGACGGGGGAGAGAGAGAGATGGAGAGAGAGAGAGACGGGGGGAGAGAGAGAGAGATGGAGAGAGAGAGAGAGACGGGGGAGAGAGAGAGATGGAGAGAGAGAGAGATGGAGAGAGAGAGAGACGGGGGGAGAGAGAGAGATGGAGAGAGAGAGAGACGGGGGGAGAGAGAGAGAGACGGAGAGAGAGAGACGGGGGGAGAGAGAGAGAGATGGAGAGAGAGAGACGGGGGAGAGAGAGAGAGATGGAGAGAGAGAGACGGGGGAGAGAGAGAGATGGAGAGAGAGAGAGATGGAGAGAGAGAGCGAGATGGAGAGAGAGAGAGACGGAAGAGAGAGAGAGAGATGGAGAGAGAGAGACGGGGGGAGAGAGAGAGAGATGGAGAGAGAGAGACGGGGGGAGAGAGAGAGAGATGGAGAGAGAGAGAGACGGGGGGAGAGAGAGAGAGATGGAGAGAGAGAGAGATGGAGAGAGAGAGAGATGGAGAGAGAGAGAGACGGGGGGAGAGAGAGAGAGATGGAGAGAGAGAGACGGGGGAGAGAGAGAGAGATGGAGAGAGAGAGACGGGGGGAGAGAGAGAGAGATGGAGAGAGAGAGACGGGGGGAGAGAGAGAGAGATGGAGAGAGAGAGAGATGGAGAGAGAGAGAGAGATGGAGAGAGAGAGAATGATAACACAGACATGGCGACAGACACACAACTTACAAACAAGAAGCTTCTACAGTGAGGAATAGAACTAATGGACAGTCGGTACATCAGAGCAGGACAGAGGGAAAAACAAGTGAAGGGAAATATTTGCTTCTTTATAAACAACAGAGAAAAACTATTAATTTGGTTTAAATGAAAGCATGTTCTCCTTTGAAAGAGAATGTAATGAACTGCAAAGAAAGCTGTGTTTGATAACTGAGTGTAACTGTCCCAATACTACAATACAATTTCAGCTTCGACAACAGCTGATCCTTTACATATGTGGATGCGCTACCGAAATCAACATGTAGTGGAAAATCACGCATGACACATTCTCAATACGCGAAAATAGAATGTTTTATAATCATAGCTGCGGGAAGATGTTTGAGGGTAGCTGCACTACAGACGGCTATATCGATTGGCTAATAGAGGATTAGTAAAGGCCCAGTGCACAAATTTTGAGGAGAAAAAAAATTAATATATATTTTATTATTATTATGCAGAACCCTCACCACCCTTACTTCCCGCGGTTATGTTCATAGTATGTGAATTTTTAAAATCAAGTATGGTTTTAATGCCAGGACGTTATACTCACTTAGGCTCTTCATCTAGCACAATTAGATGAACACTTCCATAATGCATTGGAAGAGGTGGGCTGGGAGTGATAGGCCCTAAGACTCTTCAAGTAGCCAAACAACAAAACTAGGCTACTTAATTGGGAAGATGCCGAATATTGAAGCTTCTGCGGTGGTGTTCAAATGTAGGATAAGTTGTTTTTGTTCTCCTTAAAATGATCACGAGTATCGCATCGTAGGCTACATCTTTTAAAACAGATGTATTTTTTTATTTTTATTATACCTAAAGTGAATTTCTGTTTTCTCATTGAAAAGTGTTTCTTGTTCTCAAGGCCTTTGTCAAAGCTTTTAAACTAAATACTAAACCATCTTCTGATTTCTGAGTTTCTGTACCGGGGACTCAGGATGTGGCTGTGTTAATGATGTCATGTTCACCAGGCCTTCTGATTTCTGAGTTTCTGTACCGGGGACTCAGGATATGGCTGTGTTAATGATGTCATGTTCACCAGGCCTTCTGATTTCTGAGTTTCTGTACCGGGGACTCAGGATGTGGCTGTGTTAATGATGTCATGTTCATCAGGCCTTCTGATTTCTGAGTTTCTGCACCGAGGACTCAGGATGTGGCTGTGTTAATGATGTCATGTTCACCAGGCCTTCTGATTTCTGAGTTTCTGCACCGGGGACTCAGGATGTGGCTGTGTTAATGATGTCATGTTCATCAGGCCTTCTGATTTCTGAGTTTCTGCACCGGGGACTCAGGATGTGGCTGTGTTAATGATGTCATGTTCACCAGGCCTTCTGATTTCTGAGTTTCTGTACAGGGGACTCAGGATGTGGCTGTGTTAATGATGTCATGTTCCCCAGGCCTTCTGATTTCTGAGTTTCTGTACAGGGGACTCAGGATGTGGCTGTGTTAATGATGTCATGTTCACCAGGCCTTCTGATTTCTGAGTTTCTGTACCGGGGACTCAGGATGTGGCTGTGTTAATGATGTCATGTTCATCAGGTCTTCTGATTTCTGAGTTTCTGTACTGGGGACTCAGCATGTGGCTGTGTTAATGATGTCATGTTCGTCAGGCTATTCTGATTTCTGAGTTTCTGTACCGGGGACTCAGCATGTGGCTGTGTTAATGATGTCATGTTCACCAGGCCTTCTGATTTCTAAGTTTCTGCTCTGGGGACTCAGGATGTGGCTGTGTTAATGATGTCATGTTCGTCAGGCCATTCTGATTTCTGAGTTTCTGTACCGGGGACTCAGGATGTGGCTGTGTTAATGATGTCATGTTCATCAGGCCTTCTGATTTCTGAGTTTCTGCACCGAGGACTCAGGATGTGGCTGTGTTAATGATGTCATGTTCACCAGGCCTTCTGATTTCTGAGTTTCTGCACCGAGGACTCAGGATGTGGCTGTGTTAATGATGTCATGTTCATCAGGCCTTCTGATTTCTGAGTTTCTGTACCGGGGACTCAGGATGTGGCTGTGTTAATGATGTCATGTTCATCAGGCCTTCTGATTTGAACATATGGATTGTTTTAGTTTTGTAGGCGTGGCTACCTATTTAATTTATGGATCAAGTCTTAGCAGTCATTCTGATCTCGTTCCCAATGATCAGTACTTTAGTTTATTATGTTGCTGTCCAGTGGTTCTGAATGTGTGATGAACCCGACTGTTCACGTTTTTCTGTGCAATAGCCTTTTGACTTGAGCATTTGAACAGCTTTAGTGTGTGTACTAGGCTATTTGATTTCATTTATATACGTGGAGTATACAAAACATTAGGAACACCTTCCTAATATTCAGTTCCTTTTTAAATAGGATCGACAGGCTATATGGGCTATGGTATAGGTTGAATGTGATAGTATACCTATAACCAGCCTGAGTAGGCCTATAACTCCATTCATATTCTATTCAGAGTTTAGAGAAATTAATACATTAGGAAATGAGCTATTATCAGGCTGGTTAATGCGATGCATGTCTGTTGAATTTGGAAAAATCCACCTACTCAGCCAGTCAGGAGCCGCTACTGCATTACAGCCATGGCACACTGCATACATTTGACTAAACGGTACATGCTAAATAGTATGCGATGATGAGTACATAGTACACAGTTTAAGTATGTAGTATGCTAATATGGGTATTTGGACACGGCCTGTGTTCTCTGTAGTGATGAAAAACAGGTTAGGATGGAGGCAGAGAAAACAGGCTTCTACTGGGTAGCAGTGTATTGCAGTGCTTTACTGTGTGTGGAATGGAGGGCTTACTGGAGCCGTGAGGAATGTGTGGGACTGGAGAAGGGAGGAGGAGCAGGGGAGGGAGGGAGGGATGGAGGAGGGGAGGGTTAGAAGAAGTAGCAGCTACCTGCCTGCAGAATCAGTGTTCCCCTCCGACCTGAAATATTACTCCATCTGCATTGTTCTGTGACGGGCAGAACAAGACACAGTCAAGAACAGCCAGCCAAGTCAGAGTATCAAATTATCTTCACAGAGGAAAGATTTCCCCCACCTCCTCCCCCTACCCAGCCCCATCCCTCCCACCTCCTCCCCCTACCCAGCCCCATCCCTCCCACCTCCTCCCCCTACACAGCCCCCATCCCTCCCCGGGCCCTGCCCCCATCCCTCCCCCCCAGAAGAGAGCTGAGGTGAAATCCGAAACAGAGCGATCCCCCAAAACATTCCTGCTAAATCTCAAAAGTGCAACCCCACCCCACACCCCCCAGTAGTCAGGGTGAGCTAGCACCACCACCCCACACCCCCCCAGTAGTCAGGGTGAGCTAGCACCATCACCCCTCACCCCCCAGTAGTCAGGGTGCACTAGCACCACCACCCCTCACCCCCCAGTAGTCAGGGTGAGCTAGCACCACCACCCCTCACCCCCCAGTAGTCAGGGTGAGCTAGCACCACCACCCCTGTCTCCATTCTACCAGAGGCAGGGAGGTCTTTCCTCATACAGGGGACGGAGAGACAGAGTGAGAGAGAGAGACACCGTTGCCCTAGAGCACACAAAAGACTATACATACCTTGGCCTAAACATCAGCGCCACAGGTAACTTCCACAAAGCTGTGAACGATCCAAACTTAAGGAAAGCTTTGACTATGTACAGACTCAGTGAGCATAGCCTTGCTATTGAGAGAAGACAGGCTATGTGCACACTGCCCACAACATGAGGTGGAAACTGAGCTGCACTTCCTAACCTCCTGTCCAATGTATGACCATATTAGAGACACATATTTCCCTCAGATTACACAGATCCATAAAGAATTCGAAAACAAACCCAATTTTGATAAACTCCCATATCTAATGGGTGAAATTCCACAGTGTGCCATCACAGCAGCAATATTTGTGACCTGTTGCCACAAGAAAAGGGCAACCAGTGAAGAACAAATACTATTGTAAATACAACCCATATTTATGCTTATTTATTTTCCCTTGTGTACCCTTAACCATTTGTACATTGTTGCAACACTGTATATATATATATATATATATATATATATATATATATATATATATATATATATAATATGACATTTGTAATGTCTTTATTGTTTTGAAACTTCTGTATGTGTAATTTTTACAGTTAATTTTTATTGTTTATTTCACTTTTGTATATTATCTACCTCACTTGCTTTGGCAATGTTAACACATGTTTCCCATGCCAATAAAGCCCCTTGAATTGAATTGAATTGAGAGAGAGAGAGATAGAGAGAGAGAGAGAGAGAGATGGAGACAGGGAGAGAGAGAGCGAGACAGGGAGAGAGAAAGAGAGACAGGGAGAGAGAGAGAGAGCGAGAGAGAGAGAGAGACAGGGAGAGAGAGAGAGAGAGACAGGGAGAGAGAGAGACAGGGAGAGAGAGAGACAGGGAGAGAGAGATATAAGGGAGAGACAGAGACAGAGAAAGACAGGCTATGTGCTCACTGCCCAGGTGGAAACTGAGCTGCACTTCCTAACCTCCTGCCCAATGTATGACCATATTAGAGAGACATATTTCCCTCAGATTACACAGATCCACAAAGAATTCGAAAACAAATCCAATTTTGAAAAACTCCCATATCTACTGGGTGAAATTCCACAGTGTGACATCACAGCAGCAAGATTTGTGACCTGTTGCCACGAGAAAAGGGCAACCAGTGAAGAACATTGAAAATACAACCCATATTTATGCTTATTTATATTATCTTGTGTCCTTTAACCATTTGTACATTGTTAAAACACTGTATATATATAATATGACATTTGTAATGTCTTTATTGTTTTGAAACTTCTGTATGTGTAATGTTTACTGTTAATTTTGATTGTTTTTCACTTTATATATTCACTTTATATATTATCTACCTCACTTGCTTTGGCAATGTTAACACGTTTTTTTCGATTGCTAAACGACAGTGGGCACAACTGGAGTCACATGTGCAAAACTCTAACTACAGTCTGCACTACCAACAGTCACCTGAGCTAAACAGTTCACATCACCTGCAAAACTCATTCCAAGCAACACAACTCTTAACACATGGCTCAAAACACGCTCTGTGCAGCCAAACACTATGCACAACCCTCACTGAGATAACACGCACTGTCACTCAGAACACACTGAGAGTAAAAACACTAGCATCAAACACCAATACAGAAAATACAAACGTTTCATCTTTACAGTTTGAACAATATCAGTGACTTCATACAAAGTAATATTTTCTTCAAAGAAAAGAGTGACATTTTTTCACATGATTTATTACAATTTTTAGAACATAACAATTATTTAAGGTAAATGAAAATTAGCAGTTTGCTTCAATAGTCTGTAGTAATTTACAGAATTACAATAATGAGAAAAAAAAGGTAGAAACTAAAAGTACATACTGTAATTCGAACAAATAATTGAGGGACTAATCCTGCCTCTCTCTAGCATCAGGCCACAGGTTTTCTTCAACATCACATCTAATGTTTTCTCTTGCCATGCACCTGGGGAAGAACCTTCTGGAGTGCCTTATCCATCCCTGGCAGTCCTCTGGACTCGTGTCCTCACATCCGGCACGCATGGCTTCCAAAAGAGACATTTGGTCATGTGGGTGGTGACCAAACACTTTCCACCTCCAGGCAGAGAAAAACTCCTCTATTGGGTTGAGGAAGGGTGAATATGCAGGCAGGTACAAAACCATAAATCTGTGATGTGCTGCAAACCAATCTGTGACAGCTGCAGAGTGGTGAAAAGCAATGTTATCGCAAACTATGAGAAAAACTTACTGGCTCCCCCTGTTCTGCTGGCACTAGCTGAGCATAGAGCTGTTCTAGGAAAGCTATAAGCCTTTCTGTGTTGTATGGGCCAATGAGTGGTGTGTTGAGAAGCAAACCATCATTGGCCATTGCAGCACACATGGTGATATTTCCCCCCCTTTTGCCTGGAACCTCCACAGTGGCCCTTTGACCTATAACATTCCTTCCTCTGCGCCGTGTTTTGGCAAGGTTAAATCCAGCTTCATCAATAAATACAAATGAATGTGGTCTTTCCAGGTCTTTCCAGTGTTCACTCTTTGTCTTCTTTGTCTTCCTCCACGCATCCGCCCTCTCCCTGCCACCCTTCTCCCTCCACGAATCCATCTTCCTTGTTCCATTTCCAAAATGAGTCTTTCTGAGCTCTACCTATATATACTGTAATATGTGTGTGTGTTCACTAACAAGTCTAAAACAAGACACCTGCTTAGCCTTTCAGCTTTCAGTGTTTGAAAGGCACAAGGCTGAAATCTATTCCGTTTTGAATGTGTGGTTCACAGTTTTGACAGCAGTGTGTTAGCATTTGAACAAAGTGCTGTAAATCCAGTGTTGTGCAGGTTGTGGTTAAAGTCATGGGATAAGTGTGTAGAGTTTTGAAAACTGTGTTCAAGCAATGAAAAATGAACTAGAGTTTGGTCCACATGAACTGCTGCTGTGCAGACTGTAGTTAGAGTTTTGCACATGTGACTCCAGTTGTGTCCGCTGTCGTTTAGCAATCGAAAAACACTGTAACACATGTTTCCCATGCCAATAAAGCCCTTGAATTGAATTCAGAGACAGAGACAGAGACAGAGACAGAGACAGAGACAGAGACAGAGACAGAGACAGAGACAGACAGACAGACAGACAGACAGACAGACAGACAGACAGACAGACAGACAGACAGACAGACAGACAGACAGACAGACAGACAGACAGACAGACAGACAGACAGACAGACAGACAGATAGACAGATAGATAGATAGATAGATAGATAGATAGATAGATAGATAGATAGATACAGAGAGAGAGATAGATACAGAGAGATAGATAGATAGATAGATAGATAGATACAGAGAGAGATAGATACAGAGAGATAGATAGATTGATAGATAGATACAGAGCGAGAGATAGATAGATAGATAGATACAGAGAGAGATAGATACAGAGAGATAGATAGATAGATAGATACAGAGAGAGAGAGTGTGAGAGAGAGAGAGAGAAAGCGAGAGAGAGAGACGAGACACAGAGAGAGAGAGAGAGAGAGAGAGAGAGAGAGAGAGAGAGACACATAGAGGGAGAGAGACACAGAGAGAGAGAAGAGTCCATCTCCATCAAAAGGCCAGATAGCCATTGACATGGTTGAGATACTTAGCCCATTGAACACCCTTTGAAGGGGAGGAATTAACTTCCTATTGAAAACACTCAGCAAGAGTGTTTAAAAACACATCATTTATTCATCATCCTTCCGCTTACTAAATCATTTCACTGAGCGCGAGAGAGAGAGGGCGGTTCTCCTTCTTTCAAGGTTTCAAATGATCAATAAGATCTGTCCTCTTATTAGCAAATGATTGATCTTGATCTGAAATAGCCTACTTATGCATTGATTTAATTTTTGAGATGTTTTAATGTATTACATTAATTCATGCTGTTGTTTAGATAAAACATTTCTAAACCCACATATTTCATTTTAAGCCGTTTTGACAGGCAACAAGTGAGGTCAATTGTGAGAACTGACAAACTGTGCTTGTAGTGTGACTTAAAAGTTTCATTTGTGTATCTTAAAATGAACACCAAACATCTTAACTGACTGACTGAGTGGTAATAGCTTTAGCTAAATGAACAGCCTACTGTATCTTTCTCTGTCTGTGGTAGTCGGCAGTCAGGTAATATTTACATACTTCCTCAGATTCCTTTAGGTTAAAGATTCTCTGTTTGAAGAGACAGCACTTTACAGAGGCACAGGGTTGTGGTTGTGTCTGTGTGGTTGTGTCTGTGTCTGTGTGGTTATGTCTGTATGGTTATGTCTGTGTGGTTGTGTCTGTGTGGTTGTGTCTGTGTGGTTATGCCTGTGTGGTTGTGTCTGTGTGGTTATGTTTGTGTCTGTGTGGTTGTGTCTGTGTGGTTATGTCTGTGTGGTTGTGTCTGTGTGGTTATGTCTGTGTGGTTGTGTCTGTGTGGTTATGTCTGTGTGGGTATGTCTGTGTGGTTATGCCTGTGTGGTTGTGTCTGTCTGGTTATGTCTGTGTCTGTGTGGTTGTGTCTGTGTGGTTATGTCTGTGTGGTTATGTCTGTGTGGTTATGCCTGTGTGGTTGTGTCTGTGTGGTTATGTCTGTGTGGTTATGTCTGTGTCTGTGTGGTTATGTCTGTGTCTGTGTGGTTGTGTCTGTGTGGTTATGTCTGTGTGGTTGTGTCTGTGTGGTTATGTCTGTGTCTGTGTGGTTGTGTCTGTGTGTTTGTGTCTGTGTGGTTGTGTCTGTGTGGTTATGTCTGTGTGGTTGGGTCTGTGTGGTTGTGTCTGTGTGTTTGTGTCTGTGTGGTTGTGAATGTGTGGTTGTGTCTGTGTGGTTATGTCTGTGTGGTTGGGTCTGTGTGGTTGTGTCTGTGAGGTTGTGTCTGTGTGGTTGTGTCTGTGTGGTTGTGTCTGTGTGGTTATGTCTGTGTCTGTGTGGTTGTGTCTGTGTGTTTGTGTCTGTGTAGTTGTGTCTGTGTGGTTATGTCTGTGTGGTTGGGTCTGTGTGGTTGTGTCTGTGTGCTTGTGTCTGTGTGGTTGGGTATGTGTGGTTGGGTCTGTGTGGTTGTGTCTGTGAGGTTGTGTCTGTGTGGTTGTGTCTGTGTGGTTATGCCTGTGTGGTTGTGTCTGTGTGGTTATGTTTGTGTCTGTGTGGTTGTGTCTGTGTGGTTATGTCTGTGTGGTTGTGTCTGTGTGGTTATGTCTGTGTGGTTGTGTCTGTGTGGTTATGTCTGTGTGGGTATGTCTGTGTGGTTATGCCTGTGTGGTTGTGTCTGTCTGGTTATGTCTGTGTCTGTGTGGTTGTGTCTGTGTGGTTATGTCTGTGTGGTTATGTCTGTGTGGTTATGCCTGTGTGGTTGTGTCTGTGTGGTTATGTCTGTGTGGTTATGTCTGTGTCTGTGTGGTTATGTCTGTGTCTGTGTGGTTGTGTCTGTGTGGTTATGTCTGTGTGGTTGTGTCTGTGTGGTTATGTCTGTGTCTGTGTGGTTGTGTCTGTGTGTTTGTGTCTGTGTGGTTGTGTCTGTGTGGTTATGTCTGTGTGGTTGGGTCTGTGTGGTTGTGTCTGTGTGTTTGTGTCTGTGTGGTTGTGAATGTGTGGTTGTGTCTGTGTGGTTATGTCTGTGTGGTTGGGTCTGTGTGGTTGTGTCTGTGAGGTTGTGTCTGTGTGGTTGTGTCTGTGTGGTTGTGTCTGTGTGGTTATGTCTGTGTCTGTGTGGTTGTGTCTGTGTGTTTGTGTCTGTGTAGTTGTGTCTGTGTGGTTATGTCTGTGTGGTTGGGTCTGTGTGGTTGTGTCTGTGTGCTTGTGTCTGTGTGGTTGGGTCTGTGTGGTTGTGTCTGTGAGGTTGTGTCTGTGTGGTTGTGTCTGTGTGGTTGGGTCTGTGTGGTTGTGTCTGTGTCTGTGTGGTTGTGTCTGTGTGGCTGTGTCTGTGTGGTTGGGTCTGTGTGGTTGGGTCTGTGTGGTTGTGTCTGTGAGGTTGTGTCTGTGTGGTTGTGTCTGTGTGGTTGGGTCTGTGTGGTTGGGTCTGTGTGGTTGTGTCTGTGAGGTTGTGTCTGTGTGGTTGTGTCTGTGTGGTTGTGTATGTGGGTTTGTTATGTATGTGGGTTTTGGGGATGGTATGATGATGGAGATGGTTTGTCTCAAACGGTTCTAAAAGTTCACAGATGTTCACCAACTTCCTAACCATGCCAACTTCTACCAGACACTATGCCAGTCTTCCAGTGTGGGTGCTTTTGTTCTCTAGGCCTGCAAGCCTGATCACATTTCAACTAGGAACAGAGGAAGCTTTCCCCTCAATTTCATGTAAGCTCCTTCTCTGTCAATCACTGACGAGCCACAAGAAGGATTTTCCTAGTGATGAGGTACAAATTCAAAAGCCACTCGAACATCTGAGCTATCTTTGTTGCAGGTGCACGGTAACAGTTGAATAACATGAGAAAATAGAAGAAACCTGCACACTGCTCTCGCTAGTATCACTGACCTTCATTAAGCTTTACGTATCGGCCTCAAGTTCTTCCCCAGAGCTTGACGAAGGCCTTGAGGCTGATACCTAAAGCTTATTAAAAGCAGTGATACTAGCAAGAGCAGTGTGCAGGTTTCTTCTTTATTGCCTAGTGATGAGGTAGCCAGAAATATGTCGGACTGGCATGAGGAAAAATGATCAGGTTACAGCCAACGTCTACTGAATAGAATCTATATTCTGTCCTCTGTTTTACCTGCTGTGTGAGGTAGATTAGAGCTCCACAGCCTCCATGACAGACACATAGACACATCAACCTGCCGACTTGCAGGAACGAATAGCCCAACACCAGACAGTCCCACTCAGTACGGACTGCACTACATCTCACTGTCCAATCAAAAGTATCTGTTAGAATGTTGTTACAGCACCCATCAACAAACCACACTGAAAATCTCTGGTGGGGAGGATAGAGGTAGAAATGTATAGTGTTGGAGACAGCAGGATGGTCCTGCACAGTATTTATATGAACATGGGCTGAGAGGACATTTCTCTCACTCATTTAACTGACAGATTCCTATTCAGAGACAAGAACAAAGAGAAGCCATTTTAAAATCCCGATAGTTGACCAAACATACTGCAAATACAGGACTGTGGAAATTCTAACATTCTATCTATTCTTCCTGGCTTGTTCTTCCTCCAGGGTCAGACTGACTGACTGACCAGTAACTAGATCAGATCAGAGGCTCATTTATTATCTGCATCCCAAATGGCACCCTATTGCCTATATACAGTAGTGCCTATATAGCTCTGATCAAAAGTAGTGCACTATATATCGAATAGGGTTCCATTTGGGATGAAGGCTCATTCAACCATATAGCCAGGCTGCAGACAAACACAAGGGGACGGTTAGAGAGGAGGGAAGGCACAACCCTGGCCCAAACTTGAATGACAGGACAGCCAGGGAGTTGTATCCAATTATCCTCCTTTGTGGCCTGCGTTCCACACGCTAATCAAAAGGCTAAGCGAAGGTTAATGGGCAGAAAGGACAGAGGACTGGGAGGAGTGGTGTAGTAGTGGGCAGGCCAGATGGGTCTTTGTACTCCCCCCTCCTTGGCCTTCTGCTCCTCCCACCCCTCCCCTCCACTGCCACCCCATACTCTAATTAGCTGACAGACTGGGGGGAGAAGAGGGGGGAGAGATGAGGAGGAAGGAAAGGGAGGAGAGGAGAGGGAGGGAGGGGGACCTGGGGCAACAGATGGGGAACAACTGTCTGGGAGTTCATTAGAAGGACTAGGAGTGATGCAGGGTGGCCCAGGGTGGCCCAGGGTGGCCCGTGGTGAACTCTGTGCCTTAAGGCCTGACAGCCTGCTACTGCTACAACACACAGGAGTGAGAGCACACGTGCACGCAGGCAAACACAGGCAGGCACACAAGCACACACATACACACATTTTTATTTGTTGCTCAAAATTGGAGAGATGAAATAACTGATTTGACAGAGCTGACCCGCAACACAAAATAAATCAGATATCACTTCACTCTAAAGTTAAACTCAGTTATTAAATGAGTGAGAGAAATGTCCTCTCAGCCCATGTTCATATGAATACTGTGCAGGACCATCCTGCTGTCTCCAACACTATACATTTCTACCTCTATCCTCCCCACCAGAGATTTTCAGTGTGGTTTGTTGATGGGTGCTGTAACAACATTCTAACAGACACTTTTGATTGGACAGTGAGATGTATTGCAGTCTGTACTGAGTGGGACTGTCTGGTGTTGGGCTATTCGTTCCTGCAAGTCGTCAGGTTAATGTGTCTATGTGTCTGTCATGGAGGCTGTGGAGCTCTAATCTAAATCACACAATTTCAAAACCAAAACCAAAACCATAACCAAATCTTAAAATGGCCAGTTCCTCAAATTGTTTATTTTTCAGTAACATTTTTTGAATTTAGTTTACAGTAGAAAATCACATGCTGTAGTGTGCACTTCAAGAGTCCTAAATAGATGCCTAGTGAAGCCATGGTAAACACGTCTCATACAGCACTAACAAAACCTTCTGGTAGATCCAGAATCATTTCTATTATGAATGCTGCAGTCAATTTGCCAGGGTGATTATACATAAACAGCTCTGTGTGTGTGTGTGTGTGTGTGTGTGTGTGTGTGTGTGTGTGTGTGTGTGTGTGTGTGTGTGTGTGTGTGTGTGTGTGTGTGTGTGTGTGTGTGTGTACCATAGGAATGCAAACTCCATACAATCAACAATACAGGTCTTAAACGCATTTTATGAATCCCAACTCAACTCGTCAAAATCCTGCTTTGTATGCATTAGCAATCTAATAAATCAGGAAGCAAGACGTCCAAGAAAGAGGATATTTCCTCAGTTTCCTCCTTTCCCCCTCTCTTAGTCCCACCTTGACAGGATGAAGGAGGGTTTACTGTGTGCACCCGACATGGAGACAGGATCTCCAACACTGGGACGACTCTTCAACTACGACATAGCCCCTCTCTCTGATTCATCCAGACAGACCTATATAACATAGTCTCTCTGATTCATCCAGACAGACCTATATAACATAGTCTCTCTGATTCATCCAGACAGACCTATATAACATAGTCACCCCCCTCTCTCTGATTCATCCAGACAGACCTATATAACATAGTCACCCCCCTCTCTCTCATTCATCCAGACAGACCTATATAACATAGTCACCCCCCCTCTCTCTGATTCATCCAGACAGACCTATATAACATAGTCACCCCCCTCTCTCTGATTCATCCAGACAGACCTATATAACATAGTCACCCCCCCTCTCTCTCATTCATCCAGACAGACCTATTTAACATAGTCACCCCCCCTCTCTCTGATTCATCCAGACAGACCTATATAACATAGTCACCCCCCTCTCTCTGATTCATCCAGACAGACCTATATAACATAGTCACCCCCCCTCTCTCTCATTCATCCAGACAGACCTATATAACATAGTCACCCCCCCTCTCTCTCATTCATCCAGACAGACCTATATAACATAGTCACCCCCCTCTCTCTGATTCATCCAGACAGACCTATATAACATAGTCACCCCCCTCTCTCTGATTCATCCAGACAGACCTATATAACATAGTCACCCCCCTCTCTCTGATTCATCCAGACAGACCTATATAACATAGTCACCCCCCTCTCTCTCATTCATCCAGACAGACCTATATAACATAGTCACCCCCCCTCTCTCTCATTCATCCAGACAGACCTATATAACATAGTCACCCCCCTCTCTCTGATTCATCCAGACAGACCTATATAACATAGTCACCCCCCCTCTCTTTCATTCATCCAGACAGACCTATATAACATAGTCACCCCCCTCTCTCTGATTCATCCAGACAGACCTATATAACATAGTCTCTCTGATTCATCCAGACAGACCTGTATAACATAGTCTCTCTGATTCATCCAGACAGACCTATATAACATAGTCTCTCTCATTCATCCAGACAGACCTGTATAACATAGTCTCTCTGATTCATTCAGACAGACCTATATAACATAGTCACCCCCCCTCTCTCTCATTCATCCAGACAGACCTATATAACATAGTCACCCCCCCTCTCTCTGATTCATCCAGACAGACCTATATAACATAGTCACCCCCCTCTCTCTGATTCATCCAGACAGACCTATATAACATAGTCACCCCCCTCTCTCTGATTCATCCAGACAGACCTGTATAACATAGTCTCTCTGATTCATTCAGACAGACCTATATAACATAGTCACCCCCGCTCTCTCTGATTCATCCAGACAGACCTATATAACATAGTCACCCCCCCTCTCTCTGATTCATCCAGACAGACCTATATAACATAGGTCTGTCTGGATCTCAGTCTCGGACAGCTCCTCCAAACAGCAGTGGGAAACAAGGACCCTCTCCACACACAAAGGAACGAAAGCAGTTGTTTCTCAGCGCCACAGAGGCAGGGAGTTATTCTGCTGACAGCACACGGCAGAGGAATGACTACACATGGTCTGATTCCCCCTGTTTCCTTCATCTCTAATCTTAACAGCGTAGAGTATCAGTGAACCACAGGAGCTGTTCTAGAGGGAAGGAACAGCCACTGATTCTGGATCAGTGGCTCCCTGGCTGCTTCCTTAGCAGAGCCATCTAGTGGATGTCTGAGAAGAGAGGTGGTTCTGGGATGTCTGAGGAGAGAGATGTTAGGGGATGTATGAGGAGAGAGATGTTAGGGGATGTCTGAGGAGAGATGTGTTAGGGGATGTCTGAGAAGAGAGGTGATTCAGGGATGTCTGAGGAGAGAGGTGTTAGGGGATGTCTGAGGAGAGAGGTGATTCAGGGATGTCTGAGGAGAGAGGTGTTAGGGGATGTCTGAGGAGAGAGATGTTAGGGGATGTCTGAGGAGAGAGATGTTAGGGGATGATGTCTGAGGAGAGAGGTGTTAGGGGATGTCTGAGGAGAAAGATGTTAGAGGATGTCTGAGGAGAGAGGTGTTAGGGGATGTCTGAGGAGAGAGATGTTAGGGGATGTCTGAGAAGAGAGGTGATTCAGGGATGTCTGAGGAGAGAGATGTTAGGGGATGTCTGAGGAGAAAGATGATGTAAGGATGTCTCAGAAGAGAGGTGGTTCAGGGATGTCTGAGGAGAGAGATGTTAGGGGATGTCTGAGGAGAGAGGTGGTTCAGGGATGTCTGCGGGGGGGAGATGTTAGGGGATGTCTGGGAGAGAGATGTTAGGGGATGTCTGAGGAGAGAGGTGTTAGGGGATGTCTGAGGAGAGAGGTGATTCAGGGATTTCTGAGGAGAGAGATGTTAGGTGATGTCTGAGGAGAGAGGTGTTAGGGGATGTCTGAGGAGAGAGGTGATTCAGGGATGTCTAAGGAGAGAGATGCTAGGGGAGGTCTGAGGAGAGAGGTTTTAGGGGATGTCTGAGAAGAGAGGTGGTTCAGTGATGTCTAAGGAGAGAGATGTTAGGGGATGTCTGAGGAGAGAGATGTTAGGGGATGTCTGATGAGAGAGGTGATTCAGGGATGTCTGAGGAGAGAGATGTTAGGGGAAGTCTGAGGAGAGAGGTGGTGTGGGGATGTCTGAGGAGAGAGATGTTAGAGGATGTCTGAGAAGAGATATGGTTCAGGGATGTCTGAGGAGAGAGATGTTAAGGGATGTCTGAGGAGAGAGGTGTTAGGGGATGTCTGAGGAGAGAGATGTTAGGGGATGTCTGAGGAGAAAGATGATGTAAGGATGTCTGAGAAGAGAGGGGGTTCAGGGATGTCTGAGGAGAGAGATGTTAGGGGATGTCTGAGGAGAGAGGTGGTTCAGGGATGTCTAAAGAGAGAGATGTTAGGGGATGTCTGAGGAAAGAGATGTTAGGGGATGTCTGTAGAGAGAGATGTTAGGGGATGTCTGAGGAGAGAGATGTTAGGGGATGTCTGAGGAGAGAGGTGATTCAGGGATGTCTGAAGAGAGAGATGTTAGGGGATGTCTGAGAAGAGAGATGGTTCAGGGATGTCTGAGGAGAGAGGTGGTGTGGGGATGTCTAAGGAGAGAGATGTTAGGGGATGTCTGAGGAGAGAGATGATGTGGGGATGTCTGAGAAGAGAGGTGGTTCAGGGATGTCTGAGGAGAGAGTGGTTAGGGGATGTCTGAGGAGAGAGATGATGTGGGGATGTCTGAGAAAAGAGGTGGTTCAGGGATGTCTGAGGAGAGAGATGTTAGGGGATGTCTGAGGAGAGAGGTGATTCAGTGATGTCTGAGGAGAGAGGTGGTGTGGGGATGTCTGAGGAGAGAGATGTTAGGGGATGTCTGTGGAGAAAGATGATTTAAGGATGTCTAAGAAGAGAGGTGGTTCAGCGATGTCTGAGGAGAGAGATGTTAGGGGATGTCTGAGGAGAAAGATGATGTAAGGATGTCTAAGAAGAGAGGTGGTTCAGGGATGTCTGAGTATAGAGGTGGTTCAGGGATGTCTGAGTTCAGGGATGAGGAGATAGATGTTAGGGGATGTCTGAGGACAGAGGTGATTCAGGGATGTCTGAGGAGAGAGGTGGTGTAGGGATGTCTGGGTAGAGAGTGGTTAGGGGATGTCTGAGGAGAGAGGTGATTCAGGGATGTCTGAGGAGAGAGATGTTAGGGGATGTCTGAGGAGAGAGATGATGTGGGGATGTCTGAGAAGAGAGGTGGTTCAGGGATGTCTGAGGAGAGAGTGGTTAGGGGATGTCTGAGGAGAGAGATGATGAGGGGATGTCTGAGAAAAGAGGTGGTTCAGGGATGTCTGAGGAGAGAGATGTTAGGGGATGTCTGAGGAGAGAGGTGATTCAGTGATGTCTGAGGAGAGAGGTGGTGTGGGGATGTCTGAGGAGAGAGATGTTAGGGGATGTCTGAGGAGAAAGATGATGTAAGGATGTCTGAGAAGAGAGGTCGTTCAGGGATGTCTGAAGAGAGAGATGTTAGGGGATGTCTGAGGAGAGAGATGTTAGGGGATGTCTGAGGAGAGAGGTGATTCAGGGATTTCTGAGGAGAGAGATGTTAGGGGATGTCTGAGGAGAGAGGTGGTTCAGGGATGTCTGAAGAGTGAGGTGTTAGGGGATGTCTGAGGAGAGAGATGTTAGGGGATGTCTGAGGAGAGAGGTGTAAGTGGATGTCTGAGGAGAGAGGTGTTAGGGGATGTCTGAGGAGAGAGATCTTATTGGATGTCTGAGGAGAGAGATGTTAGGGGATGTCGGAGGAGAGAAGTGATTCAGGGATGTCTGAGGAGAGTGGTGTTAGGGAATGTCTGAGGAGAGAGGTGGTTCAGGGATGTCTGAAGAGAGAGATGTTAGGGGAGGTCTGAGGAGAGAGATGTTAGGGGATGTTTGAGGAGAGAGATGTTTGGGGATGTTTGAGGAGAGAGATGTCATTGGATGTCTGAGGAGAGAGATGTTAGGGGATGTTTGAGGAGAGAGATGTTAGAGGATGTCTGAGAGGAGAGATGTTGGGGGATGTTTGAAGAGAGAGATATTAGGGGATGTCTGAGGAAAGAGATGTTAGGTGATGTTTGAGGAGAGAGGTGTTAGGGGATGTCTTAGGAGAGAGATGTTAGGGGATGTCTGAGGAGAGAGATGTTAGGGGATGTTTGAGGAGAGAGATGTTAGGGGATGTCTGAGGAGAGAGGTGTTAGGGGAGGTCTGAGGAGAGAGATGTTAGTGGATGTTTGAGGAGACAGATGTTAGGGGATGTCTGAGGAGAGAGATGTTAGGGGATGTCTGAGGAGAGAGATCTTATTAGATGTCTGAGGAGAGAGATGTTAAGGGATGTCTCAGGAGAGAGATCTTATTGGATGTCTGAGGAGAGAGATGTTAGGGGATGTCTGAGGAGAGATATGTTAGGGGATATCTGAGGAGGAAGGTGATTCAGGGATGTCTGAGGAGAGTGGTTTTAGGGGATGTCTGAGGAGAGAGATGTTAGGGGATGTCTGAGGAGAGAGGTGTTCGGGGATGTCTGAGGAGAGAGATGTTAAGTGATGTCTGAGGACAGAGGTGTTAGGGGATGTCTGAGGAGAGAGATCTTATTTGATGTCTGAGGAGAGAGATGTTAGGGGATATCTGAGGAGAGAGTTGTTAGGGGATGTCTGAGGAGAGAGCTGTTAGGGGTTGTCTGAGGAGAGTGGTGTTACGGGATGTCTGAGGAGAGAGGTGTTAGGGGATGTCTGAGGAGAGAGATGTTAGGGGATGTCTGAGGAGAGAGATGTTAGGGGATGTCTGAGGAGAGAGATGTTAGGGGATGTCTGAGGAGAGAGATGTTAGGAGATGTCTGAGGAGAGAGGTGTTAGGGGATGTCTGAGGAGAGAGATGTTAGGGGATGTCTGAGGAGAGAGATGTTATTGGATGTCTGAGAAGAGAGGTGTTAGGGGATGTTTGAGGAGAGAGATGTTTGGGGATGTTTGAGGAGTGAGATGTCATTGGATGTCTGAGGAGAGAGATGTTAGGGGATGTCTGAGAAGAGAGATGTTAGGGGATGTCTGAGGAGAGAGATGTTAGGGGATGTCTGATGAGAGAGATGTTAGGGGATGTTTGAGGAGAGAGGTGTTAGGGGATGTCTGAGGAGAGAGATGTTAGGGGATGCCTGAGGAGAGAGATGTTAGGGGATGTTTGAGGAGAGAGGTGTTAGGGGATGTCTGAGGAGAGAGATGTTAGGGGATGTCTGAGGAGAGAGGTGTTAGGGGATGTCTGATGAGAGAGATGTTAGGGGATGTTTGAGGAGAGAGATGTTAGGGGATGTCTGAGGAGAGAGATGTTAGGGGATGTCTGAGGAGAGAGATGTTAGGGGATGTCTGAGGAGAGAGATGTTAGGGGATGTCTGATGAGAGAGATGTTAGTGGATGTCTGAGGAGAGAGGTGTTAGGGGATGTCTGAGGAGAGTGGTGTTAGGGAATGTCTGAGGAGAAAGATGTTAGAGGATGTCTGAGGAGAGAGGTGTTAGGGGATGATGTCTGAGGAGAGAGGTGTTAGGGGATGTCTGAGGAGAAAGATGTTAGAGGATGTCTGAGGAGAGAGGTGTTAGGGGATGTCTGAGGAGAGAGATGTTAGGGGATGTCTGAGAAGAGAGGTGATTCAGGGATGTCTGAGGAGAGAGATGTTAGGGGATGTCTGAGGAGAAAGATGATGTAAGGATGTCTCAGAAGAGAGGTGGTTCAGGGATGTCTGAGGAGAGAGATGTTAGGGGATGTCTGAGGAGAGAGGTGGTTCAGTGATGTCTGCGGGGGGAGATGTTAGGGGATGTCTGGGAGAGAGATGTTAGGGGATGTCTGAGGAGAGAGGTGTTAGGGGATGTCTGAGGAGAGAGGTGATTCAGGGATTTCTGAGGAGAGAGATGTTAGGTGATGTCTGAGGAGAGAGGTGTTAGGGGATGTCTGAGGAGAGAGGTGATTCAGGGATGTCTAAGGAGAGAGATGCTAGGGGAGGTCTGAGGAGAGAGGTTTTAGGGGATGTCTGAGAAGAGAGGTGGTTCAGTGATGTCTAAGGAGAGAGATGTTAGGGGATGTCTGAGGAGAGAGATGTTAGGGGATGTCTGAGGAGAGAGGTGATTCAGGGATGTCTGAGGAGAGAGATGTTAGGGGAAGTCTGAGGAGAGAGGTGGTGTGGGGATGTCTGAGGAGAGAGATGTTAGAGGATGTCTGAGAAGA
Organism: Oncorhynchus mykiss; assembly: GCF_013265735.2. Classification (NCBI taxonomy): domain Eukaryota; kingdom Metazoa; phylum Chordata; class Actinopteri; order Salmoniformes; family Salmonidae; genus Oncorhynchus; species Oncorhynchus mykiss. The sequence goes on from NC_048590.1 coordinate 38,888,595, forward strand.
GATATGGTTCAGGGATGTCTGAGGAGAGAGATGTTAAGGGATGTCTGAGGAGAGAGGTGTTAGGGGATGTCTGAGGAGAGAGATGTTAGGGGATGTCTGAGGAGAAAGATGATGTAAGGATGTCTGAGAAGAGAGGGGGTTCAGGGATGTCTGAGGAGAGAGATGTTAGGGGATGTCTGAGGAGAGAGGTGGTTCAGGGATGTCTAAAGAGAGAGATGTTAGGGGATGTCTGAGGAAAGAGATGTTAGGGGATGTCTGTAGAGAGAGATGTTAGGGGATGTCTGAGGAGAGAGATGTTAGGGGATGTCTGAGGAGAGAGGTGATTCAGGGATGTCTGAAGAGAGAGATGTTAGGGGATGTCTGAGAAGAGAGATGGTTCAGGGATGTCTGAGGAGAGAGGTGGTGTGGGGATGTCTAAGGAGAGAGATGTTAGGGGATGTCTGAGGAGAGAGATGATGTGGGGATGTCTGAGAAGAGAGGTGGTTCAGGGATGTCTGAGGAGAGAGTGGTTAGGGGATGTCTGAGGAGAGAGATGATGTGGGGCTGTCTGAGAAAAGAGGTGGTTCAGGGATGTCTGAGGAGAGAGATGTTAGGGGATGTCTGAGGAGAGAGGTGATTCAGTGATGTCTGAGGAGAGAGGTGGTGTGGGGATGTCTGAGGAGAGAGATGTTAGGGGATGTCTGAGGAGAAAGATGATGTAAGGATGTCTAAGAAGAGAGGTGGTTCAGCGATGTCTGAGGAGAGAGATGTTAGGGGATGTTTGAGGAGAAAGATGATGTAAGGATGTCTAAGAAGAGAGGTGGTTCAGGGATGTCTGAGAATAGAGGTGGTTCAGGGATGTCTGAGTTCAGGGATGAGGAGATAGATGTTAGGGGATGTCTGAGGACAGAGGTGATTCAGGGATGTCTGAGGAGAGAGGTGGTGTAGGGATGTCTGAGGAGAGAGATGTTAGGGGATGTCTGAGGAGAGAGGTGGTTCAGGGATGTCTAAAGAGAGAGATGTTAGGGGATGTCTGAGGAAAGAGATGTTAGGGGATGTCTGTAGAGAGAGATGTTAGGGGATGTCTGAGGAGAGAGATGTTAGGGGATGTCTGAGGAGAGAGGTGATTCAGGGATGTCTGAAGAGAGAGATGTTAGGGGATGTCTGAGAAGAGAGATGGTTCAGGGATGTCTGAGGAGAGAGGTGGTGTGGGGATGTCTAAGGAGAGAGATGTTAGGGGATGTCTGAGGAGAGAGATGATGTGGGGATGTCTGAGAAGAGAGGTGGTTCAGGGATGTCTGAGGAGAGAGTGGTTAGGGGATGTCTGAGGAGAGAGATGATGTGGGGATGTCTGAGAAAAGAGGTGGTTCAGGGATGTCTGAGGAGAGAGATGTTAGGGGATGTCTGAGGAGAGAGGTGATTCAGTGATGTCTGAGGAGAGAGGTGGTGTGGGGATGTCTGAGGAGAGAGATGTTAGGGGATGTCTGAGGAGAAAGATGATGTAAGGATGTCTAAGAAGAGAGGTGGTTCAGCGATGTCTGAGGAGAGAGATGTTAGGGGATGTCTGAGGAGAAAGATGATGTAAGGATGTCTAAGAAGAGAGGTGGTTCAGGGATGTCTGAGAATAGAGGTGGTTCAGGGATGTCTGAGTTCAGGGATGAGGAGATAGATGTTAGGGGATGTCTGAGGACAGAGGTGATTCAGGGATGTCTGAGGAGAGAGGTGGTGTAGGGATGTCTGGGTAGAGAGTGGTTAGGGGATGTCTGAGGAGAGAGGTGATTCAGGGATGTCTGAGGAGAGAGATGTTAGGGGATGTCTGAGGAGAGAGATGATGTGGGGATGTCTGAGAAGAGAGGTGGTTCAGGGATGTCTGAGGAGAGAGTGGTTAGGGGATGTCTGAGGAGAGAGATGATGTGGGGATGTCTGAGAAAAGAGGTGGTTCAGGGATGTCTGAGGAGAGAGATGTTAGGGGATGTCTGAGGAGAGAGGTGATTCAGTGATGTCTGAGGAGAGAGGTGGTGTGGGGATGTCTGAGGAGAGAGATGTTAGGGGATGTCTGAGGAGAAAGATGATGTAAGGATGTCTGAGAAGAGAGGTTGTTCAGGGATGTCTGAAGAGAGAGATGTTAGGGGATGTCTGAGGAGAGAGATGTTAGGGGATGTCTGAGGAGAGAGGTGATTCAGGGATTTCTGAGGAGAGAGATGTTAGGGGATGTCTGAGGAGAGAGGTGGTTCAGGGATGTCTGAAGAGAGAGGTGTTAGGGGATGTCTGAGGAGAGAGATGTTAGGGGATGTCTGAGGAGAGAGGTGTAAGTGGATGTCTGAGGAGAGAGGTGTTAGGGGATGTCTGAGGAGAGAGATCTTATTGGATGTCTGAGGAGAGAGATGTTAGGGGATGTCGGAGGAGAGAAGTGATTCAGGGATGTCTGAGGAGAGTGGTGTTAGGGAATGTCTGAGGAGAGAGGTGGTTCAGGGATGTCTGAAGAGAGAGATGTTAGGGGATGTCTGAGGAGAGAGATGTTAGGGGATGTTTGAGGAGAGAGATGTTTGGGGATGTTTGAGGAGAGAGATGTCATTGGATGTCTGAGGAGAGAGATGTTAGGGGATGTTTGAGGAGAGAGATGTTAGAGGATGTCTGAGAGGAGAGATGTTGGGGGATGTTTGAAGAGAGAGATATTAGGGGATGTCTGAGGAAAGAGATGTTAGGTGATGTTTGAGGAGAGAGGTGTTAGGGGATGTCTTAGGAGAGAGATGTTAGGGGATGTCTGAGGAGAGAGATGTTAGGGGATGTTTGAGGAGAGAGATGTTAGGGGATGTCTGAGGAGAGAGGTGTTAGGGGAGGTCTGAGGAGAGAGATGTTAGTGGATGTTTGAGGAGACAGATGTTAGGGGATGTCTGAGGAGAGAGATGTTAGGGGATGTCTGAGGAGAGAGATCTTATTAGATGTCTGAGGAGAGAGATGTTAAGGGATGTCTCAGGAGAGAGATCTTATTGGATGTCTGAGGAGAGAGATGTTAGGGGATGTCTGAGGAGAGATATGTTAGGGGATATCTGAGGAGGAAGGTGATTCAGGGATGTCTGAGGAGAGTGGTTTTAGGGGATGTCTGAGGAGAGAGATGTTAGGGGATGTCTGAGGAGAGAGGTGTTCGGGGATGTCTGAGGAGAGAGATGTTAAGTGATGTCTGAGGACAGAGGTGTTAGGGGATGTCTGAGGAGAGAGATCTTATTTGATGTCTGAGGAGAGAGATGTTAGGGGATATCTGAGGAGAGAGTTGTTAGGGGATGTCTGAGGAGAGAGCTGTTAGGGGTTGTCTGAGGAGAGTGGTGTTACGGGATGTCTGAGGAGAGAGGTGTTAGGGGATGTCTGAGGAGAGAGATGTTAGGGGATGTCTGAGGAGAGAGATGTTAGGGGATGTCTGAGGAGAGAGATGTTAGGGGATGTCTGAGGAGAGAGATGTTAGGAGATGTCTGAGGAGAGAGGTGTTAGGGGATGTCTGAGGAGAGAGATGTTAGGGGATGTCTGAGGAGAGAGATGTTATTGGATGTCTGAGAAGAGAGGTGTTAGGGGATGTTTGAGGAGAGAGATGTTTGGGGATGTTTGAGGAGTGAGATGTCATTGGATGTCTGAGGAGAGAGATGTTAGGGGATGTCTGAGGAGAGAGATGTTAGGGGATGTCTGAGGAGAGAGGTGTTAGGGGATGTCTGATGAGAGAGATGTTAGGGGATGTTTGAGGAGAGAGGTGTTAGGGGATGTCTGAGGAGAGAGATGTTAGGGGATGCCTGAGGAGAGAGATGTTAGGGGATGTTTGAGGAGAGAGGTGTTAGGGGATGTCTGAGGAGAGAGATGTTAGGGGATGTCTGAGGAGAGAGGTGTTAGGGGATGTCTGATGAGAGATGTAAGGGGATGTTTGAGGAGAGAGATGTTAGGGGATGTCTGAGGAGAGAGATGTTAGGGGATGTCTGAGGAGAGAGATGTTAGGGGATGTCTGAGGAGAGAGATGTTAGGGGATGTCTGATGAGAGAGATGTTAGGGGATGTCTGAGGAGAGAGGTGTTAGTGGAGGTCTGAGGAGAGAGATGTTAGTGGATGTTTGAGGAGACAGATGTTAGGGGATGTCTGAGGAGAGAGATGTTAGGGGATGTCTGAGGAGAGAGATCTTATTAGATGTCTGAGGAGAGAGATGTTAAGGAATGTCTCAGGAGAGAGATCTTATTGGATGTCTGAGGAGAGAGATGTTAGGGGATGTCTGAGGAGAGATATGTTAGGGGATATCTGAGGAGGAAGGTGATTCAGGGATGTCTGAGGAGAGTGGTTTTAGGGGATGTCTTAGGAGAGAGATGTTAGGGGATGTCTGAGGAGAGAGGTGTTCGGGGATGTCTGAGGAGAGAGATGTTAAGTGATGTCTGAGGACAGAGGTGTTAGGGGATGTCTGAGGAGAGAGATCTTATTTGATGTCTGAGGAGAGAGATGTTAGGGGATATCTGAGGAGAGAGTTGTTAGGGGATGTCTGAGGAGAGAGCTGTTAGGGGTTGTCTGAGGAGAGTGGTGTTACGGGATGTCTGAGGAGAGAGGTGTTAGGGGATGTCTGAGGAGAGAGATGTTAGGGGATGTCTGAGGAGAGAGATGTTAGGGGATGTCTGAGGAGAGAGATGTTAGGGGATGTCTGAGGAGAGAGATGTTAGGAGATGTCTGAGGAGAGAGGTGTTAGGGGATGTCTGAGGAGAGAGATGTTAGGGGATGTCTGAGGAGAGAGATGTTATTGGATGTCTGAGAAGAGAGGTGTTAGGGGATGTTTGAGGAGAGAGATGTTTGGGGATGTTTGAGGAGTGAGATGTCATTGGATGTCTGAGGAGAGAGATGTTAGGGGATGTCTGAGGAGAGAGATGTTTAGGGATGTCTGAGGAGAGAGGTGTTAGGGGATGTCTGATGAGAGAGATGTTAGGGGATGTTTGAGGAGAGAGGTGTTAGGGGATGTCTGAGGAGAGAGATGTTAGGGGATGCCTGAGGAGAGAGATGTTAGGGGATGTTTGAGGAGAGAGGTGTTAGGGGATGTCTGAGGAGAGAGATGTTAGGGGATGTCTGAGGAGAGAGGTGTTAGGGGATGTCTGATGAGAGATGTTAGGGGATGTTTGAGGAGAGAGATGTTAGGGGATGTCTGAGGAGAGTGGTGTTAGGGAATGTCTGAGGAGAGAGGTGGTTCAGGGATGTCTGAGGAGAGAGGTGTTAGGGGATGTCTGATGAGAGAGATGTTAGGGGATGTTTGAGGAGAGAGATGTTAGGGGATGTCTGAGGAGAGAGATGTTAGGGGATGTCTGAGGAGAGAGGTGTTAGGGGATGTCTGAGGAGAGAGATCTTATTGGATGTCTGAGGAGAGAGGTGTAAGTGGATGTCTGAGGAGAGAGGTGTTAGGGGATGTCTGAGGAGAGAGATCTTATTGGATGTCTGAGGAGAGAGATGTTAGGGGATGTCGGAGGAGAGAAGTGATTCAGGGATGTCTGAGGAGAGTGGTGTTAGGGAATGTCTGAGGAGAGAGGTGGTTCAGGGATGTCTGAAGAGAGAGATGTTAGGGGATGTCTGAGGAGAGAGATGTTAGGGGATGTTTGAGGAGAGAGATGTTTGGGGATGTTTTTAGGAGAGAGATGTCATTGGATGTCTGAGGAGAGAGATGTTAGGGGATGTTTGAGGAGAGAGATGTTAGAGGATGTCTGAGAGGAGAGATGTTGGGGGATGTTTGAAGAGAGAGATATTAGGGGATGTCTGAGGAAAGAGATGTTAGGTGATGTTTGAGGAGAGAGGTGTTAGGGGATGTCTTAGGAGAGAGATGTTAGGGGATGTCTGAGGAGAGAGATGTTAGGGGATGTTTGAGGAGAGAGATGTTAGGGGATGTCTGAGGAGAGAGGTGTTAGGGGAGGTCTGAGGAGAGAGATGTTAGTGGATGTTTGAGGAGACAGATGTTAGGGGATGTCTGAGGAGAGAGATGTTAGTGGATGTCTGAGGAGAGAGATCTTATTAGATGTCTGAGGAGAGAGATGTTAAGGGATGTCTCAGGAGAGAGATCTTATTGGATGTCTGAGGAGAGAGATGTTAGGGGATGTCTGAGGAGAGATATGTTAGGGGATATCTGAGGAGGAAGGTGATTCAGGGATGTCTGAGGAGAGTGGTTTTAGGGGATGTCTGAGGAGAGAGATGTTAGGGGATGTCTGAGGAGAGAGGTGTTCGGGGATGTCTGAGGAGAGAGATGTTAAGTGATGTCTGAGGACAGAGGTGTTAGGGGATGTCTGAGGAGAGAGATCTTATTTGATGTCTGAGGAGAGAGATGTTAGGGGATATCTGAGGAGAGAGTTGTTAGGGGATGTCTGAGGAGAGAGCTGTTAGGGGTTGTCTGAGGAGAGTGGTGTTACGGGATGTCTGAGGAGAGAGGTGTTAGGGGATGTCTGAGGAGAGAGATGTAAGGGGATGTCTGAGGAGAGAGATGTTAGGGGATGTCTGAGGAGAGAGATGTTAGGGGATGTCTGAGGAGAGAGATGTTAGGAGATGTCTGAGGAGAGAGGTGTTAGGGGATGTCTGAGGAGAGAGATGTTAGGGGATGTCTGAGGAGAGAGATGTTATTGGATGTCTGAGAAGAGAGGTGTTAGGGGATGTTTGAGGAGAGAGATGTTTGGGGATGTTTGAGGAGTGAGATGTCATTGGATGTCTGAGGAGAGAGATGTTAGGGGATGTCTGAGGAGAGAGATGTTAGGGGATGTCTGAGGAGAGAGGTGTTAGGGGATGTCTGATGAGAGAGATGTTAGGGGATGTTTTAGGAGAGAGGTGTTAGGGGATGTCTGAGGAGAGAGATGTTAGGGGATGCCTGAGGAGAGAGATGTTAGGGGATGTTTGAGGAGAGAGGTGTTAGGGGATGTCTGAGGAGAGAGATGTTAGGGGATGTCTGAGGAGAGAGGTGTTAGGGGATGTCTGATGAGAGAGATGTTAGGGGATGTTTGAGGAGAGAGATGTTAGGGGATGTCTGAGGAGAGAGATGTTAGGGGATGTCTGAGGAGAGAGATGTTAGGGGATGTCTGAGGAGAGAGATGTTAGGGGATGTCTGATGAGAGAGATGTTAGTGGATGTCTGAGGAGAGAGGTGTTAGGGGATGTCTGAGGAGAGTGGTGTTAGGGAATGTCTGAGGAGAGAGGTGGTTCAGGGATGTCTGAAGAGAGAGATGTTAGGGGATGTCTGAGGAGAGAGGTGTTAGGGGATGTCTGAGGAGAGAGATGTTAGGGGATGTCTGAGGAGAGAGATGTTAGGGGATGTCTGAGGAGAGAGATGTTAGGGGATGTCTGAGGAGAGAGGTGTTAGGGGATGTCTGAGGAGAGTGGTGTTAGGGAATGTCTGAGGAGAGAGGTGTTAGTGGATGTCTGAGGAGAGAGGTGTTAGGGGATGTCTGAGGAGAGTGGTGTTAGGGAATGTCTGAGGAGAGAGGTGGTTCAGGGATGTCTGAAGAGAGAGATGTTAGGGGATGTCTGAGGAGAGAGGTGTTAGGGGATGTCTGAGGAGAGAGATGTTAGGGGATGTCTGAGGAGAGAGATGTTAGGGGATGTCTGATGAGAGAGATGTTAGGGGATGTTTGAGGAGAGAGATGTTAGGGGATGTCTGAGGAGAGAGATGTTAGGGGATGTCTGAGGAGAGAGGTGTTAGGGGATGTCTGATGAGAGAGATGTTAGTGGATGTCTGAGGAGAGAGATGTTAGGGGATGTCTGATGAGAGAGATGTTAGTGGATGTCTGATGAGAGAGATGTTAGGGGATGTCTGAGGAGAAAGATGATGTAAGGATGTCTGAGAAGAGAGGGGGTTCAGGGATGTCTGAGGAGAGAGATGTTAGGGGATGTCTGAGGAGAGAGGTGGTTCAGGGATGTCTAAAGAGAGAGATGTTAGGGGATGTCTGAGGAAAGAGATGTTAGGGGATGTCTGAAGAGAGAGATGTTAGGGGATGTCTGAGGAGAAAGATGATGTAAGGATGTCTGAGAAGAGAGGTTGTTCAGGGATGTCTAAAGAGAGAGATGTTAGGGGATGTCTGAGGAGAGAGATGTTAGGGGATGTCTGAGGAGAGAGGTGATTCAGGGATGTCTGAAGAGAGAGATGTTAGGGAATGTCTGAGGAGAAAAATAATGTAAGGATGTCTAAGAAGAGAGGTGGTTCAGTGATGTCTGAGGAGATGTTAGGTGATGTCTGAGGAGAAAGATGATGTAAGGATGTCTAAGAAGAGAGGTGGTTCAGGGATGTCTGAGAATAGAGGTGGTTCAGGGATGTCTGAGTTCAGGGATGAGGAGATAGATGTTAGGGGATGTCTGAGGACAGAGGTGATTCAGGGATGTCTGAGGAGAGAGGTGGTGTAGGGATGTCTGGGTAGAGAGTGGTTAGGGGATGTCTGAGGAGAGAGGTGATTCAGGGATGTCTGAGGAGAGAGATGTTAGGGGATGTCTGAGGAGAGAGATGATGTGGGGATGTCTGAGAAGAGAGGTGGTTCAGGGATGTCTGAGGAGAGAGTGGTTAGGGGATGTCTGAGGAGAGAGATGATGTGGGGATGTCTGAGAAAAGAGGTGGTTCAGGGATGTCTGAGGAGAGAGATGTTAGGGGATGTCTGAGGAGAGAGGTGATTCAGTGATGTCTGAGGAGAGAGGTGGTGTGGGGATGTCTGAGGAGAGAGATGTTAGGGGATGTCTGAGGAGAAAGATGATGTAAGGATGTCTGAGAAGAGAGGTTGTTCAGGGATGTCTGAAGAGAGAGATGTTAGGGGATGTCTGAGGAGAGAGATGTTAGGGGATGTCTGAGGAGAGAGGTGATTCAGGGATTTCTGAGGAGAGAGATGTTAGGGGATGTCTGAGGAGAGAGGTGGTTCAGGGATATCTGAAGAGAGAGGTGTTAGGGGATGTCTGAGGAGAGAGATGTTAGGGGATGTCTGAGGAGAGAGGTGTAAGTGGATGTCTGAGGAGAGAGGTGTTAGGGGATGTCTGAGGAGAGAGATCTTATTGGATGTCTGAGGAGAGAGATGTTAGGGGATGTCGGAGGAGAGAAGTGATTCAGGGATGTCTGAGGAGAGTGGTGTTAGGGAATGTCTGAGGAGAGAGGTGGTTCAGGGATGTCTGAAGAGAGATATGTTAGGGGATGTCTGAGGAGAGAGATGTTAGGGGATGTTTGAGGAGAGAGATGTTTGGGGATGTTTGAGGAGAGAGATGTCATTGGATGTCTGAGGAGAGAGATGTTAGGGGATGTTTGAGGAGAGAGATGTTAGAGGATGTCTGAGGGGAGAGATGTTGGGGGATGTTTGAAGAGAGAGATATTAGGGGATGTCTGAGGAAAGAGATGTTAGGTGATGTTTGAGGAGAGAGGTGTTAGGGGATGTCTTAGGAGAGAGATGTTAGGGGATGTCTGAGGAGAGAGATGTTAGGGGATGTTTGAGGAGAGAGATGTTAGGGGATGTCTGAGGAGAGAGGTGTTAGGGGATGTCTTAGGAGAGAGATGTTAGGGGATGTCTGAGGAGAGAGATGTTAGGGGATGTTTGAGGAGACAGATGTTAGGGGATGTCTGAGGAGAGAGATGTTAGGGGATATCTGAGGAGAGAGATCTTATTGGATGTCTGAGGAGAGAGATGTTAAGGGATGTCTCAGGAGAAAGATCTTATTGGATGTCTGAGGAGAGAGGTGTTAGGGGATGTCTGAGGAGAGAGATGTTAGTGGATGTTTGAGGAGACAGATGTTAGGGGATGTCTGAGGAGAGAGATCTTATTGGATGTCTGAGGAGAGAGATGTTAGGGGATATCTGAGGAGGAAGGTGATTCGGGGATGTCTGAGGAGAGTGGTTTTAGGGGATGTCTGAGGAGAGAGATGTTAGGGGATGTCTGAGGAGAGAGGTGTTTGGGGATGTCTGAGGAGAGAGATGTTAAGTGATGTCTGAGGACAGAGGTGTTAGGGGATGTCTGAGGAGAGAGATCTTATTTGATGTCTGAGGAGAGAGATGTTAGGGGATATCTGAGGAGAGAGTTGTTAGGGGATGTCTGAGGAGAGAGATGTTAGGGGTTGTCTGAGGAGAGTGGTGTTACGGGATGTCTGAGGAGAGAGGTGTTAGGGGATGTCTGAGGAGAGAGATGTTAGGGGATGTTAGGGGATGTCTGAGGAGAGAGATGTTAGGGGATGTCTGAGGAGAGTGGTTTTAGGGGATGTCTGAGGAGAGAGATGTTAGGGGATGTCTGAGGAGAGAGGTGTTTGGGGATGTCTGAGGAGAGAGATGTTAAGTGATGTCTGAGGACAGAGGTGTTAGGGGATGTCTGAGGAGAGAGATCTTATTTGATGTCTGAGGAGAGAGATGTTAGGGGATATCTGAGGAGAGAGTTGTTAGGGGATGTCTGAGGAGAGAGATGTTAGGGGTTGTCTGAGGAGAGTGGTGTTACGGGATGTCTGAGGAGAGAGGTGTTAGGGGATGTCTGAGGAGAGAGATGTTAGGGGATGTTAGGGGATGTCTGAGGAGAGAGATGTTAGGGGATGTCTGAGGAGAGAGATGTTAGGGGATGTCTGAGGAGAGGTGTTAGGGGATGTCTGAGGAGAGAGATGTTAGGGGATGTCTGAGGAGAGAGATGTTATTGGATGTCTGAGGAGAGAGGTGTTAGGGGATGTTTGAGGAGAGAGATGTTTGGGGATGTTTGAGGAGTGAGATGTCATTGGATGTCTGAGGAGAGAGATGTTAGGGGATGTCTGAGGAGAGAGATGTTAGGGGATGTCTGAGGAGAGAGGTGTTAGGGGATGTCTGAGGAGAGAGATGTTAGGGGATGTTTGAGGAGAGAGGTGTTAGGGGATGTCTGAGGAGAGAGATGTTAGGGGATGTCTGAGGAGAGAGATGTTAGGGGATGTTTGAGGAGAGAGGTGTTAGGGGATGTCTGAGGAGAGAGATGTTAGGGGATGTCTGAGGAGAGAGGTGTTAGGGGATGTCTGATGAGAGAGATGTTAGGGGATGTTTGAGGAGAGAGATGTTAGGGGATGTCTGAGGAGAGAGATGTTAGGGGATGTCTGAGGAGAGAGATGTTAGGGGATGTCTGAGGAGAGAGGTGTTAGGGGATGTCTGAGGAGAGGTGGTGTTAGGGAATGTCTGAGGAGAGAGGTGGTTCAGGGATGTCTGAAGAGAGAGATGTTAGGGGATGTCTGAGGAGAGAGATGTTAGGGGATGTCTGAGGAGAGAGATGTTAGGGGATGTCTGAGGAGAGAGGTGTTAGGGGATGTCTGAGGAGAGGTGGTGTTAGGGAATGTCTGAGGAGAGAGGTAGTTCAGGTTGAAGTCAGTGCAGTTAATTAGTCTGACATGGTTCTCGTCAATCAGACAAAACAGTCAGAGTAAACAATGCATTTTAAAGTCAAATACACCTAATTAGTCATTCGAGGTCCACTCCATTGTGATGCTGGAAGATTACTAGTGTTACTTTGGGTTTCTACCAATGCAGTTACTACCAATGAGTATGCCCTAATATAGCATAGGCATTAGTGGCGGCCAGTGCCGTTTAAGATTATTATTTTTTCAGGAGCATGGCCTTATTTCTAATACAGCACATTGAATGACTGTCATTCACATTCCATTCACCCAGCTCAATGGAACATCGATAGGTTTAGGCTACTACATGATACAAAACATTTTCCGATACCCATCATGAGTTTGCTACCAGATGGAGAGAAATTTTAGTAATCAAGGTAACAGACACAACAGACACACATTCAATACCACCTTGCACAATCTTGCCTGCATCTACAGTAGCTGATGTATGTGTAAACATTAGTCCAACAGTTGCAAACCAGAGTTTCTATTGGACAAATTCAGGTATGTTTACACCTGTCTGGTTCCATTTGTTTACATTTAAGAAAGATTTTTCAACAGAATTGGTGGAATGAATACACCCCTGATCACACACAAACAGAGTTCAATTTCAAGGCAGCCAAAACAAACCACATTATCCCTTTGATCATTGGATAATTCCTTCTCACATCTACATGCTCTCCTCCTCCCACCTTTTCCCTTCGCTTGTGGACTTCAGTGCACATCACATTAGCTGTTTGTGACCAGGTGAAGAAACCTTTCCAAGCCAAACCTTTATATTATAACCGCTAACCTCTACACATAGCCTACATCATTGTCGCCATATTAGCCAATGTCAGTCAACATAGCTACTAGAACTAACGCGTTAGTAAACCCGCTACAGTCATGCAGTACAGTGTACAGTTAGCAAGCAGTTTAGCAGTTACACCGGCGTGCGCCGTTAGCAATAAATGAATAAAACCAAAAGCTTACCTTGACTTGGAAGAGTTCAAGTGTTGGATAGCCATAGCCAGCTAGGTAACATAGCATCTCTCTCTGTTTGATCCGAGTGTTTGAGTAGGCTAAACTAGCTAGCTGCATTTGCTACCTAAGTAAGCAAAAGTGAAAGTGAAAAAAATACAAAATATTGCTAGCTCTCACTCTTTCTCTCTCTCTCTTGCTTCTCCTTCCTTTTGAAGAAATTAATTTGTTCAAAGCTGTTCACCTATTGTCTTTCTATTTTTGAGTCAACTTCTCACCACATTATATGCACTGCAGTGCTAGCTAGCTGTAGCTTATTCTTTCAGTATTAGATTAATTCTCTGATCCTTTGATCAGGTGGACAACAAGTCAGTTCATGCTGCAAGAGCTCTGATAGGTTGGAGGACGTCCTCTGGAAGTTGTCATAATTACTGTGTAAGTCTATGGAAGGCGGTGCCATGAGCCTCCTAGGTTTTGTATTGAAAATATCTGTCCTCCGGCTACACCATGGTGCTACCCTACAGAGTGCTGTTGAGGCTACTGTAGACCTGCTTTGCAAAACAATGTGTTTTAATACATTATTTGGTGACATATTAAATATTAAGTATAGTTTTATGTTAAAATAATAACTTTGTAATGCTTCACTATTTTTATTTTTATGAAATTCACTGAGAAGGATGGTTCTCCCCTTCCTCCTCTGAGGAGCCTCCATTGATAGGCATTGGTTGAAGCTCCCTACCATCATATGTAAGCCAATATGACATCAATCGATGAAAATGAGCAAATCAACCTCTCCCCATGAACCGTCTGGCTGTTACCGAGAACCATATACCAGTTTTAATAGTATTTTCTGTGCCTACCTAGCTCAAAAACTAGATGGATTAAAATGAGACTATAGCGTCTATAAAGTGACCAATGGATTAAAAAAATGTTGGCTTGACCAAGTTTCTAGGTGCAACAGATTATAAAATGTATCACTCACGTGCTCATTTCGATGTGCTACCTTTTTGTAGCATTTTTGACAACGCTAACATCTTTTCAGCCGAATCTCAGTTCTGAAACAGGACCAACAACTTGGTTGCTGCGCAACAGAAGCAGCTAGCTAGTAGCATGCTAGCAGCTGTAGCTAGCTAGCACCAGTCAGATGAGAATCAAGCCACAAGCAAATAAAGTTAGGTATATTTTGCTGAGGATGGTTTTTTATATGGTGAAGTCAGTGTAAACTAAATCAGAGTACAAATAAATAAGTTAGCGAACATCGTTGGCTGCTATTATAGCCAATTAACTACAAGCATAAAAGAAGGTACCAATCAATGTTGACAATATATCCTAGCTAGCTACATTCTTCCATAAAGCATAGCTAGCTAAGGAAGTAAAGTGCATAGTCCACACCAAACTTTAACTGCCATGCTATTAACTTATAATACATGCAATGGGCATTTATTATCTAGTTACTCCGGCATGATACAGTCTAACTGGTTAGATAGCTACGTGTGTAGCCAGATGTCAGTTTCAGCACAAACACTACTAGCTAAATCAAATTAAATCAAATCACATTGTATTTGTCACATGCGCCGAATACAACAGGTGTAGACTTACAGTGAAATGCTTACTTATAAGCCCTTAACCAACAATAAAGTTTTAAGATAATACCCCCCAAAAAAGTAAGAGATAAGAATAACAAATAACTCAAGAGCAGCAGTAAATAACAATAGTGGGGCTATATACAGGGGTTACCGGTACAGAGTCAATGTGTTAATGTGCGGGGGTACCAGTGTCGAGGTAATTATGTGCATGTAGGTAGAGTTATTAAAGTGGCTATGCATAGATAATAACAGATTAGCAGCAGCGTGGGTGGGGGGGGGGGGGGGGGGGGGGACAATGCAAATTGTCTGGGTAGCCATTTGAGAAGCTGTTCAGGAGTCTTATGTCTTGGGGGTAGAAGCTGTTTAGAAGCCTCTTCGACCTAGACTTTGTGCTCAGGTAACTCTTGCCGTGCGTTTGACAATGTTTAGGGCCTTCCTCTGACACTGCCTGATATAGAGGTCCTGGATGGCAGGAAGCTTGGCACGGTGATTTAATGGGCTGTACGCACTACCCTCTGTAGTGACTTGCAGTCGGAGGCCGAGCAGTTGCCATACCAGGCAGTGATGCAACCCGTCAGGATGCTCTCGATGGTGCAGCTGTAAAACATTTTGAAGATCTGAGGACCCATGCCAAAACTTTTCAGTCTCCTGAGGGGGAATAGGTTTTGTCGCGCCCTCTGCACGACTGTCTTGGTGTGCTTGGACCACATTAGTTTGTTGGGGACGTGGACACCAAGGAACTTGAAGCTCTCAACCTGCTCCACTACAGCCCCATCGATGAGAATGGGGGCATGCTCAGTCCTCCTGTTCCTGAAGTCCACAATCATCTCCTTTGTCTTGATCACATTGAGGGAGAGGTTGTTGTCCTTGCACCACACGGTCAGATCTCTGACCTCCTCCCTATAGGCTGTCTCATTGTTGTCTGTGATCAGGCCTACCACTGTTGCGTCATCAGCAAAATTAATGATGGTGTTGGAGTCATGCCTAGCCGTGCAGTTATGAGTGAACAGGGAGTACAGGAGGGGACTAAGCATGCACCCCTGAGGGGCTCCTGTGTTGAGGATCAGCACTGTAGATGTGTTGTTACCTACCCTTACCACATGGGGGTGGCCCGTCAGGAAGTCCAGGATCGAGTTGTGAGGGAGGTGTTAAGTCCCAGGGTCCTTAGCTTAGTGATGAGCTTTGAAGGCACTATGGTGTTAAACGCTGAGCTGTAGTCAATGAATACCATTCTCACATACTGTGAGGGAAAAAAGTATTTGATCCCCTGCTGATTTTGTACGTTTGCCCACTTACAAAGAAATTATCAGTCTATCATTTTAATGGTGGATTTATTTGAACAGTGAGAGACAGAATAACAACAACGAAAATCCAGAAAAACACATGTCAAAAATGTTAAGAATTGATTTGCATTTTAATGAGGGAAATAAGTATTTGACCCCTCTGCAAAACATGACTTAGTACTTGGTGGCAAAACCCAGAGGTCATGCGTTTCTCATAGTTGGCCACCAGGTTTGCACACATCTCAGGAGGGATTTTGTCCCACTCCTCTTTGCAGATCTTCTCCAAGTCATTAAGGTTTCGAGGCTGATGTTTGACAACTCGAACCTTCAGCTCCCTCCACAGATTTTCTATGGGATTAAGGTCTGGAGACTGGCTAGGCCACTCCAGGACCTTAATGTGCTTCTTCTTGAGCCACACCTTTGTTGCCTTGGCCATGTGTTTGGGATCATTGTCATGCTGGAATACCCATCCACAACCCATTTTCAATGCCCTGGCTGAGGGAAGGAGGTTCTCATCCAAGATTTGACAGTACATGGCCCCGTCCATCGTCCCTTTGATGCGATGAAGTTGTCCTGTCCCCTTAGCAGAAAAACACCCCCAAAGCATAATCTTTCCACCTCCATGTTTGACGGTGGGGATGGTGTTCTTGGGGTCATCAAAAATCAAATCTAATTTATTTGTCACATACACATGGTTAGCAGATGTTAATGCGAGTGTAGCGAAATGCTTGTGCTTCTAGTTCCGACAATGCAGAAATAACCAACAAGTAATCTGACCTAACAATTCCAAAACTACTACCTTATACACACAAGTGTAAAGGGATAAAGAATATGTACATAAAGATATATGAATGAGTGATGGAACAGAACTGCATAAGCAAGATGCAGTAGATGGTGTAGAGTACAGTCTATACATATGAGATGAGTAATGTAGGGTATGTAAACATTATGTTAAGTAGCATTGTTTAAACTGGCTAGTGATATATTTTACATCCATTTCCATCAATTCCCATTATTAAAGTGGCTGGAGTTGAGTCAGTGTGTTGGCAGCAGCCACTCAATGTTAGTGGTGGCTGTTTAACAGTCTGATGGCATTTAGATAGAAGCTGTTTTTCAGTCTCTCGGTCCCTGCTTTGATGCACCTGTACTGACCTCGCCTTCTGGATGATAGCGGGGTGAACAGGCAGTGGCTCAGGTGGTTGTTGTCCTTGATGATCTTTATGGCCTTCATGTGACATCGGGTGGTGTAGGTGTCCTGGAGGGCAGGTAGTTTGCCCCCGGTGATGCGTTGTGCCGACCTCACTACCCTCTGGAGAGCCTTAAGGTTGTGGGCGGAGCAGTTGCCATACCAGGCGGCGATACAGACCGACAGGATGCTCTCGATTGCGCATCTGTAGAAGTTTGTGAGTGCTTTTGGTGACAAGCCGAATTTCTTCAGCCTCCTGAGGTTGAAGAAGCGCTGCTGCGCCTTCTTCACCACGCTGTCTGTGTGGGTGGACCGTTTCAGTTTTTCTGTGATGTGTATGCCGAGGAACTTAAAACTTACTACCCTCTCCACTACTGTCCCATCGATGTGGATAGGGGGGTGCTCCATCTGCTGTTTCCTGAAGTCCACAATCATCTCCTTAGTTTTGTTGACGTTGAGTGTGAGGTTATTTTTCTGACACCACACTCCGAGGGATCTCACCTCGTCCCTGTAGGCCGTCTCGTCGTTGTTGGTAATCAAGCCTACCACTGTAGTGTCGTCCGCAAACTTGATGATTGAGTTGGAGGCGTGCATGGCCACGCAGTCGTGGCTGAACAGGGAGTACAGGAGAGGGCTCAGAACACACCCTTGTGGGGCCCCAGTGTTGAGGATCAGCGGGGTGGAGATGTTGTTGCCTACCCTCACCACCTGGGGGCGGCCCGTCAGGAAGTCCAGTACCCAGTTGCACAGGGCAGGGTCGAGCCCCAGGGTCTTGAGCTTGATGATGAGTTTGGAGGGTACTATGGTGTCAAATGCTGAGCTGTAGTCGATGAACAGCATTCTCACATGGGTATTCCTCTTGTCCAGATGGGTTAGGGCAGTGTGCAGTGTGGTTGAGATTGCATCGTCTGTGGACCTATTTGGGCGGTAAGCAAATTGGAGTGGGTCTAGGGTGTCAGGTAGGGTGGAGGTGATATAGTCCTTGACTAGTCTCTCAAAGCACTTCATGATGACGGAAGTGAGTGCTACGGGGCGGTAGTCGTTTAGCTCAGTTATCTTAGCTTTCTTGGGAACAGAAACAATGGTGGCCCTCTTGAGGCATATGGGAACAGCAGACTGAGGATAAGGATTGATTGAATATTTCCGGTAACACACCAGCCAGCTGGTCTGCGCATGCTCGGAGGAGGCGGCTGGGGAGAGGCAGCATTCCTCCTCCTCCAAACATGGCGAGTTGAGTTGATGCCAAAGAGCACCATTTTGGTCTCATCTGACTACAACACTTTCACCCAGTTGTCCTCTGAATCATTCAGATGTTCGTTGGCAAACTTCACACGTGCATGTATATGTGCTTTCTTGAGCAGGGGGACCTTGCGGGCGCTGCAGGATTTCAGTCCTTCACGGCGCAGTGTGTTACCAATTGTTTTCTTGGTGACTATGGTCCCAGCTGCCTTGAGATCATTGACAAGATCCCCCGTGTAGTTCTGGGCTGATTCCTCACCGTTCTCATGATCATTGCAACTCCACGAGGTGAGATCTTGCATGGAGCCCCAGGCTGAGGGAGATTGACAGTACTTTTGTGTTTCTTCCATTTGCGAATAATCGCACCAACTGTTGTCACTTTCTCACCAAGCTTCTTGGTGATGGTCTTGTAGCTCATTCCAGCCTTGTGTAGGGCTACAATCTTGTCCTTGACATCCTTGGAGAGCCCTTTGGTCTTGGCCATGGTGGAGAGTTTGGAATCTGATTGATTGATTGCTTCTGTGGACAGGTGTCTTTTATACAGGTAACAAACTGAGATTAGGAGCTCTCCCTTTAAGAGTGTGCTCCTAATCTCAGCCCGATACCTGTATAAAGGACAATAGGGGGCTAGAAATCTTTCTGATTGAGAGGGGGTCAAATACTTATTTCTATCATTAAAATGCAAATCAATTTATAACATTTTTGACATGCGTTTTTCTAGATCTTTTTGTTGTTATTCTGTCTCTCACTGTTCAGATAAACCTACCATTAAAATGATAGACAGATAATTTCTTTGTCAGTGGGCAAACGTACAAAATCAGCAGGGGATCAAATACTTTTTTCCCTCACTGTAGGTGTTCCTTTTGTCCAGGTGGAAAAGTGCAGTGTGGAGTGCAATGGAGATTGCATCATCTGTGGATCTGCTGGTGCGGTATGCAAATTGGAGTGGGTCTAGGGTTTCTGGGATAATGGTTTGGATGTGAGCCATGATAAGCCTTTCAAAGCATTTCATGGCCACAAATGTAAGTGCTACGGTTCAGTAGTCATTTAGGCAGGTTACCTTAGTGTTCTTGGGCACAGGGACTATGGCGGTCTGCTTTAAACATTTCTGTATTACAGACTCAGACAGGGAGACTTCCTGGTAATTCGTCTGACCTGTTTAAAGGTCTTTCTCACATCGGCTATGGAGAGCGTGATCACACAATCGTCTGGAACAGCTGGTGCTCTCATGCAAGTTTCAGTGTTACTTGCCTCGCAGCCGAGCATATAAGTTATTTAGCTTGTCTGGTAGGCTTGTGTTACCAGGCAGCTCTCGGCTGTACTTCCCTTTGTAGTCTGTAATAATTTGCAAGCCCTGCCACATCCAATGAGTGTCAGAGCCAGTGTAGTGCGATTCGATCTTATTCCTGTATTGATGCTGTTGTGTCTTTGGCTATGCCGGATTAAGTGATATGACATGCTTTTCTATAAAATAATTTATCCGTAATTAATGTTACCTGATTGAGCTAATCATGTAAATGTAATTAACTAGAGAGTCAGGGCACCACAAAATAATATTTATAGAGCTGTTATCTTCTGAATAAACTCTTAAAGACCTAGTAATATTTTGCATCAATGGCAGTCAATATTAATCTTCGTCTTAATTCAGTCTCATCTGAAAGTTGTAAATTCTTGGTTATCTGCACGAACCCTGGCTAGCAATTTAAATCAAGCAATACAAAATTGGGTTTAATCATTTATTTACTAAATACCTAACTAATCACACAGAATTACACATACACATAATTAAATCATAACGTGATTACAAATTACGTCATAAAGGAAAACGCCCCTAGCGGGCGGAACAGATATGACAGCTTGTTACACAAAAGAAAAGGGGCTGGGTTTGAGTGAAGGAGATGAGGAACTGAGGACTGAGGAACAAAGGCCGAAGCTGTGCTATCGTAAATACAGTATCTTATGCATTCTAAATTACCGCCCATTTGGAAAAGGAAAATGCAATAAATATTTACTCTGAGCTGCGCTTCGGTAGGTTGGTGGTAGATGGAAGGCCGTGTTGCCCAAACGAGTCCTTTGAAGAATGTCTCTGGTTGTCAATTTGATACGTTATAGTAACGTCGTTGTGTGGTAGACGGGATACTCTGTCTGTTCATTCCTAACCTGCGTTTGCAGCTGCTGTTGCTAACTCAACGGCTAGGAGGTATCACTTCTGTAGTGAATAAGAGTTCAAAGTTCATACCATTTGCAACCAAAGCTCACGCTGATGTTGGCTTCATTCTGTAGTTATTATCTGAACCATTCTGACATAGGACCGTCGTCCTAACATCTTCGGAACAGGAAGTTATATTGTCGTCAAGGGCTTATATAGGAAGGGAGAGGAGGGCGTGTTTGAAAAGTTTTATAGCCCATGTCCTTTCACAGGGGCGGGCCACTGATTGAGCAGAGCCCTGTCTTATGAAAACCCAAATCTCACATTTTAGAAGCTAAAATCACATTTCATCCCATCACAAATAATTTCATATTCAAACATTTAAATTGAACAACAA
This sequence comes from Oncorhynchus mykiss, assembly GCF_013265735.2. Lineage (NCBI taxonomy): Eukaryota > Metazoa > Chordata > Actinopteri > Salmoniformes > Salmonidae > Oncorhynchus > Oncorhynchus mykiss. The sequence continues at coordinate 38,908,706 of NC_048590.1, forward strand.
TTACATGTGAATCCGATAACTCTGATGTGTAGACTTTCCACTGTAGAGTTTATGTCATCTTATCATTGATGAGAATGTCCCAGATGACAACCAAACTGACATCATATTCATTATTAAGTACCACCGCATATGTTCAATTGTTCGGTTACCAGAATATAGCTCATTTCCCCCCACCTTTTGATGTTCCCAGAATCTCTATGTTAACCAAGGTTTTTGCAAATGTAACATCAGTATGGTAGAGAGAGGAAAAAGGGGGGAAGAGGTATTTATGACTTTCATAAACCTAACCCCTAGGCCAATGTCATGACAACGCTTTGCCTGTTTGGTGGTTCGTCGGGGGGCATAGCAGGATTTCTTATAAGCTTCTGGGTTAGAGTCCCGCTCCTTGAAAGCCGTAGCTCTAGCCTTTAGCTCAGTGTGGATGTTGCCTGTAATCCATGGCTTCTGGTTGGGGTATGTACTTGTCCTCTTGTTCAATTGTGCACCGGGACCTCCCACTCCTCTTTCTATTCTGGTTAGAGACAGTTTGTGCTGTTCTGTGAATGGAGTAGTACACAGCGTTGTATAAGATCTTCAGTTTTTTGGCAATTTCTTTCATGGAATAGCCTTAATTTCTCAGAAAAGAATAGACTGATGAGTTTCAGAAGAAAGGTCTTTGTTAGTGGGCATTTTGAGCCTGTAATTGAACCCACAAATGCTGATGCTCCAGATACTCAACTAGTCTAAAGAAGGCCAGTTGTATTGCTTCTTTAATCAGCATGACAGTTTTCAGCTGTGCTAACATAATTGCAAAATGGTTTTCTAATGATCAATTAGCCTTTTAAAATGATAAACTTGGATTAGCTAACACAGCATGCCATTGGAACACAGGAGTGATGGTTGCTGATAATGGGGCTCTGTACGCCTATGTAGATATTCTATAGAAAAATTGGTCGTTTCCAGCTACAATAGTAATTTACAACATTAACAATGTCTACACTGTATTTCTGATCAATTTTATGTTATCTTAATGGACAAAAAAATTGTTTTTCTTTCAAAAACAAGGACATTTCTAAGTGACCCCAAACTTTCCTTTTCCAGCAAATCACGGGGATCTGGGCCTGGTTGGGCGTCTATGGTATTTCCCTTGCGTCCGACTCATTGAGAAGAACACCTCGTCCAACTTGAGGTGAGTAATCCCAGTTCTGATGTCCAGAATCTCTTTTCGGTCATAAGAGACGGTAGCAGCAACATTATGTACAAAACAAGTTTTAAGAACAACCTGAAAAGACAATCAAAATAGCATGGTTGGTTAAGAGCTGATAAGACGGCAGCCCTACTCTCTGGCGCCATCTGCCACACATGCTAGTCTACATTTCCTCAGATCAGAATCCCACAAACTGTAGCTGATAAAATGAGTTGGCATACGAGGAAACAGTTAGCTATGTTGAATCTAAACCCAGCCAATATTTCCACATTCTGTTACATCAGATGACCTGGCCTCCACAATCACACGACCTCAACCCAATTGAGATGGTTTGGGATGAGTTGGACCGTAGAGTGAAGGAAAAGCAGCCAGCAAGTGCACAGCATATGTGGGAACTCCTTCAAGACTGTTGGAAAAGCATTCCTCATGAAGCTGGTTGAGAAAATGCCAAGAGTGTGCAAAGCTGTCATCAAGGCAAAGGGTGGCTACTTTGAAGAATCTAAAATATCAAATATTTGTTGATTTGTTTAACACTTTTTTTGTTTATGTCTGGCCTCTAGGTCACCAGGCTGCTCGTTATGGCGCACACATGTCACCATCGTTACGAGCAACAATTGTTACGCGCAACATTATGACACTCACCTGGACTCCATCACTTCCTTGATTACCTGCCCTTTATATGTCACTCCATTTGGTTCCTTCCCCAGGAGTCATTGTTTCTGTTCCTTGTCTGTGCGTTGTTTGTGTTTTCTTGTTTTGGATTATGTTATGTTTATTTATTAAGACACTCACTGAATTTGCTTCCTGACTTTCAGCGCACTCGTTACAGTTTACTCCATGATGTCATATGTGTTATTTCATAGTTTTGATGTCTTCACTATTATTCTACAATGTAGAAAATAGTCATAATAAAGAAAAACCATTGAATGAGTAGGTGTGTTCAAACATTTGACTGGTACTGTGAAGAGTATGAATTAGGCTGTTTGAGAAGGTTTGTAGTAGGTGAAAGCTTTGTGCTGAAAAACCTTGGTAGAGCATGGGTGGATTAGGCATTGCGGTGCTTGTGAATTTACTATCTTCTTTGGCTTCAGACCAATGCCTACTTCTCACTCAAAACATCGATTTTTGTTTTTAAGCCATATGCCAGTCACCAATCAGCCACACTAGGGACCCAGGAGCCAGGCCTTGACAACTGTCAAATGAGACTGCAAATACCCCCAATACCCACCCATACCTACCCCTACTTACCCCAAATACCCACGGTACTGAACAGATCTGCTGGCCGAGTGTTTCTGACAGTCCCCGCTGTGCCATAAACACAGTCCATCTCAGCTATGTTTTATTTGAGAGCCAGTGGCAAACTCTCTGCATCGAAACGTAAACATGTGAGCTCATGACTGGTTAAAGTCGTGCAACAGGGAAAGTTGTCCTGAAAATTTGAGGGGGAAAATTGAAATGTGATCTGACACAAACTAAACCATTAGTGGTCACAGAGGGAGAAGCGCAGAGGGGTTACAGACGTCGCCAGACTTTTTTTGGTGGGGATATCAGGGGGGGAGTGTGTCGTGTCTGAGTGAGAGAGGCGCTGCAGGGTCTTATCCCCCTGCCTTTAAAGGGTGAAAGACAGAAAGTGGACACTGGATCAGATAGTGCAGCAAGGGAAAACAAACGTCAGGTAGGGTGGCTCCATGACATGAGAGATGGTGGTTAGGTCAAAGGAGGACGTGGTCCTGACCTCCAGGACAGACTGCTGTAGATGGGCTACCAGCATAGAAACAGGTTGAGTTTATTTACGTCTGACTGGGGATTGGAACAGGAAGTGCTCCCTTGTCTGGTTCACAGGGCTGCCCCTCCCCTCTGGACCTCCCCTATCCCACTGAACTAAGATGAGGAACTAAGATGGTGGTAGCTCAGAGACCGAAACAAGGTTTCAAGAAGTGAAGGAAATGAGAGGATCAAGCCTTTAGAAACACACTCACTAAAGCTCTGTCTCTGGTATAAGGAAGTTTATTGAATAAAAAGGTGGGACACTGCGCTCAATGATGTTATTGCAGTGTGGCAGAACGCAAACTAAGCCATGGTATTGACCACAGATTTACTTGACATTCATTTGGTAAACAATAACATAACAAAACACAAAGCTCCATGAAGGTCTAGTATAATCACTACATCTCATTCTATAGAGTCAGGAGTATGGTGAATGGTGAATGGAGTCGTGTGAGTTGTCTCTTCTATTCTATTGAGTTAGTGAGGATGGATATCTGATCCCTTCACCCTAGAGAGGGATGACTAGCCCCGTGACCTCTAACCCTGAACCCCAAGGCATGGCCTCTGTGGCTGCTAGCAGATGCAGCTCACTGGAGCACACTCTCCTACAGCATGACAGCTTGCACACTTACTGCTTCCTCCCTGAACACCACCTCTCCTGTTACACACCCCTCCCCCTCCTCCCTCCGTCCCCCTCCTCCCTCCCCTCATCGCTCTGTCCCTTTCCTCTTTCTCCTGTCCCCTCCCCTCCTATTACAACACCCCCATTATCCCCCAGCTTTCTCCCTCCATCTCCTCCCCTTGTCCCCTCCCCTCTCGGGGGAAAACCATTAACAGCCCCTGGCTCCGCCCAGTTATCAATGATTGACACCCTTAACTTTCTATCCCCCCGCCCCCCAACATGTGTGATGTGTCTGGTGATTCCCAGGCCTACAGGTTAGCAGCAGTGTTCCAGCTGGCTGGCCAGTAGAAGGGACTGTATATTCACCTCTATAGAACCTCCATGGCAGCTGCTACTGATCCATCTACATCTTATTGATTAGGGTGAGAGGGGAGTAGTGGAGTAATGGAATGTTACGGGTGACAGGGCTGAAAACCATGGACATGAACGATAGGCTGTGTCCACTGTCCAGACACAGATCTATGCTATTTATTTATTTTATACAATTAGCTGTCTAGGCTGAATAATGATCTTGGATCAACACAGGTTAAATGATGATCCGGGATCAACACAGGTTAAATGATGATCCAGGATCAACACAGGTTAAATGATGATAACACAGGTTAAACGATGATCCAGGATCAACACAGGATAAATGATGATCCAGGATCAACACGAGTTAAACGATGATCCAGGATCAACAAAGGTTAAATGATGATCAACACAAGTTAAACGATCCAGGATCAACACAGGTTAAATGATGGCCAACACAGGTTAAACGCTGATCCAGGATCAACACAGGTTTAACGATGATCCAGGATCAACACAGGTTAAATGATGGTCAACACAGGTTAAACGATGATCCAGGATCAACACAGGTTAAATGATGATCCAGGATCAACACAGGTTAAATGACGATCAACATAGGTTAAACGATGATCCAGGATCAACACAGGTTAAATGATGGTCAACACAGGTTAAAGGATGATCCAGGATCAACACAGGTTAAACAATGATCTAGGTTCAACACAGGTTAAATGATGGTCAACACAGGTTAAACGATGATCCAGGATCAACACAGGTTAAATGATGATCCAGGATCAACACAGGTTAAATGATGGTCAACACAGGTTACACGATGATCCAGGATCAACACAGGTTAAATGATGATCCAGGATCAACACAGGTTAAATGATGATCAACACAGGATAAATGATGATCCAGGATCAACACAGGTTAAATGATGGTCAACACAGGTTAAACGATGATCCAGAAACAACACAGGTTAAATGATGTTCCAGGATCAATCAGGTTAAACGATGATCAGGGATCAACACAGGTTAAATGATGGTCAACACAGGTTAAACGATGATCCAGGATCAACACAGGTTAAACGATGATCCAGGATCAACACGGGTTAAACGATGATCCAGGATCAACAAAGGTTAAATGATGATCCAGGATCAACACAGGTTAAATGATGGTCAACACAGGTTAAACGATTATCCAGAAACAACACAGGTTAAATGATGTTCCAGGATCAATCAGGTTAAACGATGATCCAGGATCAACACAGGTTAAATGATGGTCAACACAGGTTAAACGATGATCCAGGATCAACACAGGTTAAACGATGATCCAGGATCAACACGGGTTAAACGATTATCCAGGATCAACAAAGGTTAAACGATGATCCAGGATCAACAAAGGTTAAATGGCCCCCCAACATGTGTGATGTGTCTGGTGATTCCCAGGCCTACAGGTTAGCAGCAGTGTTCCAGCTGGCTGGCCAGTAGAAGGGACTGTATATTCACCTCTATAGAACCTCCATGGCAGCTGCTACTGATCCATCTACATCTTATTGATTAGGGTGAGAGGGGAGTAGTGGAGTAATGGAATGTTACGGGTGACAGGGCTGAAAACCATGGACATGAACGATAGGCTGTGTCCACTGTCCAGACACAGATCTATGCTATTTATTTATTTTATACAATTAGCTGTCTAGGCTGAATAATGATCCCGGATCAACACAGGTTAAATGACGATCCAGGATCAACACAGGTTAAACGATGATCCGGGATCGACACAGGTTAAATGATGATCCAGGATCAACACAGGTTAAATGATGACAGGTTAAATGATGATCCAGGATCAACACAGGATAAATGATGATCCAGGATCAACACAGGATAAATGATGATCCAGGATCAACACGGGTTGATTAAATGATTAATGATGGTTAAATGATGGTCAACACAGGTTAATCGATGATCCAGGATCAACACAGGTTAAATGATGATCGAGGATCAACACAGGTTAAATGACGATCAACACAGGTTAAACGATGATCCAGGATCAACACAGGTTAAATGATGGTCAACACAGGTTAAACGATGATCCAGGATCAACACAGGTTAAACAATGATCTAGGTTCAACACAGGTTAAATGATGGTCAACACAGGTTAAACGACGATCCAGGATCAACACAGGTTAAATGATGATCCAGGATCAACACAGGTTAAATGATGGTCAACACAGGTTACACGATGATCCAGGATCAACACAGGTTAAATGATGATCCAGGATCAACACAGGTTAAATGATGGTCAACACAGGTTAAACGATGATCCAGGATCAACACAGGTTAAACGATGATCCAGGATCAACACGGGTTAAACGATTATCCAGGATCAACAAAGGTTAAACGATGATCCAGGATCAACAAAGGTTAAATTATGATCCAGGATAAACACAGGTTAAATGATGATAACACAGGTTAAACGATGATCCAGGATCAACACAGGATAAATGATGATCCAGGATCAACACGGGTTAAACGATGATCCAGGATCAACAAAGGTTAAATGATGGTCAACACATGTTAAACAATGATCCAGGATCAACACAGGTTAAATGGTGATCCAGGATCAACACAGGTTAATTGATGATTAACACAGGTTAAACGATGATCCAGGATCAACACAGGTTAAATGATGGTCAACACAGGTTAAAAGATGATCCAGGATCAACACAGGTTAAATGATGATCCAGGATCAACACAGGTTAAACGATGATCCAGGATCAACACAGGTTAAATGATGATCCAGGATCAACACAGGTTAAATGGTGATCCAGGATCAACACAGGTTAATTGATGATTAACACAGGTTAAACGACGATCCAGGATCAACACAGGTTAAATGATGGTCAGCACAGGTTAAACGATGATCCAGGATCAACACAGGTTAAATGATGATCCAGGATCAACACAGGTTAAATGATGATAACACAGGTTAAACGATGATCCAGGATCAACACAGGATAAATGATGATCCAGGATCAACACGGGTTAAACGATGATCCAGGATCAACAAAGGTTAAATGATGGTCAACACATGTTAAACTATGATCCAGGATCAACACAGGATAAATGATGATCCAGGATCAACACGGGTTAAACGATGATCCAGGATCAACAAAGGTTAAATGATGATGAACACAAGTTAAACGATCCAGGATCAACACAGGTTAAATGATGGCCAACACAGGTTAAACGATGATCCAGGATCAACACAGGTTAAACGATGATCCAGGATCAACACAGGTTAAATGATGGTCAACACAGGTTAAACGATGATCCAGGATCAACACAGGTTAAATGATGATCCAGGATCAACACAGGTTAAATGACGATCAACACAGGTTAAACGATGATCCAGGATCAACACAGGTTAAATGATGGTCAACACAGGTTAAACGATGATCCAGGATCAACACAGGTTATACAATGATCTAGGATCAACACAGGTTAAATGATGGTCAACACAGGTTAAACGATGATCCAGGATCAACACAGGTTAAATGATGATCCAGGATCAACACAGGTTAAATGATGATCAACACAGGTTAAATGATGATCCAGGATCAACACAGGTTAAATGATGATCAACACAGGTTAAACAACGATCCAGGATCAACACAGGTTAAATGATGGTCAACTCAGGTTAAACGATGATCCAGGATCAACACAGGTTAAATTATGTTCCAGGTTCAACACAGGTTAAACGATGATCCAGTATCAACACAGGTTAAATGATGGTCAACACAGGTTAAACAATGATCCAGGATCAACACAGGTCAAATGATGATCCAGGATCAACACAGGTTAAATGATGATCAACAGAGGTTAAATGATGATCCAGGATCAACACAGGTTAAATGATGGTCAACACAGGTTAAACGATGATCCAGGATCAACACAGGTTAAATGATGATCAACACAGGTTAAACGATGATCCAGGATCAACACAGGTAAATGATGATCCAGGATCAACACAGGTTAAATGATGATCAACACAAGTTAAACGATGATCCAGGATCAACACAGGTTAAATGATAGCCAACACAGGTTAAACGATGATCCAGGATCAACACAGGTTAAATTATGGTCAACACAGGTTAAACGATGATCCAGGATCAACACAGGTTAAACGATGATCCAGGATCAACAAAGTTTAAATGATGATCCAGGATCAACACGGGTAAAATGATGATCAACAGAGGTTAAATGATGATCCAGGATCAACACAGGTTAAATGATGGTCAACACAGGTTAAACGATGATCCAGGATCAACACAGGTTAAATGATGATCAACACAGGTTAAACGATGATCCAGGATCAACACAGGTAAATGATGATCCAGGATCAACACAGGTTAAATGATGATCAACACAAGTTAAACGATGATCCAGGATCAACACAGGTTAAATGATGGCCAACACAGGTTAAACGATGATCCAGGATCAACACAGGTTAAATGATGGTCAACACAGGTTAAACGATGATCCAGGATCAACACAGGTTAAACGATGATCCAGGATCAACAAAGTTTAAATGATGATCCAGGATCAACACGGGTAAAATGATGATCAACACAGGTTAAACGATGATCCAGGATCAACACAGGTTAAATGATAGTCAACACAGGTTAAACGATGATCCAGGATCAACCCACGTTAAATGATGATCCAGTATCAACACGGGTTAAACGATGATCCAGGATCAACACAGGTTAAGTGATGATCCAGGATCAACACAGGTTAAATGATGATCAACACAGGTTAAACGATGATTCAGGATCAACCCACGTTAAATGATGATCCAGTATCAACACGGGTTAAACGATGATCCAGGATCAACACAGGTTAAGTGATGATCCAGGATCAACACAGGTTAAATGATGATCAACACAGGTTAAACGATGATTCAGGATCAACACACGTTAAATGATGATCCAGGATCAACACAGGTTAAATGATGATCCAGGATCAAAACAGGTTAAATGATGATCCAGGATCAACACAGGTTAAATGATGATCAACACAGGTTAAACGATGATCCAGGATCAACACAGGTTAAATGATGGTCAACACAGGTTAAACGATGATCCAGGATCAACACAGGTTGAATGATGGTCAACACAGGTTAAACGATGATCCAGGATCAACACAGGTTAAATGATGGTCAACACAGGTTAAATGATGATCCAGGATCAACACAGGTTAAATGATGTTCAACACAGGTTAAATGATGATCCAGGATCAACACAGGTTAAATGATGATCCAGGATCAACACGGGTTAAATGATGTTCAACACAGGTTAAATGATGATCCAGGATCAACACAGGTTAAATGAGGATCCAGGATCAACACAGGTTAAATGATGTTCAACACAGGTTAAATGATGATCCAGGATCAACACAGATTAAATGATGTCCAACACAGGTTAAATGATGATCCAGGATCAACACATACAGATGATAAACAGTAGCTTGATCAGAATTGTGCTAGAATAATTACAAAAACTATCCTCTCTTGACTAGGATCAAACTAGGATTGAGAGAGGAAAGGAGACAGAGGGAATGATAACACAGAAATGGAGACCCACAACTTACAAACAAGAAGTGTCACTTGTTCTTAGCATTAGGCCTTGAGAAGATATGAAAACAGTTGGGACAGGAGAGGTCAGAGGGCCATGCTATGGCTGACATGCTTGTTTATTTGGCCTGTCTCTGGTTTCCTGGTTTCTCCAGCGCTCCAATGATGATCCGACCTGGAATGACTATCCAGTAATGGCGGTCGCAGCCCAGCTCTCTCCACCAGTAAGTCAACAGCGTTCCATTCACACCTCCAAACATAGTGAAGAATAACAACTTTTTGAGGTTCCTGGCGTTCCTCATTAGTGATAGACAGTGAGTTAAAAAAAGACAAAGGGACATTTTTAAACAATCATGGAGGTTTCCTATCATCAGGAAACATTGAAATATTTATATTTTGTATTATTACTATTTGTCTGTCAGGCCTTAGGCTAAGTTAATACAACGGACAACTTTAAATTCTCCATAATAATGTGGGGTAGCCAGGTCCCAGATCTGTTCCTGCTGCATAGCCAACTCCTATGGTCATTGCCATTGGTTAGATGTGTGGGGTGGTCTGAGGCAGGCCAGAGCTAGGCTGATAGCTGTCTGTCTGTCACTACCCAGCTACCCAGCCCTGACACACTTAGATAAGACTTTTGAATCAGATCCAGCCAAACCAGACAAGACTTCCTCTGCCAGCTGACTGGAGATAAACTGGAGACAACAGAGTCCAGAAGCAGAGAAGAGAGAGAGCAGACTCACTGCACCTACAGGTCTCCTTAGCACCAGTCAGTCACAGTGAGTCATGGCTATAGCAGGCACAAGGAAACAACGGACAATCAGTCAAAGGTGAAAAACGGTTTTGAATAATTCCAAGTAAATCATGGACAGAGATGACTGAAGGAGACAAGCCAACATACATCCTTCCATGTACTGTTTTCAAACACAAGCATGATAAGCAGATCAACAATCTTTGTATGAACCATGCTAGGGTTGAGACTTGTTTGAACAAGAGTGACCCTCAGCATCAGTCCAAACTAACACTTCTTCAGATGTCCCTCAGTGAACCACCATGTTAATCCCTCAGCTCTAAACGGAGGAATGGAACCCAAAACAACACTGACCTAAAAACAACTGAAACATCTGCAGCAGGGCTGCAGTGCTATGTGTGTGTGTGTGTGTGTGTGTGTGTGTGTGTGTGTGTGTGTGTGTGTGTGTGTGTGTGTGTGTGTGTGTGTGTGTGTGTGTGTGTGTGTGTCTGTGTGTGTGTATCAGTTTGTATGTGTGTGTTCAAGACAGAAGGGATATCAGCACACTCTGACCCAGCTAAACAGATGGTCTGGCTCCTGCATCACTCACACACAGTCCTGCCCCCCTTCCCTCCCTCCTATCGCTCACACTGTGACATGGAGAGAGACATGAGAACTGATACCCCAAGCCTCATAATGTGTGAGTGTGCTCGTATGTGTGCATATGTGTGTATGTATGTACACTATCGTTCAAAAGTTTGGGGTCACTTAGAAATGTCCTTGTTTTTGAAAGAAAAGCAAATTTTTTGTCCATTAAAATAACATAAAATTGATCAGAAATACAGGTTAGACATTGTTAATGTTGTAAATGAATATCTACATAGGCGCATTATCAGCAACAATCACTCCTGTGTTCCAATGGCACGTTGTGTTAGCTAATCCAAGTTTATCATTTTAAAAGGCTAATTGATCATTAGAAAAACCTTTTGCAATTATGTTAGCACAGCTGAAAACTGTCGTGCTGATTAAAGAAGCTACAACTGGCCTTCTTTAGACTAGTTGAGTCTCTGGAGCATCAGCATTTGTGGGTTCGATTACATGCTCAAAATGGCCAGAAACAAATAACTTTCTTCTGAAACTCATCAGTCTATTCTTGTTCTGAGAAATTAAGGCTAATCCTTGTGAGAAATTGACAAGAAACTGAAGATGTTGTGTACTACTCCGTTCACAGAACAGCGCAAACTGACTTTAACCAGAATATAAAGAGGAGTGAGAGGCCCTGGTGCACAACTAAACAAGTGTCTAGTTTGAGAAACAAATAGCTTCATTAAATAGTACCTGCAAAACACCAGTCTCAACGTCAACAGTGAAGAGGTGACTCCAGGATGCTGGCCTTCTAGGCAGAGTTGCAAAGAAAAATACATATCTCAGACTGGTCAAAAAAAATAAAAGATTAAGATGGGAAAAAGAACACAGAAACTGGACAGAGGAACTCTACCTAGAAGGCCAGCATCCCGGAGTCACCTCTTTACTGTTGATGTTGAGAATGGTGTTTTGCGTGCGTGTGTGTGTATATCAGTCTGTATCTGTGTGTGTGTCAGAGTGAGTGATGGATGACTAGTTCCTCAGTGTGTGTGGCTGTGACGGGATGTGCTGAGCGTGGAGCAGCAGCAGACCTGTTGAGACAGACACAGTAGGGTGAAGCCCTGTTTAGACTGGACTGGCGCCAGAGATCCCACTTACAACCCTGCCAGCCAATGACAGGTGAGAGCCTTCACCTGTCAATCACACCACACCATGCTAGGGCTAGAGGGCCAGGTACGGACTAATAGGCATGGACACAGCTGGACACAGGTAGAGTGGAGACATGACCTGAAACTAAGCTAGTTATTATTCCTTCAGGAATAATTATTAGGAGAAGACCCTGTGCCATAAATCCATCAAAAACGATGAAGATTTATTTTTATTGTAAGATGGACACTATTAAGGAAAAGTATTCATATTCCTGGAAAATAGTTACTTATTGTGGTCCATGATGCAGTCAGATCCATTTGTTTTTAGCTATACAGGAAGGCCAAATTGAGACATGCTCGCAGTCAAATTCTAGGGGTACCTGATGTGACCTGCTGAACACAGACAGTCACGCTAGGAAAGACTGTAGCTAGGCAGGCTAGCCGTTGTAATAATGGGAGAAAGCCATTAGCATCCAGTGTGTTCAGCAGATACAGCTATAATCAAATAAACTATAAGGCTCAGGGCTCTCTCCCTCTCCAGCTCTGATTATGGCAACGTTAGTGCATCCTTGTCACACACACACAGAAATTACACTGATTGAGAATTATGCGCTTTGCACAAACGGAGAAAACAATATTACATCAGGACAAAGTCAACAATATGAATATATTGTCATGCAGTAAGTGGATAGGGGCCAGATATTTTTTCCACTTGCAAAACAGATTCAAAAGATGGAGGGATGGAATAATTTATTTGGATAGGGAAGAAGAAGGAGAGGGCGGGAGAGGGGGGGGGATAAGGGAGGAGAGAAAGAGAGAGAGAGGGGGGGGTGGGGAGAGAGAGAGGGAGAGGAGGATCCTTGCACAAAATAACAATTCACACAGTACAACAAAGCTGTTCCTGCTAACAGTAAATCACATATTAGATACAGGAAGTCCCCTAAGGAAGTCATAGTAACATGGAGAGGACGTGGAAAAGGAAGAATTGAGAGGCTCTTGCCCTGTGTATTCTCATTGGGAGTTCAGAAGCAGTCAGTCACACACCGACCGACAGCTCCCGGACCAGCAAGTAATATCCTAAGTATATTATCTCTAGTCTCTACTAATCTCCTGGAGACACAGAACCAAACTCCAGAGTTTCCAATTTCTCTCTGTTTCAGTCGAACCTGTATGACCCATATTTGGCATCCTTCATCAAGGTGAATATTACATTATTCCTGAATGACAGCTTTACAATCACCAAGGTTAAACAAGGACCAATTGCTGAGCCATATATTGCGGTTACAGCAGACCTAACAGCAGGCCCAGTTAAATGGGCCGGGGTTATAAATATGAGTAATCAGTCGCAGCGGGGAAAACACAGCGAAGGCTTCAAAGCCTGAACTTATAATCAATTCATCAGTTAGCTGTCTCTCCATTCAACTCTACTGAAGATGGATGCAGACAGCTTGTGTCATAAAAAGAGCTCGCTGAGGAATTTCTGTACATTATTTAATGCTGCTTACCACAAAGTGACAGAACTCATATATCTAGTTTAATGGCAGCCTGTGTAAGTAGCGAGCACATGCATTCATGGACCAGAAACACAGCAAATCTGAACAGGTCATCCTGTGTTGGTCTTCAATTGAGTGATCTGGAATTAGATGGAGCCATGAAAACGACTGAATCTTTGAATACAAGATTTTTTTAAAGAAAGGAGTGGTAGAAGTGCATGCTACGTGTTGCTTGTCCTACGTTGCTCTGCATGTGCTCACTGCTCATTGGTTGTCTGTATCGTAATTGTAATAGTTGTTAGTAATCTGCCCCGGGACTGCGAAAATTGTTGAAAATTAGCTGTTGAAAATTAGCCGGCTGGCTAAAACCGGCACTTTTACTGAAACATTGATTAATGTGCACTGTCCCTGTAAAAAAAAATAAAAAAACTCAAACATAGGGAGTACATTTACGGAAAAAACACAGAGTAATTTCAAGACTGAAGAAAAAAGGTCACATTTTAGAAGGAAACACAGCACAGTATTTAACCTCACGAGTCTTTGGTAATCATGGGTCTGTCCGTGCTGTGAGAAAGCATTTGACAGGTTATGTGCCTCAATAAAATGGCTAATCTCACCCAGGTGGTGTTCACCAGCCTGGACCCCCCCTCCCCCACACACACAATTCCTCCCATCGCCATGGCCATTTACAACCTCTAAAAGCTTTTTCCTTTTAACAGCAGCAGGCCTGCATGGGGTTGTGGTGGTTGTGTCTGAGTGGCAGGGAACAGAATGCCCCTCGTGTTGTCACTCTCTCACCACTGGCTGACACACGCACATACACACGCGCATGCATGCATGCGTGCATGCTCACACAGACACACAAACACTGTGTGCCAGTCCCTTTATTAGACTATTCAACCTGAGGGCCATTTTCTGATGAACACTAGAGTGCTGCTGCTAGCAGGGACAAAGTCACAGGTAAACACCTAATAAGTGAAGGTGATGGGGTGTAAAGCTTTATTCAGACCAACTTTCACAGCAGGAGCAGGGGACACTTGGACCAGGCAGTCTGTGGCTGAGTGGAGAGAAAAGTGCTAAGTGTGATGTGACACCAGCACACTCAGGTGCTCTAATCACATCTTTACATCACAGGACTGTCACGATCGCGTAAGAAGCGGACCAAAGCGCAGCATGGTGTGAATGCATCATTTTATTGGATGACGAAAACAAAGTAAACTGAACAAAACAATAAATGAACGACCGGGACTCTATTTACAAACTGTGCTGACACAAACACTACACATAGACAATCACCCACAACCCACAATGACAAAAACAGGCTACCTAAATATGGTTCCCAATCAGAGACAACGACTAACACCTGCCTCTGATTGAGAACCATATCAGGCCAAACACAGAAACAGACAAACTAGACATCCAACATAGAATGCCCACTCAGATCACACCCTGACCAAACAAAACCTATAAACATACAAATCAAAGGTCAGGGCGTGACAAGGACATTAATTCACCCTTTGTCAGGTCAGTGTGCAGACCCTTTTCTAAACTTGATATTTTCTCCAGTATTGACATGTATTATAATATTACCGTACCACTTTATGTACAGAAGATAACCAGGCCACTTAGCTACTTACTGTACAGTGATGTCCTGACCTTAGTTCCTTTTTTATGTCTCTGTTTTATTTTGGTCAGGGCGTGAGTTGGGGTGGGCATTCTATGTTGTGTATTCTAGGTTTTGTATTTCTGTGTTTGGCCTGGTATGGTTCCCAATCAGAGGCAGCTGTCGATCGTTGTCTCTGATTGAGAACCATACTTAGGCAGCCTGTTTTCCCACTATGGGTGGTGGGTAGTTGTTTTCTGTGTTTTACTATACAGAACGGTTTCGGTTTTCATTTATTTTCTCTTGTTCGTTTGTATTCAGTGTTCGGTTAGATTTCATTCAAATATGGATACTTACCACGCTGTGCATTGGTCCGATCGTTCCTACTCCTCCTCAGAAGAGGAGGAAAACCTTTACACCGTCATTATAAATGAGAATTTTTCTTAACTGACTTGCCTAGTTAAATTAAGGTAAAAATAAATACGAATAAAAAACTGTAGAACAGACCACTCTATGCATTTATTGGTCTGTATAAAAGCCCTGTACATCAAATGATGTCATCAAACTAATACAGAACATCTAATTGAAAGGACTGATATGATCAGAGAACCTACAGTATGTTAACACCTACAGTATTTGACTCATTCAACTGGCCCAAAATACAAAGTAGGAAATCTGCCTGACAAAACCACCATCACATCAACACATTCAATCCAAAATACTCATTCTGTTTCGGTTCGTTAAATCTGTCTGCCTGGTCGACGTTGTGGCCCCAACGTTGGCTCAACGTTCAGGTATGCAGTATGTAAGGAGAGCTGTGGCAGAGACAGATGGCTAGGTGCTGACAGGTGGTGGCAGGTAGACTACCAGTTTCACAGTTCACTAGGACATTCATTAAGCATTTTGGACAGGTTTCTTTGGACTGGGCCTCGGTTGACGGTAACATGATACACAGCCTGGGGATACTGTAATGTTTTTACACCAGAATACCCAACCGAAGGTGACTGCTCCGTCACAGGGTGAGAGAGGAGAGGAGAAAGAGGAGAGGTGAGGAGGAGAGGAGGGAGAGAGGCAGAGAGGAGACTCCAGGAAAGGGGGATGAACATATATTTGAAGGGAGGGGTGTGGATCGGACATGCCTGTCATCTCTATCCCGTACCTCCATACAACCTTGCTTTCGCTCTCTCTCTCTCTCTCTTTCTCTGTCTCTCGCTCTCTCTGTCTCTCTCTCTGCCTCTTTCTCTCTCTCTCTGTGTCTCGCTCTCGCTCTCTTTCTCTCTTCCAATGACAAACGATTCATTCCATCCCACAACTCACTTTCCATTCCATCCAGGTTCCAAACTTCATTTTCCCCCTTCCCTCCACCCTTACATGTTGTGACAGGCAGCCAAATTGATTAAGCCCAGCCCCTGGATGTGACACTACAGCAGGTTGCCTTCTATTTGTTGATTACTATAGATTTTCTTTGATACTTCATTTAAAATCAATAGCCTGAGGGGAAGAAAAATAGCCATGGTTTACACATACTTTAACATACTAGTGTGCGTTGTCGGAGGATGCAGCTGCCGCCAGGAGTTTTGGCAGCAGTTGTAGTCTGCATCCCAAATGGCATTTATCCTGTATAGGGAATAGGATGCCATTTGGGACCCAGCCCCAGCCGCGGCGGTAGCAGCCAATTATGAGGAAAGCTCTTAACAGGTGAAAGCAAGGGCCACGGATCGATCCTGAGTTTTCTTCTCCCATCCCAGAGAGTGGCCATAAATGAAAGCGCATCTGCATTGTTTTGAAGACAGCAGCCATGAAGCGTTCAGCAACTTGTTTTGCTCTCCTGTCTCCACTCCAGTGGCTTGCTATTTATAAAGCCCTCCACTTTTTGTGTCCTCCTTCCCCTCCCTCTCCCGTCTACTCATCACGGGAGTGGATGCTCAGGGAGATAAACGGACAACTGTGTCAGCTGAGTTCATTTGAGGAAGGAGCGAAAGGAATGTGAGTTCAGTTTCTCTTTCTCTGATTTTGAAGATATGTCACACAAAGCAATCTGTCAATACATCTCCAACTCATTTGATGACAACGTTCACTACCACAGTGCCTTCGTAAAGTATTCAGACGTCTTAACTTTTACACATTCTGTCAGGTTACAGTCTTATTCTAAAATGTATTTTAAAGTTTTAATCCTCATCAATCTATACACAAGTCCCATTAATGACAAAGCGTAAACAGATTTTTAAAACATTTTGCAAATGTAGTAAAAAAAAACATACAAAATGAAATAACATAAGTATTCAGAACCTTTGCTATGAGAAATGAAATTGAGCTCAGGTGCATCCTGTTTCCATTGATCATCGTTGAGATGTTTTTCAACTTCATTGGAGTCCAATTGTGGTAAATTCAATTGATTGGACATGATTTGGAAAGGCACACACCTGTCTATATAAGGTCCCATAGTTGACAGTGCATGTCAGAG
Source organism: Oncorhynchus mykiss (assembly GCF_013265735.2). Lineage (NCBI taxonomy): Eukaryota > Metazoa > Chordata > Actinopteri > Salmoniformes > Salmonidae > Oncorhynchus > Oncorhynchus mykiss. Next base: position 38,926,283 of record NC_048590.1, read on the forward strand.
CAAAAACAAAGCCATGAGGTCAAAGGAATTGTCCTTAGAGCTCCGAGACAGGATTGTGTCGAGGCACAGATCTGGGTAAGGGTACCAACATTTCTGCAGCATTGAATGTCCCGAAGAACACAGTGGCCTCCATCATTCTTAAATGGACGTTTGGAACCATCAAGACTCTTTCTAGAGCTGGCCGCTCGGCCAAAGCAAGCGGGGGAGAAGGGCCTTGGTCAGGGAGGTGACCAAGAAGCCGATGGTCATGCTGACAGAGCTCTAGAATTCTTCTGTGGAGATGGGAGAACCTTCCAGAAGGACAACCATCTCTGTAGCACTCTACCAATCAGGCCTTTATGGTAGAGTGGTCAGACGGAAGCCACTCCTCAGTAAAAGGCACGTGACAGCCTGCCCGGAGCTTTCAAAAAGGCACCTAAAGACTGAATGCCAGGTTTTACATCTGGAGGAAAACTGGCACCATCCCTTCGGTGAAGCATGGTGGTGGCAGCATCATGCTGTGGGGATGTTTATCCGCGGCAGGGACTGGGAGACTAGTCAGGATTGAGGGAAAGATGAACGGCGCAAAGTACACAGAGATCCTTGAGGAAAATCTGCTCCATTGAGCTCAGGACCTCAGACTGGGTCGTTGGTTCACCTTCCAACAGGACAACGACCCTAAGCACACAGCCAAGACAACACAGGAGTGGCTTTGGGACAAGTCTCTGAATGTCCTTGAGTGGCCCAGCCAGAGCCAGGACTTGAACCCAATCGACCATTTCTGGAGAGACCTGAAAATAGCTGTGCAGTAATGCTCCCCATCCAACCTGACAGAGCTTGAGAGGATCTGCATAGAAGAATACAGGTGTGCCAAGCTTGAGCATATCATACCCAAGAAGACTCATGACTGTAATCGCTGTCAAAGATGCTTCAACAGAGTAAAGTGTCGGAATGCTTAAGTAAATGTGATATTTAAATTAGCAATATTTTCTGAAAACTTGTTTTGGCTTTGCCATTATGGGGTATTGTGTGTAGATTGATGATGGAAAATCAATTAATCAATTTTAGAATAAGGCTGTAACCTAACAAAATGTGGAAAATTTCAAGGGGTCCGAATGCAGTGTTCCTGTAATAATGTTGTATGAATATCTCTTAATTCTCAAGCTGAGATCAGTATCTGTGTGGAGAGTGGGTGGTGGGTATAAGTAAGGGGTGGAGACTGAAGATGTATACAGGTGGAGATGTTCTCATCTTAGTTCTCATCTCTTCTCTGCTCACTCCTCTTGTATCCAGTGACATGAGAGGATGCACCCCTGAAACAGATACTACTACTACTACTACTACTAGGCCAGACCAGACACTGGCTACAGCCCTCTCTTCTTCTGTTTCCCTCTGTCTATCTGTCTCTCCCTCTCCCTCTATCTATCTCTTCTCTCTATCAATTTGTCTCTTCCCTATCTGTTTTTTCTTTCTCTCTATCTGTCTCTTTTCTCTGCATCTGCTCTCTCTCTCTCTGTATCTGCTCTCTCTCTCTCTGTCTCTCTCTTTCCTCTCTATCTGTCTCTTCTGTCTCTTCCCTCTGTATCTGCTCTCTATCTGTCTCTTCTCTCTGTATCTGCTCTCTATCTGTCTCTTCTGTCTCTTCCCTCTTCTCTCTGTCTGCCTGCCCCTTCTCTCTCTCTAACTCTCTTCTCTATCTGTCTCTTCCCTCTCTGTCTCTTCCCTCTCTGTCTCTTCCCTCTCTGTCTCTTCCCTCTATCTGTCTCTTCCCTCTCTATCTCTTCCCTCTGTCTATTCGCTCTCTGTCTCTTCCATCTCTCCCTCTGTCTATCTCTCTCCCTGTCCCTCTAGCTCTCCCTCTGTCTATCTGTCTCCCTCTGTCCCTCTGTCTCTTCCTCTCTCTCTATGTTTATCTGAGCTTCTCCTTTACTCAATCCCGCTGTTTATTTCTTTCCCTATCTCATTATTCTTTGTACCTACCTCCTTCTTCCACTCGCTGTCCTGTCTCTCTGTCGTCCTTGTACTCTCTATGTTTCTCCCCCCCCTGCTTTCCTTTCTCCCTCTCTCACCCTATCCTTCCCCCTTCTGTCTCCCCCCTCTCCTCTCCCTCCCTCCCCAAGTCAAGCATGCAGAACAAGTCAGGTCTCTCTAGCAGACCAGAATGCTTTCTCAGAGTTCTCACCTTTCACCCAGGGAGAAGGAGAGGCGACATCACACACAGACAGAGAAAAAACACAGAGCCCCAGCCCAACAGAGAGGAGAACACGATAACACAATAACACTTAGTCTATAGGAAGAAACACACACTGTCCCGCCACACCTAATTAGAGACTGCAGCCCTTTGACACGGTCTGTCCTCCCACCTCCGCACCTCATCCGTGACGGATGCACATCACGTCACACAAAGCATTGCCACCTGCTGTTCCAATGGGCTAATGCTAAGGACACACTACTACTATCTAATACCAAAAAGGCTTATTTGACTGTCCCCATAGGAGGACCCTTTAAAGAACACATTTTGGTTCCAGGTAGAATTATTTGGGGTTCCATGTAGAACCCTCCCTTTCCACAGAAGGTTCTACATGGAATCCTAAAAGAGTCCTACCTGGGACCAAAACCGGTTCTCCTATGGCCGCAGAACCCTTTTTAGTTTTAGATAGTAGTAGTGTGTCGTTGTGACGTGATGTGCGTCCGTCATTTACCATTTACACTTACTCAGTTAACCATCATTTGATGGCACTGTGTCCATGTCATCTCCGTGACATCTCTGCTGCTCCTTTACGTTTGTGTGTGTGTGTGTGTGTGTGTGTGTGTGTGTGTGTGTGTGTGTGTGTGTGTGTGTGTGTGTGTGTGTGTGTGTGTGTGTGTGTGTGGCACTCTGAACACAGATGGGATCAGTGTGTAACACTTGAACTGGTCAGTTCTATTCTTTCCCCTCTATAGTCTAAGGCCGAAGCTCTCAGAGAACTGTTGATATTTTTTGGTGACAAGATAGACATGACACCTGGTGAGAAAATGTACACGTGTCAAAGATATGCTGAAAACGAATGATCCTGTCATCCAGAGGATCCATTACAGACTGTGGAGGGGAGGACCTCTTGGTTTTTATTTCTACAGTATGTGTTAATAAGGAAGATATACAGTACAGTAAAGATCAGGTTACACTCTCTGACATGCACAATAGTCTTGTGTTGTCCTTGTTGTCATTATTACAGACCTGGTGAGGAAAAATGGAAGGATAAATATCTCTGTATAATTGATTATTCATCCTAAATGTATTGTAAAATTGAATAAACTGGACTTGTCTAAAAACATTATAATCATTATAATCTAAAATCAAATATTACAGTCTGTCCATTTTCTGTCAGCAGCTCCAGGGGTCCCTGACCAGCCCTCTCTATGTGTCCCTGGGGAATGGAGGGAAACAGGGGGAGCCATGACCAGCCCTGTGGGGACCTTGCCCCTGGCCCTCCAGTAGGACTAACAGATGCTCAGTAATCTGTGTGAAAGGCGATCCACCCCTTAATGGGATTGTTTCTGTTACACCTCCAAGACACCCAGTTGTCCAACCAGCCGTCAGGCACTATGTCCCCCCACCACTAAAGCCAACCCAACTGCTGCTCTGCTCTGCACCATCACCACAGCTGCTCTGCTCTGTTCCAGGTCTGTCCCCAGGTGGACATCAGGACTTCACACCTCTGAATGGTCAAACAGCTGAGAGCCATGGTGAGAAGAGAGGAGGAGTGGGAGGAAAAGAGGGAGGAATCATCTCACTTGAAGCAGAAGTGTGACATAGTGACAAAGCAAAACGTGCAGTTATGTCAGGCTTAGAGTTAGCAGGGGGAGGAGACGAGAGAGAGAGAGAGAGAGAGAGAGAGAGAGAATCCCCATTCAGGTCCTGCTCCTCAGATGGTAAAAGTACTGTAACATCAGACAACCCTCTGGCAGCAGCAGTAAAACTGTCCCTGTCATAAGCTCAATGTACATGTCAAAATTATGTTTATCCACCTCCTACCTATTGTCTGGCTGACTCTGGCACAATGGCCACCCAGTGTGGATTTCCTTCTGCGTGTGAAATGACAGATTTAGTCCTTTCTTGCCGAGTGGGCTTCAAAAGCCAGCTATGTGTCATCTGTGAGTACAATGTGAAGAGTACAGAGGATATGGTTACTCTGTGAGAGGTAAGCATGCTGCATTCATGCTTATGATTCTTTTGAGATGTTAAAAGTCCAAAACAACACAGGATGGGAAGATCTGCTTAATGTAAACACTACATAGTTATTTTTTTGGTTTGTTTATCTGCTGGCCCCAGCCGCGAACTCAGGCTCTGTGTGTAGTTAACCAACCCTCTGCCCATTCATCGCCATTTTACCTGTTGTTTCAGCTGATTAGCTGTTGTTGTTGTCTTCGCTAGCTCTCCAAATCAACACCTGTGATTACTTTATGCCTCGCTGTATGCCTCTCTCATATGTCAATATGCCTTGTAGACTGTTGTTTAGGTTAGTTATCATTGTTTTAGTTTACAATGGAACCCGTAGTTCCACTCATTATACCTCCTTTGTCCCACCTCCCACACATGCGGTGACCTCACCCATTATAACCAGCTTATCCAGAGATACAACCTCTCTTATCATCACTCTGTGCCTGGGTTTACCCCCGCTGGGTTTACCCCCGCACCCCACCATACCCCTGTCTGCACATTATGCCCTGAATCTATTCTACCACGCCCAGAAATCTGCTCTTTTTATTCTTTGTCCCCAACGCTCTAGGCGACCAGTTTTGATAGCCTTTAGCCGTACCCTCATCCTACTCCTCCTCTTCCTCGGGTGATGTGGAGGTAAACCCAGGCCCCGCGTGTCCCCAGGCACCCTCATTTGTTGACTTCTGTAACCGAAAAAGCCTTGGTTTCATGCATGTTAACATCAGAATCCTCCCCCCTAAGTTTGTTTTACTCACTGCTTTAGCACACTCCGCCAACCCTGATGTCCGAGCCGTGTCTGAATCCTGGTTTAAGAAGGCCACCAACAATTCTGAGATTTCCATACAGCTACAACATTTCCCGTCAAGATAGAACTGCCAAATAGGGAGGAGTTGCAATCTACTGCAGAGAGAGCCTGCAAAGTTCTGTCATACTTTCCAGGTCTATACCCAAACAGTTTGAACTTCTAATTTTAAAAATTAACCTCTCCAGACATAAGTCTCTCACTGTTGCCGCCTGCTATCGACCCCCTCCGCTCCCAGCTGTGCCCTGGACACCATTTGTGAATTGATCGCCCCCCCATCTAGCTTCAGAGTTCATTCTGTTAGGTGACCTAAACTGGGAAATGCTTAACACCCCGGCAGTCCTACAATCTAAGCTAGATGCCCTCAACCTCACACAAATCATCAAGGAACCCACCAGGTACAACCCTATATCCGTAAACATGGGCACCCTCATAGATATTATCCTGACCAACTTGCCCTCCAAATACACCTCCTCTGTTTTCAATCAGGATCTCAGCGATCACTGCCTCATTGCCTGTATCCGCTATGGGTCTGCGGTCAAACGACCACCCCTGATCACTGTCAAACGCTCCCTAAAACATTTCTGCGAGCAGGCCTTTCTATTCGACCTGGCCCGGGTATCCTGGAAGGATATTGACCTCATCCCGTCAGTCGAGGATGCCTGGTCATTCTTTAAAGTAATTTCCTCACCATCTTAGATAAGCATGCCCCGTTCAAAAAATGCAGAACTAAGAACAGATATAGCCCTTGGTTCACTCTGCCCTTGACCAGCACATAAACATCCTGTGGCAGATTGCCAAAGCATCTAATACTCCCCACGATATGCAACTGTTCAGGGAAGTCAGGAACCAATACACGCAGTCAGTCAGGAAAGCAAAGGCTTGCTTTTTCAAGCAGAAATTCGCATCCTGTAGCTCTAACTCCAAAAGGTTTTGGGACACTGTAAAGTCCATGGAGAACAAGAGCACCTGTTCGTTAACTCTGACACTGTTCTTTAACCCTGACACTGTTATTTAACCCTGACACTGTTCTTTAACTCCGACACTGTTCTTTAACCCCGACACTGTTCTTTAACCCTGACACTGTTCTTTAACCCTGACACTGTGCTTTAACCCTGACTCTCTTCTTTAACCCTGACACTGTTCTTTAATAATGACACTGTTCTTTAACCCTGACACTGTGCTTTAACCCTGACACTCTTCTTTAACCCCGACACTGTTCTTTAATAATGACACTGTTCTTTAACCCTGACACTGTGCTTTAACCCTGACACTCTTCTTTAACCCCGACACTGTTCTTTAATAATGACACTGTTCTTTAACCCTGACACTGTGCTTTAACCCTGACACTCTTCTTTAACCCCGACACTGTTCTTTAACCCCGACACTGTTCTTTAACCCCAACACTGTTCATTAACCCCGACACTGTTCTTTAACACCGACACTGTTCATTAACCCCAACACTGTTCATTAACCCTGACACTGTTCTTTAACCCCGACACTGTTCATTAACCCCGACACTGTTCTTTAACCCTGACACTCTTCTTTAACCCTGACACTGTTCTTTAACCCCGACACTGTTCATTAACCCCAACACTGTTCATTAACCCCGACACTGTTCTTTAACCCCGACACTGTTCTTTAACACCGACACTGTTCATTAACCCTGATACGGTTCATTAACCCTGATATGGTTCTTTAACCCTGACTGTTTTTTTAACCCTGACACTCTTCTTTAACCCCGACACTGTTCTTTAATCCTGACACTGTTCTTTAACCCTGACACTGTGCTTTAACCCTGACACTGTTCTTTAACCCTGACACTGTTCATTAACCCCGACACTGTTCTTTAACACCGACACTGTTCATTAACCCCGACACTGTTCATTAACCCTGATACTGTTCTTTAACCCCAACACTGTTCTTTAACACCGACACTGTTCTTTAACCCCAACACTGTTCATTAACCCCGACACTGTTCTTTAACCCCAACACTGTTCATTAACCCCGACACTGTTCTTTAACCCCAACACTGTTCATTAACCCCGACACTGTTCTTTAACCCCGACACTGTGCTTTAACCCTGACACTGTTCTTTAACCCCGACACTGTTCTTTAACCCCGACACTGTGCTTTAATCCTGACACTGTGCTTTAACCCTGATACTGTTCTTTAACCCTGACACTGTTCTTTAACCCCGACACTGTTCATTAACCCCGACACTGTTCATTAACCCCGACACTGTTCTTTAACACCGACACTGTTCTTTAACCCCAACACTGTTCATTAACCCCGACACTGTTCTTTAACCCCAACACTGTTCATTAACCCCGACACTGTTCTTTAACCCCGACACTGTGCTTTAACCCCAACACTGTTCTTTAACCCCGACACTGTTCTTTAACCCTGACACTGTTCTTTAACCCCGACACTGTGCTTTAACCCTGACACTCTTCTTTAACCCCGACACTGTTCTTTAATAATGACACTGTTCTTTAACCCTGACACTGTGCTTTAACCCTGACACTCTTCTTTAACCCCGACACTGTTCTTTAACCCCGACACTGTTCTTTAACCCCAACACTGTTCATTAATCCCGACACTGTTCTTTAACACCGACACTGTTCTTTAACCCCGACACTGTTCTTTAATAATGACACTGTTCTTTAACCCCGACACTGTTCTTTAATAATGACACTGTTCTTTAACCCCGACACTGTTCTTTAATAATGACACTGTTCTTTAACCCTGATACGGTTCATTAACCCTGATATGGTTCTTTAACCCTGACTGTTTTTTAACCCTAATATGGTTCTTTAACCCTGACACGGTTCTTTAACCCTGACATGGTTCTTTAACCCTGACTGTTTTTTAACCCTGACACTGTTCTTTAATCCGGACTGTTCTTTAACCCTGACACTGTTCTTTAACCCTGATACTGTTCTTTAGTCCTGAATGTTCTTTAACCCTGATACTGTTCTTTAATCCTGACTGTTCTTTAATCCTGACTGTTCTTTAACCCTGACACTGTTCTTTAACCATGACACTGTTCTTTAACCCTGATACTGTTCTTTAACTCTGACACTGTTCTTTAACCCCAACACTGTTCTTTAATCCTGACACTGTTCTTTAATCCTGACTGTTCTTTATCCCTGACACTGTTCTTTAACCCTGACACTGTTCTTTAACCCTGATACTGTTCTTTAACTCTGACCCTGTTCTTTAACCCCGACACTGTTCTTTAACCCTGACTGTTCTTTAACCCTGACACTGTTCTTTAACCCTGACACTGTGCTTTAACCCTGACACTCTTCTTTAACTCTGACACTGTTCTTTAACCCTGACACTGTTCTTTAACCCCAACACTGTTCTTTAACCCTGACACTGTTCTTTAACCCCAACACTGTTCTTTAACACCGACACTGTTCTTTAACCCCGACACTGTTCTTTAACCCTGACACTGTTCTTTAACCCCGACACTGTTCTTTAACCCTGACTGTTCTTTAACCCCGACACTGTTCTTTATCCCTGACACTGTTCTTTAACCCTGACACTGTTCTTTAACCCTGACACTGTTCTTTAACCCCAACACTGTTCTTTAACCCCAACACTGTTCTTTAACCCCGACACTGTTCTTTAACCCTGACACTGTTCTTTACTCCTGACTGTTCTTTAATCCTGAATGTTCTTTAAACCTGACACTGTTCTTTAATCCTGACACTATTCTTAATCCTGAGTGTTCTTTAACCCTGACTCTGTTCGTTAATCCTGACTGTTCTTTAATCCTGACTGTTCTTTAATCCAGACACTCTTCTTTAATCCTGACTGTTCTTTAATCCTGACACTGTGCTTTAATCCTGACACTGTTCTTTAACCCTGACACTGTTCTTTAACCTTGACACTGTTCTTTAATCCTGACTGTTCTTTAACCCTGACACTGTTCTTTAATCCTGACTGTTCTTTAATCCTGATTGTTCTTTAATCCTGACACTGTGCTTTAATCCTGACACTGTTCTTTAACCCTGACACTGTTCTTTAACCTTGACACGGTTCTTTAATCTTGACACTGTTCTTTAATCCTGACACTGTGCTTTAACCCTGATACGGTTCTTTAACCCTGATATGGTTCTTTAACCCTGACTGTTTTTTAACCCTGACACCGTTCTTTAATCCTGACTGTTCTTTAATCCTGACTGTTCTTTAATCCTGACACTGTTCTTTAATCATGACTGTTCTTTAACCCTGACACCGTTCTTTAAACCTGACTGTTCTTTAATCCTGACTGTTCTTTAATCCTGGCAATGTTCTTTAATCCTGACTGTTCTTTAATCCTGACTGTTCTTTAACCCTGACACTGTTCTTTAATCCTGACACTATTCTTTAATCCTGACTGTTCTTTAACCCTGACACTGTTCTTTAATCCTAATAGTTCTTTAATCCTGACTGTTCTTTAACCCTGACACTGTTCTTTAATCCTAACTATTCTTTAATCCTGACTGTTCTTTAACCCTGACACTGTTCTTTAATCCTAACTGTTCTTTAATCCTGACTGTTCTTTAATCCTGATTGTTCTTTAATCCTGACACTGTGCTTTAATCCTGACACTGTTCTTTAACCCTGACACTGTTCTTTAACCCTGACACGGTTCTTTAATCCTGACACTGTTCTTTAATCCTGACACAGTGCTTTAACACTCACACTGTGCTTTAACCCTGGCACTGTTCTTTAACCCTGACACGGTTCTTTAACCCTGACACTGGTCTTTAATCCTGACACGGTTCTTTAACCCTGAAAGTGTTCTTTAACCCTGACACTGTTCTTTAACCCTGACACTGTTCTTTAACCATGACACGGTTCTTTAACCCTGACACTGTTCTTTAACCCTGACTGTTCTTTAACCCCGACACTGTTCTTTAATCCTGACACTGTTCTTTAATCCTGACTGTTCTTTAACCCTGACACTGTTCTTTAACCCTGACACTGTGCTTTAACCCTGACACTCTTCTTTAACTCTGACACTCTTCTTTAATCCTGACACTGTTCTTTAACCCTGACACTGTTCTTTAACCCCGACACTGTTCTTTAACCCCGACACTGTTCTTTAACACCGACACTGTTCTTTAACCCTGATACGGTTCATTAACCCTGATATAGTTCTTTAACCCTGACTGTTTTTTTAACCCTAATATGGTTCTTTAACCCTGACACGGTTCTTTAACCCTGATATGGTTCTTTAACCCTGACTGTTCTTTAACCCTGACACTGTTCTTTCATCCGGACTGTTCTTTAACCCTGACACTGTTCTTTAACCCTGATACTGTTCTTTAGTCCTTAATGTTCTTTAACCCGGACACTGTTCTTTAATCCTGACTGTTCTTTAACCCTGACACTGTTCTTTAATCCTGACTGTTCTTTAACCCTGACACTGTTCTTTAATCCTGACTGTTCTTTAATCCTGACTGTTCTTTAAACCTGACACTGTTCTTTAATCCTGTCACTGTTCTTTAATCCTGACTGTTCTTTAACCCTGACACTGTTCTTTAATCCTGACACGGTTCTTTAATCCTGACTGTTCTTTAATCCTGACACTGTGCTTTAACCCTGACACTGTTCTTTAATCCTGACTGTTCTTTAACCCTGACACTGTTCTTTAATCCTGACTGTTCTTTAATCCTGATTGTTCTTTAATCCTGACACTGTGCTTTAATCTTGACACTGTTCTTTAACCCTGACACTGTTCTTTAACCTTGACACGGTTCTTTAATCCTGACACTGTTCTTTAATCCTGACACTGTGCTTTAACCCTGACACGGTTCTTTAACCCTGATATGGTTCTTTAACACTGACTGTTTTTTAACCCTGACACTGTTCTTTAATCCGGACTGTTCTTTAACCCGGACACTGTTCTTTAATCCTGACTGTTCTTTAATCCTGACTGTTCTTTAATCCTGACACTGTTCTTTAATCCTGACTGTTCTTTAACCCTGACACTGTTCTTTAAACCTGACTGTTCTTTAATCCTGACTGTTCTTTAATCCTGGCACTGTTCTTTAAGCCTGACTGTCCTTTAATCCTGACTGTTCTTTAACCCTGACACTGTTCTTTAATCCTGACACTATTCTTTAATCCTGACTGTTCTTTAACCCTGACACTGTTCTTTAATCCTGACTGTTCTTTAATCCTGACACTGTTCTTTAATCCTGACTGTTCTTTAACCCTGACACTGTTCTTTAATCCTGACTGTTCTTTAATCCTGACTGTTCTTTAAACCTGACACTGTTCTTTAATCCTGTCACTGTTCTTTAATCCTGACTGTTCTTTAACCCTGACACTGTTCTTTAATCCTGACACGGTTCTTTAATCCTGACTGTTCTTTAATCCTGACACTGTGCTTTAACCCTGACACTGTTCTTTAATCCTGACTGTTCTTTAACCCTGACACTGTTCTTTAATCCTGACTGTTCTTTAATCCTGATTGTTCTTTAATCCTGACACTGTGCTTTAATCTTGACACTGTTCTTTAACCCTGACACTGTTCTTTAACCTTGACACGGTTCTTTAATCCTGACACTGTTCTTTAATCCTGACACTGTGCTTTAACCCTGACACGGTTCTTTAACCCTGATATGGTTCTTTAACACTGACTGTTTTTTAACCCTGACACTGTTCTTTAATCCGGACTGTTCTTTAACCCGGACACTGTTCTTTAATCCTGACTGTTCTTTAATCCTGACTGTTCTTTAATCCTGACACTGTTCTTTAATCCTGACTGTTCTTTAACCCTGACACTGTTCTTTAAACCTGACTGTTCTTTAATCCTGACTGTTCTTTAATCCTGGCACTGTTCTTTAAGCCTGACTGTCCTTTAATCCTGACTGTTCTTTAACCCTGACACTGTTCTTTAATCCTGACACTATTCTTTAATCCTGACTGTTCTTTAACCCTGACACTGTTCTTTAATCCTGACTGTTCTTTAATCCTGACACTGTTCTTTAATCCTGACTGTTCTTTAACCCTGACACTGTTCTTTAATCCTGACTGTTCTTTAATCCTGACACTGTGCTTTAATCCTGACACTGTTCTTTAACCCTGACACTGTTCTTTAACCTTTACACGGTTCTTTAATCCTGACACTGTTCTTTAATCCTGACACTGTGCTTTAACCCTGACACTGTGCTTTAACCCTGGCACTTTTCTTTAACCCTGACACGGTTCTTTAACCCTGACACGGGTCTTTAATCCTGACACGGTTCTTTAACCCTGAAAGTGTTCTTTAACCCTGACACTGTTCTTTAACCCTGACACGGTTCTTTAACCCTGACTGTTCTTTAATCCTGACACTGTGCTTTAACCCTGACACTGTGCTTTAACCCTGACACTGTGCTTTAACCCTGATACTGTTCTTTAACCCTGACACTCTGCTTTAACCCTGACACTGTTCTTTAACCCTGACACTGTTCTTTAACCCTGACACGGTTCTTTAACCATGACACGGTTCTTTAATCATGACTGTTCTTTAACCCTGACACTGTTCTTTAACCCTGACACTGTTCTTTTACCCTGACACTGTTCTTTAATCCAGACACTGTTCTTTAACCCTGACACTGTTCTTTTACCCTGACACTGTTCTTTAACCCTGACACGGTTCTTTAATCCTGACACGGTTCTTTAATCCTGACACGGTTCTTTAATCCAGACACTGTTCTTTAATCCAGACAATGTTCTTTAATCCAGACACTGTGCTTTAATTCTGACACTGTTCTTTAACCCTGACTGTTCTTTAATCCAGACACTGTTCTTTAATCCTGACACTGTTCTTTAACCCTGACACTGTGCTTTAATCCTGACACTGTGCTTTAATCCTGACACTGTGCTTTAATCCTGACACTGTTCTTTAACCCTGACACTGTTCTTTAACCCTGACACTGTTCTTTAACCCTGACACTGTTCTTTAATCCTGACACTGTTCTTTAGTCCTGACACTGTTCTTTATCCCTGACGCGGTTCTTTAATCCTGAATGGGTTCTTTAATCCTGAATGGGTTCTTTAATCCTGAATGGGTTCTTTAATCCTGACACTGTTCTTTAACCCTGACACGGTTCTTTAATCCTGACACGGTTATTTAATCCTGACACGGTTCTTTAATCCAGACACTGTTCTTTAATCCAGACACTGTTCTTTAATCCAGACACTGTGCTTTAATTCTGACACTGTTCTTTAACCCTGACTGTTCTTTAATCCAGACACTGTTCTTTAATCCAGACACTGTTCTTTAACCCTGACACTGTGCTTTAATCCTGACACTGTGCTTTAATCCTGACACTGTTATTTAACCCTGACACTGTTATTTAACCCTGACACTGTTCTTTAACCCTGACACTGTTCTTTAATCCTGACACTGTTCTTTAGTCCTGACACTGTTCTTTATCCCTGACGCGGTTCTTTAATCCTGAATGGGTTCTTTAATCCTGAATGGGTTCTTTAATCCTGAATGGGTTCTTTAATCCTGACACTGTTCTTTAACCCTGACACGGTTCTTTAACCCTGACACGGTTATTTAATCCTGACTGTTCTTTAACCCCTGACACTGTTCTTTAACCCTGACACGGTTCTTTAATCCTGACACTGTTCTTTAATCCTGACACTCTTCTTTAATCCTGACACGGTTCTTTAATCCTGACACGGTTCTTCACAGAGCTGTGACAGAATATCCAGGGGTCAGTTGGGAGGGGCCAGGGGACACAGTTCAGGGGTCCCACTCCAACTCCAGCCTTTTCAATTAGGCTCTGGCCCTACTAGGAGGGATTTATGAACATCACCTTGACACTCCCACCCCTCTAAACGGCCCAGGGGGCAACATTCCTCCCACACACACCATATCAAGTCTCCCAGTACACTCAAAATAAGTGACCTAAGGTACAAACGGTACACCTCCCAGGCCTTGACTAAAAGCAAACTATTGTCACACACACACACACACACGACCTGTGTTCTTCACATATAGAGGTCAGTGGTAATTATTTAGAACAGGTTCAGTTCAAAGGTAACCAATAAAAAAATCCAATATGGAAAATGTGTGGGTCCTAGTTATATCAGTATACTGTATAATACAGAAACATGGACAGATGACAATCTAGACACGTGAATGAAGCGATTGAAATCCCTGGTTTCTCCACATCCTGCAGCCTCTGGACAGCATCAATCTATAGGTGTTGATCATTAAATGAAGGACTAGCTGTGATTAACGAGTTCTTCAAAAAGCAGGAAACGGCTGCAATCTGAGTCCTGCAGGCGTTGATGGGATCCATTTTAAGGGGGAAACTATGTATATGTCCCAAATGGCACCCTATTTCCTGTATAGTGCACTACTTTTCACCAAAGCCAAATGGGGCCTGGTCAAAAGTAGCGCACTATATAGGGAATAGGGTGGCATTTGGGACGGTATCTATTTGTGACGTCTATAATATTATGCTTTAGCCAGCGGTCTTCATTTTAATTAAAAATCTCTCACTCCCTAAGAGTTATGGAATGTTCTCTGAAGGCTGCTGGCAGGACTGTGAATGAAATACCACATAACAAATTGTGTGAGAGAATCAAGTAAGCAACCGCCAATACCTACATCGTCAACCGGGAATATGTGCCCAGAATATATCAACTTGCTATGCTTCGTTAGCTAACACCCTCTGATATGAAATGAGCCAAATATAACATATATTATATATAACTAACACAGATGTTATCTAAAATAGGGGTAGGGTTGTAGAGAATCCAAGAACCATGAATGTAATAAGAAATCTTAGGTGCCACTACAGAACCACCACAGAATGTTCGTCAGAACAAGGGAGAGGCGGATGTCCAGGTTAAGGTGAGTTTAATGGAAGAATTCCATACTCACACACACATATCTGACCATTCATGGTTAAGATAACTGAGAATCATGTCCAGTGTCATGTCGTGTGTGTAGGTGGCAGGGAAGTCAGGCGCAGGAGAATCAAATTTGCTATAATGGAGTAGTTTAATAACGTAAAACAAAAACTCCAAAACCAAAGTACATAATAAAATAAACATGGGTACAAGAACCCGTCGCACACCAATCCATAAACCACGAGCATAACGATAAACAATCTCTGACAAGGACATGAGGGGAAACAGAGGGTTAAATACACAACAATTAATTAATGGGATTGGAAGCAGGTGTGTAGGACAAAACCAATGGAAAATTAAACATGGATCAATGATGGCTAGAAGACCGGTGACGTCGACCGCCGAGCACCGCCCGAACAAGGAGAGGCATCGACTTCGGTAGAAGACCGGTGACGTCTACCGCCGAGCACCGCCCGAACAAGGAGAGGCATCGACTTCGGTAGAAGACCGGTGACGTCGACCGCCGAGCACCGCCCGAACAAGGAGAGGCATCGTTTTCGGTAGAAGACCAGTGACGTCGACCGCCGAGCACCGCCCGAACAAGGAGAGGCATCGACTTCGGTAGAAGACCGGCGACGTCGACCGCCGAGCACCGCCCGAACAAGGAGAGGCATCGACTTCGGTAGAAGACCGGTGACGTCTACCGCCGAGCACCGCCCGAACAAGGAGAGGCATCGACTTCGGTAGAAGACCGGTGACGTCGACCGCCGAGCACCGCCCGAACAAGGAGAGGCATCGACTTCGGTAGAAGACCGGTGACGTCGACCGCCGAGCACCGCCCGAACAAGGAGAGGCATCGTTTTCGGTAGAAGACCGGTGACGTCGACCGCCGAGCACCGCCCGAACAAGGAGAGGCATCGACTTCGGTAGAAGACCGGCGACGTCGACCGCCGAGCACCGCCCGAACAAGGAGAGGCATCGACTTCGGTAGAAGACCGGTGACGTCGACCGCCGAGCACCGCCCGAACAAGGAGAGGCATCGTTTTCGGTAGAAGACCGGTGACGTCGACCGCCGAGCACCGCCCGAACAAGGAGAGGCATCGACTTCGGTAGAAGACCGGTGACGTCGACCGCCGAGCACCGCCCGAACAAGAAGAGGCATCGACTTCGGTAGAAGACCGGTGACGTCGACCGCCGAGCACCGCCCGAACAAGGAGAGGCATCGACTTCGGTAGAAGACCGGTGACGTCGACCGCCGAGCACCGCCCGAACAAAGAGAGGCATCGACTTCGGTAGAAGACCGGTGACGTCGACTGCCGAGCACCGCCCGAACAAGGAGAGGCATCGACTTCGAGTGAGAACTGACATTAACTATGTGGTCTTTTAGATACACGTACAATTTAACATCAGACATACAAGGATTCAGCCCACAGGAGGAAAAGTTCAGCAGGAGGGAAAACTGTGGTGCTCATTCATTTATTTATTTTACCTTTATTTAACTAGGCAAGTCACTTAAGAATAAATTCTTATTTACAATGACGGCCTATCCCGGCCAAACCTTAACTCGGAAGACGCTGGGCCAATTGTGTGCCACCCTATGGGACTCTTAATCACGGCCGGTTGCAAAACAGCCTGGAATTGAACCAGGGTCTGTAGTGATGCCTCTAGCACTGAGATGCAGTGCCTTACACCGCTGCGCCACTCGGGAGCCCATCAGGATGGGGAAAGCACGTTTTTGACCACACAGCGTGCTGTGGTCATAGACTAACTGAAACTGAAGTCCCGGGAATCAAGGCCATTGATAGGCTGAAGGAGATGTGGTAATAAGTATTTGGCATGACCGTGACCAATAAGACACTAACAAAAGTGGGGGTCCTCTGAATGGGAGACTAAGCTGCCCGACTAGAACAACCAGAAGGGATGGCTAGAATGAGCTGACTGAAGTTGGCCGTTTCAACATCTACTGTAGATAAAACAAGATGAATAAAACTGGTGGTTAAAAGATACCTACAGGACCTCAATATAATGAATCATGTCCCATTTGTAGTGATGTCACGTCAGCCATAGACTTCCCATGTCTGCTTGCTGTAAATAGTTTCAACAATATAAGGCTCCTGGTCATATTCCTTGACACCTGTGTTTAACGATTGTATAATGATGACTATTTAGCAAATCATGTTAAAATGCTGTAAATGAGCGAATAAGAGAATGACCTGGTACCTCACTGACATCAGATAAGATCACTCAACCCAGGGTAACACAAGGTAATATACCCCCAAATACATAACCCTTCTACTTTACATTGGTAGAATAAATTCCCCTGCTTTATATCATATTCTGGTGACTTTTTACTGTAGCCATTACCGGAGCCTAGGCCTTGCACTATGCAACATACATTTCCCTGTTCCCAAACCACTGCAGTCCGTCATCTTTATTCAAGTTCACTTTGCAAAGACCTCCATCACAGCTCCTGCTTTGGCTTAATAGACTGGAGTTCTCTCAATGTCACCATAACTCACAGAGCTCTACAATCCTCTGACCTGCAGATATTGTTCACCTTGCGTCTTCACTATAGAGTCTATATCAATTGGGACACAATAGCATTGAGGAGGCACTTCAAATATCACATCAGCATTTCCACTGTTGCAATAAAGACCAACACAAATATTGTCACCATTAGGGTTGCAACAATCCAATAACTTTCCACAAGTTCCCCAGTTTTCCCCAAAATCCCTGTTGGAAGATCCAGGAATTAGGAGGGGGAAACCAGGAAATCCAGAATCCTCCAACCAGGAGTTCTGGAAAACCTGGAAATCTTGGGAAAGTTGCCATATTTTTTCACCATAACTCATAGTGCTACACTATTCCGACCTACAGCTATTGTTACCATGCTGGCACCTTGCTCTGTAGAAACTGAGGATACAATAGTATTGAGGAGCTTCAAACGTAAGGCCAGCATTGCCACAGTAGCAGTGAGGGTCAATGAGGAGGACAATGGGGGGATGTTGTGAGGGTCTGGATTGGAGAGGCTATGCAGGAGGTGTCAAGGGGGACATGGCAGGCGTAGTGATGGGGGGGGGGGCAATGTTGTGGGGGTCAGCGGTGCATTTGTTTATGTGTCCAGGTTGAGAGAAGAAGATGGAAGTAATGAATTAGAGTGGAGCCTGTGAGGCATTAGAGATTAGCCTGGAGAAAGTGTTCCAGAAAGGAAAGGGCAGGGGGTCAGGGGGTCAGAGGTGAGACATATACCACCAACTGTTGTCACATACACTGCATGTTTATCAACCAGTGCTGGGGGACAATCTCTTATTGCAGGATGACGAGGAGAGATAACATACATGTTATGAGAGTTATAAACTGACCGGTATTGGACTGTCAGTCAGTTAGAATAGAATAGAAAATAATGGAATAGAATAGAATTTACATTATTTGACTGATAGAGCATGCAAATACATTTGGCATGCCAGTTATCCAAGGCATTAGCCTACAGCGTCAACACCGATGATCAATAGGACTGACAGGAAGAGAGACCATAGTCAATGAATAGTAGTCAGATGCTCAAACAGGGAATAAATAATAATAATAATAAATTGTGTGACACATGGGGAGGAATCCAGCGGCCCTAGCTCCAGCCGTGGGTCCTAGCCCTGCTCTGCTGCTCTGAGAGCAGATGAATAAAACAACTCTATAAATAAGTTTTCCCAAGGCACCATGGTCACAAACTCTGTGTGCTCCCTCTGATCCCTGAGCCAGCGGCATACCACCCTGCATACCACTGCTGGCTTGCTTTTGAAGCTAAGCAGGGTTTATCCTGGTCAGTCCCTGGATGGGAGACCAGATGCTGCTGGAAGTGGTGTTGGAGGGCCAGTGGGAGGCACTCTTTCCTCTGGTCTTAAAAATATCCCAATTCCCCAAGTCAGTGATTGGGGACACTGCTGTATGGTGCCATCTTTCGATTGGGATGTTAAACAGGTGTCCTGACTCTCTGCGGTCATTAAAGATCCCATGGCACTTATCGTAAGAGTAGGGGTGTTAACCCCGGTGTCCTGGCTAAATTCCCAATCTGGCCATCAAACCATCACGGTCACCTAATAATCTCCAGTTTACAATTGGCTCATTCATCCCCCTCTCCCCTGTAACTATTCCCCAGGTCGTTGCTGCAAATGAGAATGTGTTCTCAGTCAACTTACCTGGTAAAATAATGAATAAATAATAAGAAACAAGCATTAGAGGGAGAAATAAAGAGAGAGAGGTCAACCTCAGGACTGAGTCAGAGAGCTACAGTCATTAACACAGTGGCAGTACCTTTGTGTTTATGTTTGACAGAGATATTGTTATTCTAACAGTGAAACATTGTAGGGAGGAAGACCTCTGAAGGAGTCATAAAATCCAATGACGCCTCAGACGATCTGAGTAATAGGTGAGCCGGCCGACTGGTGTGCGTTGTTGTGGCTTGCTTTGACGTCATTTCCTGTTGCTATGACAGTAAGTGATGGCAACTTGCGTGAGTGAACCAGAACCATTCAGAGTGTGATGAGCTCATCTTTCATTTGATATTTGTACATATACAGTATATCACATAAATATCTTTGTGCGTGTGTGGTGAAAAACTCTTCAAAGTTGCGACC
The DNA here is from genome assembly GCF_013265735.2 of Oncorhynchus mykiss. NCBI lineage: Eukaryota > Metazoa > Chordata > Actinopteri > Salmoniformes > Salmonidae > Oncorhynchus > Oncorhynchus mykiss. The sequence goes on from NC_048590.1 coordinate 38,945,757, forward strand.
ACTAAGTTGGTGATAGCGGTTCTCTATAGGTGCTCTCCAGTGTCACTGCTCTGGAATGGAGACGGTCTGCCTCAAGTCTCAATTCCAATGTGATATCTGTGTGCCAACATGTTAAGTAAGTCAACTCAACTGTCATAACATCAGCACAATAACATGTCTCTTGTATATCATGCATCACAGGCGAAAGGTTACAAAACAACGATAAACTGGGTGAACAAGATAACAAACAGATATGAAGATGAGATGGTGGTCAACAGTGAAAAAGTGTAGGATGTGTTGTTCTCTGACACCTTGGAACAAAGCTGTCTGCTCTACGCTATTTGGCCATCATGGTCCATGGCTAATGTTATTAAACAGAGTGCTGCTGTGCTGCCTCTCTCCCTCTCTCTCCGTGTGTGTCTCTCTGACCTAATGATGATCACTGGTGTCAGCTGCTGCTAGCCTGCTACAGGCCAAGGGCATCTGACATTTTTAACCAGATTTGATTCTCCATCACTGTTTATCTCCCCCTGTTGGGTCCTCTCTCTTTCTCTCTCCCGCTCTGTTTTCTCTTTCTCTTATTTTCTCTTCTCTCTACACCCTTCTGCACCCCTTCTATTCTCATCTCTCTCTCTGTCCTGGGTCTCTCTCTCTGCCTTACCCATCCGTGTAATCCCCAGTATGTGTGATGATGATCATTGTCTAACCCTGTCCTCTCTGTCCGTCTCAGATAAATGTTCGGTCTGGCGGTCTCCTCTTCCTCGAGAAGAATAAACACAAATGACCGTAAATCAAATGGCATTTATTATGATAATATAAATGACCACACTTTCAGGTCATGTTTACATAATTAACATAGTTACATACTCATTTAAATGTCTTATCCACTATGGTTCTTGTCTCAGGTTCAGGAATGGCTGAAAAAGCATACAGTGAATCTAAAATTGACCCTAGAAATAGCATTGTTGGGAGATTTGGAAAGACCTGGTCAGTCAATCGCTAATATATTAATACTCTTAAGAAAAGTACTCACAATTAGATTAACATGTTTTAATTTAACATCACAGGCTAGCACAAACATCCGAAGAGGGTGGCCAGCAGAGATAGGTGGGATGGGATGAGGGAAACCGAGGGTTGGAATGTGGAACGGGAGATGAGTGGGAGTGAAGCAGCTGAGTGAGGGGTAAAATGACGGTCAACAAATAAATACCAACAACTAAAAGGACACTAAAAGGAAGCTTGTTACATCCAATGTCTGTTTGCCTGAGACACACACGCACTCCGTATCAAACTCACACACACGCACTCCGTATCAAACTCACACACACACACTCCGATTCAAACTCACACACACGCACAAACACACACAATCATGTGGTATTTGGTTTTACATTGTTATTGTTGTTGTTTTCCTTTGTTCTTGTCTTTTTTTCAATTTTTCAATTTTTATTGGTAGCTTTTCGATTGGGCTGGACTGGGATGGTGGCTCGGAGGAGGTGGTGATGGGATGGGTTTGGGGAATGAAGGGAGAGGTTTTCGGGGGGGGGGGGGGGGTGTTGGATGTTTGAGGGGCGGTTGAGGGGCGGTTGAGGGGGGGTACTGTGGGGGGGATCACAGATGGTTGGGGGGGGGGGGGGGAGCCTGGAGGTTGGGAGCGTTTGACAAGTGGCCGAGAGGTCACAGTTATTTCTGCCTGCTGTCAAATAGATAAGGGAAGGGCTAAGGTAGATTCACTGAGTAAAATAAAAGGAGAACAAAACTTAGTTATCACTAACAGTGTTTATGGGTTGTAAATAAATACATAAAAAACATGTCATTTGTATAATACCCAGTATTAACCACTACAACCAGAGATAATAATAAAAACAAATGTGCTGTAGGCCTGAGATACTGCAGAGGAAACGGGGGTAAACACATACTGTACTGTATATAGTGGAGTGTACATGACTGTGACAGAGTGCTTGACTGACTGAGCCTACTGTATTATCATTATGAAACCCATTGATTCCAATAATTGTTACAAATACCATACAAATACCATACCAAAAATGCCATACTTAGATCATCAATCACTTTAATATATACAGCGCATTTGGAAAGTGTTCAGACCCCTTGACTTATTCCACATTTTGTTACGTTACAGCCTTATTCTAAAACTGATTTTAAAAATTGACCTCATCAATCTACACACAATGCCCCATAATGACAAAGCATAAACAGGTTTTTAGAAATCTTTGCAAATGTATTAAAAAAAACTGAAATATCAGACCCTTTACTCAGGACTTTGTTGAAGCACCTTTGGCAGCGATTACAGCCCCAAGTCTTCTTGGGTATGACGCTACAAGCTTGGCACACCTGTATTTGGTGAGTTTCTCCCATTCTTCTCAACATATCCTCTTAAGCTCTGTCAGGTTGGATGGGGAGTGTGGCTGCACAGCTATTTCCAGGTCTCTCCAGAGATGTTCGATCTGGTTCAAGTCCAGGCTCTGGCTGGGCCACTCAAGGGCATACAGAGACTTGTCCTGAAGCCACTCCTGCGTTGTCTTGGCTGTGTGCTTAGGGTCATAGTCCTGTTGGAAGGTGAACCTTCACCCCAGTCTGAGGTCCTGAGAGCTCTGGAGCAGGTTTTCATCAATGATCTCTCTGTACTAGTCTCCCAGTCCCTGCAGCTGAAAAACATCCCTACCCCCATGCTTACCATAGGGATGGTGCCAGGTTTATCACAGACGTGATGCTTGGAATTCAGGACAAATAGTTCAATCTTGGGTTCATAAGACCAGAGAATCTTGTTGAATCTTAGGTGCCTTTTTGAAAGTTTCAAACGGGCTGTCGTGTGCCTTTTTTGGCATTATGGGTTATTGTGTGCAGATTGATTAGGGTTTTTTGTATTTAATTCATTTTAGAATAAGGCTGTAACGTAACGAAATGTGGAAAAAGGGAAGAGGTCTGAAGTCTGAAGTCTGAGCTCAATAAAAAACATTACCCTAATGACAGAAAACATACTCTGAATTAAAACATTACCCTAATGACAGAAAACATACTCTGAATTAAAACATTACCCTAATGACAGAAAACATACTCTGAATTAAAACATTACCCTAATGACAGAAAACATACTCTGAATTAAAACATTACCCTAATGACAGAAAACATACTCTGAATTAAAACATTACCCTAATGACAGAAAACATACTCTGAATTAAAACATTACCCTAATGACAGAAAACATACTCTGTATTAAAACATTACCCTAATGACAGAAAACATACTCTGAATTAAAACATTACCCTAATGACAGAAAACATACTCTGAATTAAAACATTACCCTAATGACAGAAAACATACTCTGAATTAAAACATTACCCTAATGACAGAAAACATACTCTGAATTAAAACATTACCCTAATGACAGAAAACATACTCTGAATTAAAACATTACCCTAATGACAGAAAACATACTCTGTATTAAAACATTACCCTAATGACAGAAAACATACTCTGTATTAAAACATTACCCTATTGACAGAAAACATACTCTGTATTAAAACATTACCCTAATGACAGAAAACATACTCTGAATGTCATGTACTGTCATGTTGTGTCTTGTCTCTGTCCTTTCCCTTCACCCTGTCTCCCTCTGCTGGTCGTTGTTAGGTTACCTTTTCTCGCCCTCTTTCCCCCAGCTGTGCCTTGTCTCCTCCTAACCACCTCGTCACCCCTTTTCCCACCTGTTCCCTTTTTCCCTCTGATTAGGTCCCTATATCTCTCTCTGTTTCTGCTCCTGTCTTTGTCGGATTCTTGTTTGTTGTGTTTCATGCCTGAACCAGACTGTCGTCATGTTTGCTGTAACCTTGGCTTGTCCTGTCGGAATCTGCCGGTCCGTCTGAGCCTACCTATGTTTGGTAATTAAAGAAGCTCTGTTTAAGTTAATTCGCTTTTGGGTCCTCATTCACGCACCGTAACAGAAGAATCCGACCAAGAATGGACCCAGCGACTTCGGATCCTCTCCACTCAGCCGTCGGGATCCAGGGAGCGATGCTAGGCAGACACGAGCAGGAAGTGTCTGCTGCTCGACATGCCGTTGAGACCCTGGCCACCCAAGTCTCCAACCTCACAGAACAGGTTCACCATCTCCGCCTCGATCCACCGGCCACTTCCAGGGCTTTCGAATCTCCGGAGCCCAGAATCAATAACCCGCCGTGTTACTCTGGGGAGCCCACTGAATGCCGCTCGTTCCTCACCCAGTGTGATATTGTGTTTTCTCTCCAGCCCAACACTTACTCCAGGAGCACTGCTCGTGTCGCCTACGTCATATCTCTCCTTATTGGACGGGCTCGTGAGTGGGGCACGGCAATCTGGGAGGCAAGGGCTGAGTGTACTAACCAGTATCAGGACTTTAAGGAGGAGATGATACGGGTTTTTGATCGATCTGTTTTTGGGGAGGAGGCTTCCAGGGCCCTGTCTTCCCTATGTCAAGGTAATCGATCCATAACAGACTACTCTATTGAGTTTCGCACTCTTGCTGCCTCCAGTGGCTGGAACGAGCCGGCTTTGCTCGCTCGTTTTCTGGAGGGTCTCCGCGCAGAGGTAAAGGATGAGATTCTCTCCCGGGAGGTTCCTTCCAGCGTGGATTCCTTGATTGAACTCGCTATTCGCATTGAGCGACGGGTTGATCTTCGTCACCGAGCTCGTGGAAAGGAGCTCGCGTTCTCCGTTGCCCCCCTCTCCGCATCACTACCATCTTCCTCTGCCGGCTCGGGTGCTGAGCCCATGCAGCTGGGAGGTATCCGCATCTCGACTAAGGAGAGGGAACGGAGAATCACCAACCGCCTCTGTCTCTATTGCGGTTCCGCTGGTCATTTTGTCACTTCATGTCCAGTAAAAGGCCAGAGCTCGTCAGTAAGCGGAGGGCTACTGGTGAGCGCTACTACTCCTGTCTCTCCTTCAAGATCCTGCACTACCTTGTCGGTCCATCTACGCTGGACCGGTTCGTCAGCTTCCTGCAGTGCCTTAATAGACTCTGGGGCGGAGGGCTGTTTTATGGACGAGACCTGGGCTCGGGAACATGACATTCCTCTCAGACAGTTAAAGGAGCCCACGGCCTTGTTCGCCCTGGATGGTAGTCCTCTCCCCAGGATTCAGCGTGAGACGCTACCTTTAACCCTCACTGTTTCTGGTAATCATAGTGAAACCATTTCTTTTTTAATTTTTCGTTCACCTTTTACACCTGTTGTTTTGGGCCATCCCTGGCTAGTTTGTCATAATCCTTCCATTAATTGGTCTAGTAATTCTATCCTCTCCTGGAACGTCTCTTGTCATGTGAAATGTTTAATGTCTGCTATCCCTCCTGTTTCCTCTGTCTCTTCTTCACAGGAGGAGCCTGGTGATTTGACAGGGGTGCCGGAGGAATATCACGATCTGCGCACGGTGTTCAGTCGGTCCAGGGCCACCTCTCTTCCTCCACACCGGTCGTATGATTGTAGTATTGATCTCCTTCCGGGAACCACCCCCCCCCCCCCCCGGGGTAGACTATACTCTCTGTCGGCTCCCGAACGTAAGGCTCTCGAAGATTATTTGTCTGTAGCTCTTGACGCCGGTACCATAGTCCCCTCCTCCTCTCCCGCCGGAGCGGGGGTTTTTTTTGTCAAGAAGAAGGACGGGTCTCTGCGCCCCTGCATAGATTATCGAGGGCTGAATGACATAACAGTGAAGAATCGTTATCCGCTTCCTCTTATGTCTTCAGCCTTCGAGATCCTGCAGGGAGCCAGGTTTTTCACTAAGTTGGACCTTCGTAACGCTTACCATCTCGTGCGCATCAGGGAGGGGGACGAGTGGAAGACGGCGTTTAACACTCCGTTAGGGCACTTTGAATACCGGGTTCTTCCTTTCGGCCTCGCTAACGCTCCAGCTGTCTTTCAGGCATTAGTCAATGATGTCCTGAGAGACATGCTGAACATCTTTGTTTTCGTTTACCTTGACGATATCCTGATTTTTTCACCGTCACTCCAGATTCATGTTCAGCACGTTCGACGTGTCCTCCAGCGCCTTTTAGAGAATTGTCTTTTTGTGAAGGCTGAGAAGTGCACTTTCCATGCCTCCTCCGTCACATTTCTCGGTTCTGTTATTTCCGCTTAAGGCATTAAGATGGATCCCGCTAAGGTCCAAGCTGTCATTGATTGGCCCGTCCCTAAGTCACGCGTCGAGCTGCAGCGCTTTCTCGGCTTCGCGAACTTCTATCGTCGTTTCATCCGTAATTTCGGTCAGGTGGCAGCTCCTCTCACAGCCCTTACTTCTGTCAAGACGTGCTTTAAGTGGTCCGTTTCCGCCCAGGGAGCTTTTGATCTCCTCAAGAATCGTTTTACAGCCGCTCCTATCCTTGTTACACCTGACGTCTCTAGACAGTTCGTTGTCGAGGTTGACGCGTCAGAGGTGGGCGTGGGAGCCATTCTTTCTCAGCGCTCCCTCTCTGACGACAAGGTCCACCCATGCGCGTATTTTTCTCATCGCCTGTCGCCGTCGGAACGTAACTATGATGTGGGTAACCGCGAACTGCTCGCCATCCGGTTAGCCCTAGGCGAATGGCGACAGTGGTTGGAGGGGGCGACCGTTCCTTTTGTCGTTTGGACTGACCATAGGAACCTTGAGTACATCCGTTCTGCCAAACGACTTAATGCGCGTCAGGCGCGTTGGGCGCTGTTTTTCGCTCGTTTCGAGTTCGTGATTTCTTATCGTCCGGGCTCTAAGAACACCAAGCCTGATGCTTTGTCTCGTCTCTTCAGTTCTTCAGTAGCCTCCACTGACCCCGAGGGGATTCTCCCTGAGGGGCGTGTTGTCGGGTTGACTGTCTGGGGAATTGAGAGGCAGGTAAAGCAAGCGCTCACTCACACTCCGTCGCCGCGCGCTTGTCCTAGGAACCTTCTTTTCGTTCCCGTTCCTACTCGTCTGGCCGTTCTTCAGTGGGCTCACTCTGCCAAGTTAGCCGGCCACCCTGGCGTTCGGGGTACGCTTGCTTCCATTCGCCAGCGTTTTTGGTGGCCCACCCGGGAGCATGACACGCGTCGTTTCGTGGCTGCTTGTTCGGTCTGCGCGCAGACTAAGTCCGGTAACTCTCCTCCTGCCGGCCGTCTCAGGCCGCTTCCTATTCCCTCTCGACCGTGGTCTCACATCGCCTTAGATTTTGTCACCGGACTGCCTTCGTCAGCGGGGAAGACTGTTATTCTTACGGTTGTCGATAGGTTCTCTAAGGCGGCTCATTTCATTCCCCTTGCTAAGCTTCCTTCTGCTAAAGAGACGGCACAAATCATCATCGAGAATGTTTTCAGAATTCATGGCCTTCCGTCAGACGTCGTTTCGGACAGAGGTCCGCAATTCACGTCTCAATTTTGGAGGGAGTTTTGCCGTTTGATTGGGGCTTCCGTCAGTCTCTCTTCCGGCTTTCACCCCCAGTCTAACGGTCAAGCAGAACGGGCCAATCAGACTATTGGTCGCATCTTACGCAGTCTTTCTTTTCGCAACCCTGCGTCTTGGTCAGAACAGCTCCCCTGGGCAGAATACGGCCACAACTCGCTTCCTTCGTCTGCGACCGGGCTATCTCCTTTTCAGAGTAGCCTCGGGTACCAGCCTCCGCTGTTCTCATCTCAGTTCGCCGAGTCCAGCGTCCCCTCCGCTCAGGCTTTTGTCCAACGTTGCGAGCGCACCTGGAAGAGGGTCAGGTCTGCACTTTGCCGTTATAGGACGCAGACTGTGAGGGCTGCTAATAAGCGTAGAACTAAGAGTCCTAGATATTGTCGCGGTCAGAGAGTTTGGCTCTCCACTCAGAACCTTCCCCTTAAGACGGCTTCTCGCAAGTTGACCCCGCGGTTCATTGGTCCGTTCCGTATTTCTCGGGTCATTAATCCTGTCGCAGTTCGACTTCTTCTTCCGCGATACCTTCGTCGCGTCCACCCGGTCTTCCATGTCTCCTGCATCAAGCCCGTCCTTCGCGCCCCCGCTCGTCTCCCCCCCCCCCCCCCCCCATCCTTGTCGAGGGCGCACCCAAATTTTGGACATGCGTCCTCGGGGCCGTGGTCACCAGTACCTCGTAGATTGGGAGGGGTACGGTCCTGAGGAGAGGAGTTGGGTTCCCTCTCGGGACGTGCTGGACCGTGCGCTGATCGAGGATTTCCTCCGTTGCCGCCAGGTTTCCTCCTCGAGTGCGCCAGGAGGCGCTCGGTGAGTGGGGGGGTACTGTCATGTACTGTCATGTTGTGTCTTGTCTCTGTCCTTTCCCTTCACCCTGTCTCCCTCTGCTGGTCGTTGTTAGGTTACCTTTTCTCGCCCTCTTTCCCCCAGCTGTGCCTTGTCTCCTCCTAACCACCTCGTCACCCCTTTTCCCACCTGTTCCCTTTTTCCCTCTGATTAGGTCCCTATATCTCTCTCTGTTTCTGCTCCTGTCTTTGTCGGATTCTTGTTTGTTGTGTTTCATGCCTGAACCAGACTGTCGTCATGTTTGCTGTAACCTTGTCTTGTCCTGTCGGAATCTGCCGGTCCGTCTGAGCCTACCTATGTTTGGTAATTAAAGAAGCTCTGTTTAAGTTAATTCGCTTTTGGGTCCTCATTCACGCACCGTAACACTGAATTAAAACATTACACTAATGACAGAAAACATACTCTGAATTAAAACATTACCCTAATGACAGAAAACATACTCTGTATTAAAACATTACCCTAATGACAGAAAACATACTCTGTATTAAAACATTACCCCATTGACAGAAAACATACTCTGTATTAAAACATTACCCTAATGACAGAAAACATACTCTGAATTAAAACATTACACTAATGACAGAAAACATACTCTGAATTAAAACATTACCCTAATGACAGAAAACATACTCTGTATTAAAACATTACCCTAATGACAGAAAACATACTCTGAATTAAAACATTACCCTAATGACAGAAAACATACTCTGTATTAAAACATTACACTAATGACAGAAAACATACTCTGTATGTGTTAAAACATTACCCAGTACTATTGAGTATGCTGACTGAATCACTTGAGACGTATTCTGACGCACTTATCCACTTAACACACGCACCACACAAATCTATGGACGGACACACACATACACTCGTATGCACATCTACACATGTTTGAGCAAAAATGCACATGCACACACACATACCATGAGGAGAGTGATACGTCAACAACGCCAGGGGGAGATAGAGAGATGGAGAGATGAACAACAGATTCAGGGTAGGTCTCAGAGAGGCTATCTGCTCCACTAAATGACTGGAACACATTAGAAAGCTGAATGTTTCTTCTCTGCAGCTCCCGACACTGACCCGGATGGGGAGAGGAGAGGCATTACAGGAGGGTGGAGGTGTGTGTGTGTGTGTGTGTGTGTGTGTGTGTGTGTGTGTGTGTGTGTGTGTGTGTGTGTGTGTGTGTGTGTGTGTGTGTGCGTGTGTGTGTGTGTGCGTGTGTGTGTGTGTGTGAGTCCTCAGATGGACAGAGCAACTCTGCTGACATTCCATCAGAGCTGACCTGGCACACCAGACAGACACACAGAGGTAGTCTACAGACAGTCTTTTCTACACCTGTCTGCTGCAGAGGGCCACTGGAGGTGTAAGTATTTTCGTCAACACAGATTAAACATGAATGTCCTCATAAATATGTGGTGAGGACCACCTCTGAACGGCTTATGGATCTTTGTGTCTCTGTTTTGTATGAAGAGAGTTTGTGGTGATAGCCAAGCCACTCTCAGATGTTCTACCTCTGGCTGTGGGTTACGCTCTACTACCTTCTGAAACTCTAACACCAATAATGCTATTCGCCGATGATGATATTAGTCTGACAAATGGAATACATCCTCCCAGGCAGACGATCTGAGATGGCCTATCTCTTTCCATTTGTACATACAGACTTTCCTTCCTGGTGTGATCTAAGTCTTCCTGACATGTGACATAACCATTGCAGACACCCCAGAGCTGATAGCAGGGGAGAGTGGGGCAGGCTGGGTAATGATCTCTGGGTTTGTGGTCTGGTCTGATACCTCCGAACAGATATACTCACAGGATGTCAACAGCACCCTTCTGTGCTGCCTGCCTGGCTCACTTCATATAAATATTTTAGCTTTCCAAAACTAGGTTGTCAGGCCTTTGGCTGGTTACGGAGCAAATAATTCATACAGTCTCCTGTCATGTCAAACACGTCCTGAATCCAAGTGTATGGAGCGGTGAGTTCCATATCCATGGCTTTCTAAGGGGAGAAATAGTTATATTGTGGTGCAGGCAGCCCACTCCTCTGACATGTGTTACAGCTGTTCAGAACCCAACAACCAGAGGGGTTTTGCTGTGTCCAACGTATTGAGCAAAGGGGCTTGGGGGTAGAGAGAGAGAGAGAGAGAGAGGTTTCACCCCTCTTGTGATGGTTTTCCTACCATCTGTTGACAGGCCCATGGCAGAGCCAGCCAGCACTGTAAGAGAGCTGGCAATTTATTTGATCTACCATTTATTTATACAGGTAAGTCAATCAAGAGATTCTTATTTAAAATGACGACCTGTCAAAGGTGGAACAAAGGGATAACAGGCCTCACACTGTAAAGGTGAGGAGTATGTTTCACTGGCCCTACAGACCTCAGCAGCAGGAGAGGAGAGGCCCCTCTGGCCCTACAGGCCTCAGCAGCAGGAGAGGAGAGGCCCCTCTGGCCCTACAGGCCTCAGCAGCAGGAGAGGAGAGGTCCCTCTTCTGGCCCTACAGGCCTCAGCAGCAGGAGAGGAGAGGCCCCTCTGGCCCTACAGGCCTCAGCAGCAGGAGAGGAGAGGCCCCTCTGGCCCTACACAGGCCTCAGCAGCAGGAGAGGAGAGGCCTTACTGGCCCTACACAGGCCTCAGCAGCAGGAGAGGAGAGGCCCCACTGGCCCTACACAGGCCTCAGCAGCAGGAGAGGAGAGGTCCCTCTGGCCCTACACAGGCCTCAGCAGCAGGAGAGGAGAGGCCCCTCTGCCCTACACAGGCCTCAGCAGCAGGAGAGGAGAGGCCCCTCTGGCCCTACAGGCCTCAGCAGCAGGAGAGGAGAGGCCCCTCTGGCCCTACAGGCCTCAGCAGCAGGAGAGGAGAGGCCCCTCTGGCCCTCCAGACCTCAGCAGCAGGAGAGGAGAGGCCCCTCTGGCCCTACACAGGCCTCAGCAGCAGGAGAGGAGAGGCCTTACTGGCCCTACACAGGCCTCAGCAGCAGGAGAGGAGAGGCCCCACTGGCCCAACACAGGCCTCAGCAGCAGGAGAGGAGAGGTCCCTCTGGCCCTACACAGGCCTCAGCAGCAGGAGAGGAGAGGCCCCTCTGCCCTACACAGGCCTCAGCAGCAGGAGAGGAGAGGCCCCTCTGGCCCTACACAGGCCTCAGCAGCAGGAGAGGAGAGGCCCCTCTGGCCCTACACAGGCCTCAGCAGCAGGAGAGGAGAGGCCTTACTGGCCCTACACAGGCCTCAGCAGCAGGAGAGGAGAGGCCCCACTGGCCCTACACAGGCCTCAGCAGCAGGAGAGGAGAGGTCCCTCTGGCCCTACACAGGCCTCAGCAGCAGGAGAGGAGAGGCCCCTCTGCCCTACACAGGCCTCAGCAGCAGGAGAGGAGAGGCCTTACTGGCCCTACACAGGCCTCAGCAGCAGGAGAGGAGAGGCCCCACTGGCCCTACAGGCATCAGCAGCAGGAGAGGAGAGGCCCCTCTGGCCCTACAGGCCTCAGCAGCAGGAGAGGAGAGGCCCCTCTGGCCCTCCAGACCTCAGCAGCAGGAGAGGAGAGGCCCCTCTGGCCCTACACAGGCTTCAGCAGCAGGAGAGGAGAGGCCTTACTGGCCCTACACAGGCCTCAGCAGCAGGAGAGGAGAGGCCCCTCTGCCCTACACAGGCCTCAGCAGCAGGAGAGGAGAGGCCCCTCTGGCCCTACACAGGCCTCAGCAGCAGGAGAGGAGAGGCACCACTGGCCCTACACAGGCCACAGGCCTCAGCAGCAGGAGAGCAGGAGAGAGAGCAGGAGAGCAGGAGAGAGAGAGAGAGAGAGAGAGAGAGAGAGAGAGAGAGAGCGAGAGAGAGAGGGTAGACAGAGAGAGAAAGAGAGGGAGGGAGGGATGGATGGATGGAGCAAGAAAGAGAGAGCGCAAGAGAGAGAGAGAGAGATGCAAGAGGAGAGGTCCTATTATAGGCGTGAAAGCATGAGGGACCTCCCCGGCCTGGAGCTGTCGACTAGCTTCTAATTTACTGGGCTGGGGAACACAGAGCTCATTCACAGAGACTGGTTGGAGGGTACAGAGGCTGAGGAGACATGGAGTGTCAGGTAGTGGAGCCCCAGTAACTGGGGAGAAGAGTGAGGCCTGTGATACGCTACAATATTAGCTGTGTCAATAAATACATGACAAAAACTGCCTTCCATAGCGTGCCACGAGAAGAGTGGTGAAAGTGGGCTAGAAGGGCCATGTTTGAGGAGAGATTGGAATGCTCGTGACTCGTGAGTGAGGATAGCCCAGACAGTTGACCAAGCAACTTTACTCCAAATTCAGCAAGAAGTGCACAGAACTAAACAAAATATAATAAATAATACCCTACCATAAATGAAGCTGCCATTTAATAAACTACATCTGAAGTTTATCCCATTGATACAGTAACATACCCTCACTCCCCCTCCTCCTTATTCACTCCTCTATACCGTGTTTACTACAGGGTCGGGGCTGGAGTCTCCTCCTTCTCTGCACTGTGTTTACAACAGAGTCGGGGCTGGAGTCTCCTTCTCCTCTATACCGTGTTTACTATAGGGTCGGGGCTGGAGTCTCCTTCTCCTCTGTACTGTATTTACTACAGGGCCAGGGCTGGAGTCTCTTTCTCCTCTGTACTGTGTTTACTACAGGGTAGGGGCTGGAGTCTCCTGCTTCTCTGCACTGTGTTTACAACAGGGTCGGGGCTGGAGTCTCCTTCTCTTCTGTACTGTATTTACTACAGGGCCAGAGCTGGAGTCTCCATCTCCTCTGCACTGTGTTTACTACAGGGCCAGGGCTGGAGTCTCCTCCTTTTCTGCACTGTGTTTACTACAGGGTCGGGGCTGGAGTCTCCTTCTCCTCTGCACTGTGTTTACTACAGGGTCGGGGCTGGAGTCTCCTTCTCCTCTGCACTGTGTTTACTACAGGGTCGGGGCTGGAGTTTCCTCCTTTTCTGCACTGTGTTTACAACAGGGTCAGGGCTGGAGTCTCCTTCTCCTCTATACTGTGTTTACAACAGGGCCAGGGCTGGAGTCTCCTTCTCCTCTGCACTGTGTTTACTACAGGGTCGGGGCTGGAGTCTCCTCCTTTTCTGCACTGTGTTTACAACAGGGTCGGGGCTGGAGTCTCCTTCTCCTCTGCACTGTGTTTACTACAGGGTCAGGGCTGAAGTCTCCTTCTCCTCTATACTGTGTTTACTACAGGGTCGGGGCTGGAGTCTCCTTCTCCTCTGCACTGTGTTTACAACAGGGTCGGGGCTGGAGTCTAATTCTCCTCTGTACTGTGTTTACTACAGGGTCGGGCTGGAGTCTCCTTCTCTTCTGCACTGTGTTTACAACAGGGTCAGGGCTGGAGTCTCCTTCTCCTCTGTACTGTGTTTACTACAGGGTCAGGGCTGGAGTCTCCTTCTCCTCTTTACTGTGTTTACTACAGAGTCGGGGCTGGAGTCTCCTTCTCCTCTATACCGTGTTTACTATAGGGTCGGGGCTGGAGTCTCCTTCTCCTCTGTACTGTATTTACTACAGGGCCAGGGCTGGAGTCTCTTTCTCCTCTGTACTGTGTTTACTACAGGGTAGGGGCTGGAATCTCCTGCTTCTCTGCACTGTGTTTACAACAGGGTCGGGACTGGAGTCTCCTTCTCTTCTGTACTGTATTTACTACAGGGCCAGGGCTGGAGTCTCTTTCTCCTCTGTACTGTGTTTACTACAGGGTAGGGGCTGGAATCTCCTGCTTCTCTGCACTGTGTTTACAACAGGGTCGGGACTGGAGTCTCCTTCTCTTCTGCACTGTGTTTACTACAGGGCCAGAGCTGGAGTCTCCATCTCCTCTGCACTGTGTTTACTACAGGGCCAGGGCTGGAGTCTCCTCCTTTTCTGCACTGTGTTTACTACAGGGTCGGGGCTGGAGTCTCCTTCTCCTCTGCACTGTGTTTACTACAGGGTCGGGGCTGGAGTCTCCTTCTCCTCTGCACTGTGTTTACTACAGGGTCGGGGCTGGAGTTTCCTCCTTTTCTGCACTGTGTTTACAACAGGGCCAGGGCTGGAGTCTCCTTCTACTCTGCACTGTGTTTACTACAGGGTCGGGGCTGGAGTCTCCTCCTTTTCTGCACTGTGTTTACAACAGGGTCGGGGCTGGAGTCTCCTTCTCCTCTGCACTGTGTTTACTACAGGGTCAGGGCTGAAGTCTCCTTCTCCTCTATACTGTGTTTACTACAGGGTCGGGGCTGGAGTCTCCTTCTCCTCTGCACTGTGTTTACAACAGGGTCGGGGCTGGAGTCTAATTCTCCTCTGTACTGTGTTTACTACAGGGTCGGGCTGGAGTCTCCTTCTCTTCTGCACTGTGTTTACAACAGGGTCAGGGCTGGAGTCTCCTTCTCCTCTGTACTGTGTTTACTACAGGGTCAGGGCTGGAGTCTCCTTCTCCTCTTTACTGTGTTTACTACAGGGTAGGGGCTGGAGTCTCCTGCTTCTCTGCACTGTGTTTACAACAGGGTCGGGGCTGGAGTCTCCTTCTCTTCTGTACTGTATTTACTACAGGGCCAGAGCTGGAGTCTCCATCTCCTCTGCACTGTGTTTACTACAGGAAAAGGGCTGGAGTCTCCTTCTCCTCTGCACTGTGTTTACTACAGGGTCGGGGCTGGAGTCTCCTCCTTCTCTGCACTGTGTTTACAACAGGGTCGGGGCTGGAGTCTCCTTCTCCTCTGTACCGTGTTTACTACAGGGTCGGGGCTGGAGTCTCCTTCTCCCTTATACTGTGTTTACTACAGAGTCTGGGCTGGAGTCTCCTTCTCCTCTGTACTGTGTTTACTACAGGGTCAGGGCTGGAGTCTCCTTCTCCTCTGTACTGTGTTTACTACAGGGTCAGTGCTGGAGTCTCCTTCTCCCTTATACTGTGTTTACTACAGAGACGGGGCTGGAGTCTCCTTCTCCTCTATACTGTGTTTACTACAGGGTCAGGGCTGAAGTCTCCTTCTCCTCTGTACTGTGTTTACTACAGAGTCGGGGCTGGAGTCTCCTTCTCTGCACTGTGTTTACAACAGGGTCGGGGCTGGAGTGTCCTTCTCCTCTATACCGTGTTTACTACAGGGTTGGGGCTGGAGTCTCCTTCTCCTCTGCAATGTGTTTACTACAGGGCCAGGGCTGGAGTCTCCTTCTCCTCTGCACTGTGTTTACTACAGGGTCGGGGCTGGAGTCTCCTTCTCCTCTGCATCGTGTTTACTACAGGGTCGGGGCTGGAGTCTCCTTCTCCTCTGTACTGTGTTTACTACAGGGTCAGGGCTGGAGTCTCCTTCTCCTCTATACTGTGTTTACTACAGGGTCAGGGCTGGAGTCTCTTTCTCCTCTGTACTGTGTTTACTACAGGGTCAGGGCTGGAGTCTCTTTCTCCTCTATACTGTGTTTACTACAGAGTCGGGGCTGGAGTCTCCTTCTCCTCTATACCGTGTTTACTACAGGGTCAGGGCTGGAGTCTCTTTCTCCTCTGTACTGTGTTTACTACAGGGTCAGGGCTGGAGTCTCCTTCTCCTCTATACTGTGTTTACTACAGGGTCAGGGCTGGAGTCTCCTTCTCCTCTATACTGTGTTTACTACAGGGTAGGGGCTGGAATCTCCTGCTTCTCTGCACTGTGTTTACAACAGGGTCGGGACTGGAGTCTCCTTCTCTTCTGCACTGTGTTTACTACAGGGCCAGAGCTGGAGTCTCCATCTCCTCTGCACTGTGTTTACTACAGGGCCAGGGCTGGAGTCTCCTCCTTTTCTGCACTGTGTTTACTACAGGGTCGGGGCTGGAGTCTCCTTCTCCTCTGCACTGTGTTTACTACAGGGTCGGGGCTGGAGTCTCCTTCTCCTCTGCACTGTGTTTACTACAGGGTCGGGGCTGGAGTTTCCTCCTTTTCTGCACTGTGTTTACAACAGGGCCAGGGCTGGAGTCTCCTTCTCCTCTGCACTGTGTTTACTACAGGGTCGGGGCTGGAGTCTCCTCCTTTTCTGCACTGTGTTTACAACAGGGTCGGGGCTGGAGTCTCCTTCTCCTCTGCACTGTGTTTACTACAGGGTCAGGGCTGAAGTCTCCTTCTCCTCTATACTGTGTTTACTACAGGGTCGGGGCTGGAGTCTCCTTCTCCTCTGCACTGTGTTTACAACAGGGTCGGGGCTGGAGTCTAATTCTCCTCTGTACTGTGTTTACTACAGGGTCGGGCTGGAGTCTCCTTCTCTTCTGCACTGTGTTTACAACAGGGTCAGGGCTGGAGTCTCCTTCTCCTCTGTACTGTGTTTACTACAGGGTCAGGGCTGGAGTCTCCTTCTCCTCTTTACTGTGTTTACTACAGGGTAGGGGCTGGAGTCTCCTGCTTCTCTGCACTGTGTTTACAACAGGGTCGGGGCTGGAGTCTCCTTCTCTTCTGTACTGTATTTACTACAGGGCCAGAGCTGGAGTCTCCATCTCCTCTGCACTGTGTTTACTACAGGAAAAGGGCTGGAGTCTCCTTCTCCTCTGCACTGTGTTTACTACAGGGTCGGGGCTGGAGTCTCCTCCTTCTCTGCACTGTGTTTACAACAGGGTCGGGGCTGGAGTCTCCTTCTCCTCTGTACCGTGTTTACTACAGGGTCGGGGCTGGAGTCTCCTTCTCCCTTATACTGTGTTTACTACAGAGTCTGGGCTGGAGTCTCCTTCTCCTCTGTACTGTGTTTACTACAGGGTCGGGGCTGGAGTCTCCTTCTCCTCTGTACTGTGTTTACTACAGGGTCAGGGCTGGAGTCTCCTTCTCCTCTGTACTGTGTTTACTACAGGGTCAGTGCTGGAGTCTCCTTCTCCCTTATACTGTGTTTACTACAGAGACGGGGCTGGAGTCTCCTTCTCCTCTATACTGTGTTTACTACAGGGTCAGGGCTGAAGTCTCCTTCTCCTCTGTACTGTGTTTACTACAGAGTCGGGGCTGGAGTCTCCTTCTCTGCACTGTGTTTACAACAGGGTCGGGGCTGGAGTGTCCTTCTCCTCTATACCGTGTTTACTACAGGGTTGGGGCTGGAGTCTCCTTCTCCTCTGCAATGTGTTTACTACAGGGCCAGGGCTGGAGTCTCCTTCTCCTCTGCACTGTGTTTACTACAGGGTCGGGGCTGGAGTCTCCTTCTCCTCTGCATCGTGTTTACTACAGGGTCGGGGCTGGAGTCTCCTTCTCCTCTGTACTGTGTTTACTACAGGGTCAGGGCTGGAGTCTCCTTCTCCTCTATACTGTGTTTACTACAGGGTCAGGGCTGGAGTCTCTTTCTCCTCTGTACTGTGTTTACTACAGGGTCAGGGCTGGAGTCTCTTTCTCCTCTATACTGTGTTTACTACAGAGTCGGGGCTGGAGTCTCCTTCTCCTCTATACCGTGTTTACTACAGGGTCAGGGCTGGAGTCTCTTTCTCCTCTGTACTGTGTTTACTACAGGGTCAGGGCTGGAGTCTCCTTCTCCTCTATACTGTGTTTACTACAGGGTCAGGGCTGGAGTCTCCTTCTCCTCTATACTGTGTTTACTACAGGGTCAGGGCTGGAGTCTCCTTATCCCTTATACTGTGTTTACTACAGAGTCGGGGCTGGAGTCTCCTTCTCCTCTGCACTGTGTTTACTACAGGGTCAGGGCTGGAGTCTCTTTCTCCTCTGCACTGTGTTTACTACAGAGTCGGGGCTGGAGTCTCCTTCTCCTCTGTACTGTGTTTACTACAGGGTCGGGGCTGGAGTCTCCTTCTCCTCTATACCGTGTTTACTACAGGGTCGGGGCTGGAGTCTCCTTTTCCTCTTTACTGTGTTTACTACAGGGTCAGGGCTGGAGTCTCCTTCTCCTCTGTACTGTGTTTACTACAGGTTCGGGCTAGAGTCTCCTTCTCCTCTGCACTGTGTTTACTACAGGGTCGGGTTGGAGTCTCCTTCTCCTCTGTACTGTGTTTACTACAGGGTCGGGGCTGGAGTCTCCTTCTCCTCTATACTGTGTTTACTACAGGGTCAGGGCTGGAGTCTACTTCTCCTCTATACTGTGTTTACTACAGGGTCGGGGCTGGAGTCTCCTTCTCCTCTATACTGTGTTTACTACAGAGTCAGGGCTGGAGTTTCTTTCTCCTCTGTACTGTGTTTACAACAGGGTTTGGCTGGAGTCTCCTCCTCCTCTGCACTGTGTTTACAACAGGGTCGGGATGGAGTCTCCTTCTCCTCTATACTGTGTTTACTACAGGGTCAGGGCTGGAGTTTCTTTGTCCTCTGTACTGTGTTTACTACAGGGTCAGGGCTGGAGTCTCCTTCTCCTCTATACTGTGTTTACTACAGAGTCGGGGCTGGAGTCTCCTTCTCCTCTATACTGTGTTTACTACAGGGCCAGAGCTGGAGTCTCCTTCTCCTCTGCATCGTGTTTACTACAGGGTCGGGGCTGGAGTCTCCTTCTCCTCTGTACTGTGTTTACTACAGGGTCAGGGCTGGAGTCTCCTTCTCCTCTATACTGTGTTTACTACAGGGTCAGGGCTGGAGTCTCTTTCTCCTCTGTACTGTGTTTACTACAGGGTCAGGGCTGGAGTCTCTTTCTCCTCTATACTGTGTTTACTACAGAGTCGGGGCTGGAGTCTCCTTCTCCTCTATACCGTGTTTACTACAGGGTCAGGGCTGGAGTCTCTTTCTCCTCTGTACTGTGTTTACTACAGGGTCAGGGCTGGAGTCTCCTTCTCCTCTATACTGTGTTTACTACAGGGTCAGGGCTGGAGTCTCCTTCTCCTCTATACTGTGTTTACTACAGGGTCAGGGCTGGAGTCTCCTTATCCCTTATACTGTGTTTACTACAGAGTCGGGGCTGGAGTCTCCTTCTCCTCTGCACTGTGTTTACTACAGGGTCAGGGCTGGAGTCTCTTTCTCCTCTGCACTGTGTTTACTACAGAGTCGGGGCTGGAGTCTCCTTCTCCTCTGTACTGTGTTTACTACAGGGTCGGGGCTGGAGTCTCCTTCTCCTCTATACCGTGTTTACTACAGGGTCGGGGCTGGAGTCTCCTTTTCCTCTTTACTGTGTTTACTACAGGGTCAGGGCTGGAGTCTCCTTCTCCTCTGTACTGTGTTTACTACAGGTTCGGGCTAGAGTCTCCTTCTCCTCTGCACTGTGTTTACTACAGGGTCGGGTTGGAGTCTCCTTCTCCTCTGTACTGTGTTTACTACAGGGTCGGGGCTGGAGTCTCCTTCTCCTCTATACTGTGTTTACTACAGGGTCAGGGCTGGAGTCTACTTCTCCTCTATACTGTGTTTACTACAGGGTCGGGGCTGGAGTCTCCTTCTCCTCTATACTGTGTTTACTACAGAGTCAGGGCTGGAGTTTCTTTCTCCTCTGTACTGTGTTTACAACAGGGTTTGGCTGGAGTCTCCTCCTCCTCTGCACTGTGTTTACAACAGGGTCGGGTTGGAGTCTCCTTCTCCTCTATACTGTGTTTACTACAGGGTCAGGGCTGGAGTTTCTTTGTCCTCTGTACTGTGTTTACTACAGGGTCAGGGCTGGAGTCTCCTTCTCCTCTATACTGTGTTTACTACAGAGTCGGGGCTGGAGTCTCCTTCTCCTCTATACTGTGTTTACTACAGGGTCAGGGCTGGAGTTTCTTTCTCCTCTGTACTGTGTTTACTACAGGGTCAGGGCTGGAGTCTCCTTCTTCTCTATACTTTGTTTAGTACAGGGTCAGGGCTGGAGTCTCTTTCTCCTCTGTACTGTGTTTACTACAGGGTCAGGGCTGGAGTCTCTTTCTCCTCTGTACTGTGTTTACTACAGAGTCAGGGCTGGAGTCTCCTTCTCCCTTATACTGTGTTTACTACAGAGTCGGGGCTGGAGTCTCCTTCTCCTCTATACTGTGTTTACTACAGGGTCAGGGCTGGAGTCTCTTTCTCCTCTGCACTGTGTTTACTACAGGGTCAGGGCTGGAGTCTCCTTCTCCCTTATACTGTGTTTACTACAGAGTCGGGGCTGGAGTCTCCTTCTCCTCTATACTGTGTTTACTACAGAGTCGGGGCTGGAGTCTCCTTCTCCTCTGTACTGTGTTTACTACAGGGTCGGGGCTGTAGTCTCCTTCTCCTCTGCACTGTGTTTACTACAGGGTCGGGGCTGGAGTCTCCTCCTTCTCTGCACAGTGTTTACAACAGGGTCGGGGCTGGAGTCTCCTTCTCCTCTATACCGTGTTTACTACAGGGTCGGGGCTGGAGTCTCCTTCTCCCTTATACTGTGTTTACTACAGAGTCAGGGCTGGAGTCTCTTTCTCCTCTGTACTGTGTTTACTACAGGGTCAGGGCTGAAGTCTCCTTCTCCTCTATACTGTGTTTACTACAGGGTCGGGGCTGGAGTCTCCTTCTCCTCTGCACTGTGTTTACAACAGGGTCGGGGCTGGAGTCTAATTCTCCTCTGTACTGTGTTTACTACAGGGTCGGGCTGGAGTCTCCTTCTCTTCTGCACTGTGTTTACAACAGGGTCAGGGCTGGAGTCTCCTTCTCCTCTGTACTGTGTTTACTACAGGGTCAGGGCTGGAGTCTCCTTCTCCTCTTTACTGTGTTTACTACAGAGTCGGGGCTGGAGTCTCCTTCTCCTCTATACCGTGTTTACTATAGGGTCGGGGCTGGAGTCTCCTTCTCCTCTGTACTGTATTTACTACAGGGCCAGGGCTGGAGTCTCTTTCTCCTCTGTACTGTGTTTACTACAGAGTAGGGGCTGGAATCTCCTGCTTCTCTGCACTGTGTTTACAACAGGGTCGGGACTGGAGTCTCCTTCTCTTCTGTACTGTATTTACTACAGGGCCAGAGCTGGAGTCTCCATCTCCTCTGCACTGTGTTTACTACAGGGCCAGGGCTGGAGTCTCCTCCTTTTCTGCACTGTGTTTACTACAGGGTCGGGGCTGGAGTCTCCTTCTCCTCTGCACTGTGTTTACTACAGGGTCGGGGCTGGAGTCTCCTTCTCCTCTGCACTGTGTTTACTACAGGGTCGGGGCTGGAGTTTCCTCCTTTTCTGCACTGTGTTTACAACAGGGCCAGGGCTGGAGTCTCCTTCTCCTCTGCACTGTGTTTACTACAGGGTCGGGGCTGGAGTCTCCTCCTTTTCTGCACTGTGTTTACAACAGGGTCGGGGCTGGAGTCTCCTTCTCCTCTGCACTGTGTTTACTACAGGGTCAGGGCTGAAGTCTCCTTCTCCTCTATACTGTGTTTACTACAGGGTCGGGGCTGGAGTCTCCTTCTCCTCTGCACTGTGTTTACAACAGGGTCGGGGCTGGAGTCTAATTCTCCTCTGTACTGTGTTTACTACAGGGTCGGGCTGGAGTCTCCTTCTCTTCTGCACTGTGTTTACAACAGGGTCAGGGCTGGAGTCTCCTTCTCCTCTGTACTGTGTTTACTACAGGGTCAGGGCTGGAGTCTCCTTCTCCTCTTTACTGTGTTTACTACAGGGTAGGGGCTGGAGTCTCCTGCTTCTCTGCACTGTGTTTACAACAGGGTCGGGGCTGGAGTCTCCTTCTCTTCTGTACTGTATTTACTACAGGGCCAGAGCTGGAGTCTCCATCTCCTCTGCACTGTGTTTACTACAGGAAAAGGGCTGGAGTCTCCTTCTCCTCTGCACTGTGTTTACTACAGGGTCGGGGCTGGAGTCTCCTCCTTCTCTGCACTGTGTTTACAACAGGGTCGGGGCTGGAGTCTCCTTCTCCTCTGTACCGTGTTTACTACAGGGTCGGGGCTGGAGTCTCCTTCTCCCTTATACTGTGTTTACTACAGAGTCTGGGCTGGAGTCTCCTTCTCCTCTGTACTGTGTTTACTACAGGGTAGGGGCTGGAGTCTCCTTCTCCTCTGTACTGTGTTTACTACAGAGTCAGGGCTGGAGTCTCCTTCTCCCTTATACTGTGTTTACTACAGAGTCGGGGCTGGAGTCTCCTTCTCCTCTATACTGTGTTTACTACAGGGTCAGGGCTGGAGTCTCTTTCTCCTCTGCACTGTGTTTACTACAGGGTCAGGGCTGGAGTCTCCTTCTCCCTTATACTGTGTTTACTACAGAGTCGGGGCTGGAGTCTCCTTCTCCTCTATACTGTGTTTACTACAGAGTCGGGGCTGGAGTCTCCTTCTCCTCTGTACTGTGTTTACTACAGGGTCGGGGCTGTAGTCTCCTTCTCCTCTGCACTGTGTTTACTACAGGGTCGGGGCTGGAGTCTCCTCCTTCTCTGCACAGTGTTTACAACAGGGTCGGGGCTGGAGTCTCCTTCTCCTCTATACCGTGTTTACTACAGGGTCGGGGCTGGAGTCTCCTTCTCCCTTATACTGTGTTTACTACAGAGTCAGGGCTGGAGTCTCTTTCTCCTCTGTACTGTGTTTACTACAGGGTCAGGGCTGAAGTCTCCTTCTCCTCTATACTGTGTTTACTACAGGGTCGGGGCTGGAGTCTCCTTCTCCTCTGCACTGTGTTTACAACAGGGTCGGGGCTGGAGTCTAATTCTCCTCTGTACTGTGTTTACTACAGGGTCGGGCTGGAGTCTCCTTCTCTTCTGCACTGTGTTTACAACAGGGTCAGGGCTGGAGTCTCCTTCTCCTCTGTACTGTGTTTACTACAGGGTCAGGGCTGGAGTCTCCTTCTCCTCTTTACTGTGTTTACTACAGAGTCGGGGCTGGAGTCTCCTTCTCCTCTATACCGTGTTTACTATAGGGTCGGGGCTGGAGTCTCCTTCTCCTCTGTACTGTATTTACTACAGGGCCAGGGCTGGAGTCTCTTTCTCCTCTGTACTGTGTTTACTACAGAGTAGGGGCTGGAATCTCCTGCTTCTCTGCACTGTGTTTACAACAGGGTCGGGACTGGAGTCTCCTTCTCTTCTGTACTGTATTTACTACAGGGCCAGAGCTGGAGTCTCCATCTCCTCTGCACTGTGTTTACTACAGGGCCAGGGCTGGAGTCTCCTCCTTTTCTGCACTGTGTTTACTACAGGGTCGGGGCTGGAGTCTCCTTCTCCTCTGCACTGTGTTTACTACAGGGTCGGGGCTGGAGTCTCCTTCTCCTCTGCACTGTGTTTACTACAGGGTCGGGGCTGGAGTTTCCTCCTTTTCTGCACTGTGTTTACAACAGGGCCAGGGCTGGAGTCTCCTTCTCCTCTGCACTGTGTTTACTACAGGGTCGGGGCTGGAGTCTCCTCCTTTTCTGCACTGTGTTTACAACAGGGTCGGGGCTGGAGTCTCCTTCTCCTCTGCACTGTGTTTACTACAGGGTCAGGGCTGAAGTCTCCTTCTCCTCTATACTGTGTTTACTACAGGGTCGGGGCTGGAGTCTCCTTCTCCTCTGCACTGTGTTTACAACAGGGTCGGGGCTGGAGTCTAATTCTCCTCTGTACTGTGTTTACTACAGGGTCGGGCTGGAGTCTCCTTCTCTTCTGCACTGTGTTTACAACAGGGTCAGGGCTGGAGTCTCCTTCTCCTCTGTACTGTGTTTACTACAGGGTCAGGGCTGGAGTCTCCTTCTCCTCTTTACTGTGTTTACTACAGAGTCGGGGCTGGAGTCTCCTTCTCCTCTATACCGTGTTTACTATAGGGTCGGGGCTGGAGTCTCCTTCTCCTCTGTACTGTATTTACTACAGGGCCAGAGCTGGAGTCTCCATCTCCTCTGCACTGTGTTTACTACAGGAAAAGGGCTGGAGTCTCCTTCTCCTCTGCACTGTGTTTACTACAGGGTCGGGGCTGGAGTCTCCTCCTTCTCTGCACTGTGTTTACAACAGGGTCGGGGCTGGAGTCTCCTTCTCTTCTGTACTGTATTTACTACAGGGCCAGAGCTGGAGTCTCCATCTCCTCTGCACTGTGTTTACTACAGGAAAAGGGCTGGAGTCTCCTTCTCCTCTGCACTGTGTTTACTACAGGGTCGGGGCTGGAGTCTCCTCCTTCTCTGCACTGTGTTTACAACAGGGTCGGGGCTGGAGTCTCCTTCTCCTCTGTACCGTGTTTACTACAGGGTCGGGGCTGGAGTCTCCTTCTCCCTTATACTGTGTTTACTACAGAGTCTGGGCTGGAGTCTCCTTCTCCTCTGTACTGTGTTTACTACAGGGTCGGGGCTGGAGTCTCCTTCTCCTCTGTACTGTGTTTACTACAGGGTCAGGGCTGGAGTCTCCTTCTCCTCTGTACTGTGTTTACTACAGGGTCAGTGCTGGAGTCTCCTTCTCCCTTATACTGTGTTTACTACAGAGACGGGGCTGGAGTCTCCTTCTCCTCTATACTGTGTTTACTACAGGGTCAGGGCTGAAGTCTCCTTCTCCTCTGTACTGTGTTTACTACAGAGTCGGGGCTGGAGTCTCCTTCTCTGCACTGTGTTTACAACAGGGTCGGGGCTGGAGTGTCCTTCTCCTCTATACCGTGTTTACTACAGGGTTGGGGCTGGAGTCTCCTTCTCCTCTGCAATGTGTTTACTACAGGGCCAGGGCTGGAGTCTCCTTCTCCTCTATACTGTGTTTACTACAGGGTCAGGGCTGGAGTCTCCTTATCCCTTATACTGTGTTTACTACAGAGTCGGGGCTGGAGTCTCCTTCTCCTCTGCACTGTGTTTACTACAGGGTCAGGGCTGGAGTCTCTTTCTCCTCTGCACTGTGTTTACTACAGAGTCGGGGCTGGAGTCTCCTTCTCCTCTGTACTGTGTTTACTACAGGGTCGGGGCTGGAGTCTCCTTCTCCTCTATACCGTGTTTACTACAGGGTCGGGGCTGGAGTCTCCTTTTCCTCTTTACTGTGTTTACTACAGGGTCAGGGCTGGAGTCTCCTTCTCCTCTGTACTGTGTTTACTACAGGTTCGGGCTAGAGTCTCCTTCTCCTCTGCACTGTGTTTACTACAGGGTCGGGTTGGAGTCTCCTTCTCCTCTGTACTGTGTTTACTACAGGGTCGGGGCTGGAGTCTCCTTCTCCTCTATACTGTGTTTACTACAGGGTCAGGGCTGGAGTCTACTTCTCCTCTATACTGTGTTTACTACAGGGTCGGGGCTGGAGTCTCCTTCTCCTCTATACTGTGTTTACTACAGAGTCAGGGCTGGAGTTTCTTTCTCCTCTGTACTGTGTTTACAACAGGGTTTGGCTGGAGTCTCCTCCTCCTCTGCACTGTGTTTACAACAGGGTCGGGATGGAGTCTCCTTCTCCTCTATACTGTGTTTACTACAGGGTCAGGGCTGGAGTTTCTTTGTCCTCTGTACTGTGTTTACTACAGGGTCAGGGCTGGAGTCTCCTTCTCCTCTATACTGTGTTTACTACAGAGTCGGGGCTGGAGTCTCCTTCTCCTCTATACTGTGTTTACTACAGGGCCAGAGCTGGAGTCTCCTTCTCCTCTGCATCGTGTTTACTACAGGGTCGGGGCTGGAGTCTCCTTCTCCTCTGTACTGTGTTTACTACAGGGTCAGGGCTGGAGTCTCCTTCTCCTCTATACTGTGTTTACTACAGGGTCAGGGCTGGAGTCTCTTTCTCCTCTGTACTGTGTTTACTACAGGGTCAGGGCTGGAGTCTCTTTCTCCTCTATACTGTGTTTACTACAGAGTCGGGGCTGGAGTCTCCTTCTCCTCTATACCGTGTTTACTACAGGGTCAGGGCTGGAGTCTCTTTCTCCTCTGTACTGTGTTTACTACAGGGTCAGGGCTGGAGTCTCCTTCTCCTCTATACTGTGTTTACTACAGGGTCAGGGCTGGAGTCTCCTTCTCCTCTATACTGTGTTTACTACAGGGTCAGGGCTGGAGTCTCCTTATCCCTTATACTGTGTTTACTACAGAGTCGGGGCTGGAGTCTCCTTCTCCTCTGCACTGTGTTTACTACAGGGTCAGGGCTGGAGTCTCTTTCTCCTCTGCACTGTGTTTACTACAGAGTCGGGGCTGGAGTCTCCTCCTCCTCTGTACTGTGTTTACTACAGGGTCGGGGCTGGAGTCTCCTTCTCCTCTATACCGTGTTTACTACAGGGTCGGGGCTGGAGTCTCCTTTTCCTCTTTACTGTGTTTACTACAGGGTCAGGGCTGGAGTCTCCTTCTCCTCTGTACTGTGTTTACTACAGGTTCGGGCTAGAGTCTCCTTCTCCTCTGCACTGTGTTTACTACAGGGTCGGGTTGGAGTCTCCTTCTCCTCTGTACTGTGTTTACTACAGGGTCGGGGCTGGAGTCTCTTTCTCCTCTATACTGTGTTTACTACAGGGTCAGGGCTGGAGTCTACTTCTCCTCTATACTGTGTTTACTACAGGGTCGGGGCTGGAGTCTCCTTCTCCTCTATACTGTGTTTACTACAGAGTCAGGGCTGGAGTTTCTTTCTCCTCTGTACTGTGTTTACAACAGGGTTTGGCTGGAGTCTCCTCCTCCACTGCACTGTGTTTACAACAGGGTCGGGTTGGAGTCTCCTTCTCCTCTATACTGTGTTTACTACAGGGTCAGGGCTGGAGTTTCTTTGTCCTCTGTACTGTGTTTACTACAGGGTCAGGGCTGGAGTCTCCTTCTCCTCTATACTGTGTTTACTACAGAGTCGGGGCTGGAGTCTCCTTCTCCTCTATACTGTGTTTACTACAGGGTCAGGGCTGGAGTTTCTTTCTCCTCTGTACTGTGTTTACTACAGGGTCAGGGCTGGAGTCTCCTTCTTCTCTATACTTTGTTTAGTACAGGGTCAGGGCTGGAGTCTCTTTCTCCTCTGTACTGTGTTTACTACAGGGTCAGGGCTGGAGTCTCTTTCTCCTCTGTACTGTGTTTACTACAGAGTCGGGGCTGGAGTCTCCTTCTCCTCTATACTGTGTTTACTACAGGGTCAGGGCTGGAGTCTCTTTCTCCTCTGCACTGTGTTTACTACAGGGTCAGGGCTGGAGTCTCCTTCTCCCTTATACTGTGTTTACTACAGAGTCGGGGCTGGAGTCTCCTTCTCCTCTATACTGTGTTTACTACAGAGTCGGGGCTGGAGTCTCCTTCTCCTCTGTACTGTGTTTACTACAGGGTCGGGGCTGTAGTCTCCTTCTCCTCTGCACTGTGTTTACTACAGGGTCGGGGCTGGAGTCTCCTCCTTCTCTGCACAGTGTTTACAACAGGGTCGGGGCTGGAGTCTCCTTCTCCTCTATACCGTGTTTACTACAGGGTCGGGGCTGGAGTCTCCTTCTCCCTTATACTGTGTTTACTACAGAGTCAGGGCTGGAGTCTCTTTCTCCTCTGTACTGTGTTTACTACAGGGTCAGGGCTGGAGTCTCCTTCTCCTCTGTACTGTGTTTACTACAGGGTCGGAGCTGGAGTCTCCTTCTCCTATGCACTGTGTTCACAACAGGGCCCGGGCTGGATTCTCCTTCTCTTCTGTACTGTTTTTACTACAGGGCCAGAGCTGGGGTCTCCTTCTCCTCTGCACTGTGTCTACTACAGGGCCAGGGCTGGAGTCTCCTTCTCCTCTGCACTGTGTTTACTACAGGGTCGTAGCTGGAGTCTCCTCCTTCTCTACACTGTGTTTACAACAGGGTCGGGGCTGGAGTCTCCTTCTCCTCTATACTGTGTTTACTACAGGGTCAGGGCTGGAGTATCCTTCTCCTCTGTACTGTGTTTACTACAGGGTAGGGGCTGGAGTCTCCTTCTCCTCTGCACTGTGTTTACTACAGGGTCAGGGCTGGAGTCTCCTTCTCCTCTGTACTGTGTTTACTACAGGGTCGGGCTGGAGTCTCCTTCTCCTCTGCACTGTGTTTACTACAGGGTCGGGGCTGGAGTCTCCTCCTTCTCTGCACAGTGTTTACAACAGGGTCGGGGCTGGAGTCTCCTTCTCCTCTATACCGTGTTTACTACAGGGTCGGGGCTGGAGTCTCCTTCTCCCTTATACTGTGTTTACTACAGAGTCAGGGCTGGAGTCTCTTTCTCCTCTGTACTGTGTTTACTACAGGGTCAGGGCTGGAGTCTCCTTCTCCTCTGTACTGTGTTTACTACAGGGTCGGAGCTGGAGTCTCCTTCTCCTATGCACTGTGTTCACAACAGGGCCCGGGCTGGATTCTCCTTCTCTTCTGTACTGTTTTTACTACAGGGCCAGAGCTGGGGTCTCCTTCTCCTCTGCACTGTGTCTACTACAGGGCCAGGGCTGGAGTCTCCTTCTCCTCTGCACTGTGTTTACTACAGGGTCGTAGCTGGAGTCTCCTCCTTCTCTACACTGTGTTTACAACAGGGTCGGGGCTGGAGTCTCCTTCTCCTCTATACTGTGTTTACTACAGGGTCAGGGCTGGAGTATCCTTCTCCTCTGTACTGTGTTTACTACAGGGTAGGGGCTGGAGTCTCCTTCTCCTCTGCACTGTGTTTACTACAGGGTCAGGGCTGGAGTCTCCTTCTCCTCTGTACTGTGTTTACTACAGGGTCGGGCTGGAGTCTCCTTCTCCTCTGCACTGTGTTTACTACAGGGTCGGGTTGGAGTCTCCTTCTCCTCTGTACTGTGTTTACTACAGGATCGGGGCTGGAGTCTCCTTCTCCTCTGTACTGTGTTTACAACAGGGTCGGGCTGGAGTCTCCTTCTCCTCTGCACTGTGTTTACAACAGGGTCAGGGCTGGAGTCTCCTTCTCCATTATACTGTGTTTACTACAGAGTCGGGGCTGGAGTCTCCTTCTCCTCT
Source organism: Oncorhynchus mykiss (assembly GCF_013265735.2). NCBI lineage: Eukaryota > Metazoa > Chordata > Actinopteri > Salmoniformes > Salmonidae > Oncorhynchus > Oncorhynchus mykiss. The sequence goes on from NC_048590.1 coordinate 38,974,530, forward strand.
ATACTGTGTTTACTACAGGTTCAGGGCTGGATTCTCCTTCTCCTCTGTACTGTGTTTACTACAAGGTCAGGGCTGGAGTCTCCTTCTCCTCTATACTGTGTTTACTACAGAGTCGGAGCTGGAGTCTCCTTCTCCTCTATACTGTGTTTACTACAGGGTCAGGGCTGGAGTCTCCTTCTCCTCTATACAGTGTTTACTACAGAGTCAGGGCTGGAGTCTCTTTCTCCTCTGTACTGTGTTTACTACAGGGTCAGGGCTGGAGTCTCCTTCTCCTCTATACTGTGTTTACTACAGGGTCAGGGCTGGAGTCTCCTTCTCCTCTGTACTGTGTTTACTACAAGGTCAGGGCTGGAGTCTCCTTCTCCTCTATACTGTGTTTACTACAGGGTCAGGGCTGGAGTCTCCTTCTGCTCTGCACTGTGTTTACTACAGAGTCGGGGCTGGAGTCTCCTTCTCCTCTATACTGTGTTTACTACAGGGTCAGGGCTGGAGTCTCTTTCTCCTCTGTACTGTGTTTACTACAGGGTCAGGGCTGGAGTCTCTTTCTCCCATGTACTGTGTTTACTACAGGGTCAGGGCTGGAGTCTCCTTCTCCTCTATACTGTGTTTACTACAGGGTCAGGGCTGGAGTCTCTTTCTCCTCTGTACTGTGTTTACTACAGGGTCAGGGCTGGAGTCTCTTTCTCCTCTGTACTGTGTTTACTACAGGGTCAGGGCTGGAGTCTCCTTCTCCCTTATACTGTGTTTACTACAGAGTTGGGGCTGGAGTCTCCTTCTCCTCTATACTGTGTTTACTACAGGGTCAGGGCTGGAGTCTCCTTCTCCTCTGTACTGTGTTTACTACAGGGTCAGGGCTGGAGTCTCCTTCTCCTCTGTACTTTGTTTACTACAGGGTCGGAGCTGGAGTCTCCTTCTCCTATGCACTGTGTTCACAACAGGGCCCGGGCTGGATTCTCCTTCTCTTCTGTACTGTTTTTACTACAGGGCCAGAGCTGGGGTCTCCTTCTCCTCTGCACTGTGTCTACTACAGGGCCAGGGCTGGAGTCTCCTTCTCCTCTGCACTGTGTTTACTACAGGGTCGTAGCTGGAGTCTCCTCCTTCTCTGCACTGTGTTTACAACAGGGTCGGGGCTGGAGTCTCCTTCTCCTCTATACTGTGTTTACTACAGGGTCAGGGCTGGAGTATCCTTCTCCTCTGTACTGTGTTTACTACAGGGTAGGGGCTGGAGTCTCCTTCTCCTCTGCACTGTGTTTACTACAGGGTCAGGGCTGGAGTCTCCTTCTCCTCTGCACTGTGTTTACTACAGGGTCGGGTTGGAGTCTCCTTCTCCTCTGTACTGTGTTTACTACAGGATCGGGGCTGGAGTCTCCTTCTCCTCTGTACTGTGTTTACAACAGGGTCGGGCTGGAGTCTCCTTCTCCTCTGCACTGTGTTTACAACAGGGTCAGGGCTGGAGTCTCCTTCTCCCTTATACTGTGTTTACTACAGAGTCGGGGCTGGAGTCTCCTTCTCCTCTATACTGTGTTTACTACAGGTTCAGGGCTGGATTCTCCTTCTCCTCTGTACTGTGTTTACTACAAGGTCAGGGCTGGAGTCTCCTTCTCCTCTATACTGTGTTTACTACAGAGTCGGGGCTGGAGTCTCCTTCTCCTCTATACTGTGTTTACTACAGGGTCAGGGCTGGAGTCTCCTTCTCCTCTATACAGTGTTTACTACAGAGTCAGGGCTGGAGTCTCTTTCTCCTCTGTACTGTGTTTACTACAGGGTCAGGGCTGGAGTCTCCTTCTCCTCTATACTGTGTTTACTACAGGGTCAGGGCTGGAGTCTCCTTCTCCTCTGTACTGTGTTTACTACAAGGTCAGGGCTGGAGTCTCCTTCTCCTCTATACTGTGTTTACTACAGGGTCAGGGCTGGAGTCTCCTTCTGCTCTGCACTGTGTTTACTACAGAGTCGGGGCTGGAGTCTCCTTCTCCTCTATACTGTGTTTACTACAGGGTCAGGGCTGGAGTCTCTTTCTCCTCTGTACTGTGTTTACTACAGGGTCAGGGCTGGAGTCTCTTTCTCCCATGTACTGTGTTTACTACAGGGTCAGGGCTGGAGTCTCCTTCTCCTCTATACTGTGTTTACTACAGGGTCAGGGCTGGAGTCTCTTTCTCCTCTGTACTGTGTTTACTAAAGGGTCAGGGCTGGAGTCTCTTTCTCCTCTGTACTGTGTTTACTACAGGGTCAGGGCTGGAGTCTCCTTCTCCCTTATACTTTGTTTACTACAGGGTCGGAGCTGGAGTCTCCTTCTCCTATGCACTGTGTTCACAACAGGGCCCGGGCTGGATTCTCCTTCTCTTCTGTACTGTTTTTACTACAGGGCCAGAGCTGGGGTCTCCTTCTCCTCTGCACTGTGTCTACTACAGGGCCAGGGCTGGAGTCTCCTTCTCCTCTGCACTGTGTTTACTACAGGGTCGTAGCTGGAGTCTCCTCCTTCTCTGCACTGTGTTTACAACAGGGTCGGGGCTGGAGTCTCCTTCTCCTCTATACTGTGTTTACTACAGGGTCAGGGCTGGAGTATCCTTCTCCTCTGTACTGTGTTTACTACAGGGTAGGGGCTGGAGTCTCCTTCTCCTCTGCACTGTGTTTACTACAGGGTCAGGGCTGGAGTCTCCTTCTCCTCTGCACTGTGTTTACTACAGGGTCGGGTTGGAGTCTCCTTCTCCTCTGTACTGTGTTTACTACAGGATCGGGGCTGGAGTCTCCTTCTCCTCTGTACTGTGTTTACAACAGGGTCGGGCTGGAGTCTCCTTCTCCTCTGCACTGTGTTTACAACAGGGTCAGGGCTGGAGTCTCCTTCTCCCTTATACTGTGTTTACTACAGAGTCGGGGCTGGAGTCTCCTTCTCCTCTATACTGTGTTTACTACAGGTTCAGGGCTGGATTCTCCTTCTCCTCTGTACTGTGTTTACTACAAGGTCAGGGCTGGAGTCTCCTTCTCCTCTATACTGTGTTTACTACAGAGTCGGGGCTGGAGTCTCCTTCTCCTCTATACTGTGTTTACTACAGGGTCAGGGCTGGAGTCTCCTTCTCCTCTATACAGTGTTTACTACAGAGTCAGGGCTGGAGTCTCTTTCTCCTCTGTACTGTGTTTACTACAGGGTCAGGGCTGGAGTCTCCTTCTCCTCTATACTGTGTTTACTACAGGGTCAGGGCTGGAGTCTCCTTCTCCTCTGTACTGTGTTTACTACAAGGTCAGGGCTGGAGTCTCCTTCTCCTCTATACTGTGTTTACTACAGGGTCAGGGCTGGAGTCTCCTTCTGCTCTGCACTGTGTTTACTACAGAGTCGGGGCTGGAGTCTCCTTCTCCTCTATACTGTGTTTACTACAGGGTCAGGGCTGGAGTCTCTTTCTCCTCTGTACTGTGTTTACTACAGGGTCAGGGCTGGAGTCTCTTTCTCCCATGTACTGTGTTTACTACAGGGTCAGGGCTGGAGTCTCCTTCTCCTCTATACTGTGTTTACTACAGGGTCAGGGCTGGAGTCTCTTTCTCCTCTGTACTGTGTTTACTACAGGGTCAGGGCTGGAGTCTCTTTCTCCTCTGTACTGTGTTTACTACAGGGTCAGGGCTGGAGTCTCCTTCTCCCTTATACTGTGTTTACTACAGAGTTGGGGCTGGAGTCTCCTTCTCCTCTATACTGTGTTTACTACAGGGTCAGGGCTGGAGTCTCCTTCTCCTCTGTACTGTGTTTACTACAGGGTCAGGGCTGGAGTCTCCTTCTCCTCTATACTGTGTTTACTACAGGGTCAGGACTGGAGTCTCCTTCTCCTCTGCACTGTGTTTACTACAGAGTCGGGGCTGGAGTCTCCTTCTCCTCTATACTGTGTTTACTACAGGGTCAGGGCTGGAGTCTCCTTCTCCTCTGTACTGTGTTTACTACAGATTCGGGGCTGGAGTCTCTTTCTCCTCTATACTGTGTTTACTACAGGGTCAGGGCTGGAATCTCCTTCTCCTCTGCACTGTGTTTACTACAGAGTCGGGGCTGGAGTCTCCTTCTCCTCTGTACTTTGTCTACTACAGGGCCAGGGCTGGAGTCTCCTTCTCCTCTGCACTGTGTTTACTACAGGGTCGTTGCTGGAGTCTCCTCCTTCTCTGCACTGTGTTTACAACAGGGTCGGGGCTGGAGTCTCCTTCTCCTCTATACCGTGTTTACTACAGGGTCGGGGCTGGAGTCTCCTTCTCCCTTATACTGTGTTTACTACAGAGTCGGGGCTGGAGTCTCCTTCTCCTCTGTACTGTGTTTACTACAGGGTCGGGGCTGGAGTCTCCTTCTCCTGTATACTGTGTTTACTACAGGGTCAGGGCTGGAGTATCCTTCTCCTCTGTACTGTGTTTACTACAGGGTAGGGGCTGGAGTCTCCTTCTCCTCTGCACTGTGTTTACTACAGGGTCAGGGCTGGAGTCTCCTTCTCCTCTGTACTGTGTTTACTACAGGGTCGGGTGGGAGTCTCCTTCTCCTCTGTACTGTGTTTACTTCAGGGTCGGGCTGGATTCTCCTTCTCCTCTGTACTGTGTTTACTACAGGGTCGGGCTGGAGTCTCCTTCTCCTCTGCACTGTGTTTACTACAGGGTCAGGGCTGGAGTCTCTTTCTCCTCTGTACTGTGTTTACTACAGGGTCAGGGCTGGAGTCTCCTTCTCCTCTGTACTGTGTTTACTACAGGGTCAGGTTGGAGTCTCCTTCTCCTCTGTACTGTGTTTACTTCAGGATCGGGGCTGGAGTCTCCTTCTCCTCTGTACTGTGTTTACAACAGGGTCGGGCTGGAGTCTCCTCCTCCTCTGCACTGTGTTTACAACAGGGTCAGGGCTGGAGTCTCCTTCTCCTCTGCACTGTGTTTACTACAGGGTCAGGGCTGGAGTCTCCTTCTCCTCTGTACTGTGTTTACTACAGGTTCGGGCTAGAGTCTCCTTCTCCTCTGCACTGTGTTTACTACAGGGTCGGGTTGGAGTCTCCTTCTCCTCTGTACTGTGTTTACTACAGGGTCGGGGCTGGAGTCTCCTTCTCCTCTGCACTGTGTTTACTACAGGGTCGGGTTGGAGTCTCCTTCTCCTCTGTACTGTGTTTACTACAGGGTCGGGGCTGGAGTCTCCTTCTCCTCTATACTGTGTTTACTACAGGGTCAGGGCTGGAGTTTCTTTCTCCTCTGTACTGTGTTTACAACAGGGTTTGGCTGGAGTCTCCTCCTCCTCTGCACTGTGTTTACAACAGTGTCGGGTTGGAGTCTCCTTCTCCTCTGTACTGTGTTTACTACAGGGTCGGGGCTGGAGTCTCCTTCTCCTCTATACTGTGTTTACTACAGGGTCAGGGCTGGAGTTTCTTTCTCCTCTGTACTGTGTTTACTACAGGGTCAGGGCTGGAGTCTCCTTCTCCTCTATACTGTGTTTACTACAGAGTCGGGGCTGGAGTCTCCTTCTCCTCTATACTGTGTTTACTACAGGGTCAGGGCTGGAGTTTCTTTCTCCTCTGTACTGTGTTTACTACAGGGTCAGGGCTGGAGTCTCCTTCTTCTCTATACTTTGTTTAGTACAGGGTCAGGGCTGGAGTCTCTTTCTCCTCTGTACTGTGTTTACTACAGGGTCAGGGCTGGAGTCTCTTTCTCCTCTGTACTGTGTTTACTACAGAGTCAGGGCTGGAGTCTCCTTCTCCCTTATACTGTGTTTACTACAGAGTCGGGGCTGGAGTCTCCTTCTCCTCTATACTGTGTTTACTACAGGGTCAGGGCTGGAGTCTCTTTCTCCTCTGTACTGTGTTTACTACAGGGTCAGGGCTGGAGTCTCCTTCTCCCTTATACTGTGTTTACTACAGAGTTGGGGCTGGAGTCTCCTTCTCCTCTATACTGTGTTTACTACAGGGTCAGGGCTGGAGTCTCCTTCTCCTCTGTACTGTGTTTACTACAGGGTCAGGGCTGGAGTCTCCTTCTCCTCTATACTGTGTTTACTACAGGGTCAGGACTGGAGTCTCCTTCTCCTCTGCACTGTGTTTACTACAGAGTCGGGGCTGGAGTCTCCTTCTCCTCTATACTGTGTTTACTACAGGGTCAGGGCTGGAGTCTCCTTCTCCTCTGTACTGTGTTTACTACAGATTCGGGGCTGGAGTCTCTTTCTCCTCTATACTGTGTTTACTACAGGGTCAGGGCTGGAATCTCCTTCTCCTCTGCACTGTGTTTACTACAGAGTCGGGGCTGGAGTCTCCTTCTCCTCTGTACTTTGTCTACTACAGGGCCAGGGCTGGAGTCTCCTTCTCCTCTGCACTGTGTTTACTACAGGGTCGTTGCTGGAGTCTCCTCCTTCTCTGCACTGTGTTTACAACAGGGTCGGGGCTGGAGTCTCCTTCTCCTCTATACCGTGTTTACTACAGGGTCGGGGCTGGAGTCTCCTTCTCCCTTATACTGTGTTTACTACAGAGTCGGGGCTGGAGTCTCCTTCTCCTCTGTACTGTGTTTACTACAGGGTCGGGGCTGGAGTCTCCTTCTCCTGTATACTGTGTTTACTACAGGGTCAGGGCTGGAGTATCCTTCTCCTCTGTACTGTGTTTACTACAGGGTAGGGGCTGGAGTCTCCTTCTCCTCTGCACTGTGTTTACTACAGGGTCAGGGCTGGAGTCTCCTTCTCCTCTGTACTGTGTTTACTACAGGGTCGGGTGGGAGTCTCCTTCTCCTCTGTACTGTGTTTACTTCAGGGTCGGGCTGGATTCTCCTTCTCCTCTGTACTGTGTTTACTACAGGGTCGGGCTGGAGTCTCCTTCTCCTCTGCACTGTGTTTACTACAGGGTCAGGGCTGGAGTCTCTTTCTCCTCTGTACTGTGTTTACTACAGGGTCAGGGCTGGAGTCTCCTTCTCCTCTGTACTGTGTTTACTACAGGGTCAGGTTGGAGTCTCCTTCTCCTCTGTACTGTGTTTACTTCAGGATCGGGGCTGGAGTCTCCTTCTCCTCTGTACTGTGTTTACAACAGGGTCGGGCTGGAGTCTCCTCCTCCTCTGCACTGTGTTTACAACAGGGTCAGGGCTGGAGTCTCCTTCTCCTCTGCACTGTGTTTACTACAGGGTCAGGGCTGGAGTCTCCTTCTCCTCTGTACTGTGTTTACTACAGGTTCGGGCTAGAGTCTCCTTCTCCTCTGCACTGTGTTTACTACAGGGTCGGGTTGGAGTCTCCTTCTCCTCTGTACTGTGTTTACTACAGGGTCGGGGCTGGAGTCTCCTTCTCCTCTGCACTGTGTTTACTACAGGGTCGGGTTGGAGTCTCCTTCTCCTCTGTACTGTGTTTACTACAGGGTCGGGGCTGGAGTCTCCTTCTCCTCTATACTGTGTTTACTACAGGGTCAGGGCTGGAGTTTCTTTCTCCTCTGTACTGTGTTTACAACAGGGTTTGGCTGGAGTCTCCTCCTCCTCTGCACTGTGTTTACAACAGTGTCGGGTTGGAGTCTCCTTCTCCTCTGTACTGTGTTTACTACAGGGTCGGGGCTGGAGTCTCCTTCTCCTCTATACTGTGTTTACTACAGGGTCAGGGCTGGAGTTTCTTTCTCCTCTGTACTGTGTTTACTACAGGGTCAGGGCTGGAGTCTCCTTCTCCTCTATACTGTGTTTACTACAGAGTCGGGGCTGGAGTCTCCTTCTCCTCTATACTGTGTTTACTACAGGGTCAGGGCTGGAGTTTCTTTCTCCTCTGTACTGTGTTTACTACAGGGTCAGGGCTGGAGTCTCCTTCTTCTCTATACTTTGTTTAGTACAGGGTCAGGGCTGGAGTCTCTTTCTCCTCTGTACTGTGTTTACTACAGGGTCAGGGCTGGAGTCTCTTTCTCCTCTGTACTGTGTTTACTACAGAGTCAGGGCTGGAGTCTCCTTCTCCCTTATACTGTGTTTACTACAGAGTCGGGGCTGGAGTCTCCTTCTCCTCTATACTGTGTTTACTACAGGGTCAGGGCTGGAGTCTCTTTCTCCTCTGTACTGTGTTTACTACAGGGTCAGGGCTGGAGTCTCCTTCTCCCTTATACTGTGTTTACTACAGAGTCGGGGCTGGAGTCTCCTTCTCCTCTATACTGTGTTTACTACAGAGTCGGGGCTGGAGTCTCCTTCTCCTCTGTACTGTGTTTACTACAGGGTCGGGGCTGGAGTCTCCTCCTTCTCTGCACAGTGTTTACAACAGGGTCGGGGCTGGAGTCTCCTTCTCCTCTATACCGTGTTTACTACAGGGTCGGGCTGGAGTCTCCTTCTCCCTTATACTGTGTTTACTACAGAGTCAGGGCTGGAGTCTCTTTCTCCTCTGTACTGTGTTTACTACAGGGTCAGGGCTGGAGTCTCCTTCTCCTCTGTACTGTGTTTACTACAGGGTCGGAGCTGGAGTCTCCTTCTCCTCTGCACTGTGTTCACAACAGGGCCCGGGCTGGATTCTCCTTCTCTTCTGCACTGTTTTTACTACAGGGCCAGAGCTGGGGTCTCCTTCTCCTCTGCACTGTGTCTACTACAGGGCCAGGGCTGGAGTCTCCTTCTCCTCTGCACTGTGTTTACTACAGGGTCGTAGCTGGAGTCTCCTCCTTCTCTGCACTGTGTTTACAACAGGGTCGGGGCTGGAGTCTCCTTCTCCTCTATACTGTGTTTACTACAGGGTCAGGGCTGGAGTATCCTTCTCCTCTGTACTGTGTTTACTACAGGGTAGGGGCTGGAGTCTCCTTCTCCTCTGCACTGTGTTTACTACAGGGTCAGGGCTGAAGTCTCCTTCTCCTCTGTACTGTGTTTACTACAGGGTCGGGCTGGAGTCTCCTTCTCCTCTGCACTGTGTTTACTACAGGGTCGGGTTGGAGTCTCCTTCTCCTCTGTACTGTGTTTACCACAGGATCGGGGCTGGAGTCTCCTTCTCCTCTGTACTGTGTTTACAACAGGGTCGGGCTGGAGTCTCCTTCTCCTCTGCACTGTGTTTACAACAGGGTCAGGGCTGGAGTCTCCTTCTCCTCTGTACTGTGTTTACTACAGAGTCGGGGCTGGAGTCTCCTTCTCCTCTATACCTTGTTTACTACAGGGTCAGTGCTGGAGTCTCTTTCTCCTCTGTACTGTGTTTACTACAGGGTCAGGGCTGGAGTCTCCTTCTCCTCTATACAGTGTTTACTACAGAGTCAGGGCTGGAGTCTCTTTCTCCTCTGTACTGTGTTTACTACAGGGTCAGGGCTGGAGTCTCTTTCTCCTCTGTACTGTGTTTACTACAGGGTCAGGGCTGGAGTCTCCTTCTCCCTTATACTGTGTTTACTACAGAGTCGGGGCTGGAGTCTCCTTCTCCTCTATACTGTGTTTACTACAGGTTCAGGGCTGGATTCTCCTTCTCCTCTGTACTGTGTTTACTACAAGGTCAGGGCTGGAGTCTCCTTCTCCTCTATACTGTGTTTACTACAGAGTCGGGGCTGGAGTCTCCTTCTCCTCTATACTGTGTTTACTACAGGGTCAGGGCTGTAGTCTCCTTCTCCTCTATACAGTGTTTACTACAGAGTCAGGGCTGGAGTCTCTTTCTCCTCTGTACTGTGTTTACTACAGGGTCAGGGCTGGAGTCTCCTTCTCCTCTATACTGTGTTTACTACAGGGTCGGGGCTGGAGTCTCCTTCTCCTCTGTACTGTGTTTACTACAAGGTCAGGGCTGGAGTCTCCTTCTCCTCTATACTGTGTTTACTACAGGGTCAGGGCTGTAGTCTCCTTCTCCTCTATACTGTGTTTACTACAGGGTCAGGGCTGGAGTCTCTTTCTCCTCTGTACTGTGTTTACTACAGGGTCAGGGCTGGAGTCTCTTTCTCCTCTGTACTGTGTTTACTACAGGGTCAGGGCTGGAGTCTCCTTCTCCCTTATACTGTGTTTACTACAGAGTTGGGGCTGGAGTCTCCTTCTCCTCTATACTGTGTTTACTACAGGGTCAGGGCTGGAGTCTCCTTCTCCTCTGTACTGTGTTTGCTACAGGGTCAGGGCTGGAGTCTCCTTCTCCTCTATACTGTGTTTACTACAGGGTCAGGGCTGGAGTCTCCTTCTCCTCTGCACTGTGTTTACTACAGAGTCGGGGCTGGAGTCTCCTTCTCCTCTATACTGTGTTTACTACAGAGTCGGGGCTGGAGTCTCCTTCTCCTCTATACTGTGTTTACTACAGGGTCAGGGCTGTAGTCTCCTTCTCCTCTATACAGTGTTTACTACAGAGTCAGGGCTGGAGTCTCTTTCTCCTCTGTACTGTGTTTACTACAGGGTCAGGGCTGGAGTCTCCTTCTCCTCTATACTGTGTTTACTACAGGGTCGGGGCTGGAGTCTCCTTCTCCTCTGTACTGTGTTTCCTACAAGGTCAGGGCTGGAGTCTCCTTCTCCTCTATACTGTGTTTACTACAGGGTCAGGGCTGGAGTCTCTTTCTCCTCTGTACTGTGTTTACTACAGGGTCAGGGCTGGAGTCTCCTTCTCCCTTATACTGTGTTTACTACAGAGTTGGGGCTGGAGTCTCCTTCTCCTCTATACTGTGTTTACTACAGGGTCAGGGCTGGAGTCTCCTTCTCCTCTGTACTGTGTTTGCTACAGGGTCAGGGCTGGAGTCTCCTTCTCCTCTATACTGTGTTTACTACAGGGTCAGGGCTGGAGTCTCCTTCTCCTCTGCACTGTGTTTACTACAGAGTCGGGGCTGGAGTCTCCTTCTCCTCTGTACTGTGTTTACTACAGGGTCAGGGCTGGAGTCTCCTTCTCCTCTGTACTGTGTTTACTACAGAGTCGGGGCTGGAGTCTCTTTCTCCTCTATACTGTGTTTACTACAGGGTCAGGGCTGGAGTCTCCTTCTCCTCTGCACTGTGTTTACTACAGAGTCGGGGCTGGAGTCTCCTTCTCCTCTGTACTGTGTCTACTACAGGGCCAGGGCTGGAGTCTCCTTCTCCTCTGCACTGTGTTTACTACAGGGTCGTTGCTGGAGTCTCCTCCTTCTCTGCACTGTGTTTACAACAGGGTCGGGGCTGGAGTCTCCTTCTCCTCTATACCGTGTTTACTACAGGGTCGGGGCTGGTGTCTCGTTCTCCCTTATACTGTGTTTACTACAGAGTCGGGGCTGGAGTCTCCTTCTCCTCTGTACTGTGTTTACTACAGGGTCGGGGCTGGAGTCTCCTTCTCCTCTGCACTGTGTTTACTACAGGGTCAGGGCTGGAGTATCCTTCTCCTCTGTACTGTGTTTACTACAGGGTAGGGGCTGGAGTCTCCTTCTCCTCTGCACTGTGTTTACTACAGGGTCAGGGTTGGAGTCTCCTTCTCCTCTGTACTGTGTTTACTACAGGGTCGGGCTGGAGTCTCCTTCTCCTCTGCACTGTGTTTACTACAGGGTCGGGTTGGAGTCTCCTTCTCCTCTGTACTGTGTTTACTTCAGGATCGGGGCTGGAGTCTCCTTCTCCTCTGTACTGTGTTTACAACAGGGTCGGGCTGGAGTCTCCTCCTCCTCTGCACTGTGTTTACAACAGGGTCAGGGCTGGAGTCTCCTTCTCCTCTGTACTGTGTTTACTACAGAGTCGGGGCTGGAGTCTCCTTCTCCTCTATACTGTGTTTACTACAGGGTCAGGGCTGGAGTCTCTTTCTCCTCTGTACTGTGTTTACTACAGGGTCAGGGCTGGAGTCTCCTTCTCCTCTATACCGTGTTTACTACAGGGTCAGGGCTGGAGTCTCCTTCTCCTCTATTCTGTGTTTACTAGGTCCATACCAGTACAGGGCTGGAGTTTCCTTCTCATCTTTACTGTGTTTACTAGGCCCAGACCAGTACAGTGCTGGAGTTTCCTTCTCCTCTTTACTGTGTTTACTAGGCCTAGACCAGTACGAGGCTGGAGTTTCCTTTTCCTCGTTACTGTGTTTACTAGGCCCAGACCAGTACAGGGCTGGAGTCTCCAGTCAGTCTCCCTCCTCTGGAACATTGCATTCAGTCTGGACATCCATCAGAACCACAGCTCCAACACAGCCCCAGCCCTATACAGCACTCTCCACACAGACACGTTGCATTTCTACACTAACCAAAATAAACAGGGGAAAGAAATATCATAAGTCTGCCACACTATTTATACCAGAGAGGCTGAGAAAACACTTAGAAACCGGCAAACAATATGAAGTAGTGTAAAACGTTGGGAAAGGAATTGCCTACTGTTACGGTCCCACAGTACATACGTAGATGGAGCATATGAGAGCTTTAAGGCCATCATGGCTGCCCCAACCAGCAGTAAAACAGTATAGATGTACACCAGCCCCCACCCAGCAGTAAAACAGTATGGATGTACACCAGCCCCCACCCAGCAGTAAAACAGTATGGATGTACACCAGCCCCTACGACAGCAGCAGTAAAACAGTATAGATGTACACCAGCCCCCACCCAGCAGTAAAACAGTATGGATGTACACCAGCCCCCACCCAGCAGTAAAACAGTATAGATGTACACCAGCCCCCACCCAGCAGTAAAACGGTATGGATGTACACCAGCCCCCACCCAGCAGTAAAACAGTATATATGTACACCAGCCCCCTACGACAGCAGCAGTAAGACAGTATGGATGTACACCAGCCCCCACCCAGCAGCAGTAAAACAGTATAGATGTACACCAGCCCCCACCCAGCAGCAGTAAAACAGTATAGATGTACACCAGCCCCCACCCAGCAGTAAAACAGTATAGATGTACACCAGCCCCCACCCAGCAGTAAAACAGTATAGATGTACACCAGCCCCTACGACAGCAGCAGTAAGACAGTATAGATGTACACCAGCCCCCACCCAGCAGTAAAACAGTATAGATGTACACCAGCTCCCACCCAGCAGTAAAACAGTATAGATGTACACCAGCCCCCACCCAGCAGTAAAACAGTATGGATGTACACCAGCCCCCACCCAGCAGTAAAACAGTATGGATGTACACCAACCCCTACGACAGAAGCAGTAAGACAGTATAGATGTACACCAGCCCCTACGACAGCAGCAGTAAAACAGTATAGATGTACACCAGCCCCCACCCAGCAGTAAAACAGTATGGATGTACACCAGCCCCCACCCAGCAGTAAAACAGTATGGATGTACACCAACCCCTACGACAGAAGCAGTAAGACAGTATGGATGTACACCAGCCCCCACCCAGCAGTAAAACAGTATGGATGTACACCAACCCCTACGACAGAAGCAGTAAGACAGTATAGATGTACACCAGCCCCCACCCAGCAGTAAAACAGTATAGATGTACACCAGCCCCTACGACAGCAGTAAAACAGTATGGATGTACACCAACCCCTACGACAGAAGCAGTAAGACAGTATAGATGTACACCAGCCCCCACCCAGCAGTAAAACAGTATGGATGTACACCAGCCCCCACCCAGCAGTAAAACAGTATAGATGTACACCAGCCCCCACCCAGCAGTAAAACAGTATAGATGTACACCAGCCCCCACCCAGCAGTAAAACAGTATAGATGTACACCAGCCCCTACGACAGAAGCAGTAAAACAGTATAGATGTACACCAGCCCCCACCCAGCAGTAAAACAGTATAGATGTACACCAGCCCCCACCCAGCAGTAAAACAGTATAGATGTACACCAGCCCCTACGACAGAAGCAGTAAAACAGTATAGATGTACACCAGCCCCCACCCAGCAGTAAAACAGTATAGATGTACACCAGCCCCCACCCAGCAGCAGTAAAACAGTATAGATGTACACCAGCCCCCACCCAGCAGCAGTAAAACAGTATAGATGTACACCAGCCCCTACGACAGCAGCAGTAAAACAGTATAGATGTACACCAGCCCCCACCCAGCAGTAAAACAGTATAGATGTACACCAGCCCCCACCCAGCAGTAAAACAGTATAGATGTACACCAGCCCCCACCCAGCAGCAGTAAAACAGTATAGATGTACACCAGCCCCCACCCAGCAGCAGTAAAACAGTATAGATGTACACCAGCCCCCACCCAGCAGTAAAACAGTATAGATGTACACCAGCCCCCACCCAGCAGCAGTAAAACAGTATAGATGTACACCAGCCCCCACCCAGCAGCAGTAAAACAGTATAGATGTACACCAGCCCCCACCCAGCAGCAGTAAAACAGTATAGATGTACACCAGCCCCCACCCAGCAGCAGTAAAACAGTATAGATGTACACCAGCCCCCACCCAGCAGCAGTAAAACAGTATAGATGTACACCAGCCCCCACCCAGCAGTAAGACAGTATAGATGTACACCAGCCCCCACCCAGCAGCAGTAAAACAGTATATATGTACACCAGCCCCCACCCAGCAGTAAGACAGTATAGATGTACACCAGCCCCCACCCAGCAGTAAAACAGTATAGATGTACACCAGGCCCTACGACAGCAGTAAAACAGTATAGATTTACACCAACCCCCACCCAGCAGCAGTAAAACTGTATAGATGTACACCAGCCCCCACCCAGCAGTAAAACACTATAGATGTACACCAGCCCCCACCCAGCAGTAAGACAGTATAGATGTACACCAGCCCCCACCAAGCAGTAAAACAGTATGGATGTACACCAGCCCCCACCCAGCAGCAGTAAAACAGTATAGATGTACACCAGCCACCACCCAGCAGTAAAACAGTATAGATGTACACCAGCCCCCACCCAGCAGTAAAACAGTATAGATGTACACCAGCCCCTACGACAGAAGCAGTAAAACAGTATAGATGTACACCAGCCCCCACCCAGCAGTAAAACAGTATAGATGTACACCAGCCCCCACCCAGCAGTAAAACAGTATAGATGTACACCAGCCCCTACGACAGAAGCAGTAAAACAGTATAGATGTACACCAGCCCCCACCCAGCAGTAAAACAGTATAGATGTACACCAGCCCCCACCCAGCAGCAGTAAAACAGTATAGATGTACACCAGCCCCCACCCAGCAGCAGTAAAACAGTATAGATGTACACCAGCCCCTACGACAGCAGCAGTAAAACAGTATAGATGTACACCAGCAACCACCCAGCAGTAAAACAGTATAGATGTACACCAGCCCCCACCCAGCAGCAGTAAAACAGTATAGATGTACACCAGCCCCTACGACAGCAGCAGTAAAACAGTATAGATGTACACCAGCCCCCACCCAGCAGCAGTAAGACAGTATGGATGTACAACAGCCCCTACGACAGCAGCAGTAAAACAGTATAGATGTACACCAGCCCCCACCCAGCAGTAAAACAGTATAGATGTACACCAGCCCCCACCCAGCAGCAGTAAAACAGTATAGATGTACACCAGCCCCCACCCAGCAGCAGTAAAACAGTATAGATGTACACCAGCCCCCACCCAGCAGCAGTAAAACAGTATAGATGTACACCAGCCACCACCCAGCAGTAAAACAGTATAGATGTACACCAGCCCCCACCCAGCAGTAAGACAGTATAGATGTACACCAGCCCCCACCCAGCAGTAAAACAGTATAGATGTACACCAGGCCCTACGACAGCAGTAAAACAGTATAGATTTACACCAGCCCCCACCCAGCAGCAGTAAAACAGTATAGATGTACACCAGCCCCCACCCAGCAGGAAAACAGTATAGATGTACACCAGCCCCCACCCAGCAGTAAAACACTATAGATGTACACCAGCCCCCACCCAGCAGTAAGACAGTATAGATGTACACCAGCCCCCACCAAGCAGTAAAACAGTGTGGATGTACACCAGCCCCCACCCAGCAGCAGTAAAACAGTATAGATGTACACCAGCCCCCACCCAGCAGTAAATCAGTATAGATGTACACCAGCTCCCACCCAGCAGTAAAACAGTATAGATGTACACCAGGACCTACGACAGCAGCAGTAAGACAGTATAGATGTACACCAGCCCCTACGACAGCAGCAGTAAAACAGTATAGATGTACACCAGCCCCCACCCAGCAGTAAAACAGTATGGATGTACACCAACCCCTACGACAGAAGCAGTAAGACAGTATAGATGTACACCAGCCCCCACCCAGCAGCAGTAAAACAGTATAGATGTACACCAGCCCCCACCCAGCAGTAAAACAGTATGGATGTACACCAGCCCCTACGACAGCAGCAGTAAAACAGTATAGATGTACACCAGCCCTCACCCAGCAGTAAGACAGTATAGATGTACACCAGCCCCCACCCAGCAGTAAAACAGTATGGATGTACACCAGCCCCCACCCAGCAGTAAAACAGTATGGATGTACACCAGCCCCCACCCAGCAGTAAAACAGTATAGATGTACACCAGCCCCTACGACAGCAGCAGTAAGACAGTATAGATGTACACCAGCCCCTACGACAGCAGCAGTAAAACAGTATAGATGTACACCAGCCCCCACCCAGCAGTAAAACAGTATAGATGTACACCAGCCCCCACCCAGCAGTAAGACAGTATAGATGTACACCAGCCCCCACCCAGCAGTAAAACAGTATGGATGTACACCAGCCCCCACCCAGCAGTAAAACAGTATAGATGTACACCAGCCCCCACCCAGCAGTAAAACAGTATAGATGTACACTCTCCCCCACCCAGCAGTAAAACAGTATAGATGTACACCAGCCCCCACCCAGCAGCAGTAAAACAGTATAGATGTACACCAGCCCCCACCCAGCAGTAAAACAGTATAGATGTACACCCGCCCCCACCCAGCAGTAAAACAGTATAGATGTACACCAGCCCCCAACCAGCAGTAAAACAGTATAGATGTACACCAGCCCCCACCCAGCAGTAAAACAGTATAGATGTACACCAGCCCCCACCCAGCAGTAAAACAGTATAGATGTACACCAGCCCCCACCCAGCAGTAAAACAGTATGGAT
Source organism: Oncorhynchus mykiss (assembly GCF_013265735.2). Taxonomy (NCBI): domain Eukaryota; kingdom Metazoa; phylum Chordata; class Actinopteri; order Salmoniformes; family Salmonidae; genus Oncorhynchus; species Oncorhynchus mykiss. The sequence goes on from NC_048590.1 coordinate 38,991,351, forward strand.
GTACACCAGCCCCTACGACAGCAGCAGTAAAACAGTATAGATGTACACCAGCCCCCAACCAGCAGTAAAACAGTATGGATGTACACCAGCCCCCACCCAGCAGTAAAACAGTATAGATGTACACCAGCCCCCACCCAGCAGTAAAACAGTATAGATGTACACCAGCCCCCACCCAGCAGTAAAACAGTATAGATGTACACCAGCCCCTACGACAGCAGCAGTAAAACAGTATAGATGTACACCAGCCCCCACCCAGCAGTAAAACAGTATGGATGTACACCAGCCCCCACCCAGCAGTAAAACAGTATAGATGTACACCAGCCCCCACCAAGCAGTAAAACAGTATAGATGTACACCAGCCCCTACGACAGCAGCAGTAAAACAGTATAGATGTACACCAGCCCCTACGACAGAAGCAGTAAAACAGTATAGATGTACACCAGCCCCCACCCAGCAGTAAAACAGTACAGATGTACACCAGCCCCTACGACAGAAGCAGTAAAACAGTATAGATGTACACCAGCCCCCACCCAGCAGTAAAACAGTATAGATGTACACCAGCCCCCACCCAGCAGTAAGACAGTATAGATGTACACCAGCCCCCACCAAGCAGTAAAACAGTGTGGATGTACACCAGCCCCCACCCAGCAGCAGTAAAACAGTATAGATGTACACCAGCCCCCACCCAGCAGTAAATCAGTATAGATGTACACCAGCTCCCACCCAGCAGTAAAACAGTATAGATGTACACCAGGACCTACGACAGCAGCAGTAAGACAGTATAGATGTACACCAGCCCCTACGACAGCAGCAGTAAAACAGTATAGATGTACACCAGCCCCCACCCAGCAGTAAAACAGTATGGATGTACACCAGCCCCCACCCAGCAGTAAAACAGTATAGATGTACACCAGCCCCCACCAAGCAGTAAAACAGTATAGATGTACACCAGCCCCTACGACAGCAGCAGTAAAACAGTATAGATGTACACCAGCCCCTACGACAGAAGCAGTAAAACAGTATAGATGTACACCAGCCCCCACCCAGCAGTAAAACAGTACAGATGTACACCAGCCCCTACGACAGAAGCAGTAAAACAGTATAGATGTACACCAGCCCCCACCCAGCAGTAAAACAGTATAGATGTACACCAGCCCCCACCCAGCAGTAAAACAGTATAGATGTACACCAGCCCCTACGACAGCAGCAGTAAAACAGTATAGATGTACACCAGCCCCCACCCAGCAGTAAAACAGTATAGATATACACCAGCCCCCACCCAGCAGTAAAACAGTATAGATGTACACCAGGCCCTACGACAGCAGCAGTAAAACAGTATAGATGTACACCAGCCCCCACCCAGCAGTAAAACAGTATAGATGTACACCAGCCCCCACCCAGCAGTAAAACAGTATAGATGTACACCAGCCCCTACGACAGCAGCAGTAAGACAGTATAGATGTACACCAGGCCCTACGAATGCAGCAGTAAGACAGTATAGATGTATACCAGCCCCTACGACAGCAGCAGTAAGACAGTATAGATGTATACCAGCCCCTACGACAGCAGCAGTAAAACAGTATAGATGTACACCAGCCCCTACGACAGTAGCAGTAAGACAGTATAGACATACACCAGGCCCTACAACAGCAGCAGTAAGACAGTATAGATGTATACCAGCCCCTACGACAGCAGCAGTAAGACAGTATGGATGTACACCAGCCCCTACAACAGTAGCAGTAAGACAGTATAGACATACACCAGGCCCTACAACAGCAGCAGTAAGACAGTATAGATGTATACCAGCCCCTACGACAGCAGCAGTAAGACAGTATGGATGTACACCAGCCCCTACGACAGTAGCAGTAAGACAGTATAGACATACACCAGCCCCTATGGCAGCAGCAGTAAGATAGTATAGACATACACCAGCCCCTACGGCAGCAGTAAGATAGTATAGACATACACCAGGCCCTACGACAGCAGCAGTAAGACAGTATAGATTTACACCAGGCCCTACAACAGCAGCAGTAAGACAGTATATACATACACCAGCCCCTACAACAGCAGCAGTAAGACAGTATAGACATACACCTTCCCCTACGACAGCAGTAAGATAGTATAGACATACACCAGCCCCTACGACAGCAGCAGTAAGACAGTATAGACATACACCAGCCCCTACAACAGCAGCAGTAAGATAGTATAGACATACACCAGGCCCTACGACAGCAGCAGTAAAACAGTATAGATGTACACCAGCCCCTACGACAGCAGCAGTAAGACAGTATAGACATACACCTTCCCCTACGACAGCAGTAAGATAGTATAGACATACACCAGGCCCTACGACAGCAGCAGTAAGACAGTATGGATGTACACCAGGCCCTACGACAGCAGCAGTAAGACAGTATGGATGTACACCAGGCCCTACGACAGCAGCAGTAAGATAGTATAGATATACACCAGCCCCTACAACAGCAGCAGTAAGACAGTATAGACGTACACCAGGCCCTACGACAGCAGCAGTAAGACAGTATAGACATACACCTTCCCCTACGACAGCAGCAGTAAGACAGTATAGACATACACCAGCCCCTACAACAGCAGCAGTAAGACAGTATGGATGTACACCAGCCCCTACGACAGCAGTAAGACAGTATAGATGTACACCAGGCCCTACAACAGCAGCAGTAAGACAGTGTAGACATACACCTTCCCCTACGACAGCAGCAGTAAGACAGTATAGATGTATACCTAGCCCCTACGACAGCAGCAGTAAGACAGTATAGATGTACACCAGCCCCTACGACAGCAGCAGTAAGACAGTATAGATGTACACCAGGCCCTACGACAGCAGCAGTAAGACAGTATAGATTTACACCACCCCCTACGACAGCAGTAAGACAGTATAGACATTCACCTTCCCCTACGACAGCAGTAAGATAGTATAGACATACACCAGCACCTACGACAGCAGCAGTAAGACAGTATAGATGTACACCACCCCCTACGACAGCAGTAAGACAGTATAGACATACACCAGCACCTACGACAGCAGCAGTAAGACAGTATAGATGTACACCAGGCCCTACGACAGCAGCAGTAAGACAGTATAGATTTACACCACCCCCTACGACAGCAGTAAGACAGTATAGACATACACCAGCACCTACGACAGCAGCAGTAAGACAGTATAGATGTACACCAGGCCCTACGACAGCAGCAGTAAGACAGTATAGATTTACACCAGCCCCTACAACAGAAGTAAGATAGTATAGACATACACCAGCCCCTACGGCAGCAGTAGGACAGTATAGACATACACCAGGCCCTACGACAGCAGCAGTAAGACAGTATGGATGTACACCAGCCCCTACGACAGCAGCAGTAAAACAGTATTCATGTACACCAGCCCCTACGACAGCAGCAGTAAAACAGGATAGATGTCCACCAGCCCCCACCCAGCAGTATGACAGTATAGACGTACACCAGCCCCTACGACAGCAGCAGTAAAACAGGATAGATGTCCACCAGCCCCCACCCAGCAGTAAGACAGTATAGACGTACACCAGGCCCTACGACAGCAGCAGTAAGACAGTATAGATGTACACCAGCCCCTATGTCAGCAGCAGTAAGATAGTATAGACATACACCAGGCCCTACGACAGCAGCAGTAAGACAGTATAGACGTACACCAGGCCCTACGACAGCAGTAAGACAGTATAGATGTACACCAGCCCCTACGGCAGCAGTAAGATAGTATAGACATATACCAGGCCCTACGACAGCAGCAGTAAGACAGTATAGATTTACACCACCCCCTACGAAACTGGAGCAATGTTCCCTCTAAACTGTGCCCTTGCGCAGGCACACAGTAGCCCAGAGACTGCCACGCAGCTCCCCTAGGACTGCCATGCAAAGCGCAGAAAAAATATCAGCCCTCTGAGAGAAGCACAAGATTGAACTTTACTCAACTTTGTAGAGTTTTTTTTCCCTTTGCTGTGGCAATTGTGATGAATCAACGCAATATCAGCCATCTTCAATGCAACATACCGAAACAAAACGAACTATGCAAAATATTTTGATGTAGGCACAATGCATCGGAGTATGATTCTATTGTGCAAGACTCAGCTTCTACTCTGCACAGACAGGTGCGGCATAACCAATCAGAGCTGCAGTAGGCCCATACGCAAATAGACCATTGCCATATATGGATCTGTGCCATTTACTTTGAACTGGACAGTGTTTACAGCATGAGTGGTCTTGAGGAGATGCGCTTGTTTTGAGATCCAAGCAAGAGCTGCATGTAGCCATGTTTGCACATTTTGTTCATATCCTTGGCTAGTTAGTGAGTTATTGGTCCAGTTATAGATCTTTTGTAGTCAGCTATAGGGGAGTGATTACTTCCTACAGGAGCACAAAACGTGTACAATCTAGACATCTCTGAAAAGCAAGTCAGGTAAAGAGCTTTTTTTTGTCTTAAAGGGCCAGTGTTGTATTTTGAGACAGGCTTGAATAAACCTGTAGCTAATTGAACACCACACATTGTCTGCTACTGTAGGCTGAACGATAGAACAGCTATGTCCATGTTAAAATGTTATGGGATGCATTTTCTCCATTGTTTTTGATGGTAGGCCACTCTGGTAGGCCTATATTATGATCAAATAGCAACAGTAGCCTGTTTGGCCACTGGTAAAACTGCAACTTAAAGCGGGTACAGCCTCAGTGTTCAATGTAAACGCCACTGGAAGTTGCACAGAATTTTCACAACGTTCAAGTTTGTGCTCAGCAGACCTGAAATGTCCTCAGTGCTGGAGAGCTGTCTAGACCCCATAGAGCAGAGCACTCAGTCTGCTGAGCGATGGAGGAGTGGAGGGGAAGAGGGGAGAAGTGAGTGGAGGGGGAGCAAGGGGTGTTGGGTCCCACTGGGGCCTCACCTGAAGCCTAAACAAATTCAATCTAACCCCTTTACCCTCCAGCCGTACTGCTCTGACCTTGCTACACATATACACGGCCCCCTTCAAAACAATAGCCTGAGCAGCCAGCCAGGCAGTCACTCTCACTGTCACACAGAGACTTACACATAAAGAATGAGAGTCTGTGAATGGATGGCTGAGTGCACTTAGAGCTGTACACACTGAGGCCTGGGCTGGATGATAAATTGACAGCAGCTCCGTTAGGATGACAGCAAACCCTGGTTCCCCATTACCCCGGCCTGGTAGCTGCCTGCCTGGAGGGGGTACATGTTTTGGATTTTGCTGGGGGGCTGTGGGGCCTGCCAGCTGCCATTGCAGAGGGGAGAGAGAGAGATGGGGAGAGAGAGAGAGAGAGAGAACGAGAGAGAGAGAGGGATAGATAGAGAGAAATATATATATATAGAGAGAGAGGCATAGATAGAGAGAGAGAGAGAGAGAGAGAGAGAGAGAGAGGGGGGGGGATAGAGAGAGAGGGATAGAGAGAGAGAGAGAACGAGAGAGAGAGGGATAGATAGAGAGAAATATATATATAGAGAGAGAGGGATAGAGAGAGAGGCATAGATAGAGAGAGAGAGAGAGAGAGAGAGAGGGAGAGAGAGAGAGAGAGGGATAGAGAGAGAGAAAGAGGGAGAGAGAGAGAAAGAGGGAGAGAGAGAGAGGGATAGAGAGAGAGAAAGAGGGAGAGAGAGAGAAAGAGGGAGAGAGAGAGAGAGAGAGAGAGAGAGAGAGGGAGAAAGAGATGGAAAAGAGGGATGTGGGGATAATGAAACCTGCAGGCAGCCATGGCTCAGATTTCCTGTCTCTGATGTAAGGCCTGCCTGGATCGATAGCTCCACTGGGGCCAGGCCCAGCACACTTCAGGCTCCCTTCATGCCTGCTCTCTCCTCTCCTCTCCTCTCCTCTCCTCTCCTCTCCTCTCCTCTCCTCTCCTCTCCTCTCCTCTCCTCTCCTCTCCTCTCCTCTCCTCTCCTCTCCCCTCCCCTCCTCTCCTCTCCTCTCCCCTCCCCTCTCCTCTCCTCTCCTCTCAGTTTGACTTGTCTGAGGGCTTATTTTGGACATACTCATATAAAGCCCCCCTTTGCTTCTGAGCGTGTCATATATCTTGCATATATAGTCAGTTTAGGAATCATTATTTTACTCACAGGCCTTGTAGGATTAGAGGATTGCTGATGGACAGTAGCAGAATAGGAGATCACCAATCAAATGAAACATCTCAAACAACACCAATAACAGTAAGGGTTTGATACTTTAGCTTCCTCCTCTGTAGTGTAATATTCGCAGCATTGTGGGGTATGAGGAGCGTCTGCAGGGTTAAATAAAGATCAGCAGCACGTGGGCTGCTGTATGAAGACCTGCCTAACATATTGAGATGAATGGCGGTTTAATGGCATATGGGGAGTGCTGCTATCTCAAGCCAGATCAAAAGGAGGCCTGGGTGTTGGCCTTGGAGTGGTCCAGACGCCTTGCTGGGTGGATCAGAGAATTATCCTGCTGTTTAGACTACTTGTTAAAGACGAACAGAAACACAACAGCCACGGTGATTAAGGAACGATCTCTCTCTCATTTTCCTCATTAGGCTAAATTGCAGCCTTGATTCTTCTCAAGGCTGTTTGGCTATTGTTAGCCTAACCACCCACTCCAGCCATAAGTTGGGTGTTCAGCGTTGCTTGGCTCCAGTGTTGTTTGTCGAAGGGAGGATTTCATATTTCAGACTGACCTCCTCCACAAGGAATCAGATTTGACTCACAACCCAAAATAGCAGACTGATTAAAAAACAATAGATCTGTTGAATCTTCTTAGATTCACTGTCTTACATCCTCATTGATGTAGTGATCAGAGACGTTATACTTTCAATGCCTTTTCTTACAAAATAAAAAAGGGGAGTAAAACAGCATTTACCCTTCACTACACTGAATATCCTGTACTTTACGTCCTGCTAGTCTGTTCAACCAATCAACGGTGAGGAAATTCCTCAGATGAGGAGGCTGATAAAAACTCTACATTTCCATATAAATAATTTACTGACTGGTGACATCAGTGTTAGGGACTAAGAACCAGAACGGTTCGACACCATAGCCTTTGTCTTGTTTTAGGGGTACAGTTTGGTTCACCACAAGGTTAGTAGTGCAATCTGTCTAAATCAGACAGGCATTCATATTTTCAACACTGTATTGGTGTGTAAAATAATGTGTTACATTCAAGGCATAACAAAACATAGAAAGGGTTCAGTTGTTACAGGAAAATCCCACTAAGAAAGTCCTCCTGTGGATATGAAGCAGGAAGGAATATGTTGAGATTTATCCACTTCAGGCAGAAGTATGACATCAGCCAAGAGGAGGAGAGGTGAGCCCAACACACCCACATGACCCATTAGAATGTAGACTGTTCTGACTCCATCTCACATGCATGACTGGTTACTGATTCATTTTTCAACGTGGCAGGTACAGTACAGCCAGCCTGATAAAACACTGATGCTAACGGAAGCTAGCAGAGAGCCAAGCTGTGACCCTAGCCTCGGAAAGAGAGTTTTCTGGGACTGAATAATGCAAACACCAAAGAAAGAGAGAGGGAGGACACAAATAGCTCTAAGTGAGTAACAGCACAACCAGACTTCACAGCAGTGGTTGAAGTGCATTTCTACCAGCTCTTCTGGATCACACATACATCACATGTAACACTTCTTCTACTTCTTCTTGTTCTTGTTCTTGTTCTTCTACTTCTTCTTCTACTTCTTCTTGTTCTTCTACTTCTTCTTCTTCTTCTACTTCTAATTGTTCTTCTACTTCTTGTTCTTCTACTTCTTCTTCTACTTCTTCTTGTTCTTCTTATTCTACTTCTTCTTGTTCTTCTTCTTCTACTTCTTCTTGTTCTTCTACTTCTTCTTCTACTTCTTCTTCTACTTCTTCTTGTTCTTCTACTTCTTCTTGTTCTTCTACTTCTTCTTGTTCTTCTTATAATTCTTGTTCTTCTACTTCTTCTTGTTCTTCTACTTCTTCTTCTACTTCTTTTTGTTCTTGTGCTTCTTGTTTTTGTTCTTGTTCTTTGGTCCTAACACTGTCTGAGTCCAGCCCGGCCCCCACTCACTCCACTAGCTTCCACAGTGACTAAATGGTCATCGTGATCAATATCTATTTCCTGTGGTGTCGGGTTGCAGAATAATGTACATATTGAACCAATGTTTCAGACTCTAACCACACTTTTTACACTTGTATTTTTCTTTCCACTGTTTCCGTGCTTAAGGAGAGAAAATCCACACAAATCAAATTAAACAAATGATTTTCAGGCAGCGATTGATCCTCTAGTTTTAGTCCAATGGGGGCCTAGGATCCTGGCAATGTAGACTGGGTATTTGAGAAGGGAATGTGCTTGTAATCTGGTTAGCCTTTCTGTTTATCCTGCATGGATCAGCAGTGTTAATGTAATAGGTGAAACCTCTAAGTCACATTGTCTCATGGCAGATCAGTTACAGGAAATCTAGCTCTAAAATACTGCAACTTTACCTCACAGAAAACTAAAAGCCAGCATAGGAACTGCACTGGATATCACTCTTAGATAAAAGGGTTCTAAAAGGGTTCTCCAACAAGGACAAGGGTTCTACATGGAACCTTGTTCATCCAAAAAAAAGAGTTCTAAAACAGTCTTTTGTTGGTTGAAAATGTTCTACCTAGAACCACAAACGGTTTTCTACACAGGGCCAAGCCAAATAGCCCTTTATGGTCCTAGGCGGATACATTATACAATGATGATGAAGTTCACCATTACTACCTCCCTTGATGATGACTGAAGTTCACCATTACTACCTCCCCTGATGATGACTGAAGTTCACCATTACTACCTCCCTTGATGATGACTGAAGTTCACCATTACTACCTCCCTTGATGATGACTGAAGTTCACCATTACTACCTCCCCTGATGATGACTGAAGTTCACCATTACTACCTCCCCCGATGATGACTGAAGTTCACCATTACTACCTCCCCTTATGATGACTGAAGTTCACCATTACTACCTCCCCTGATGATGACTGAAGTTCACCATTACTACCCCCCCCTGATGATGACTGAAGTTCACCATCACTACCTCCCCTGATGAAGACTGAAGTTCACCATTACTACCCCCCCCCCCCCCCCGATTATGACTGAAGTTCACCATTACACCCTCCCTTGATGATGACTGAAGTTCACCATTACTACCCCCCCCCTGATGATGACTGAAGTTCACCATTACTACCTCCCCTGATGATGACTGAAGTTCACCATTACTACCTCCCCTGATGATGACTGAAGTTCACCATTACTAGCCCCCCCTGATGATGACTGAAGTTCACCATTACTACCTCCCCTGATGATGACTGAAGTTCACCATTACTACCTCCCCTGATGATGACTGAAGTTCACCATTACTACCTCCCCTGATGATGACTGAAGTTCACCATTACTACCCCCCCTGATGATGACTGAAGTTCACCATTACTACCCCCCACTGATGATGACTGAAGTTCACCATTACTACCCCCCACTGATGATGACTGAAGTTCACCATTACTACCCCCCACTGATGATGACTGAAGTTCACCATTACTACCCTCCCCTTATGATGACTGAAGTTCACCATTACTACCTCCCCTGATGATGACTGAAGTTCACCATTACTACCCCCCCCTGATGATGACTGAAGTTCACCATTACTACCTCCCCTGATGATGACTGAAGTTCACCATTACTACCTCCCCTGATGAAGACTGAAGTTCACCATTACTACCTCCCCTGATGATGACTGAAGTTCACCATTACTACCTCCCCTGATGATGACTGAAGTTCACCATTACTACCCCCCCTGATGATGACTGAAGTTCACCATTACTACCCCCCCCCCTGATGATGACTGAAGTTTACCATTACTACCTCCCCTGATGATGACTGAAGTTCACCATTACTACCTCCCCTGATGAAGACTGAAGTTCACCATTACTACCTCCCCTGATGAAGACTGAAGTTCACCATTACTACCTCCCCTGATGAAGACTGAAGTTCACCATTACTACCTCCCCTGATGAAGACTGAAGTTTACCATTACTACCCCCCACTGATGATGACTGAAGTTCACCATTACTACCTCCCCTGATGATGACTGAAGTTCACCATTACTACCTCCCCTGATGATGACTGAAGTTTACCATTACTACCTCCCCTGATGATGACTGAAGTTCACCATTACTACCTCCCCTGATGAAGACTGAAGTTCACCATTACTACCTCCCCTGATGAAGACTGAAGTTCACCATTACTACCTCCCCTGATGAAGACTGAAGTTCACCATTACTACCTCCCCTGATGAAGACTGAAGTTTACCATTACTACCCCCCACTGATGATGACTGAAGTTCACCATTACTACCCCCCACTGATGATGACTGAAGTTCACCATTACTACCCCCCACTGATGATGACTGAAGTTCACCATTACTACCTCCCCTGATGATGACTGAAGTTCACCATTACTACCCCCCACTGATGATGACTGAAGTTCACCATTACTACCTCCCCTGATGAAGACTGAAGTTTACCATTACTACCCCCCACTGATGATGACTGAAGTTCACCATTACTACCCCCCACTGATGATGACTGAAGTTCACCATTACTACCTCCCCTGATGATGACTGAAGTTCACCATTACTACCTCCCCTGATGATGACTGAAGTTCACCATTACTACCCCCCACTGATGATGACTGAAGTTCACCATTACTACCTCCCCTGATGATGACTGAAGTTCACCATTACTACCCCCCACTGATGATGACTGAAGTTCACCATTACTACCTCACCTGATGATGACTGAAGTTCACCATTACTACCTCCCCTGATGATGACTGAAGTTCACCATTACTACCCCCCACTGATGATGACTGAAGTTCACCATTACTACCTCACTTGATGATGACTGAAGTTCACCATTACTACCTCCCCTGATGATGACTGAAGTTCACCATTACTACCTCCCCTGATGAAGACTGAAGTTCACCATTACTACCTCCCCCAGTGGGGGAGTCAGTGTATTACTACCAACTAGCTCATGTAAAATACATTTCTCCATCCAGTAAACTGAGTTATTACCCTTATGGGAAACAAAGCCATGTGCCACATATGTAACATATGTATGCAAACAACTAGTAAACCAATCACTGTACAGTCTGAGCTAAAAGCACAAATTGTGGTCCTGTGTAAAAGCCCTGCACTTTTATGCCTTAATCGCTCCCAGTACTGGTCATTCTGTTAGAGCCACTAAACTGGTGGATTACCTTGAATTACAGCTCAGCCCATTGACCCTCTCTGTTTATGATGCCAGTTGTTTTTCAGTTTTAGGGTTCTTGACATTGGGACTGGTATACATTGGTCACAATGAGCCAGGGAAACCAACCTGTTCTGGGCATCTGTGTTCAAACTCTGTTCGTCTTAACTGGAATAAGCCCAAACAAGTTTGAAATCCCAGGACTGTAACAGTTTCTTGTGAAACACAACCAGCATTCCTAAGAAATGCTGTACTGCTGTTTTACCAAGAAGCAGAGACTCAGGCATTTACAGTATGATAGTATTTCAGTCAAATAGAGGTAGAGCTGTTAGAGAAAGGTGTCTCTCTCTCGTTCTCTCTCTCTCTACCTCTCTCTCTCCGCCACACTCCTCCCGGCCTCTCTGGTTCCACTACTGACAGGCTCAGTGAGCTGAGCACCGATCCCCCTCCTCCCTGTCTTCCTTCTCACCCTTCTAACCCCTCTCTCTCCCCTGTCTCTGCTGTTCCAGACCCAGTAAGGTTATTTCAGGACTAATTGGGAGATTGATGCTTCTCAGAAACCCTATCACCTCCACATGCCTTCCTTTCCCTTTCATCCACTTCCTCTCAGAAAGACTGACAAGTAGACACATTGACGTCTGGCTGACTGAAATTGCCCTTTGAGAGTTATTCAGTGTATGTAAAACCAAGGACATTACACAATATAACATATACAGGAATCAAATCCACTATCCTAGCATTGACCAACTGAGAAAGAGAAATAAACAGTCATAAGGGAGGTTTTTGAAGAAAATAAATCCTGTCTTGGTACTATTTAAAATAAGCTTGTTATCCTGTCTGCCCCCTCCTGCATCCCTTCCCACCACCTACCTGACACATTACCAGTCCTACAGAAAGTCTGAAAGACAGAGAATAGCCCTGAATGGGCCAGGAGAACAAGGCATCGCTCCCAGCTAATGGCACTATTTGAGGGGAATGTCTGGAAAGACCCAGAGCCCAGGGCTGTGCCTCTATCACGTCCCATCCAGGGCCACTCAAGAGGGGTATAGTCGTAACCCGAACCCTCCGTATCCCCTGTCCACCCCTCTGTCCACAGCCTAGAAGAGACAAACAGGACAAGCAGCTGGAGGAGTGTGTGTGTGTATGTGTGTGTATGAGTGTGTGTGTGAGTGAGTAACTGGTTCACATCTTTCTCCAACCCCGGCTGCCTCTGCGGGCTATAAAATACATTTATTTTGTTCAGGCAGATCCACGGACAGTCACAGAGAGAACAAAAGTCCCTCAGAGAAAGAAATTGGCTGGCCCAGGACCCCGGCGATCTCCACGGCTAGATGTCCAGCTGAAATGACCAATTAGTTTACCAATTGGCTGCAACAAATTCGATTGGTTTGTAATTAATTGTAGTTAGTGGCGCATAGAGCAGGACGGGTGGCGCCAACCCTTTGTCCTACTGACACACTATCCCACAGAGCCCTGCCCAGGGGAGGCAGCTAGCGGACATCAATACAGGCCCCTGCCTGCCTGCAGCTCCACACACAGCAGAACCACTTCCTCACACAGACTCTGCGCCTGTACTCATACTAACACACACACACACACACACACACACACACACACACACACACACACACACACACACACACACACACACACACACACACACACACACACACACACACACACACGGCAGCGCTCAGCTGAGTTTGGAGAGAGAGGGAGAAACCTTAACCAACTGAGAAGGTGCTGACGACAAAACAGGGAGAACAGGAACCGTGACTTTCTCCTCATGGCCCCTTCCCCCTCTGTGTGTGTGCGTGTGTGTGCATATGTGTGGAGAGTGCAGCGGCCCAGTGCGGAGGTCACATGGCTCTGTGATACCTCCCACGCTGAAGGTCAAGTCTGGGAGGGGGAGGAGGGAGGGGGGAGGAGGATGGAGGAGAGGGACAAATAAGAGGGAGGGGGAAGAGGGAGGAAAGAGGAGGGGGGACGAGAAGATGAGGAGGGGAAGGAGGTGGGAGGAGGAGGGACGTTAGGGGAGGAGGGGTGGAGGAGAGAGGAGGGAGAACCAGATTGATGAGGCTGATAAGAAATAGTCTGGGATTCAGTTTGTCTCCTTCACACTCACACAAACACCAAATGACTTAAATACCATACAAATGATCTTAGCCTCCTTCTATTGAAAGTGATATCAAAGAAAGTGCCTGGGCTACTGCAATGGACTGAGGCTATGATAATAATGCAGCAATAGAACACAGAAAAAGATCATAACAGTTTAAATGATGAAGTTTCCTTCCATTGTTGCTCCAGGGCCTAAACCTCTGGCAATCAAACAGCCATTGCACTCGATATAAAAGGGGACAGGTTGAGGTTAGAGGTACAGCTACAGTTACAGCAGAGTGCACCGCTCTCAGCCTGGTCCCCTGAGGAGTGTGTGTGTGTGTGTGTGTGTGTGTGTGTGTGTGTGTGTGTGTGTGTGTGTGTGTGTGTGTGTGTGTGTGTGTGTGTGTGTGTGTGTGTGTGTGTGTGTGTGTGTGTGTGTGTGTGTGTGTGTGTGTGTGTGTGTGTGTGTGTGTGTGTGTGTGTGTGTGTGTGTGTGTGTGTAACAGAGAGAGCTGCCCCAGCCCTGCTGCCCAGATGTGTGTCTGCGTGTGTGATTTATTTCACCAGAGAGGGGAGTGGTAATAAGGATTAAAGCTCCATGGTAAAGCTCCAAGTCAACTAGTGAAAGATGTCAGACAGCACCCAGCCGGATTAGACCTGGTTAACAGTGGAGAGGCCTGTAGCGCTCTACACTCATCAGGTAATGGATGAGCCTGGTTCTATAGGCAGGCTGTGACAGTAAGATAGAACAATGAAGCAGTACTGTATTGTGATGTGGAAGAGATCTTAAGCCAAGAGGCTATGCCTGCGTCCCAAATGGTACTCTATTCCCTATACATGTATAGTGCACTACTTTTGACCAGTACACCATGGGAAGTAGTGCGCTATATAGGAAATAGGATTTGGGACACACATATAGATGGATGATCTGTGATGTTGTGTTGCTCATTGAGAATACTGATGAGATGGGAGAACTTCATCATGGGTCCCGTATCTGTACTACACAGAAATGCATAATTATGGTTATGAATGTCGTTCTCTTCTTGGTTATGTATCCTAAATAAGTACACAAAGGTATAAATATCCAATATCCTCCTTAGCATATTTGGGTATTATTCTACACATTGGCTATATTTTTAATGTGCTCTGCCGCCAAACAAATTTGAACCAATCATAGACGTCTATGTTTCACAAATGTGGACATCAAAGTACGGGACAGTAAGGCTCAGTAGAGTACAGTAGAGGACAGAACAACACAGAACAGTATAGTTCACTAGAATACAGTAGAGTTCAGTAGAGTACAGTAAAGTAAAGTATAGTATAGTTCAGTACAGTACAGTAGAGTATAGTTCAGTACAGTACATTATAGTGTACTCAACTCTACTCTACAGTACTGAACCATAGTTTTCTTTACTCTACTCTACTGTGCTGTAGTGTACTGTGCTGTTCAAACTTGTGAACCAAACTGTGGTTTGTGACTACTAGGATTTCCCATTGTAGCCAATTCAATTGCAGAAATTCCGTTACGGATTTTTCTGAAATTCCGATACCAATTTGGTAACGGAATTCCAGTTTAACCACTTAAAGAAATAAGCTAAATTGATATCAGTAAAAACATTACAACTAATTGATAGGTCTACCTTTACTTGTTACTTCTCTTTACTTAAATCATCCTCGTGAGGGAAATAAATTAGAAAATATCTTAAAGATATGTGTTTTTGGTATCAGAATTTCAAGCACAAAGCGATGTTTCTTAAACATACAGAAGGCAGAAAAATGTCTCCAAAAGTAAATATACAGTAAGTTTTTCCATCCTAATTTTTAGATTGGAAAATTGATATACCTATGCCTTCATTTCTCAAAAATATAGACTCTTAGCTTTCATTTGACACACATCCCTTTACATGGAAATGACCTTATCATAACTGACAAGCTAACTAATCTAACTTGCCATTTTCTGAAACTCAAGAAATGAATTTAACTAACTACTCTTGTGGTTTCAATAACCATTGTACTTGCCTACCATAGAAAACCAAGCAAAGGCAATGACATGAAATCCTCTCAATTATACAAACTGTCAATCCAATCTCTTTCACGGTTAGACACAAATTATGCTAATGGTGTTATACCAGGACATGAGATGGGAGCCTCTGGTACTTATAATGTATGAGCTGGTATAAATGGCCACAGCAATGCTTGAATATAACTAATTAGGCTTTTCATCGCTTGGTTACAGAGGTTTGGCTGTTATTCAAATAAATTCATATATCAACTGTCTCATCCCAATCCTCACTTCTAGATAGATAGATAGATACTGCAGACAGACAGACAGACAGACAGACAGACAGATAGATAGATAGATAGATAGATAGATAGATAGATAGATAGATAGATAGATAGATAGATAGATAGATAGATAGATAGATAGATAGATAGATAGATAGATAGATAGATAGATAGATAGATAGATAGATAGATAGATAGATAGATAGATAGATAGATAGATAGATAGATCGATCATTGGAGATCATAGTGAATTCAATTCATCTTCACACTCATATAACCACTGGTGTCAATGGCCAGTATGTTTCTATAGCAATCAAACATTGTATAAATCAATATAGTTGATGATGTCCCAAAACTATTAGAATGATGTCAAAATATCGCCAAGTTGCCAAATATACTGAAAGGTGCATGTGAAACTGTGGGTGTACTCAGCCAGATAGTGTTTGTGTTGTGTGTTGAAGCCCATGCAGAATTGATGAAACCATGTAGGTATCGTCAGCAGCAGGCCTGAATCAGAGCGCTATGCCCGGCTGCACGCAGAACTCCCCGCTTCCCCTCAGGCTGATTCCACCATTTATCAGACTGCTGCATTAGCTCCAGGCACTCGGCTGGGATGCATGTGTGTGTGTGTGTGTGTGTGGAGACAGGAGATATAGATATATATAGAGAGACAAAGCAATAGGGCATCCTATTCCAGCAGCTGCTCCTCTTACACGGCCTGGCCTGCTCTCTTTGTATCTGTGTGTCTGCAGTCTAACCACAAGCCTCCTCCCTGCAGCGCTGAGCTGATGATCTGACCGCAGAGCAGTCAACAGAGCCACGCTGCCACGGCCATTATCCTGCACAACACACCACAGCACAGCGCCGCCAGGCCGGTCGATAATCATGCACACCACTGCATAGCACAAAACCACTGATACCTATCACTGCATAGCACAACACACACCACTGCGATGGGGATACCTACCTCCGTCTGACCTGCCTGAGCCTACTGCATAAACAAAGTGTGGAAGGATCTACACTGCCACTGCTATGTCAGGTCTGCTACTTCAAGGCTGCTATGCCAGGTCTGCTATGCCAGGTCTGGTATGCCAGGTCTGCTATGTCAGGGCTGCTACGCCAGGTCTGCCATGTCAGGTCTGCTATTTCAGGGCTGTTATGCCAGGTCTGCTATGTAATGTCTGTTATTTCAGGGCTGTTATGCCAGGTCTGCTATGTCAGGTCTGCAATGCCAGGTCTGCTATTTCAGGTCTGCTATGTCAGGTCTGCAATGCAAGATCTGCTACAGTATGCCAGGTCTGCTATGTCAGATCTGCTATGTCAGGCCTGCTATGTCAGGTCTGCAATGCCAGGTCTGCTACAGTATGCCAGGTCTGCTATTTCAGGTCTGCTATGTCAGGTTTGCTATGTTAGGTCTGCTATGCCAGGTCTGCTATGCAAGGTCTTCTATGTCATGTCTGCTATGTCAGGTCTGCTATGTTAGGTCTGCTATGCCAGGTCTGCTATGCAAGGTCTGCTATGTCAGGTCTGCTATGTTAGGTCTGCTATGCCAGGTATGCTGTGTCATGTCTGCTATGCTGATGTACATGCTTGTCTGAGTGACTAAAATGCATATCAAATATTTCCATACTAATTCTCATGAAGAGTTTATACATTGTAATGAAGAGCTTATAGCCACAATTGCATTGTTGAAGAATGTTCAATGGGCATTAGATATAGGTTAACACACTTTAATGCAGCACACATTTACAACAATGTTTTAGACTTCACTTCGTATATCTAAAAAATGCAAATGCAGAATGTGAATTCCTCATTAGTGTAACAGTTCCAGTGGAAACCCAGAGCCACACTACTACAGTGCTGCTGGTCTGTCAGCAGGCCTACCCAGCACTGAGAAATATAAACACCCACAGCAAAGCATGTGAGAGACTAGGGTCAAACCCGGCCAAGGTAGACAGAGTAGAAGCCTCTGCCCAGTGTTCATCACATATACAGTATGTGGCTGAGTCAAACACTGATGACACATAACATTGATATGAATAGCTGTGTTAAGTTTTATCAGGGTAATAAAACTGGTGATGTAGTGAGCTTAGTCCCAAATGGCACCCTATTCTCTATAAAGTGCACTATGTTTGACCTGGGCCCTGATCAAAAGTAGAGCACTTTATTTGGAATAGGGTGCAATGTGAAGAAAAAAATGTATACTCTGCACAGCTCTGAGGTATGATCTGCCTTACGATCAAAGACAGCCTGTCACATATAAATTACTGAGACTGGCTGGGGAACTCTGCTAAACTACTGAGGCTGGCTGGGGAACTCTGTTAAACTACTGAGACTGGCTGGGGAACTCTGTTAAACTACTGAGGCTGGCTGGGGAACTCTGTTAAACTACTGAGACTGGCTGGGGAACTCTGTTAAACTACTGAGGCTGGCTGGGGAACTCTGTTAAACTACTGAGGCTGGCTGGGGAACTCTGCTAAACTACTGAGGCTGGCTGGGGAACTCTGTTAAACTACTGAGGCTGGCTGGGGAACTCTGTTAAACTACTGAGGCTGGCTGGGGAACTCTGCTAAACTACTGAGGCTGGCTGGGGAACTCTGTTAAACTACTGAGACTGGCTGGGGAACTCTGTTTAACTACTGAGGCTGGCTGGGGAACTCTGTTAAACTACTGAGGCTGGCTGGGGAACTCTGTTAAACTACTGAGGCTGGCTGGGGAACTCTGTTAAACTTCTGAGGCTGGCTGGGGAACTCTGTTAAACTACTGAGGCTGGCTGCGGAACTCTGCTAAACTACTGAGGCTGGCTGGGGAACTCTGTTAAACTACTGAGGCTGGCTGGGGAACTCTGCTAAACTACTGAGGCTGGCTGGGGAACTCTGTTAAACTACTGAGGCTGGCTGGGGAACTCTGTTAAACCACTGAGGGTAGCTAGGGAACTCTGTTAAGGCTGGCTGGGGAACTCTGTTAAACTACTGAGGCTGGCTGCAGAACTCTGCTAAACTACTGAGGCTGGCTGGGGAACTCTGAGTCACAGAGACAGAGCAAGTCACGGGGGGAAGATCCTTCCTCCCTGTTCATATACGCATGCATGCAGCATGCAGACACGGACACACACACGTACGCACACACACAATGGCACATTTAGACAGTCTGTCCCTCACCTTTCAGCTACACACAGTGAGTGTTTACACTCTGTCATCAATTGCTGGTCTGTGCAGGATGACCAGGGCAATGGCCAGTGATAATTCTCTCACCAGGAGCCGTCACAGCGTTGTGATACTAACCAGAAAACAAAAGGAATGTCAGAGGAAACGTTAAGAAAAGGAACAGCCCCACAACCCCCCCCTCCAATAGCCCCACCTGCTGGTGGAAATATGTAATTGCGTCGTATTATTAAAAATGTATTCGACAGACATCCTTAGAAGTAGCACTATAGTAGAGAAGCCAGAAATGTTTCAGCGGACTGTATTTCATCTAAGATTTGATGCTGTCATTCTGGGGTATTGCCTCAGATAACAGCCACTGTAATTGTCTAAATAATGGATGTGATCACTGAAAGAGAAGAAAGAAGCAACAACATCTACATGTTAGTATGTCTGGTCAGCTCTCTGTGTGGGCTCTGAGGTGTGTAACATGTTAGTATGTCTGGTCAGCTCTCTGTGTGGGCTGTGAGGTGTGTAACATGTTAGTATGTCTGGTCAGCTCTCTGTGTGGGCTCTGAGGTGTGTAACATGTTAGTATGTCTGGTCAGCTCTCTGTGTGGGCTGTGAGGTGTGTAACATGTTAGTATGTCTGGTCAGCTCTCTGTGTGGGCTCTGAGGTGTGTAACATGTTAGTATGTCTGGTCAGCTCTCTGTGTGGGCTCTGAGGTGTGTAACATGTTAGTATGTCTGGTCAGCTCTCTGTGTGGGCTCTGAGGTGTGTAACATGTTAGTATGTCTGGTCAACTCTCTGTGTGGGCTCTGAGGTGTGTAACATGTTAGTATGTCTGGTCAGCTCTCTGTGTGGGCTGTGAGGTGTGTAACATGTTAGTATGTCTGGTCAGCTCTCTGTGTGGGCTGTGAGGTGTGTAACATGTTAGTATGTCTGGTCAGCTCTCTGTGTGGGCTGTGAGGTGTGTAACATGTTAGTATGTCTGGTCAGCTCTCTGTGTGGGCTGTGAGGTGTGTAACATGTTAGTATGTCTGGTCAGCTCTCTGTGTGGGCTGTGAGGTGTGTAACATGTTAGTATGTCTGGTCAGCTCTCTGTGTGGGCTGTGAGGTGTGTAACATGTTGGTATGTCTGGTCAGCTCTCTGTGTGGGCTGTGAGGTGTGTAACATGTTAGTATGTCTGGTCAGCTCTCTGTGTGGGCTATGAGGTGTGTAACCAAGCAGAATCCCTGTCCTCTGTCAAATGGATGAACCCACTTTGCAAATTAGCAGCCTTGCCCCTATCTCTCTGGACACGCACACAGCACACAACACACACACACACACACACACACACACACACACACACACACACACACACACACACACACACACACACACACACACACACACACACACACACACACACACACACACACACACACACACACACACACACACACACACAGCGGCCGGGATGGCATAAGGCCAGGCTTGAGAGCCTCACAAGGGGGAATAGAAACATGTAGAGGCCTAAGCGGAGAGGGAGGAGAAGAAAGAAAGTGGGATGTGTAGGAGGGCAAGGCAGTATGGAGAGCCCTGGGTGCTCATGTAGAGGACAGGGGTCCCCATGGAGGGACCAGCCGTGGGGCAAATTAGACCAAACCAGCATCCAGTCAGTCAGTGGGACCCAGGCAGGGGCCAGGTTCTACCCCTGGCATGCACCCTCTCATTGGGGTCACCTAGCAGCCTGCTACACCCCCTCTAGTTCACACTCTGAATAGACATGACAATATGGACCTGGAAATGAAAATAGTGGAAAATAACTTCACAAGCTGAAACGGGTGAAAACTCAATACGATCATTGGGAAAAACTCTATGGCAGTGGGGACAATGGACTGCGGTGAATGATCTGCCTCCCTGTGTAACCCTATCTGAGGAGGCAGAGGAGGGGGAATACACCAGTGGTTGGTTAATGGAAAGGTCATTTAGAGAGAATCCCCCAGGTAGGAGGCTTGTCCTGGCCCTGACACGGCTCGTTTGTCACAGTTCAATAACTGCCACTCCAGGGAGCCCCTGTGTGGAGGCTGTGTGTGTCTGTGGACCCATTGGCCTGGGTAGGACATGACTACACAGCTGATTTCTAGTGCTGCCTGGCCCTCCATTAGAGCCCTCACACGGGGTCCCACACGCAGACAGACATGCTCACACGGACCCTGGGCTGCAGGAATCAGTAGCCATAGCTAATAGGCTGGATAAATGTCAATTCCCCAATTCATGCAGACTGGAAGGATTAAAAACTTTTGAGGATGATGTACACTGTTAGAAAATAAAACGTTCCAAAAGTGGCCTTCGGCTGTCCCCATGGGAGAACCCTTCTTGGTTCCAGGTAGAACCCTTTTGGGTTCCATGTAGAACCATCGGTATAAAGGGCAAGCAAAAAAGGATCCTTCAAAGGGTTCTCCTATGGCAGGGGTGGGCAAATTTTTTGGCTCGAGGGCCACATCGGCATATTGAAATTCAACGGAGGGACGTATTTTTTGGGGGACGAATTGTTTGTTAAAATCAACTGGCCCAGCATCGCCCTGGTTAGGAGAGGGTTTGGCAGGTTTCCTTGTCCCATCGCACACTAGCGACAACTGTGGCGAACCAGGCGCACGCACGCTGACACGGTCGCCAGGTGTACGGCGTTTCTTCAGACACATTGGTGCAGCTGGCTTCTGGGTTAAGCGAGCAGTGTGTCAAGAAGCAGTGTGGCTTGGTTGGGTCGTGTATCGGAGGATGCACGGCTCTCGACCTTCGCCTCTCCCAAGTCCGTACAGGAGTTGCAGCGATGGGACAAGACTGTAACTACCAATTGGATACCATGAAATTGGGGAGAAAAAATGTTTACAAAAGAATATATACATATATTTTTCTTGTAAAAGTCTCAAGGGCCGGATACGGCCGCAGGCCATACTTTGCCCCCCCTTGTCCGATGGGGACAGCCGAATAACCCTTTAAGGTTCTAGATAGCACATTTTTTCTAATAGTGTAGAGAAGGGGCAAAGCTCCATTACTAAAACCCTTGGGATTATTTAGGGTCCGATGGCATCATTGGTAATAAATTAGTTGATGACAAACAATACAGAGTAGTTGAAAATGTTAACTTGCAAGCCCAATACCTCAGGCCTATCGTTTAGTCAGACAGAGTGCTATAATTCTAGTGCTGAACTGTGTATTGATGGGAATGCCCTCTGTAACCTGTCTCTCTCTCTGGGTAGATAACAGTAACTAGGTGATTCCCCTGCTAAGAGAGAGAGAGAACCTTCGGATTTTCACACATCTTATTGATCAGTGAGAGACTGAGACACCACACAGCCATCCTTTCTCACTCTGAAAATCAATAGGCCTTCATGTGTTTGTTCATCCATGTGTTACCATGTCCTCAGTCACACATGCCCAGGGCACAATTTGGACATAAAACTGAGATTTAGGTTTTGGGTCGATTTTCTGTCTAGTGGGATTTGGTGGACCTATACAGTATTTTATTGTCGGTTAATGCTTAGTGCAATGAGGAGAGCAGAAAAGGTCTGTGTCTCCCTCTTGTGGTCATATTGTGAAACATTAATTTATTGTAGCCCTAATCTGAATAAAGTATGTTTATTTGCACTCCCTTCGAAATTAGAAAAACAATACTCCATATTCCAGTGTATAAATGCAACAAAAAACAGTTAACTTAATGTGATACTTAGGCCTCTACCCATGGGCAAGTGGCGGCACTGAGAACAGTGCCAAGGAAAAATGTACCAAACGTATACATGCCTTACTATGTCCAGTCCATGGGAATGTCTCCTGACCCCTCCTGTCTCAGCCTCCAGTATTTATGCTGCAGTAGTTTATGTGTCGGGGGGCTAGGGTCAGTTTGTTATATCTGGAGTACTTCTCCTGTCCTATTCGGTGTCCTGTGTGAATCTAAGTGTGCGTTCTCTAATTCTCTCCTTCTCTCTTTCTCTCTCTCGGAGGACCTGAGCCCTAGGACCATGCCCCAGGACTACCTGACATGATGACTCCTTGCTGTCCCCAGTCCACCTGGCCGTGCTGCTGCTCCAGTTTCAACTGTTCTGCCTTATTATTATTCGACCATGCTGGTCATTTATGAACATTTGAACATCTTGACCATGTTCTGTTATAATCTCCACCCGGCACAGCCAGAAGAGGACTGGCCACCCCACATATGCTCTCTCTAATTCTCTCTTTCTTTCTCTCTCTCGGAGGACCTGAGCCCTAGGACCATGCCCCAGGAATACCTGACATGATGACTCCTTGCTGTCCCCAGTCCACCTGACCGTGCTGCTGCTCCAGTTTCAACTGTTCTGCCTTATTATTATTCGACCATGCTGGTCATTTATGAACATTTGAACATCTTGACCATGTTCTGTTATAATCTCCACCCGGCACAGCCAGAAGAGGACTGGCCACCCCACATATGCTCTCTCTAATTCTCTCTTTCTTTCTCTCTCTCGGAGGACCTGAGCCCTAGGACCATGCCCCAGGAATACCTGACATGATGACTCCTTGCTGTCCCCAGTCCACCTGACCGTGCTGCTGCTCCAGTTTCAACTGTTCTGCCTTATTATTATTCGACCATGCTGGTCATTTATGAACATTTGAACATCTTGACCATGTTCTGTTATAATCTCCACCCGGCACAGCCAGAAGAGGACTGGCCACCCCACATAGCCTGGTTCCTCTCTAGGTTTCTTCCTAGGTTTTGGCCTTTCTAGGGAGTTTTTCCTAGCCACCGTGCTTCTACACCTGCATTGCTTGCTGTTTGGGGTTTTAGGCTGGGTTTCTGTACAGCACTTTGAGATATCAGCTGATGTACGAAGGGCTATATAAATACATTTGATTTGATTTGATTTGATTTTGATTTGGATGTCCATTCTGAAGGATGACGCAGTCATCTTGTCATAGGTACGAGCGTAGGCTAAACCTATTCAGCAAGTTGTTGAAAAAAATACACATCAGATGACTAGAAAATAAATATCGACGCTCTCAATTCTTGGATCGAACCTCGACATCATTCTGCCTCTTGGTTTACCTCCCTTCCCGTTGATGGCATTTTACCTGCATGGCCCTTTTCAAGAACTTGAATATTTAACCACAACATGTAGGCCTAATATTTAGTTGTGCTTCTACGTTGTTTCAACTTTCAAGGTGATGGTTTATGTATCTCCCTGAGTACACCACTAGAGGTCGGTATTTGTTAGCTGTTAAAGTTCAGTTAGTCGTCTGATGTTCACAGGTGGATATGATGGCTTTTACAAACAGCAGTTAATTGGAAAGCACTTACTGTGTAGGCATGTCAAACATATTATTAAACATAAATAAAAAAATATATATTTATACAGATATTATTTATAATACATTTTAATGTATTTTCTACCCTTTATTTAACTAGGCAAGTCATTTAATTTAGAACAAATTATTATTTACAATGACGGCCTACCCCAGCCAAACCCGGACGACGCTGGGCCAATTGTGCGCCGCCCTATGGGAATCCGATCACGGTCAGATGTGATACACCCTGGATATAATCAAACCAATGGCTATTCTTCATGAACAAGGGCACAATCTGTGCCCAATATAGTCTGTGAATCCGTTTTAGGTCTGAAATTCTATATGATCTATTATTCAAATAATAATCAAAACTGTAGTTATCTACATATCTCAGCAAGAGGCTGTGTCTGTGGATAGTGACATCACAGGGTACTTCCTCATTCAAGCCCAATGCAAAGTTCAACGTGATATTGCAGTTATAACAGCTGAGGTATTCTGGAGTTGTCCTTCATATATATTTATGCATATATATATTTGATCTCAGTAAGGAATCTGTTAAATTGAAGTGGTTTATGTTTTTTGTAAACGTTGATAAAAAGGATATTAACATTCAACTTTGAGGAAGTGCATGTATAACACAGAATGACTCCCTTGCTGTATAAAGATGCCTTTTGGGTAAGTTCCCTCAGTCTACTACCATTGTCTCTTGATGTCCTGCGTTGGTGTGTGTAACTAGATATAACTAGGTAGTCTACTGATAACTCATTTAAAATCTCTCTATCCAGAAATATTAGTATTTTGTTCATTCTCAGCCATTTACAGACTTGAAAGTGTAGTGAGCCTTTTAAAGCAAACAGCATTAGGCTTCTAAAATGTGACAGTTGTCTGACAGAATATGATGTCCACAGTAACAACATGCCAATGAAATTTGGAACTGAACTGAGTGCTGTGGGAAAGCTGGGAAGGTCTGGGTTCAACTCTTACTGCTAACCCCTTAGATATGCACTGTAGGATAGGTACTGTAGGATAGGCACTGTAGGATAGGTACTGTAGGATATGCACTGTAGGATAGGCTCTGTAGGATAGGCACTGTAGGATAGGCACAGTAGGATAGGCACTGTAGGATAGGCACTGTAGGATAGGTACTGTAGGATAGGCACTGTAGGATATGCACTGTAGGATAGGCTCTGTAGGATAGGTACTGTAGGATAGGTACTGTAGGATAGGTACTGTAGGATAGGCACTGTAGGATAGGCTCTGTAGGATAGGTACTGTAGGATAGGTACTGTAGGATAGGCACTGTAGGATAGGCTCTGTAGGATAGGTACTGTAGGATAGGCACTGTAGGATAGGCACTGTAGGACATGCACTGTAGGATAGGCTCTGTAGGATAGGCACTGTAGGATAGGCACTGTAGGATATGCTCTGTAGGATAGGCTCTGTAGGATAGGCACAGTAGGATAGGCACTGTAGGATAGGCACTGTAGGATATGCACTGTAGGATAGGCTCTGTAGGATAGGTACTGTAGGATAGGCACTGTATGATAGGTACTGTAGGATAGGCACTGTAGGATATGCACTGTAGGATAGGCTCTGTAGGATAGGTACTGTAGGATAGGCACTGTATGATAGGTACTGTAGGATAGGCACTGTGCTTTCACCACAATTTCCACATCTGTTATATTCTGTTTAACTTGTGAGGTATCATAGTATTTTTGCACAGATGTTCCCTGAGGTGTTGTTTGCTTTGGCTCCCTTCCTGCTCACGGTGGTTACGAATTTAGCCCTCTCATTGTCCAGATAGATTTGCATCCAAGGCAACAGTTGATAATCTACCTGTCATCTTCAGACATGAAAGAGAACATATTAAATGGGTTTCTATTATGCTGTCTGCAACTAAAAGTTGTTCAAAGTGAATATTCTATGGTCCTCTGGACAGTCCTCTGACTATATTGTCTGTTTGTAAGTACTGTAACAAGTTATGACGCAATGCACATTTCAGTGAAACTTAATATCAATCTTAAATGCTTTGTGAATTTCACCAGGTTCATATACCATGTTGTAAAGACACCCCATTCTATGGGAACCAATCCCTAAACAAGTTCCAACTTCTGTGGAATCTAACTGTTCAGTATGTGCCACTAAATACAGAGACAAACCACTGGGCAGTTTGAGTCAAACGTTTATTTTGTAACTATTGTTGTGTAACTGGATTACAACACCTCTCTTTCTCTCTCTGTAGGGAGTTGATTTCACTAATCATCAGGGCTATGAGGTTCTGATTGAGAGACTATGTGATGGCAGGCGGATGTGCAAAGATGTGGAGGAACTGCTGAAGATGAGGTAGGGTTTCTCTGACGTCATTTAAACTTCATACAAAATGCACGCAGGGATGGTCAGCAGTGATTGCACACCGAATCGGAATGTTCATACAACTCAAAGATTGGTCTACACTCTACAAAAAACGTCATTTTAAGTCTGCCTGTTTGTCTGTCTACAGGGCCATGGCAGAAGAGAGGTATGGGAAGGATCTGGTGACAATAGCACGTAAAGCTGGGGGGCAGACAGAGATCAGGTAAATGGCTGGTTACGTACATATATAGAGATGATATGTTTGGACCATAATACCTACTATGCACAAGTTAGCCAAAATGCTGTCATAACAGATACAAATAACATTGGTGGGGACGTTGGCCCAAATCAAATGTAATGTTGTTGTTTTTTTATTTAAATAATTTGCCATTACCTGGCGTGGCGCACCTGCTACTTGCTTATATGCCACAGCCACTTCACAGGGAATATAATAGGTAGTCAATAGAATAATAGTAATATTTTTAGAACATAATAATGATAGAGTCAGGGTTCAGTAGTGGCACACAATGCCATTATGTCACACATTCTAGCCCTCGTGGAATAATTTCCAACAGAGAGAGAGAGAGAAAATGTGTGTGTGTGTATCCTCAATCCAGTTTCCTGTTCACACAGTTAATCTTTACACCATTGCTAATTAGCCAGTCATGTGACATGGTAAAGTTGGACGAAGAGAAGAGACCAGACAAGGAATCAGTGGTTAAGGATAAACATCATAATTTACTGAGAAACAGTAGCCGCAGGATCACAGTACACTTGAAACAACAAACACTAAGTCTTGAAAACTCACTCAGGAAACAAACGCACACAGTAAACAATTCAAGCTTCTGCAAAGGACAACAGAAAACACACCTCTTAACAGGGAAATCATTATCACCTTGGGTCAGGTTCTCGTGTCTGGGCTTGTCGGACCGTGGTCTCAATACTCCATATCACAGAGTCCACAATGCAGGAGCTGTGGATGATGGGCCCAGAGTCCCTCTCCTCGTTAGAGGTATCGTGTTGGCGGGACAGGGCACCTGCTTTCTGATTCTTGGATCCCGGGCGATAGGCTAGTGTCAAATCAAACCTGTTAAAAAAACAGAGCCCACCTAGCCTGGCGAGCGTTCAACCTCTTGGCTTCTTGAATGGAGACCAAATTCCTAAGGGCCCACTTAACTGCCAAAAGCTCACAGTTGCCTACATCGTAGTTGCGTTCCGCTGGCGAGAACCACTTGGAGAGAAAGGCGCATGGGTGCAGTTTCTTGTCCTCTTCATTCTGCTGTGAAAGGACCACCCCTGCTCCGGTGTCCGAGGCGTCCACCTCTACTACAAAGGGCAGAGT
Source organism: Oncorhynchus mykiss (assembly GCF_013265735.2). Taxonomy (NCBI): domain Eukaryota; kingdom Metazoa; phylum Chordata; class Actinopteri; order Salmoniformes; family Salmonidae; genus Oncorhynchus; species Oncorhynchus mykiss. The sequence continues at coordinate 39,019,155 of NC_048590.1, forward strand.
AGGATCAGGATGAACGAGGATGGGTCCAGAGGTGAAACATCCCTTAAGCTCTATGAATGCCCTGTCAACCTCAGGAGTGTAGCAAAAACGGGTCTGGGACATTAAAACAATTATATAACCTTTATTTAACTAGGCAAGTCAGTTAAGAACAAATTCTTATTTACACTGACGGCCTACCCCGGCCAAACCCAGGCGACACTGGGCAAATTGACATGCGGGTTAGGAACGAGAGTGGCGCTGCCACTGCACCAAAGTTGCGTATAAAACACCTGTAAAAATTGTTTCACCCGAGGAACCGCTGGACCTGCTTGAGTGAGGTGGGATCGGGACAGTGGGCGACCGCCTCAACCTTTTTGGGGTCCATTTGGATGCCTGTGGTAGAGATAATGTGACCCAGGAAGGAAGCTTTGGACACGTGGAATTCACACTTCTCCATCTTGACATATAGTTGGCTCTGCAGGAGGCATCTCAGGACTTGGTGGACATGCATTATGTGTTCTGGAAGGGTTTTGGAGAAGATCAGGATATTTTTGAGGTAAACAAAGAGAAACCGACTCGAGTGTCATTGATCAATGCTTGAAAGACTGCCGGTGAGTTTGATAATCCAAAGGGCATGATTAAATACTCATAGTGTCCACTAGGGGTGTTAAAGGCAGTTTACCACTCATCTCCCTGATTCTCACCAGATTTTAAGGGTTGCGGAGGTCCAGTTTGGTGAAGAATTGGGCCAACTCCAAGACATCAGGGGCAGAGGTTAACGATTCTTGATAGTAATCCAGTTCAGCCCTCTGTAATCGATGCAAGCACGCAGGCCTCCATCCTTCTTACCCACGAAGAAGCCTGCACCAGCTAGGGATGTAGAGGGGGTGATGAAACCTGCCTCCAGCGACTCCCGGATGTAATTGTCCATGACTGCTGCTTCAGGGGTTGAGAGATAGTACAGACGGCCCTGGGTAGGTGTGGAGCCGGGTAGGAGTCCTATGGCACAGTCGTATGAACGATGTGGAAGAAGGGTGGAAGCTTGCCTCTTACTGCAGGCCTACGAGGAGGTTGAAGTATTCAGGAGGGAGAGCGGAGAAGTCGTGGACTTCAATGGATGCTGGAGGACATGGTGAGGCTCTTGGTGGGGGTCTTAGACATTTAGACTGGCAGTCCTTACCCCAGTCTAGTAGGTGTTTCCCGTGGACCAGGAGAATAGTGGGTTATGTAGTGCAAGGGGTACCCTAGGATAAGGGGGTTTCTAGGGAGCAGAAAACTAAGAGTCTGAGTGTTTCACCCCAGCCTGCAGTAGAATGGGCTTGGTCTGATATTCCACCTGACCGGAGCAAATGGGCCATCCATTGAGGGCTTGAATCTGCAGAGGGATGGGACACTTCACGCAGGTGATTGGTAATTATCTGGTGAAGTCCTGATCAATAAAATTACCTGTGGCCCCGGAGTCCACGAAGGCTTGATTCTGGTGCTGACGGTTGTCCCAGTGGAGGGTTGCGAGTAATGACAGACGGTGACTGAGAGGTAGCTGAACAGCTCGTCGGGGTCTCCCCTTGTCCTGGCGTTTCCCGTCAGCTCTGGACATATAGCACGGAGATGGCCGAGACCTCCGCAGTAGAGGCAGCAGCCATCGAAGATGCGCCTGTCACGCACCTGTGGACTCTGACGTGTGGGTCCCAGCTGCATGGGCTTCTCAATTCTGGGCTTGGGGGGCTTAAGGTGCTCAGGAAACCGAGATACTGGGGTGGAGTCAAAAAGGCGCTATCTCAAACATTCGAGGCGGTTGTCGATCCTGATTGACAGTATTATCAGGGACTCAAGGTCCTCTCCCAGTTCCTGATAGGCCATTTCATCCTTGGAGTTAGACAAACCCTGATGGAAAGCAGTTTCCAGGACCTCCATATTCCACACACTCTTGGAGGCAAGGTTGTGGAACTCAATGGCGAAGTCAGCAACTGGTCTGGCCCCTTGGCAGATGTTGAACAGTCGGCTGACCGCTTCTCTTCCGCCGACTGGGTGGTCGAAGACTTGTAACTCAGCAATGAAGGCTAATATGGAGCTGCAGGTTGGTGGCTGCTGTTCCCACACTGCCATTGCCCGCGCCAGGGCCTTGCCCGAGAGTAGAGAGATGATGTAGGCGATCATGGCCAATCGGTGTGGAACGAGGAGGACTGTAGCTCGAACACCAGAGAACACTGAATGAGGTAGAAACCCCTTACATGCTTCCAGGTGGCCGTCATACCGCTCGGGGGCTGGGATCTTGGGTACCCGGTGCAGGTTCCCTGGAGGAACTATGGCGACGTCTGTAGCACTGGGCGATGAGACTTGGACATTGGCCCCTCTTGGGTTGAGGTTGGACTGTGTTTGGAGGGAGTCAGTAAGTGCCTGGAGGGTCTCTGATATTTGGGAGAGTTGTTCTTGCTGCCGCCTCAGCAGTGCTCCTTGGTGGGTTACAACATTCTTGATCTGAGTGATCTCTGCTGGGTCCATGTTTGGTGCAGAAGCTTGCTGTGATGTGGCAAGGTTGGACCCAGGTGCAGAGAAGAGACCAGACGAGGAATCAGTGGTTAAGGATAAACATACTTTACTTTACTGAGAAACGGTAGCCGCAGGACCACAGTACACATGAAAAAACAACCAACACTAATTCTCAAAAACTCACTCAGGAAACAAACGCACACGGTAAACAATTCAAGCTTCTGCAAAGGACAACAGAAAACACACCTCTTTTAACAGGGAAATCATAATGAATAAATTGGACACACCAGAGTGTCGTTAATGTCTCTAGGACGGTCTCTGCTGCCCTCTGGTGACAGGTGGAACCATGACAAGTCATTGATATCTAGATACAGTTGAATGCAGTGATTTGGCAATCTGTTTATGCGTACTGTGTTTAACTAGTATTTAGTATGCTACACTACCTGTTATTGATAAATGCATCATTCCTATTTTTTCAGCACTCTGAAAGCCTCCTTTGATCAACTTAAAACACGTAAGTTTATCCTGTCTACTGCATCTTTCACAACAAAGCCCAATGACAGTTTACTAAAATAACTGTTTTCTTTGACAGAAATTGAAAACATTGGGAATCTGCATATCCAGCTATCCGGAATGTTACGGGAAGAGATCAAGAAGATGGAAATATTCAGAGAGCGGCAGAAAGAACAGAGGAAGAAGGTTTGAAATGTGTTATCGAGTGCTTATTTCATTTTGAAAATCCATTTTGAAAACCTGTATTTATGAGGTGCCAGTAAATTTCAACCATGTTGTTTATCCTCGTTCAGTTTGAGGGAATTATGGAGAAAGTTCAGAAGATGAAGGTGTCCTTATATAAGAAGACCATCGAGGTAGGCATACTATTTACTCAGGGAATTACATGCTTACTTAGTAAGTCAGCTTAAGTACAGAGTTACATACATAGAGGGTTACAGAACAGTCTGAAAGTGGGACTTTATCCACATGCTTAGAAAAAAAGGTATCTAGAATTTAAGGGTGCTTCGGATGTCCCCATAGGAGACAGGTGGCAGGTAGTCTAGCATTTAAAGGCATTGGGCCAGTAACTGAAAGGTCAGTGGTTTGAATCTCAGAGCAGACTAGGTGAAAAATCTGCCTACGTGCCCTTGAGCAAAGCACTTAACCATGATTGCTCCTGTAAGTCACTGAATAAGAGCATCTGCTAAATGACTTAAATGTAAAATGAGAATCCTTTCAAGAACCCTACGGTTTCCTGGTAGAACCCTTTTGGTTTCCACGTAGAACCCTTTCCACAGAGTGTTCTACATTGAACCCAAAAGGATTCCACCTGAAAACCAAAAGGGTTCTAGCTGGAACCAAAAAGGGTTCTCCTATGGGGACAGCCAAAGAACCCTTTTCTAGAGTGCAGTGTAAGAGTTCATACCCAGAAAAGAGGAAGGCTGACATTACACCCAGTAGACCTAGCTACCTCTCAGAGATGGGTGAGCTACCCAAGAGAGAACATACATCACAGTGCAATTCTGCAAGAGGAAGAGGGTAGGAAACAAAGTATAGACATACACACCCACACACCAACCACAGACTTTGGCCCTATTATAGTGGGGAACTGGTAGGATAACACAGGCCTTGAAAATGAACATTTTGGTCTGCATCAATACAGATCTCACCTCTCATAGTCCCACGATTTATGCTCAATTATAAACTGGGTGATTTGAGCCCTGATGGCTGGTATATCAACCCGTATACCACGGGTATGACAAAAACATATATTTTTTGTTGTCTAATTACGTTGGTAACCAGTTTATAAAATATGAATAAGGCACCTCGGGGGTTTGTGGTATATGGTCAATATATCACAGTTAAGGGGCTGTATTCCAGGCACTCCGCGTTGCATAGAGGTTAAGAACAGTCCTTAGCTGTGGTATATTGTTCACATATCACATCTCCTCGGGCCTTATTGCTCAAATATACATAAACTTGGGCCTATTTTTGTGAGTATCATTACAGTATCATACTTACACCCTGTAGAACATCCTGTATACAGTGCCTTCGGAAAGTAGAACCCTTGACTTCTAAAATTGATTAAATTGTTTTCTTTCCCTCATCAATCTACACACAATACCCCATAATGACAAACAATTATACGTTTTTTACACATTTTTGCAAATGTATTAAAAATAAAAAAACTGAAATATTACATTCACATAAGTATTTAGACCATTTACTCATTACTTTGTTGAAGAACCTTTGGCAGCGATTACAGCCTTGAGTATTCTTGGGTATGACGCTTGGCACACCAGTATTTGGGGAGTTTCTCCCATTCTTCTCAGCAGATCCTCTCAAGCTCTGTCAGGTTGGATGGGGAGTTTGAGTTTGAGTTTATTTATTTTTACAGGGACAGTGCACATTAATCAACGTTATAGTAAAAGTGTCGGTTTTAACCAGCCGGCTAATTACTCTGTCAAGTTGGATGGGGAGCGTCCCTGCACAGCTATTTTATGGTGTCTCCAGAGATGTTCGACTGGGTTCATGTCCGGGCTCTGGCTGGGCCACTCAAGGACATTCAGAGACTTGTCCCAAAGCCACTCCTGCGTTGTCTTGGCTGTGTGCTTAAGGTCGTTGTCTTGTTGGAAGGTGAACCTTCCCCCCAGTCCGAGGTCCTGAGCACTCTGGAGCAGGTTTTCATCAAGGCCTTTCTCCCCCGATTGGCTGGGCGGCCAGCTCTATGAAGAGTCTTAGTGTCCAAACTTCTTCCATTTAAGAATGACGGAGGCCACCATGTTCTTGGGGACCTTCAATATTGCAGAAATATTTTTGTACCCTTCCCCAGATCTGTGCCTCGACACAATCCTGTCTCAGAACTTTACAGACAATTCCTTCAACCTCATGGCTTGGTTTTTGCTCTGACATGCACTGTCAACTGTAGGATCTTATTTGACAGGTGTGTGCCTTTACATCTCATATCCAAACAATTTAATTTACTACAGGTGGACTCCAATCAAGTTGAAGAAACATCTCAAAGATGATCAGTGGAAACAGGATGCACCTGTGCTCAATTTAGAGTTTCATAGCAAAGGGTCTGAATAATGTTTTTTTATTTTAATACATTTGCAAAAAAATCTACAAACATGACTTCACTTTGTAATTATGGGGTATTGCGTGTAGATTGATGAGGATTACATTTTTTATTTAATCAATTTTAGAATAAGGATGTAACGCAACAAAATGTTGAAAAAGTCAAGGGGTCTGAATACTTTCCGAAGGCACTGTATAACCCTATTCTCTATGCGAGCAATTACATACCGAATAGATTAGCTACATCGTTAGGCTACTCTGTGGTGAGACAAGTGACACGAGCCAATGGCAGAGTGACATAATTGGAGCTAAAGTGGTGAAGACTGATTGTCCTGTACAAGAAACAACCAATCTGAAGCCAGAAATACATATTGACCTAAATGTTTGCTTAAACTGCTAAGTGAGGACAGCACCATTCACCATTTTGACATTGCATACAGTTGCATACAGTTTTACAGAGATCCAACATTGCTACTGTTTTATTTGATTGTTACATAAAACATGACACCACAGACCACTGTGGCTGCTTCAATGATGATTCCCTGAAAGTCTCTTCTGTCCATCTCCAGTCTAAGAAGTCCTATGAGCAGAAATGTAAAGAAGCAGACGAGGCAGAGCAGCTTGCAGCCACAACAACAAAACAGTCTGAGAAGGTAACACCAACTCCCCAAACCCTGGAACTATACAAACACACAGCCCCCAAGCAGTCTGAGAACGTATTGTAATCCCCCTACCTGGAATTACACACACACAGCCACAACACCAAACCAGTCTGAGACGGTAACACCACCTCCCCAAACCCTGGAACTATACAAACACACAGCCACAACACCAAACCAGTCTGAGAAGGTAACACCACTGCCAACCCTGCAATTATACACATGTAATACGCCTCGTTATTCAGTGCATTCAGAAAGTATTCAGACCCCTTCACTTTTTCCACATTTAGTTACGTATTCTAAAATTGATTAAATTATATTTCTAATTAATCAGTCTCTACACAATAACCCATAATGACAAAGCGAAAACAGGTTTTCATAAAATGTTTGCAAATGTATTAAAAATAAAAATAGAAATACCTTATTTACATAAGTATTCAGACCCTTTGCTATGAAACTCGAAATTGAGCACAGGTGCATCCTGTTTCCATTGATCATCCATTGAGATGTTCCAACAACTAGATTGGAGTTCACCTGTGGTAAATTCAATTGATTGATTGGACATGATTTGGAAAGGCACACACCTGTCTATATAAGGTCCCACAGTTGACAGTGTATGTCAGAGCAAAAACCAATCCATGAGGTCGAAGGAATTTTCCGTAGAGCTCTGAGACAGGATTGTGTCGAGGCACAGATCTGGGGAAGGGTACAAAAACATTTCTGCAGCATTGACTATCCCCAAGAACACAGTGGCCTCCATCATTCTTAAATGAAAGAAGTTTGGAACCACCAAGACTCTTCCTAGAACTGGCAGCCCAGTCAAACTGAGCAATCGGGGGAGAAAGGCCTTGGTCAGGGAGGTGACCAAGAACCCGATGATCATGCTGACAGAGCTCCAGAGTTTCTCTGTGGAGATGGGAGAACCAGCTCTGTAGCACTCCACCAAGCAGGCCTTTATGGTAGAGTGGCCAGGCGGAAGCCACTCCGCAGTAAAAGGCACATGACAGCCCATTTGGAGTTTGCCAAAAAGCCACCTAAAGGACTCTCAGACCATGAGAAACAAGATTCAACAAGATTCTCTGGTCTGATGAAACCAAAATTGAACTCTTTGGCCTGAATGCCAAGCGTCACATCCTACAATGGAGCAGGGTGGTGGCAGCATCATGCTATGGGGATGTTTTTCAGCGGCAGGGACTGGAAGACTAGTCGGGATCGAGAGAAAGATGAACGGAGCAAAGTATAGAGAGATACTTGATGATAACCTGCTCCAGAGTGCTCAGGACCTCAGACTGGGGCAAAGGTTCACCTTCAAACAGGACAACCCTAAACCCACAGCCAAGATAATGCAGGAGTGGCTTCGGGACAAGTCTCTGAATGTCCTTTAGTAGCCCAGCCAGAGCCCAGATTTGAACCCAATCGAACATCTCTGGAGAGACCTGGAAATAGCTGTACAGCGACGCTCCCCATCCAACCTGACAGAGCTTGAAAGGATCTGCAGAGAAGAATGGGAGAATCTCCCCAAATACAGGTGTGCCAAGCTTATAGCGTTATACCCAAGAAGACTCTGAGTCTGTGATCACTACCAAAGGTGCTGCAACAAAGTCCTGAGTAAAGGATCTGAATAGTAATGTAAATGTAATATTTCCATTTCTGTTTAATAAATACATTTGCAAAAAAAGTGTAAAAATGGGGTATTGTGTGTAGATTGATGACAGACAAAAAAACGATTTGATACATTTTAGAATAAGACTGTAACGTAACAAAATGTGGAAAAAGTCTAAATACTTTCCCGAATGCACTGTAGTTATTGTTGTGCTACTGCAACTCAATTTCTCAGTATCAGAGAAGGCTATGAAACAGTTCCCTTTGTCACTGTTTTCCTACTACAAGTAAAACAGTGGTATAGTGGAGGAAAACACAAGTAAACACAGTCTACCCACTGTTTTCCTACTACAAGTAAAACAGTGGTATAGTGGAGGAAAACACAAGTAAACACAGTCTACCCACTGTTTTCCTACTACGAGTAAAACAGTGGTATAGTGGAGGAAAACACAAGTAAACACAGTCTACCCACTGTTATCCTACTACAAGTAAAACAGTGGTATAGTGGAGGAAAAACAAACTGTTTTATTTTGCCCAACAGTTCATCCACCTTTGCAGAAAAATGCATTGAAAGAATAGGAAGTGTTACTTTTTTCACCACGACCAGCGAGCAGTTTACACATCTCTTTTTTATCTTCTTTTTTTTGTAAACTAGACTGATTCTGTGAGTCTATGAATTGGTTATAATGCAAGGCATGGAATTGAGTTATCTATTTATTAGAAATGCTTGTTCTGTGTGCGTTCTGAAAATGGAGGTCTGTAGAGGAACAGAGAGGAGAGTAAAGAGAACACATTCTGATATTTTCTTCTAAAGGAGAATTGACTCTTTTATTTTGATGTTTAGCAGTCCCGTTTTGATTCAGAGCATGACCAGTTCCTCTACTGCTGTCTTTCTCAGGTTCAACACAAGGCCAAGCAATGCAGACAAGCCGTCACTGAAGCAGGTCTGAATCATACCATACAATATACTGTACTTTTCTTTATTGGTGATAATATCAATGGATGAATGAATCAATGAATCTGTAAATCCATTACGAATTTATTATCATTGATCTGATTATTTAAAAAACATGTATTTATTATGGTAATCCAAGTAAAGAAGAGTGCTTAGGATGCAATAAATGTAAAGTATTCCCTAACCTCTCTTGTGCTCCACCTGTACAGAGAAACAATACATGTTGAACGTAGAGCAGCTGGAGAGAGTTCGTCAGGACTGGGAGGGAACACACAAGGGCACGTGTGAGGTTAGAGCTTCACATTGCACCCACCCACAACTGTTACTAGCCCAACTACGACCTCACACCACAGCACACCACGCCCCCTTCCGCAGTATGTCTGAGTAGGCCTATATTTCTCAGTATAACACCCCCCTGTGGCTTATGTACATACATCCAGAATAGACTACACTGTTAGAACAAAAAGGTACTATCTAGAACCTAAAAGGGTTCTTCGGTTTTCCCCATAGGAGAACCCTTTGAAGATGCCTTTTTGGTTCTAGGTAGAACCCTTTTGGGTTCCATGTAGAACCCTTTACACAGAAGGTTCTACACTGACCCAAAAAAAGGTTATCCTATGAGGTCAGCTGAAGAACCCTTTTAGGTTCTAGATAGCACCTTTTTGTTCTAACAGTGTAGTCTATGCCTCTTAAAGCACAATATTGAACGTTGCCGATTGAGCAGGTAAGCCTGATGATTCAGCTATTACAGTAGCTTGTAAAGCTATTTAGAGCCTGGTTGCGCCTGGTTAGCCTCCTTAATGTATGCAGTCGCTTTTGAGCCAGATTGTATACTTAACAAAAATATAAACGTAACATGCAACAATGTCATTTATTTTACGGAGTTACAGTTCATATGAGGAAATCAGTCAATTGAAATAAATGTATTAGACACTAATCTATGGAGTTCACATGACTGCGAATACAGATATGCATCTGTTGGTCACAGATATCTTTTAAAAAAATGGGCCTCATTATCTTGTCACGGTATTTTTGTGCATTCAAATTGCAATTTCATTCGTTGTCTGTAGCTTATTCCTGCCCATACCATAACCCCACCGCCACCATGAGGCACTCTGTTCACAACGTTGACATCAGCAAACCACTCGCCCTCATGACAGCATACACGTTGTGAGGCCGGTTGGACGTACTGCGTCCAACCGTGTGACAAAACTACATGTTTTAGAGTGGCCTTTTATTGTCCCCAACACAAAGTGCACCTATGTAATGGGCATGCTGTTTAATCAGCTTCTTGATATGCCACACCTGTCAGGTGGATGGATTATCTTGGCAAAGGAGAAATGCTCAGTAACAGGGATGTTAGCACATTTTTGCTCAAAATTAGAGAGAAATACGTTTTTTTGTGTGTTTGGAACATTTCTGGGATCTCATGAAACATGGGACCAACTCTTTACGTTACATTTATATTGTTGTTCAGTGTGTATATATAGGGATAGATGATTAAGGGTTTGTACTGTATGTGTGTCTCTGCTGTTCCAGGTGTTTCAGCAGCAGGAGGTGGACCGCATCACTATCCTGAGGTGTGTCCTCTGGGACCACTGTAATCACTTCTCTGTGCAATGTGTCAAAGACGACGAGGTGAGCTCAACAATGACCACACTTCAGACGATAGGCAAATGGATTATGGATGGGTCCATGAACTACTGTCTACATTAAACTCTATTAGTACCAGTACTACACTACCTAACATGCAATGTATCTGGTGATCAACCAAAATGGATCCTATTTGTCAACCAGAACAATTTTAAATCAATGAAGCCTCTTTGAAGACTGAGCATGAATATGAGAAATGTTTTTTTTGCAGTTTTATGAGGAGGTGAGGAATATTCTGGAGACGTGTGACATCACAGCAGATAACAACTGTTTCATAGAGATGAAGACAACAGGTTCAAGTCCACCAGGTAAAAGCTCACTGAATACAGGACAGAGCGTGAAGGGCCAGGGTTGCTGTCAACATTGGCACCAATGGCGAACACTTCTTAGAGTAATTGTAACGGGTTTGTACTGTGTGTCTCTGCTTTTCAAGTGTAACTTTTCCTCTGAATAACATTTGCCATTTTAAATATTATACGCCTATGCTTAATTTGTGTGGACTTCCTTCCTCTTCTCTCTAGACCCCGTTGTGTTTGAGAACTACTATGAGAGGGAGCCAACGGGTGACAACAACGGCAGTGCTCGCTTCGGAGGGGGAGGGGTCAGGAAAAGGTCAGTTAGCAGAACTTGGGACTCGTAGGGGCAGTTTCCTGAAGACTATCGAGGAGTAGGCTAAATTGTGTCCAGGAAACCACCCCATAGTGTTTCTGTGAAACAAGCTCAATCACTTTGTAACACTGGAATAACAGTTGAATGCATAGGAATTCTAATATGGACATTGTATCACTACATTCTCATAGTTATACATTATCAACAAATTCATATATATTTGAGAATGGAACATGAAAAATATTTGTGCAGATTCTCCAATCTTCTGCCACGAAACTCTGGTTCAAAGATGAGTATCAGTGAGGGTTCAACTTCCGAGCCAGCGGCGCCAACTGTTGGTCAAACAGTGCCTGAGAGTTCAGATGGAGTGTATGCATCCATACCTGGCTTCCAGTCTGCAGCTGCAGCTGCCCTGCCTGCAGTGACAACTGATGAGGATGATAATGATGATACCTTCATGGTGTTTTATGACTACTCTGCACAGGTGAAACCTGCACACACAGTTACAGGTGTCAAGTTACAGGTGAAACCTGCACACACAGTTACAGGTGTCAAGTTACAGGTGAAACCTGCACACACAGTTACAGGTGTCAAGTTACAGGTGAAACCTGCACACACAGTTACAGGTGTCAAGTTACAGGTGAAACCTGCACACACAGTTACAGGTGTCAAGTTACAGGTGAAACCGGCACACACAGTTACAGGTGTCAAGTTACAGGTGAAACCTGCACACACAGTTACAGGTGTCAAGTTACAGGTGAAACCTGCACACACAGTTACAGGTGTCAAGTTACAGGTGAAACCTGCACACACAGTTACAGGTGTCAAGTTACAGGTGTCAAGTTACAGGTGAAACCTGCACACACAGTTACAGGTGTCAAGTTACAGGTGAAACCTGCACACACAGTTACAGGTGTCAAGTTACAGGTGAAACCTGCACACATAGTTACAGGTGTCATGTTACAGGTGAAACCTGCATACACAGTTACGTGTCATGTAACCGTGTATGCATGTAACTAGTTGAGATATTGATGGATCATGTTTACATAAACTATTCCACTGATCTGTATTATACTGTATGTATGTACTGTATATGAACCATACAGTAATTCAAAGCCTCATACTTCTATTACTAACAATGTGTTCCCTGTGCTCCCAGGACCCATATGAGCTGTCAGTGTCTAAAGGGGATGTGGTGTTGGTGATAGAACAGAGTGAAGACGGCTGGTGGACAGTGGAGAGAAACGGACAGGTTGGGCTGGTACCTGGCTCCTACCTGGCCAAAGTCTAGATATAGTCACACACACATCCATGCATGGACACACACATATGCACGCGCACACACTCATGCACACAGGTACACGGATTCACACACACATACTCATGCACACTCACCCATACATACTGTAGTCTTCAAAACCTTACTATGAGGACCCCTTTCTGCTTCTTACTCAGATGTTCTGATCCTTCGTTCAAGACTTCGGAGTAACAGATTCTCCAGCAGTAGAGATGACTCACTGAACTGACTTGGAACATGAGTCATGACAGTGTGTTCCCCATGAACTATTAGGCTATGCTGCACCAGAGATTGTCAGTCTTTTCACCCAACAGGCCTACTGCATACATACAGTGATGTGAAAAAGTATTCGCCACCTTTCAGATTTTCTCTACTTTTGCAAATTTTTTATTCTGAATTTTATCAGATCTTCAACCAAAACCAAATATTAGATAAAGGGAACCTGAGTGAACACAATTGTATACTTATTTCATAAACAAAGTTATGCAACACCCAATGCCCATGTGTAAAAAAGTAATTGCCCCCTTACACTCAATAACTAGTTGTGCCACATTTAGCTGCAATAACTCCAACCGTTGTTGATCAATCTCTCACGTTGCTGTGGGGGAATTTTGTCCCCGTCTTCCATGCAGAACTGCTTTAACTCAGAGGCGTGTGGGTTTTCAAGCATGAACTTCTCGTTTCAAGACCTGCCACAACATCTCAATTGGGATTGGGTCTGGACTTTGACTAGGCCATTCCAAAAAACATTTGTTGCTTTTTTAGCTCTTTTCATGTAGACTTACAGATGGATGGCCTGACATTCTCCTGTAGAATTCTGATACAGACCAGAACTCATGGTTCCTTCTATTTAGTCAACTCGTCCAGGTCCTGAGGCAGCAAACCATCACACTACCACCACACTTGACCGTGGGTATAAGGTCCTTACTGTAGAATGCAGTGTTTGGATTTCGCTAGACATAATGGAACCCATTTCATCCAAAAAGTAATACTTTTGACCCATCTGTCCATAGAACATCAAATCAAATTTTATTTGTCACATACACATGGTTAGCAGATGTTAATGCGAGTGTAGCGAAATGCTTGTGCTTCTAGTTCTGACAATGCAGTAATAGAGTCTTGATGATCATGCATGTTCTTTTTTGCAAACTTGAATCAACTTTTTGGATGATGTGGATCACATTCTTTTTGTTTTGGAATGGCCTAGTCAAAGTCCAGACCTAATCCCAATTTTGATGTTGTGGCAGGACTTGAAACAAGCAGTTCATGCTTGAAAACCCACAAATGTCACTGAGTTAAAGCAGTACTGCATGCAAGAGTGGGCCAACATTCCTCCACAGCAATGTGAGATTGATCAACTACAGGAAGCATTTGGTTGCAGTCATTGTAGCTACAGGTGGCACAAACAGTTATTGAGTGTTGGGGGGCAATTACTTTTTCACACAGGGAAATTGGGTGTTGTACAATTTTATTAATTGAATAAGTAAAATAAATATTAATTTGTCGTCATTTGTAATCTCCAGCCCTTTAATCTAATATTAGGTTTTGGTTGAAGATCTGAAAACTTTCAGTATCAAAAACATGAAAAACTACAAATCAGAAAGGGGGCAAATACTTTTTCACAGCACTGTAGAGAATCTCAGATACCATACAGAAAACGAGTCAAACTTTCAACTGTATCAATTGTAAATATGTGTGTACACCAACCTGAGAAGTAATCTACAAGAAAGTAGAAGAGTATCTGAATCAAGACCAACAGCTGTAGTGTATTTTATACAGTGCCTTGCGAAAGTATTTGGCCCCCTTGAACTTTGCGACCTTTTGCCACATTTCAGGCTTCAAACATAAAGATATAAAACTGTATTTTTTTGTGAAGAATCAACAACAAGTGGGACACAATCATGAAGTGGAACGACATTTATTGGATATTTCAAACTTTTTTAACAAATCAAAAACTGAAAAATTGGGCGTGCAAAATTATTCAGCCCCTTTACTTTCAGTGCAGCAAACTCTCTCCAGAAGTTCAGTGAGGATCTCTGAATGATCCAATGTTGACCTAAATGACTAATGATGATAAATACAATCCACCTGTGTGTAATCAGGTCTCCGTATAAATGCACCTGCACTGTGATAGTCTCATAGGTCCGTTAAAAGCGCAGAGAGCATCATGAAGAACAAGGAACACACCAGGCAGGTCCGAGATACTGTTGTGAAGAAGTTTAAAGCCGGATTTGGATACAAAAAGATTTCCCAAGCTTCAAACATCCCAAGGAGCACTGTGCAAGCGATAATATTGAAATGGAAGGAGTATCAGACCACTGCAAATCTACCAAGACCTGGCCATCCCTCTAAACTTTCAGCTCATACAAGGAGAAGACTGATCAGAGATACAGCCAAGAGGCCCATGATCACTCTGGATGAACTGCAGAGATCTACAGCTGAGGTGGGAGACTCTGTCCATAGGACAACAATCAGTCGTATATTGCACAAATCTGGCCTTTATGGAAGAGTGGCAAGAAGAAAGCCATTTCTTAAAGATATCCATAAAAAGTGTTGTTTAAAGTTTGCCACAAGCCACCTGGGAGACACACCAAACATGTGGAAGAAGGTGCTCTGGTCAGATGAAACCAAAATTGAACTTTTTGGCAACATCACCCTGATCACACCATCCCCACTATCAAACATGGTGGTGGCAACATCATGGTTTGGGCCTGCTTTTCTTCAGCAGGGACAGGGAAGATGTTTAAAATTGATGGGAAGATGGATGGAGCCAAATACAGGACCATTCTGGAAGAAAACCTGATGGAGTCTGCAAAAGACCTGAGACTGGGACGGAGATTTGTCTTCCAACAAGACAATGATCCAAAACATAAAGCAAAATCTACAATGGAATGGTTCAAAAATAAACATATCCAGGTGTTAGAATGGCCAAGTCAAAGTCCAGACCTGAATCCAATCGAGAATCTGTGGAAAGAACTGAAAACTGCTGTTCACAAATGCTTTCCATCCAACCTCACTGAGCTCGAGCTGTTTTGCAAGGAGGAATGGGAAAAAATTTCAGTCTCTCGATGTGCAAAACTGATAGAGACATACCCCAAGCGACTTACAGCTGTAATCGCAGCAAAAGGTGGCGCTACTAATGATTAACTTAAGGGGGCTGAATAATTTTGCACGCCCAATTTTTCAGTTTTTGATTTGTTAAAAAAGTTTGAAATATCCAATAAATGTTGTTCCACTTCATGATTGTGTCCCACTTGTTGTTGATTCTTCACAAAAAAATACAGTTTTATATCTTTATGTTTGAAGCCTGAAATGTGGCAAAAGGTCGCAAAGTTCAAGGGGGCCGAATACTTTCGCAAGGCACTGTATATTATTTAGTATTTGATAAAATATGTCATGTTTACTTTGAAGTTTCCTTAGTTTGGATACATTGAATAGTGGTGCTTCAGTTCATCAGTGAACAATAAAACATGTTTTAGTTTAAATTTAGGTTTATTTCAATCAAAGTTCTTTCCTCTCCTCAATTTATTTACATGATTTTGTTTCACATTTTCTGCAATGCTACAAGTCCAAATATCAACTTCCGTTTGAAAAATAATACACAATGCCACAAAAACACAACAAAAGTGACTCCCTCAGTCACAGCCCCAATTCTTTGGTGGTTTACATCAAATTCCCAGGCAGGGTTGAATCTCAATTGTATTCCTCATGTCCTCCCTCCTCAGCTTCTCAATGCACAGCTCTGAGGTTTCTCCACTTGGATCTTCTCCTCCAATGCATTTTGTAAAAGGAGGCAAGGAGAGAGGACAAGGAATCAAGAAAATACAATTGAGATTCATCCCTTCCCTTTCATACTTGGTATTAGAATGTGTGTGTCAGAAAACACCTACATATGTACCAAGCTGTAACACAAAGCTCTATCTACACATGGGTCTTAGGTAACACTGGTAAAGTACCTCTACACTACATATGAATGGAGACTGGAGATGGGTTGACTGACTCACAATTTAGTGGTAAACTACAGGGTCCCTTATAGATAAAGGTACTTCTAATATTCACATTAAATATTCCTTAAATACTTCCAGAGCTCTAGTCATAGTGCAAAATGACACGAGAAAGGAGTACATTCCACATATTGCACTGAGCAGTAGTTCTCTTCTATAAAGAGCCCCTAATCATCCCTTGTGCCCCAAAAGGGAAAAGAAAATAGACAAGGCTATATTTCATGAGCAAAACAAAAACAACATCAATTCGCCATTTAACAACTTTGGCCTTAGGCGTTCCAGTGTCTAAAAAAACACATTTAAAATAAAAATACATTTACAAAGCATGTTCAATGAATAACTATTTTCACAGATCCCCCCCCCAATCGCCAGTGTATACCCAATAGTTATCCTGTGCAAGGTGTGCTTGAGCTTACTACTACTGAAAACTACAAATTGTGGACATGTCAGGTGAGGCTTCGTTTCTTTATTCTTATTGGTGGAGCCCTTGGTGCGGGCGGGGCCTGTGTACTCCTCATGCGTAGGTTGCTCCGGTGACCAGTAGCTCATAGGCCGGGTCGTGCCCCCTCCTGCACAGCACCACACAGGCACACAGCATCCCCAGCATCTACGGGTACAACAGTATGCATAGTTAGCATAATCATCATCGCTGCACCCAGAATAAAGTTTCACGTGCACTGGCCAGCTTCTCCGTCTTGTGAAAGACTAGAATTTCCAAGAGTCCTGCTCCTAGAGCAACATTAGTGCAGGGTTTCTGTCCCAGCCTTGTGCCGTGCCATGCCATCACGTGATTCGATTAACTGAAGAGAACTTGGTGTGTGAAGTGAAGTTCTTCGAATGAAGGAAAACAAAAAGGAGAACCAGAAGAATCATACCTACAAAAAAATGTTTAAAAAAAGCACAGGTCGAGGCACTCTAGTCTTCATTAACCGGGTACATTGAGCATTAATACCTGCACAATGTGACACATGCCTTCATCAGGGCTGGGTTTTAAATGCTCTTCCTACCTGGAGAATAAAAGCTATCTATATTAAAACCCACTAGAGTGCTTCAACCTCGAGTTTTCTACCACTTTACTCCTTTTTGGTGGATATGTTTCTACCCCATCCCAGAGGCAACCGTGGCTGTTTGGGATACCTGAAGCGTTCTACATTGTTATGACTCATGAGACTGCATTTGAACATCCATTTCATAATTACTATACATCCAGTTACTCCACAAATACAGCAAGTTATCCTCATAAGGAGAAGGGAAGTGACTGGTCAGCAGGACCCATGTTGCGATGTCCCCGTAAGGTAGTGTTGAAACATTGAAAAAGCAATTTGACACAATCAGGTCAGCTTCTCAGCAGCAGCAGCAGCCGACTAGGCTAGAGACTCCCACTGCAGGAGGACATTACTGCAGCTCTAGTTAACATGCACCTGGTACACATGGTTCAGATGTTATTACAGAAGGACTCAAATATGGGCCTAGGAACAGTGGGTTAACTGCCCTGTTCAGGGGCAGAACGACAGATTTTTACCTTGTCGGCTCGGGGATTCAATCTTGCAACCTTTCGGTTACAAGTCCAACACTCTAACCACTAGGCTACCTGCTTATATTGGTTTACCTGTATTGCAGCGAAGGTCAGAGCAGCCCAAATGACATACATCATGATTTCTTTCAGCTTTTTCACAACAAGAGCTTCACAGCCCTAGAGGAAAAAAGACAAATATTAAAAACATGTGTCTGTATGTCAGTATTTTCTTTAGGAAAGACATGTGCGAGTCGAATGTCCAATCAAATCAAATAGATTCCCATTTGAATGCCGTCATGTGTTAGGTAATGGTGTTCAGAGAGTCCCCACTGACAATTCATTGACACCACATGCAAGTGACTACAATAAATATGCAAGGAGAAATGAGGGCCTACGAAGTGAACGTTGGCTCCTTGCACAATATCCTGTTTCAGTGTTAATGAAAAAAAAAATCTGTGCCTCCATCCTTGGTACGGTAGCTAGTTAGCTAACTTGATTTGCACGGTATCCAGCATTTTTAAGCTACTTGACTAGGCATTAGATTAGGAGGAAGGAGGAATCGAAATATTCCTCCTTGGTGGACTTGTATGACGTCTGTAAATTCTCTTTAAAATACAGTGAACACTTTTCAGACTCACTGGCACAGGAAACCTTGTGGGCCGGTACCAGTTGATACAATACTGTAAGTTCGCTAGTGTGAGCGCAATCTCAAGACAGACAGGCATAGCAGAGAGATGATGCGATTGAAAGACAATCTGAACCAATCACCATGCATAGCCAATGGGATTTGTAATAAATGCCATTTAGCTGACACTTTTATCCAACGTGACTTACAGTCATGCGTGCATACATTTTATGTTGGTGTGGTCCTGGGATTCAAACCCACTACCCTGGCGTTACAAGCGCCATGCTCTACCAACTGAGCTACAAAGGTCCATTTATAGACCATATTTATTTTCATTGGGCTATTTACCAGCTAAAGGAAACTCTTGGGTGTGCGTGTTCTCTCTTACCTCTGGGTAGAGGTCACCAGGCCGGCTCATGGTTCCAGTACAGTTGCTGATGTTGGGTTTACAGCAGCTGACTGGAACACTGTTGTTTCTGGACTCCTTGAACCAGTGAGTATTCCTCCAGTCAGAGTAGTTGTGAATGCCACAGCAGTGGAGCTATGACGGGGGAGAGGGTAGGAGAGAGATGGGGAGAGAGAGAGAGACTGCTGCAGGCACCTGCAAACTCACCTATAGTCATTTTTTTTTTTTAACATGTCAGGAGAAATAAATCCAGTGGTGTTGTTCTCACCTGTCTCTGCACATAGTCGATGGCTCGGCTGGGGGCATCTGTGTTGGTGCCATTGTATTCATCATACACCTTCTGAATGGAGTGGTTCACCTGATCTTCCACCTGAGTACAAGCAACAATGTCAATTTCATCTGTGCAAGAATTGTAACATTCATATTAAATTCTAACAAACTGCATTCCCATTCACCCTTTTCTATTGCTTTTGTGTGATAAGACACTAGACAGTAGGCCAATACTAACCCTAGCTCTGTAGATATAACCAATAACAACCACAACAACTTCTGTGACAAACACCAGCAGGAGAATGACAGCAAACTGCAAAGAGAAGAGATATGATCAATTCAATATCTAGTCCAAATATAAGAAATTACATTTACTTGCATTATACAAATTACATTTGTATCCATGTGCTTTTCAATACTTACAGCTGTTAGTCCGCAGGAGCTTTCCCGTATTGTGGCACAGCATCCAATCAGCCCAATGATAAACAGCAGAGTCCCGACTGCTATTATAATGGACGCTGGGATCAAGGTGTACACATCCTCAAAGAAGTGGTCATAGTCATCATATGTGATGAACACATAGGCTCCAATGTAACACAGAATTCCAGCTGCAGCCTAGAGAGGGAGACAGAGCAAGAGAAAGAGTGTGGGTCAGGCATGTAACAGCCAACATTTTTTTTGCTTATCAGAAAGAAAACCCAATATTTTGTGCAGACTGAGACATTGTTTTAACAAACACACATAAAGCTATGTTGGTATGTGGTCACTGGCTAGCTGCTGGTGTGTAGCAAGGGTATCCTCAGTTTCACTTTAAAAACTTTCACAAAATATACCCTTGCAATAACTTGTCTAAATTCATGGACTTATTAAGAGGACATATGCCATTTTTGTGATAAAGTGTGACTGAAGTTATTTTGGAGTGAGTCAAGTAATTAAAAAAATGTTTTTCATTAATATCACCCATGTATTTAGAATGATTATGTAATATGTTATTATTCAAGTAAAAACAAAACTACTTGAAATCTGTCCTTAAATGGAATATATTTTTTACTTGAAATCCAATATTTAATCAAATATCTACAATTAGTCAATATAAAAAAAAAACAACAACTATGTATTCTTACAACAATTGCAACCCCTGCCATTCTATTTTTATTAGAGGTACTTTTAACTGTTGTCACTGGCAATTCATGTATAGGGATTTCTATTTATTGTTTTTGTTTATTTTACTTTAATGCTATTTTATGTTTCTTCAGAGAAAAATACATGTGATGTCCTATGTTTTTTGCTATTATATTGCAATAGGAAATGCGTGTTTTTTTTTTTAAGGGAATCCTCAGTTATGTAAAGTTAAGCTAAGTGAACATTGCAGCACACTGTATTACCAAGCACTATCAGATTGCTAGCCGGACTCCTTGCTCGGGCCAAACTCTACGCCCGTTTGTTTCTTCTCAGTAATTAAAGTACACTGCTCAAAAAAATAAAGGGAACACTTAAACAACACAATGTAACTCCAAGTCAATCACACTTCTGTGAAATCAAACTGTCCACTTAGGAAGCAACACTGATTGACAATACATTTCACATGCTGTTGTGCAAATGGTATAGACAACAGTTGGAAATTATAGGCAATTAGCAAGACGGTCCTGCAGGTGATAACCACAGACCACTTCTCAGTTCCTATGCTTCCTGGCTGATGTTTTGGTCACTTTTGAATGCTGGCGGTGCTTTCACTCTAGTGGTAGCATGAGACGGAGTCTACAACCCACACAAGTGGCTCAGGTAGTGCAGCTCATCCAGGATGGCACATCAATGCGAGCTGTGGCAAGAAGGTTTGCTGTGTCTGTCAGCGTAGTGTCCAGGGCATGGAGGCGCTACCAGGAGACAGGCCAGTACATCAGGAGACGTGGAGGAGGCCGTAGGAGGGCAACAACCTAGCAGCAGGACCGCTACCTCTGCCTTTGTGCAAGGAGGAGCAGGAGGAGCACTGCCAGAGCCCTGCAAAATGACATCCAGCAGGCCACAAATGTGCATGTGTCTGCTCAAACGGTCAGAAACAGACTCCATGAGGGTGGTATGAGGGCCCGACGTCCACAGGTGGGGGTTGTGCTTACAGCCCAACACCGTGCAGGACGTTTGGCATTCGCCAGAGAACACCAAGATTGGCAAATTCGCCACTGGTGCCCTGTGCTCTTCACAGATGAAAGCAGGTTCACACTGAGCACATGTGACAGACGTGACAGTCTGGAGACGCCGTGGAGAACGTTCTGCTGCCTGCAACATCCTCCAGTATGACCGGTTTGGCGGTGGGTCAGTCATGGTGTGGGGTGGCATTTCTTTGGAGAGCCGCACAGCCCTCCATGTGCTCGCCAGAGGTAGCCTGACTGCCATTAGGTACCGAGATGAGATCCTCAGACCCCTTGTGAGACCATATGCTGGCGCGGTTGGCCCTGGGTTCCTCCTAATGCAAGACAATGCTAGACCTCATGTGGCTGGAGTGTGTCAGCAATTCCTGCAAGAGGAAGGCATTGATGCTATGGACTGGCCCGCCCGTTCCCCAGACCTGAATCCAATCGAGCACATCTAGGACATCATGTCTCGCTCCATCCACCAACACCACAGACTGTCCAGGAGTTGGCGGATGCTTTAGTCAGGAGCATGCCCAGGCGTTGTAGGGAGGTCATACAGGCACGTGGAGGCCACACACTACTGAGCCTCATTTGGACTTGTTTTAAGGACATTACATCAAAGTTGGATCAGCCTGTAGTGTGGTTTTCCACTTTCCTTTTGAGTGTGACTCCAAAACCAGACCTCCATGGGTTGATAAATTTGATTTCCATTGATCATTTTTGTGTGATTTTGTTGTCAGCACATTCAACTATGTAAAGAAAAAAGTATTTAATAAGAATATTTAATTCATTCAGATCTAGGATGTTATTTTAGTGTTCCCTTAATTGTTTTGACAGTGTATATATCGAACGACATAGCAGCGTAATAATTTAGTGTGAGTCGTCAGGCTACTATCAGATGAGATTGGGTGAGAGGTTAGGCCTAAACAATATGAAATACTAACTTGTGAAAACACTGATACTGCAAAGAAATGTCGGGGACATCGGCGCATGGCGGCTAGGCGTTAGCTAGCAAGCTAGCTAGGTTTCTCACAGTGATACCAAAGATGTTTTTCCATTGTTCTCTGTGGTGATACGTTTTCTGCTAAACTGACTCGCACAAACTACAATCGTGCATATAGTCTTACCCACTGTTATGCAGTATTTAATTCAATCTCGCTGGTTTTCATGCAACAAATTGCAGCATTAAATGTCAGACGGTTAGCTAGCTAAAAGCGAGAGGTAACAACAATGGCAAATGCCTGTCCGGCGTTAGCCAGCAGATCCGACACGCTTGCTCACAGCTGCATTAGTCTCTGACACCGCGAAGCCGGCGCGAGATATAACTCGTTAAATGTACTTTAATCCAGGGATGAGAAATGCGTTGTACTCCGAATTGTCCCATTTCCCAACTGTTACACTGAGAATATTGTATATTTAAAACTAGTAGTCGTTCAGACGTTTTCTTCCTCATGTTAGTTAGCATGTGGCAACAGCAGCCATTTATGGAAAGTGTCTTATACACAGGAATGCTGTCCTACCCACCAACGGGTCGGATCTGCTGGCTACCTGTCCTTGTTCTACCCGTGCTTGCAATAACAGCAAAAGCATACATTTCAGAAATAATGTATATTTTAATAAACAAACTAGACAAGTTGGTTGGAAAGCTCCACATATTCATTTTGTAGAGAATTAACGTGAGCTAGCTAATGTTAGCAGACGCCTCCCTTTGCTGCAACTAACGTTAGCAATTTCTGTTGCGTACTGTAATTAATCCCAACCTTGACTACCTAGCGTCAAATACATGTTTTGAAACAAGTTCGTGATATTTTACCCAGAATATTAGATTCAGAAACACCAGGACGGTCTTTGATGAAGTAATCCCACACTGGCCCATGGTTGCGCTGGAATCCAAATATGTTACTGTAATTTCGGATGGATCATGGATGTTGTTATGATAATAAAATGGCTGTCCTGTCCGTTCTTATTATACCTCAGTGCAGTGGTAGGTTCTGCCCCACTACCTTCTTCTACAAAATCGCCAAAAGAGCGGATATGTCACGTGTGCAGATGAGATCATCAAAACAACCCGACGGTAAACTTCTTCTTCTGTGGTGTTTATCGGCAGATGGCATCCACTGTTATGGGTCATTACTGCCACCTACTGTACTGAAGTGTGAGCTAGAGGGAGAGGAATCCTACATAAATCCTACCTGCCAGCCCTGTTTCTCCTATAAAAATATAAACAATTATACTGTATTTAATGTTTTTTTTAAATGATGCTGACAGAGATGGCTGCCTCGCTTCTAGTCCTTAGAAAATATTGCAATATTTAGTTTTTTATGTATTATTTCTTACATTGTTAGCTCAGAAAATCTTAAGTGTTATTACAAATAGCCGGGAAGAACTATAAGATATCAGAGCTGCATCAATTTACCAGCACTAGGACCAGGAATACAACTTTCCCGAAGCGGATCCTTTGTCCGAACTACCCAGGGAATTGTGGGGGGGTGTTTCATGATTAACGACTCATGGTGTAATTGTAACAACATACAGGAATTCAAGTCCTTTTGTTCACCTGACCTAGAATTCCTCATAATCAAATGCTGACTGTATTATCTCCCAAGAGAATTCTCCTCGTTATTGTCAAAGCAGTGTATATCTCCCCTCAAGCCGATACCACGACGGTCCTCAAGGAACTTCACTGGACTTTATGCAAACTGGAAACCATATATCCTGAGGCTGCATTTATTGTAGCTGGGGATTTTAACAAAGAAAATTTGAGAACAAGGCTTCCTAAATTCTATCAGCATATTGACTGTAGTACTCGAGCTGGCAAAACTCTGGATCACTGCTACTCTAACTTCCACAATGTATACAAGGCCCTCCCCCGCCCTCCTTTTGGCAAATCTGACCACGACTCCATTTTGCTGCTCCCTTTCCCTTCCTTTAGGCAAAAACTCAAACAGGATGTACCTGTGTTAAGAACTATTCAACGCTGGTCTGACCAATCAGAATCTACGCTTCAAGATTGTTTTGCTCATGGGACATGTTCCGGGTGGCCTCAGAATAATATCAACGTATACGCTGATTCGGTGAGTGAGTTCATAAGGAAGTGTATATAAGATGTTGTACCCACTGTGACTATTAAAACCTACCCTAACCAGAAACTGTGGATAGATGGTGGAATTCACGCAAAACTGAAAGCACGAACCACTACATTTAACCATGACTGGTATTAAAGCCGAAAACAAACAGTGTAGTTATTCCCTCCACAGGGTAATCGAGAAACGAAACACCTTTGCCCACTTTGAGGATAATACAGTGCCACTGACGCGGCCCGCTATCAAGGACTGTGGGCTCTGCTTCTCGGTGGCCAACGTGAGTAAGACATTTAAACGTGTTAACCCTCGCAAGGCTGCCGCCCCAGATGGCATGACTAGCCACGTCCTCAGAGCATGTGCAGACCAGCTGGCTGGTGTGTTTACGGACATATTCAATCTCTCCCTATCCCAGTCTGCTGTCCCCACATGCTTCAAGATGCCCACCATTGTTCCTGTACCCAAGTAGGCAAAGGTAACTGAACTAAATCACTATCGCCCCGTAGCACTCACTTCTGCCATTATGAAGTGCTTTGAGAGGCTAGTCAAGGATCATATCACCTCCACCTTACCTGTCACCCTAGACCCACTTCAATTTCCATACCGCCCCAATAGGTCCACTGATGATGGAATTACCATAACACTGCACACTGCCCTAACCCATTTGGACAAGAGGAATACCTATGTAAGAAAGCTGTTCATTGACTATAGCTCAGCATTCAACACCATAGTACCCTCCAAGCTCATCATTAAGCTAGAGGCCCTGGGTCTCAACCCTGCCCTGTGCAATTGGGTCCTGGACTTCCTGACGGGCCGCACCCAGGTGGTGAAGGTAGGAAACAACATCTCCACTTCACTGATCCTCAACACTGGGGCCCCACAAGGGTGTGTGCTCAGCCCCCTCCTTACTCCCTGCTCACCAATGACTGCGTTGCCATGCACGCCTCCAACTCAATCATCAAGTTTGCAGATGACACAACAGTACTAGGCTTGATTACCAACAATGACGAGACAGCCTACAGGGAGGAGGTGAGGACACTCAGAGTAGTGGAGAAGGTTGAACGTTTCAAGTTCCTTGGCGTGCACATCACGGACAAACTGAAGTGTACACCCACACAGACAGTGTGGTAAGGAAGGCGCAACAGTGCCTCTTCATCTACTGCCTACATACAGAGTTGAAATCGTTGGCCACTTTAATAAATGGATCACTAGTCACTTCAATAATGTTTACATATCTTGCATTACTTACATTACTCATATCTCATATGTATATACTGTATTTTATACCATCTATTGCATCTTGCCTATGCCGCTCTGTCATTGCTCATCCTTATATTTATACACTGTATGTACAGTTGAAGTTAGAAGTTTACATACACCTTAGCCGCATACATTTAAACTCAGTTTTTCACAATTCCTGATATTTAATCCTAGTAAAAATTCCCTGTCTTGGTTCAGTTAGGATCACCACTTTATTTAAGACTGTGAAATGTCAGAATAATAGTAGAGTGAATTATTTATTTCAGCTGTTATTTCTTTTATCACATTCCCAGTGGGTCAGAAGTTTACATACACTCAATTAGTATTTGGTAGCATTGCCTTTAAATTGTTTAACTTGGGTCAAACGTTTTGGGTAGCTTTCCACAAGCTTCCAACATTAAGTTGTGTGAATTTTGGACCATTCCTCCTGACAGAGCTGGTGTAACTGAGTCAGGATTCTAGGCCTCATTGCTTGCACACGCTTTTTCAGTACTGCCCACACATTTTCTATAGGATTGAGGTCAGGGCTTTGTGATGGCCACTCCAATACCTTGACTTTGTTGTCCTTAAGCCATTTTTCCACAACTTTGAAAGGATGCTTGGGGTCATTGTTCATTTGGAAGACCCATTTACGATCAAGTTTTAACTTCATGACTGATGTCTTGTGTTGTTGCTTCAATATATCCACATAATTTTCCATCCTCATGATGCCATCTATTTTGTGAAGTGCACCAGTCCCTCCTGCAGCAAAGCACCCCCACAACATGATGCTGCCACCCCGTGCTTCACGGTTGGGATGGTGTAATTCCGCTTGCAAACCTCCCCCTTTTCCTCCAAACATAACGATGGATGATCATTATGGCCAAACAGTTCTATTTTTGTTTCATCAGACCAGAGGACATTTCTCCATAAAGTACGATCATTGTCCCCATGTGCAGTTGCAAACCGTAGTCTGGCATTTTTAATGACGGTTTTGGAGCAGTGGCTTCTTCCTTGCTGAGCGGCTTTTCAGGTTATGTCAATATAGGACTCGTTTTACTGTGGATATAGATACTTTTGTACCTGTTTCCT
The DNA here is from genome assembly GCF_013265735.2 of Oncorhynchus mykiss. Classification (NCBI taxonomy): domain Eukaryota; kingdom Metazoa; phylum Chordata; class Actinopteri; order Salmoniformes; family Salmonidae; genus Oncorhynchus; species Oncorhynchus mykiss. The sequence continues at coordinate 39,045,832 of NC_048590.1, forward strand.
CCAGCATCTTCACAAGGTACTTTGCTGTTGTTCTTCGATTGATTTGCACTTTTCGCACCAAAGTACATTAATCTCTTGGAGACAGAACGTGTCTCCTTTCTGAGCGGTATGACAGCTGCATGGTCCCATGGTGTTTATACTTGCGCACTATTGTTTGTACAGATGAACGTGGTACCTTCAGGCGTTTGGAAATTGCTCCCAAGGATGAACCAGACTTGTGGAGGTCTACAATTTTGTTGATTTTCCCATGATGTCAAGCAAAGAGGCACTGTGTTTGAAGGTAGGCCTTGAAATACATCCACAGGTACACCTCCAACTGACTCAAATTATGTCAATTAGCCTATCAGAAGCTTCTAAAGCCATGAAATCCTTTTCTGGAATTTTCCAAGCTGTTTAAAGGCACAGTCAACTTAGTGTATGTAAACTTCTGACCCACTGGAATTGTGATACAGTGAATTATAAGTGAAATAATCTGTAAACAATTTTTTGAAAAATTAGTTGTGTCATGCACAAAGAAGATGTCCTAACCAACTTGCCAAAACTATAGTTTGTTAACAAGAATTTTGTGGAGTGTTTAAAAAACGAGTTTTAATGACTCCAACCTAAGTGTATGTAAACTTCCGACTTCAACTGTATTTATTCTTAGTCTATTACAGATGGAATCAATACAACATACATGGTCCTCAGTGAGGAATACACAGCCCCCCATTCCATCCCTGTCAGACAGCGCATCACATTTAGCACCTTCTTACACTTTCCCACCACTCTCTCAATGTGTTCTGCCCAGGTCAGTCTAATGTCAAAGTATGCCCCAAGGAACCTAAAGACCCCCACACTCTCCAGTTCTCTCCCGTACAACCTCAGGCGTGCCTCATCTACCACTTTCCTCCTGGTAAAGAACATTGTCTGAGCTTTCTCTACAGAGAACCTGAATCCCCACATTAATGCCCACTGCTCTACCTCATCAATTTCTTCATGTACTTCCTGACTATGTATGGTACATATCTTCCCCTCTTCCATAAGGCCCCATCATCTGCAAATAAAGACCTCCCAATATCCAGCAGTACCTGCAGACAGTAAACTGTTGGAAACTGTAACATTATGAATTGATACAATGTATAACTTGTTTTGTTAAAATAGATTACAGATTAGTTTCAATTAACTCCAACAATAGCTTTTAATTATCAAAAATATATCAATCAAACACAAAATATGAGACACACATACACACAGACTGTACATAGTACACACATACAAGGCCTATACTAATAGCTACCATAAATGAGGGTTTAAAAACTGATAGGCAGTGAGTAAGCAGTAAAAGATTAGATCATACCAGAAGGTGGCAGTATAACCCCTCAGTTGTTAGCTTTGACTTGCATCAATTGATTTCATTCAAATTGTCCAGGCATATGCTATAATCTTTGTTTTACAAACATACATTTGAACCGGGAACAATTGTTGTTATATTGGAATCCGTCTACTCATCATACTGGTGTCGTAAACAGAAGTGTAATGATTCCTTCTCTCTCACCATCAGCATTGCAATGGCTTGACCTGTTCCTTCAGTATAATTTTATTGTGAGGGTAATTTAAACCATTCAGAAGACGGTTAACACACACTAACAAGTTTAGGTTGTTTGTGGTGCTGGGAGTTACTGCCCCAAAATACATTTAAACCACTTCATATCTCCCTGTAAATTTAGAAACATCTTCCAACCCAACGTTGCAAAATGATGATTTCCTCAAAACAACTCCAAAAGCAAATTAAATTGGCTTCATACATGATATCTTGAGTCATCTATATGAATGTGATATCTGTGTCACTATCAAATGATATAAGGACATGGTTTACTTTCTTCATAAAGAAGCTGTCCACCCAATCAACATTAGTGAGTTCATGAGAGCAAATGACTGCTTCCTCGGCTGTCTGTCTGCCTGTTGCCCTCCTCATCATTAACCTGGTTAATATCCTATCAGCCTCCAGCTAGACATGTCAGCAGATGTGTATGTGACTGTCAGAGGAGACAGATCACTGTGTATCTTCTACCACGCAAGGAAGGCAAAACTGGGATTTGTGTTTTGGAGTGAGTGGGAAGCAAGGAAAGGCCATTGAGATGATAAATTCAATCTCTCTTCCCCAAGAAGAGGAGCATATGTCAGTGGAGATCTAGTGTTGGGGGCCGGCGGGCTGGACTAGCACGTCATACTCTAACTGGGGATGCCACCTACTACTTATTTTACCTGTGGAACCGCTTGAAAAATGTCGGCAGTCAGACGTCTACAGTGGGTGGTCAAAACACAGCGTGCGCAGACAAACCCTAGATCCATATTCGGTGCGATGTGTGCGAGCTATTAGTCACGGAAAGACAATTACGTTTCAATTTAATCAACTGTACATTACGAAATACAATTAAGACTATGATATGATGTGCTACACTGTAGCCTATACATGGGTGGGTGTTACCTCATCTGACCATTCAAACTGTTGATTGTTTGTTTATTTATTTACTGTATCTACAAATTACATCATGATGACCCTTTGAGATTTAGCATATCATTCTGAAGAGACAGCCTAATTAAATGTAAAAGCATTTCCCCAGAGGTGTCATGCATGTACATAGGCTAGTTGAGGGGCCACTGATTATAGCCAAATTCAATATCGCAGAATGAATGCTGTGTAGGAGAATGTATTCCTCCTACTCCATACTGACATACTGACGGTGTATCTGGGAGCTATGCAAGGCTAATAATAATAACACTATGCAACACATGTTACCATGCATAATATGGTAATATTAATGTGTAACCTTCATGTATAAAATATATTATGTATACTTGTGTGTCATATATTTAAGCAATAAGGCCTGAGAAGGTGTGGTATATGGCCAATATACTACGGCTAAGGGCTGTTCTTATGCACGTCACAACGTGTCTGGATACAGCCCTTAGCCATGGTATATTGGCCACACCACAAACCCTGAGGTGCCTTATTGCTATTATAAACTGATTACCAAAGTAATTAGAGCAGTAAAAATAAATGTTTTGTCATACCCGCAGTATACAGTATATGGTCTGATATACCACAGGTGTCAGCCAATCAGCATTCAGGGCTCAAACCACCCAGTTTATAAACAGTAATTACAGCTGGGAAACTTTAATCAGAAAACATTTGAAGAGGAGCAATCATAAATCAACCACACGAGACAACAATGTGAGAAGAGGTGTTAGTGTATTAGAACTACACAGCTGTAAGTAATCAAGACCCAGAGTGACAAATACATTCATGCTGTGTGAACAGAACACAAGGACAATACCTAATACACTTAATTAAAAAACATCCTAATCTAATCAATCATCTAACCTCTAACCTGACCTCTAACCTATTATACGGAGACCTCTTTTGACTGGATTGTAGGAATGCTTTTCAGACAGTGGGTGCTAAGGATATGGCATTTATTTGTGACATAGGTCACCTAACATAATGTTCAAGTGAGTTCAAACATCAGACAGTACAGACCAGGGTAGGGGTCTATTCCATTTCAATTCCAGTCAATTCAGGAAATAAGCTGAAATTCCCATTTGAATGCTTTTCAATTAGAAAAATATAGAATTTAAATTTGGTTTACTTTCTGAATTGACTGGAATGTAAATGGAATTGACCCCAACCCTGGTTACAGAGCAGTGGAGACATAACTGATGAATACAGAGGCAAAACAATAGAACATCAGACTTCAGACATGAGGGAGGAGTCAGACAGGTGAGGACACAAAGACATCAGAGAGAACGCCATTGGGTTATTTAAAAGGAATCCTAAACAGGTGTGTTCTCAGCTGTGTTTTTGAGCGTGAACAGAACGTTTGAAGTGGGTCTGAACTGAAGTGGCAGATGTATGGTGGGAGTGAGCAGACCCTGGGTGCAGACCTTACTGAATGATCAAGCACCCATAGTGTGAGATGGGGAAATGTGGCTATTGGCCACCATTTGTTCCTAACATCTACATGTATTAGATGTTGTGTGCGGTAAATGTCCATAAAACTACTTAAACCCCACACTGTCAGTTTACAGGAACCTGGATAGAGCCCCCACTTGTCACAAACCGGCTCGAAGTCCATAACAAAAAGGAAGACAATGTGGAGATAAGGAATAGGAAACATATTTATTAACTGAAGTAACGTAAATACAATTAACAATTGTGTGTGTAGTCAGTAATCAGTAGTGTAAGTGAGTGGTTGTGTGCATAAATGTGATAATGAGGGGTTTTGAACGGTGCCAAAGCAAACAAACAAACAAAACAGCCACAACCAAACTCTATCAGTGTGTCTGCATGGAGAGAGTCTCCTCAATGAATGGGGAAGAGGTGTATTTATCCCGGGACACACCCGGGCCCAGGTGTGTCCCATGTTGCTAACGACCCTCCCAGCTCCACCCGCCAACATCCTAATAAGGAAAACAAGAGCAAAGAGAAAGAATACGGCAGACAGAGTGGGAGGGTCATCACACAGTGTTCTGCCATGGCCAGCAAAGAGCCCGGATCTTAATCCAATTGTGCACGTCTGGGACCTGTTGGATCGGAGGGTGAGGACTAGGGCCATTCTCCCCAGAAATGTCTGGGAACTTGCAGGTGCCTTGGTGGAAGAGTGGGGTAACATCTCACAGCAAGAACTGGCAAATCTGGTGCAGTCCAGAGATGCACTGCAGTACTTAATGCAGCTAGCTGGTGGCCACACCAGATACTGACTGTTACTTTTGATTTTGAACCCCCCTTTGTTCAGGGACACATTATTCCATTTCTGTTAGTCACATGTCTGTGGAACTTGTTTAGTTTATGTCTCAGTTGTTGAATCTTGTTATGTTCATACAAATATATACACATGTTAAGTTTGCTGAAAATAAACGCAGTTGACAGTGAGAGGATGTTTATTTTTTTGCTGAGTTTACATTGAATCAGCCTTCATATGTACAGTGTAAGCCCTGTTTGTTTGTGAACGATGTATCTGTTACCAAAGTTGAATATATTACATGTCAACGGGCCACACTCTAGTAAATGTTTCATTATAGACGTATAGGGTTTCAGTCAAGTAAGCTACACAGAACAAATAACAGTTTGGAAAAATGTGATACCCTGCCTACAGGAACTGTCATGACTGGCAGAACATATTGGTAAATGTCATTGAAATACAGTGGGCTAATGTTATTGATTAAGTTTATAATACAATGGATTGTCTCTGGGTAATAAAGGTGAAATATATTACATTGCCATTATAGATTGAGAAGGCCAGAGATCATCCCTTCATGCAAAAAAAGGCAGATAATAAAAAATGAGTTGGATAATAAGAGATTGAATACTTAGAGACTGGACGATACTGAGAGAAATGGTGAATGTGAGTACCACATAGATTTTTTTCAGTTTGAAGACAAGATTTAAACATTAAATCATGAATATACATTATTTATGTAAGGCGCCCACATGTAGTGTTTATGTAAGTAAGTGTTGCTTGCTTCAACTTGGTTTTTAGTACACACTTGTTATATTTCCTCGCATAAAAAGCAAGTTAGTTTCTCTCACTCACGCTGTGAGTACAATCTGTTGATTTCTCAGTCCTGCTATAGCCTGAGGAAAAGTGAAGCTTCTCTTCCCTGGCTGACTAAAGTAATCTGGTATAGGCCCCTATGGAATATCAGTCAATATCAGTGTTAAAGGGGGCAGAAACTGACAGAATTAATATCTATCCACTTGTACTGTTTTGTGCATTTTTAATAAACCCTGTTTCCACAACATAATGGGATTTCAATTCTCAAGGACAGAATCAAAACGCTTATTTATTAGTCAGAGCATTATGGTGATAATGTGATTTATTCTATTCTCAAGTACAGAATCTTTGTATTAAAAATAAAAAGTTATTTATCAGTCAATCAATTTGGAGTTTTCTCTCTGTTTCTTCAATTAAAGCTTCAGGAGACAAACACATGAGAATGTAGTCAATTAGTAGACTAGTCTTCCAGTCAACAAGTAGTAATGAGATGATTTTAAGTGAATAATGGGTCTTGTTCATATCTCTCTGTGTTCTTAAATAACTTTATTGGTCTTCTGAAGTGCCTGTTGATATCATGCCTGGAATTTCACATTGTGGAATGATTATTACGATGGTATTCTACGTTCCCCTTAGTTGTTGGTCTATGTGTGTAGGCTATGAGGGGACGAGGCATTATTTTTGTCAGTAAAACTAAAGGATTCCAGGTAGGCTAGTTGAGAACAAGTTCTCATTTGCAACTGTGGCCTGGCCAAGATAAAGCAAAGAAGTTTGACACATACAACTACACATGGAATAAACAAACATACAGTCAATAAAAGTCTATATACAGTATGTGCAAATGAGGTAGGATAAGGGAGGTAAGGCAATAAAAAGGCCATGGTGGCGAAGTAATTACAATATAGCTATTAAACACTGGAATTGTAGATGTGCAGAAGATGAATGTGCAAGTAGAGATACTGGTGTGCAAAGGAGCAAGATAAATAAATAAATACAGGATGGGGATGAGGTAGTTGGATGGGCTATTTACAGATGGGCTATGTACAGGTGCAGTGCTCTGTGAGCTGATCTGACAGCTGGTGCTTAAAGCTAGTGAGGGAGATATGAGTCTCCAGCTTCAGTGATTTTTGTAGTTCGTTCCAGTCATTGGTAGCAGAGAACTGGAATAAAAGGCATCCAAAAGAAGAATTGGCTTTGGGGACGACCAGTGAGATATACCTGCTTGTGCGCGTGCTACTTGTGGGTGCTGCTATGGTGACCAGTGAGCTGAGATAAGTATGAAGCGAGGGCCAGCCAACAAGAGCGTACAGGTCTCAGTGGTGGGTAGTATATGTGGCGTTGGTGACAAAATGGATGGCACTGTGATCCAATTTGTTGAGTAGTGTTGGAGGCTATTTTGTAAAAGCCATACTCGAGGATCGGTAGGATGGTCAGTTTTAAGAGGGTATGTTTGGCAGCATGAGCGAAGGTAGATTTAATTTTGAATTGGAGATGCTTAATGTGAGTCTGGAAGGAGAGTTTTCAGTCTAACCAGACACCTAGGTATTCGTAGTTGTCCACATACTCTAAGTCAGAACCGTCCAGTATACAGGACATACACTCTGCAACCCTGCTAAATTGTTCATACCTCAAGTATGAAAACCTTAACTTTTCCTTTTTGGAAACTAATAATTTAATGTAAGGTAAATGTCAAAGAATTTGAAAATATTTGGTTTTATTGAATATAAATAATTTAATATCAACAATACAATGCAGCACATCCTCAATAACGATAAATACACATGTACATTTAATTCACCCTTCATTTCAGATCCAGTGACATTGCAAATAGCATTTTGGTCAACTGTAAACTGAACAGACATGTTACAATCATGTTAAAGCATATGAGATTTGATTCCATATTGACCAAAACCTTTATAGACATAGACTGGATGACTTCATCTTGGTTATAAGGAACATTATGATAGACTTCTGCATCACTTTCTGTTGTTTTGAACGTAGCTCTCTAATATCTTCATCAACAATCCAGTCTCCTATGGGATATTAAGAGAATGCCATTAAATAATGCAGTAGACATGTATTTTCTACTGCACAGTTAAATCTCTTGTCAGACCGGTTGAGGCTCACCTGGTTAAGATAATGCCATTAAACAATGCAATTATGACACAGGATAGTCTCACTATAAATTGTACAGATAAATCTATGGTCATATACAGGTTGGTGTTGTTGATAGCTCACCTGGTTTTTAGAGCGGTTCTCTGTGTCATCTCTGAGTTGGGCTTGCAACGCGACCCTCAGCACATCTTGGAAGAGATTTCCCATCCCGTTCTGCTCCGGACTCAAGGCGACCTCGAACGCATCAACAGACTGTCCATCGGGAGACTGGAGCAGAGGGCTATCCATGACACTCTTCTTGCCCATAAAATGACCTTGGAGGTAAGAGAAAGTTATATTTTGGTCATTTGATTCTCAAGTGAAATGAAATATTTCCTAACATGTTGAAAGTCTATTTTGAAAGAGTAAATATAGCTTTATTTGATAAGGGCTAGACTTAATCCATTGTTGTAATTAGGAATAAAAATATATATAATTGTCAGATTTTACTTTCACAATTGTATGCTGTGTTGTAGATGAGATTGAGAATAGCCTTCGCATGCCTTACCTGTCGCCCAAAGATTCCCTCTTTGATTAACTTTAATTTTCGCAACTTTATTTCCAAGTTCGGTTAAATCAAAACTCACTGAAGTGGTTACAGAAATGTAGGAAAAAAGCACAAGGTAGGTAAAAAAACCAAGTTGGGAAACGTTCAAAAAAAATCCGGACATCTCTACGGAAGAAATAGGCTATAGAACTCTCCTCCTGGACGCAAAATGTCCTAATGGCAATAGAAGCGCAGTTATTCGTGACAGACTTTCAAACCCAATCCGATGCTGCATTTATACCATGCTGATCTGGGTGGGCTCTCTTGCGTGACACCGACACGAAGTCAGGGGAATTTTATGCAGAGCAATTCACAAGCATGGTTGTTGACCAAACCCAAACTGTCAGTCGTTCTCACAGTTTATATCGGTCACAACGTAATGATTCGTGCGTAATCTTTAACTCTATAAATTATATTTGCTGCGTAAATTACGGGCGATTAGCTCGAACAATAGGTGGCTTTAACATAGCCTATCAGTGTCAACAGCTATGTGGAAACATGTCGATATCAACATGTCAATGATTTCATAATGAATTAGTCCATAGTAAACTCAATTAAGGATACTGCTGGGGGAATATTCCAATATTCTTAGTTTAGATGACTAATCTATAGATGAATAGGCCTATTTTGGAGAACTCTGCAATGCAACTATTGAAGTGGTTGATCATATTACAGACGGTTTTCTCAATCCGTTAAAACAGGACTAGTAAAGGCACTACTTTTTTTTGGATTTTTTTTCTTCTTAAAAAAACAACAACATTTTATTCATATTTTTTATTTATTCAGATGGTTCTGGGTGTGATGCAGCAGCTCTACTAATGTGTATTATCGACAGAGAAGTCAGTATTAGCCCCTTGAGATAAATGTATATTTTGAGAGAAATGATTGGATGTGTAAATTAGGTCCATTATCAGCTCTGCCCACAACAGATCCCTTCAGCTTTCCTTACACCATGGATGCATGGCAGGAAATTCAGGCCAACACATTGGATGCATCACAAATGGAACCCTATACATCGTGCACTACTTTTGACCAGAGCACTATGGGCTATGTAGGGAATAGGGTGCCATTTGGGATGCAAACATTATTTCCTGCCAAGACACCCCCAAGGCCTTAGTTCCACATGAGTAGCCTGACATTTGGCTGTCAGTTGTGGCACACAGGCAGTCGTGGTCACTGGACCAGGGTCTCAGTCCCGTGGACCTCAGCCTCCGGTCTTAGGACAGGAGGGCTTGGACCTGAAATGGCACCCTATTCCCTATGTAGTGCACCACCTTTGACCAGGGCCCGTAGTGCACTATGGAACCGGGTGCCCTTTGAGATGCAGAAGAGGACTTGCTGATTCTCACCCTAGAATTAAATCTGTTGAGACAGTGTCCTTTTTGACACTTCGGGGTGCTAACTGGGAAGTTAAGTAAGAGAACTAGGCCTACTACTTGGTATTGTCCCCTGTCTAACCTTTGACATCCAAGACTCCAGTCACGCTGTTCCTTCATTTAGCTTGGGTGCCGTGGGTTTGTGTGACAGAAATTAGGATATTATGAATGGACTATCAAGACAACCAAGTGCATTGATGAAGGAGTTTGATGCAAGAGAGACAAAGTACGTTCAGACATTTGGGGCGGATTCTCAGGGCAAAGATTAAGCCTAGTTCTGGAATAAAAGCATGGTCAATGTAAAATCTCCATGAAATCAAATCAAATTGTATTAGTCACATGCGCCGAATACAACAGGTGTAGACTTAACCATGAAAATGTTAACTTACGAGCCATTTTCAATAACACAAAGGGATTAAAATTACAAGTTGCTTCATTGTCCAGGACTAAACTTAATCTGTGACCGGGAAACTGTCTCTTAATAAATTAAATTACCTTGACAAGGACAATTCTTGAAAGGTTGATTGAGGTCTATGGTCGAGCTGGACTCGACTCGCATGGAAGCCATGAATTTGAAGGACTCCCTGATTAGAGGTTATTTCATCTTAAAGTGCCTGAAGGATGTGTGAAGTACCTACAGACTGAGTCAATGCAGGTAATTCCCTAGAGACCTGGAAAGTGTTGGTGTCCCACAAACATACCTGATTAACCTTTTGATGGGGATTAGACTATGTTGGAGAGATTTCCAGTATTCTATATAAAGACATATAGGATTCACCATTAGATAAATTAGAACCGGTATAAGCAAACCACATCTAGACTGCATGTCCTTATAAGATTGTCTGAATGTGAAGTAAAACAACTTGCAGTAACTGCTGTGCTTTAAAATCCCAGTCTACCACCATCAAACCTTCTATCACTCTACATTAGCAACATCCTCCAGAAATGCAAGATGATTTTAAGACTGTGACCACCCACGGTTAATTAGAATTTTAACTCACACCATCAGGGAAACTGTAAAGGGTTCATCAAATGAAGACTGTGAGCAAAATCTGCCTTAATATCTGTTAATAAATAATGCATAAAATATGGTTGTATTTATTTTATTATTGGGTAACAATTTTAACGGTGTGGGAGGAATACTGTTTGGCCGCGTCTCAAGAATATTTGGATGCTGTACAGTGTTTATTGAATAAGGCCCTTTGTCAGGGTGCGTCCCAAAGCTTTAAAACACTTGATTTGAAGAGGCAAATATTTATCCTTCATAGTAACTTTGTTTATTCTTAGTTCTTCCTCCCCACCATGAGAGCATATACAGTGTCTTCAGACCGTATTCACACCCTTTGACCATACTTTGTTGTGTTACAGCCTGAATTTAAAATGGACAAAATTGAGATTTTGCATCACTGGCCTACACACAATAACCCATAATGTCAAAGTGGAATTATGTTTTTAGACATTCTTACAAATTCATAAAACATTTAATACTGAAATGCCTTGAGTCAATAATAATTCAATCCTTTTGTTATGTATGGCAAGCCTAAATAAATTGATGAGTAAAACTTTGCTTAACAAGTCACATTATAAGTTGCATGGACTCACTCTGTGCGTAATAATAGTGTTTAACATTATTTTTTTAATGACTACCTCATATCTGTACCCTCATATATAATTATCTGTAAAGGCCCCTCAGTCGAGCAGTGAATTTAAAACACAGATTCAACCACAAAGACAAGGGAGGTATTCCAATGCCTTGCAAAGAAGGGCACCTATTGGTAGATGGGTAAAATAATAAAAGCAGACATTGAAAATACCTTTGAGCATGGTCAAGTTATTAATTGCACTTTCGATGGTGTATCAATACACCCAGTCACTACAAAGATAAAGGTGTCCTTCTTAACTCAGTTGCTGGAGAGGGAGGAAACCACTCAGCAATTTCACCATAAGGCCAATGGTGACTTTAAAACAGTTATAGAGTTTAATGGCTGTGAAAGGAGAAAACTGAGGACGAATCAACAACAATATTAAATGACAGAGTGAAAATAATGCAGTCTGCACAGAATTAAATAAAATAGCCCAAAACATGCATCCTAAAGTAAAACAGCAAATAACAGCATATGTGGCAAATAATTTAATTGTATGTCCTGAATACAAAGTGTTATGTTTTAAGGGCAAATCCAACACAACACATCACTGAGCACCACTCTTCATATTTTCAAGCATGCTGGTGGCTGCATCATGTTATGGGTATGCTTGTCATCGGCAAGGACTGGGGAGTTTGTTTAGGATAAAAATAAATGGAATGGAGCTAAGCACAGGCAAAATCCTAGAGGAAAACCTGGTTCACTCTGCTTTCCAACAGATACCAGGAGACAAATTCACCTTTCAGCGGGACAATAAAGTAAAACACAATGCCATTGAATTAAAGTTTCTTACCAAGATGCCATTGAATGTTCCTGAGTGACCTAGTTACAGTTTTTACTTAAATCGTCTTGAAAAACTATGGCAAGACTTGAACATGTCTGTCTAGCTATGATCAACAACAACTAGACAGAGCTTGAATAATAAAAAAATAAAATAAAAAGTGCAAATATTGTACAATCCAAGTGTGCAAAGCTCTTAGAGACTTTCCCAGAAAGACTCACAGCTGTAATCGCTGCCAAAGGTGACTAACATATATGGACTCGGGGGTGTGAACACTTATGTAAATGAAACATTTCTGTATTGTATTTTCAATAAATGTGCAAACATTTTTAAAAACATGTTTTCTCTTTGTCATTATGGGCTATTGTGTGTTCAGGCTGTAACACAACAAAATGTGGAAGAAGTCAATGGGTATAAAAACTTTCGGAAGGCACTGTATGTCAAAAGGGCAAACATTGGTTCAGAATATTGTAAAAAAAAAAAAAAATTGTATATATATATATATATATATATATATATATATATATATATATATATATATATATATATATATATACACATATATATTTATACAATACCAGTGAAAAGTTTGGACACACCTACTCATTCAAGGGTTTTTCTTAATTTGAACTATTTTCTACATTTTAGAATAATAGTGAAGACATCAAAACTATGAAATGACACATATGGAATCATGTAATAACCAAAAAAGTGTTAAACAAATCAAAATATATTTTATATTTGAGGTTCTCAAAGTAGCCACCCTTTGCCTTGATAACAGCTTTACACACTCTTGGCATTCTCTCAACCAGCTTCATGAGGTAGTCACCTGGAATGCATTTCAATTAACAGGTGTGCCTTGTTAAAAGTTAAATTGTGGAATTTCTTTCCTTCTTAATGCATTTGAGCCAATCAGTTGTGTTGTGACAAGGTAGGGGTGGTACACAGAAGATAGCCCTATTTGGTAAAATACCAAGTCCATATTATGGCAAGAACAGCTTAAATAAGCAAAGAGAAATGACCGTCCATCATTACTTTAAGACATGAATGTCAGTCAATACGGAACATTTCAACAACACTTTCTTCAAGTGCAGTCGCAAAAACCATCAAGCACTATGATTAAACTGGCTCTCATGAGGACCGCCACAGGAAAGAAAGACCAAGAGTTACCTCTGCTGCAGAGGATACGTTCATTAGAGTTACCAGCCTCAGAAATTGCAGCCCAAATAAATGCTTTAGAGTTCAAGTAACAGACACATCTCAACACCAATTGTTCAGAGGAGACTGCGTGAATCAGGCCTTCATGGTCAAATTGCTGCAAAGAAACCATTACTAAAGGACACTAATAAGAAGAAGAGACTTGCTTGGGCCAAGAAACACGAGCAATGGACATTAGACCGGTGGAAAACTGGCCTTTGGTCTGATGAGTTCAAATCTGAGATTTTTGGTTCTAACCGCCGTGTCTTTGTGAGACGCAGAGTAGGTGACTGGATGATCTCCGCATGTTTGGTTCCCACAGTGAAGCATGGAGGTGTGATGGTGGTTTGCTGGTGACACTGTCAGTGATTTATTTAGAATTCAAGGCACACTTAACCAGCATGTCTACCAGAGCATTCTGCAGCGATACGTCATCCCATCTGGTTTACGCTTAGTGGGACTATCATTTGTTTTTCAACACACCTCCGGGCTTCGCAAAGAGCTGATCAGAAAGTTGATTGTGGCCTGTGGAATGTTGTCCCACTACGATTCAATGGCTGTGCAAAGTTGCTGGATATTGGCGGGAATTAGAACACATGTCGATCCAGAGCATCCCAAACATGCTCAACGGGTGACCAGTCTGGTGAGTACGCAGGCCATAGAAAAACTAGGACATTTTCAGCTTCCAGGAATTGTGTACAGATCCTTGCTACATGAGGCCATGCATGATCATGCTGAAACATGAGGTCATGGTGGCGGATTAATTGCACAACAATAGGCCTCAGGATCTCGTCACAGTATCTCTGTGCATTCAAATTACCATCTATAAAATGCAATTGTTTTTGTCTGTAGCTTATGTCTGCCCATAACCACCATGGGGCACTCTGTTCACGTTGACATCAGCTAACCACTCACCCACACAACGCCATACACTTGGTATGTGGTTGTGAGGCCGGTTGGATGTACTGCAAGATTCTCTTAAACAACGTTGGAGGCGACTTATGGTAGAGATATTAACAGTCAATTATCTGGCAACAGCTCTGGTGTACATTCCTGCAGTCAGCATGCCAATTGCACACTCCCTGACTAAGTCGCTCTGGATAAGAGAGTCTGCTAAATGACTCAAATGTAAATGTCATATTTAGCTTGCATGTAAAATAATGGCATTTTGAAAATGCACAAATGTGTTTTAGTGAAGTTATGCTTGAATATAAGAAAAAACACTAGATGCATAAGTTACCAGATTGAAGGATAGAGGGTAACAGATGTCATATTTAATGTCACAAACATATCACTTGTCATTCAATATATCAAGCAAAGCAAAACCTAATTAAATGTGAAAACAAAATACACAATTAACCATCTAAAATGTTGGATTCATGTTCTGAAAAAAATTAAATAAAGAAATACAGCTCTTTATTCTACTTAACTTATATCTAATTTCCCTCACAAAAATAATGAATGCTTGTTTTTATTTAATGTAAACACTATCCACATTTCTAGACAATTCAAAACACATGGTAGAGAAAAAGCAACTTAATTTGACATAATCAACATAATTCTGTCTTGAAAGGCATGGTGGGGTGGGGATTTACAATTCTTCCTCCGTGGTAGATAGTTAGGTGATCTCTTCCTCACTCCCGATGGACCAGGACGAACAGACCCAGCAGGAAGAGAACAGCGTACTGGGAAGGGGAAGAACAACAAAATATTAGTATCCCTGTTCCGAGGATCTGAAACCAACAGCTTTCCGTCTGCCAGTTGCTCTCCTACTGTTTAGTGTCTGGCTGCTGGTCAGGCTCTCTAACCTTTAGAGTACCTGCATAACACTCCTAATAAGGCCAAATTTAGTAAACAATTCATAAAACCTTAAGTGATTTTCCTTCTAGTGATGATGATGTAAAATATCTTACCTTGAATTTGGGATAGTCATTCATCAGAATGGTAACGATTCCGATGTATGGCACAAACCTGCAGACAAAATTTAGGTCAACATTGGATCATTCAGTCATTTAGGTCAACATTGGATCATTCAGAGATCCTCACTGAACTTCTGGAGAGAGTTTGCTGCACTGAGAGTAAAGGGCTGAATAATTTTGCACGCCCAATTTTTCAGTTTTTGATTTGTTAAAAAAGTTTGAAATATCCAATAAATGTCATTCCACTTCATGATTGTGTCCCACTTGTTGTTGATTCTTAACAAAAAAATACAGTTTTATATCTTTATGTTTGAAGCCTGAAATGTGGCAAAAGGTCGCAAAGTTCAAGGGGGCCGAATACTTTCGCAAGGCACTGTAAATACAGTGGTGGGAAAAGTACTCAATTGTAGTACTTGAGTAAAAGTAAAGATACCTTAGAAAATGACAAGTAAAAGTCACCCAGTAAAATACTACTTGAGTAAAAGTCTAAAAGTATTTGGTTTTAAATATATTTAAGTATCAAAAGTAAATGGAATTGCTAAAACGTACTTAAGAATCAAAAGTCAAAGCATAAATCCTTTCAAATTCCTTATATTAAGCAAATCAGACGACAACATTTTCGATATACGGAGAGCCAGGGGCACACGCCAACACTCAGACATAATTTACAAATGAAGCATTTGTGATCAGTGGCAGTAGTGATGACCTGGGATGTTCTCTTGATAAGTGTGTGAATTGAAAAATGTTTGGGTGTCAGGGAAAATGTATGGAGTAAAAAGTACATTATTTTCTTTAGGAATGTCCCAGGCACTCTCATTTGTTGACTTCTGTAATCGAAAAAGCCTTGGTTTCATGCATGTTAACATCAGAAGCCTCCTCCCTAAGTTTGTTTTACTCACTGCTTTAGCACACTCCGCCAACCCTGATGTCCTTGCCGTGTCTAAATTCTGGCTTAGGAAGGCCACCAAAAATTCTGAGATGTCCATACCCAACTACAACATTTACCGTCAAGATAGAACTGCCAAAGGGGGAGGAGTTGCAATATACTGCAGAGATAGCTTACAAAGTTCTGTCATACTTTTCAGGTCTATGCCCAAACAGTTCAAGCTGCTAATTTGAAAAATTAATCTCTCCAGAAATAAGTCTCTTACCGGCACCTGACCCCCCTCAGCTCCCAGCTGTGCCCAGGACACCATATGTGAATTGATTGCCCCTCATCTATCTTCAGAGTTCGTTCTGTTAGGTGACCTAAACTGGGATATGCTCAACACCCCGGCAGTTCCACAAGCTAAACTTGATGCCCTCAATCTCACACAAATCATCAAGGAACCCACCAGGTACAACCCTAAATCTGTAAACATGGGCACCCATATAGATATTATCCTGACCAACTTGCCCTCCAAATACACCTCTGCTGTTTTCAATCAGGATCTCAGCAATCACTGCCTGCATCCTCTATGGGTCCGCGGTCAAACGACCACCCCTCATCACTGTCAAACGCTCCCTAAAACACTTCTGCGAGCAGGCTATTTTAATTGACTTGGCCCGGGTATCCTGGAAGGATATTGACCTCATCCCGTCAGTCGAGAATGTCTTGTCGTTCTTAAAAAGTAATTTCCTCACCATCTTAAATAAGCATAACCCTTTCAAAAAAAAATTGAACTAAGAACAGATATAGCTCTAGGTTCACTCCAGACCTGACTGCCCTTGACCAGCACAAAAACATCCGGTGGCGGACTGCAATAGCATTGAATAGTCCCCGCGATATGCAACTGTTCAGGGAAGTCAGGAACCAATACACGGAGTCAGTCAGGAAAGCAAAGGCTAGCTTTTTCAAAACAGAAATTTGCATCCTGTAGCTCAAACTCCAAAAAGGTTTGGGACACTAAAGTCCATGGAGAACAAGAGCACCTCCTCCCAGCTGCCCACTGCTCTGAGTCTAGGTAACATGGTCACCACCGATAAATCCATGATAATCGAACATTTCAATAAGAATTCCTCCTGGCTACCCCAACCCCGGCTAACAGCTCCGCAGCTACTTGCCCAAGCCTCCCCAGCTTCTCCTTCACTCAAATCCAGATTGCAGATGTTATGAAAGAGCTGAAAAACCTGGACAAATCAGCTGGGCTAGACAATCTGGACCCTCTATTTCTAAAATTAACTGCCGCCATTGTTGCAACCCCTATTACTAGTCTGTTCAACCTCTTTCGTATCGTCCGAGATCCCTAAAGATTGGAAAGCTGCCGTGGTCATCCTCCTCTTCAAAGGGGGTGACACTCTAGACCCAAACTGTTATAGACCTATATCCATCCTGCCCCGCCTCTCTAAAGTCTTCGAAAGCCAAGTCAATAAACAGATCATTGACCATTTCGAATCCCACCGTACCTTCTCCGCTGTGCAATCCGGTTTCCGAGCTGGTCACAGGTGCACCTCAGCCACGCTCAAGGTACTAAACGATATCATAACTGCCATCGATAAAAGACAGTATTGTGCAGCCGTCTTCATCGACCTGGCCAAGGCTTTCGACTCTGTCAATCACCGTATTCTTATCGGCAGACTCAATAGCCTTGGTTTCTCAAATGACTACCTCGCCTGGTTCACCAACTACTTCGCAGACAGAGTTCAGTGTGTCAAATCTGAGGGCCTGTTATCCGGACCTCCGGCAGTCTCTATGGGGGTACCACAGGGTTCAATTCTCGGGCCGACTCTTTTCTCGGTATATATCAATGATGTCGCTCTTGCTGCGGGTGATTCCTTGATCCACCTCTACGCAGACGACACCATTCTGTATACATCTGGTCCTTCTTTGGACACTGTGTTAACTAACCTCCAAACGAGCTTCAATGCCATACAACACTCCTTCCGTGGCCTCCAAATGCTCTTAAACGCTAGTAACACCAAATGCATGCTTTTCAACCATACGCTGCCCGCACCCGCCCCTGCGACTAGCATCACTACCATGGACGGTTATGACCTAGAATATGTGGACAACTACAAATACCTAAGTGTCTGGCTAGACTGTAAACTCTCCTTCCAGACTCATATTAAACATCTCCAATACAAAATCTAATCTAGAATTAGCTTTCTATTTCGCAACAAAACTTCCGTCTCTCATGCTGCCAAACTTATCCTAGTAAAACTGACTATCCTACCGATCCTCGACTTCAGCGATATCATCTACAAAATAGCTTCCAATATTCTACTCAGCAAATTGGATGTAATCTATCACAGTGCCATCCGTTTTGTTACCAAAGCGCCTTATTCCACCCACCACTGCGACCTGTATGCTCTAGTCGGTTGGCCCTCGCTACATATTCGTCGCCAGACCCACTGGCTCCAGGTCATCTACAAGTCTATGCTAGGTAAAGCTCTGCCTTAGCTCACTGGTCACAATAACAACATCCACCCATAGCACTCGCTCCAGCAGGTATATCTCACTGGTCATCCCCAAAGCCAAAACCTAATTTGGCCGCCTTTCCTTCCAGTTCTCTGCTGCCAGTGACTGGAACGAATTGCAAAAAAAATTCTGAAGCCTTATATTTCCATCATTAACTTTAAACATCAGCTATCTGAGCAGCTAACCGATCGCTGCAGCTGTACATAGTCCATCTGTAAATAGCCCACCCAATCTACCTACCTCATCCACATATTGTTATTTACTTTTCTGCTCGTTTGCACACCAGTATCTCTACTTGCATATCATCATCTGTTAATTTATCACTCCAGTGTTAATCTGCTAAATTGTAATTATTTCGCTACTATTGCCTACCTCCTCACGCCATTTGCACACACTGTACATAGACTTTCTTTTTTTCTATTGTGTTATTAACTGTACGCTTGTTTATTCCATGTGTAACTCTGTGTTGTTGTTTGTGTCACACTGCTTTGCTTTATCTTGGCCAGGTCGCAGTTGGAAATGAGAACTTGTTCTCAACTAGCTTACCTGGTTAAATAAAGGTGAAATAAATAATAAAATAAAAATGTAGTGAAGTAAAAGTTCAAAAACAAATAGTAAAGCCAACTACAGACACACAAAAAACAACAACTTAGGTAGTACTTTAAAGTATGTTCACAACTGGTTAAATACTTGAGAAGGGTTAAAGCAAAAAATGTGACTGAAACTTGTCTGGGGCTAAGTTGACCTGCCCTTTCATGTCAGAAAGTCATGGCCATCATGCTTTCAGGGAAAGAGGATAATTGTGTACATGTATTAGACCTAAACTGCGAGTTTGACCAATTCCCCCTTCCTTAGGGGGTCCACCCTGGGATAATTTGTAAGTAGAAGACTGAGAAGCTCAGTTCTGGTGACTTTTTTAAAGGGACATTCTACTCCAAAATGAAAATACAATTATGCTGAAACCATTTTAAATTAAATTACCACCTCCAGAAATGTGTCCGATAAAATATTGGTAAAATCATATTGGACCATGCCTATGCATGGTGTATATTATCAGATATGCTATAAGCAATATCACCTGTAGCCCAACTGATGCAGCATAGTGACTATAAAATGTACATAGGCTGAAGCATGGAGTTTGTCCATCTGGACACAACATCCTGATCGTTATTAATAACGATACTTTTATTATAAATATACTGTATATCAATTAATTATTATTCACTAGAAAATGTTTGATATTTTGGTTTCTATTACAAACTGACATTGTCCATTTAAGACACCGCTGCCCCTTTTAGAGCTGTTGTATATTGATTCAGAGTCTTTTCGGTCAGCCGGATCATTTGGCTCCTTTCACCTAAAAGAGCTTCTCATTTGGCTCCCAAGCGGCTCCTCATCAGTAGCGCTTAGAAATGTACATAAAACCATGAAAAATGGTCAACCCTTAATTTAAAGCCTAAAATGTTACCTACCATTATGTCAGTTCGTGAAATTTGAATTCAAATACATTTTTACCTGACCAAATGATTAGATGGCTTGCAAAAAATAAAAGGACAAAAAAATGTAAAGCACCGAGAAAAAAAATTGGGTAGTGCAGAATGAGGGTCTCTCCTCACAGTATGGTTCCTGCACTGAGGAATTACCATCTTCAGAGAATATTTTTTATCATTTATCTGCAGAGAAGACGTCTTTCTTCTCTAGCCAGTGCTGTCCCGGCTTGTACAGCCCCAGATAGTTGATGTCTGGAGATCAAAAAGCAGCAGTATGCACATCAGGGAGTCAAATTAACTGGGGGAAAAAATGTGCAGTCTGCTCGCAAACTACACATCACTACTTTGCGCAGAAGTGCCTAAACCATGCTCTGTTGTAACCAGAGCATTTCTAAAATGATGCCACTCGCATAATTGAAGGAGTAGAGAAATAAACGTGATAGCAATGGAAAACTGTGATCCTCCTCTTAAATAAATAAAAAATAAAAAAAGGCCAAACCCACTTTCAAAATACATTTGCCAAAACTGCTCTCGGACGTTGAATGCGCCTCGAGTGTAGGGATGTGACAAATGGAAAACATTTTCTTAACTTTTAAACTGCCATTATCATCTGAACATCTGAGTGTCAGCTACAGCCTGTCAGTTCAGTTCACACAGCGTAACAGAGAAAATAACATATGATAATACATTTATTTGGGAAAATATTACTTCATATTAGGATATGTGATCTCCAGATCAGCCCCCCCCCACACACCTTTCCCCCTGAGACTTTTATGCGGATCTACACTGATCTCAAATCCGTCACTGTGATGGAGAACTTTAAACCATGCTTGAGCCCTTCCACTACTACAGGCTAGATGAGCGCAGACTCAAGTTCAGTTTAATTTTGCACTAAATAATATCTCAAGGGAAATGGTATCATATAGATCCAGTGAAGTGAAGCATGAGACTGAAGTCATACAGCAGACTAAGCCTAGTATCACTCTGGTGGAATTAGATAAATGCTCACCCTCTGGCTCGTCCCACCACGTCTTTCTTCTCTAGCCAGTGCTGTCCCGGCTTGTACAGCCCTCTGTCATCTACAGAGTTGTTGTCACCTTTGGTCAGGAACTTGATTTCGCCATTTTCCCTGGAGATAAACATTTAGATTTAGTTTGGATGTCGATTTCCTGGCCCCAGAGCGGCTTATGAAGTTGCTCTGACAATGACATTTATTCAGTTACCCAGCATATATTAAAAAAACATACGAGGTAAGAAATATTACAGAATATTTAGAGCCTAGTTTGAGTGTTATGCAGCAATACAAACTTTTTGGGGGAAGTAGGCCTTCTTAAACTTGTAACAAACAAAGAGAACTATCTCGAGAGAGAAATATTGCATTTCAATAACTACAGAAACATCATAGACCAACTTTTCATGAATCTTTAGTACTCTGTGTACTATGGGGATCTCTCTGCCCTCTATCCTGAAGACCACAATCTCTCCGACTCTGATGGGGTCCTCGACCCGGTTTGTTAGGAACAGAAGGTCTCCTCGATGGAAAGCAGGCTCCATACTTCCACTGAAACCAAGGACATGTTACAGTCAAGGATAGACAGGTTACTAAAAATTAGCAGATGCGCTTCAGACAAACAGTAGGTATGTTGGTGCTACACTTTGGTTATGAAAGTGGCAAATTTCCCCTTACTATGTAAAGTGCTTTGAGTGTATTGAAAAGCACTCCATCTACATAAATCCAATACCAATGCTTTACCTGAGGACGACAACAATAGGGCTCTCGCTGCCTGTCAATACCATCAGTCCTTTCCAGATCATCAGGGCTGAGGACACTATCATACCAAAATTAAGCACCTGGTAGTAGAGCTGAAAACAAATAAGACAGGTTGTCAGGTTGTGACGAGGATAAGCTAGTGTTCGCTTATAACAACTTCATAATAACTATGTCTACCAACAGCTGGTCCTGGGGACTAACAAGGTGTGCAGGCTTTTGTCCCAACCCAGTGCTAATACATATGTTTCAGTTAATAAAGGGTTTGGTGATCAGCAGAATCTAGTAGAAACTAGTAACTTAGGCTGGAATAAAAGTCTGCACACTTTGTAGGTCCTCAGCACCAGGTTTGAAGAAGACTGAAGTAACACCATATTCAGGCAGAGAGGAAATTGTACTGGCTAAAGCTACATTGATTTTGCAAGGTTGCTAGCTATTTATTTTGACAACCCAGTTTATCATGCATGTTTAATAGGCGATGTAACGTATATAACTAGCAGGGCAATGTTCTTTATACATGATTAAGACCACACGGAAAGCTGGGTAGCTAGTTAGCGTAGACGACTTGACATTTTAGGGAACGTGCTATTAACCAGCCGGCTAATGTTGCTAGCATAACTAGATAGCTAGCTAACTAGCCTTGGAAGAATCAGTCACATTCACACAACATCAAAAACAATATTATCGTACATACCTGGCGCTTATTCATCCGCCGCACATCATCAAGGAAATCTAAAGACAACATCGTCCCAGTATTGAGTTTATAAAATTACCTAAATTAAATAAAAACCAGTGATCGATACATAAAAAGCGAACATATGGGTGAACGTCCGAGAAACTTGCATCCAAATCTTCCGGGTACACTCAGCCGGAAGTTCCTCCCACATTCAAAATATTTTGTCGAGGTGTCGCTTCGCGATACGGGGGCTGGCAGACAGAAGGTTTGGATATGCACATTTTAAGAGCTTTCATTCACTTACGTAGTGAACACCCGATTCAATTGCAATCAGTCGATCTAATCGACAACTATCATTAGAAATCAAGCGATATGAATCAGACTGTGGGGCGCCGCCTGCAATGAATGTATGAAAACTCTAAAACCATAAAAAAAATCTATGACGTCTGAAATATAACAAAACAAGAGAGAACTTTCTACAGGCTGGCACACGTTATTATAACATTCACCAGAGAGACAATCACTAGGAAGATTGCTATGTATTGGCCAATGAGAGGCTTTGAAGCCACCAGCCTGCCATATTGTAAGAGACAATTAAATCCACCAGTACAGAGAGAAAATTCTTCACCCGTGACCTGAAGAGAGAATACCCTTATCCAGTGACCTACAGAGAGAAAACCCTACTCCAGTGAACTACTGACAGGTCCCATCATCTCTCTCTGACAGAGCAGGGTTTCTGTCACAGGACAGAGGGAGTGAGGCAGGGTAGTAGAGGAAGGCCAAGGGTAGGAGGAACAGCCAGAAACATTGCAGCACTAATAGCTATACTAAAGAAAAATATAAACACAACATGTGACAATTTCAACGATTTTACTGAGTTACAGTTGATATAAGGAAATCGGTCAATTGAAATCAATTCATTAGGACTTCATCTATGGATTTCACATGACTGGGCATAGACCCACCCACTGAGGAGCCAGGCCCAGCCAATCAGAATGAGTTTTTCCCCATACTAGGGCTTCATTACAGACAGAAAAACTCCTCTGTTTCATCAGCTGTCTGTGTGGCTGGTCTCAGACGATCCCACTGGTGAAGAAGCCAGATGTGGAGGTCCTGGGCTGGCATGATTACACGTTGTCTGTGGTTGTGAGGACGGTTGGATGTACTGCCAAATTCTCAAAAATGATGTTGGAGGCAGCTTATGGTAGAGAAATTAACATTAAATTCTCTGACAAAAGCTCTGGTGGACATTCCTGCAGTCAGCATGCCAATTGCACGCTCCCTCAAAATTGAGACATCTGTGGCATTGTATTGTGTGACAAAACTGCACATTTTAGAGTGGCCTTTTATTGTCCCCAGCACAAGGTGCATCTGTGTAATGATCATGCTGTTTAATCAGCTTCTTGATATGACACACCTGTCAGGTGGATGGATTATCTTGACAGAGGAGAAATACTCACTAAAAAGGATGTAAACAAATTTGTTCACAACATTTTGGGGATCTTGTTGGGTTTACATGTATTTATCTTTTTGTTCAGTATAATTGCCATCAGCACTTCTGATTTGAGCAGTTCATTGACATTGACACACAACTCTAAGGAAATGAGAGACGTGGACGCAGAATATTGCGGGTCCCCAGTGCTTAATAGCTACAGGAATTTCTTATAATTTCTTTATCTTCGTTTTATTTTAACCCAGCAACGGGATTGTGTGGAATGTGCATAACACATTATTTTTCTTCATCGACAAACAAGTCTGCCTTATGTGTGTGAGAGTGTGCATCTGCGTGCATTGAGTTTGCATGTGTGTGTGTGTGTGTGTGTGTGTGTACCTGACACCTGCAGTTGACACACAGGTCTGACTCGTAGGGTCCACATGGTGTTCCATCCATCACTCTCTCTGCGGGGAATCTCTCCCCACAGGGGAATAGAACAGGGCACACGGCTTCTCTACAGAGGGAACACAAAGGGGGTTAATGATGGGGGAACAGAACAGGGCACACAGCTTCTCTACAGAGGGAACACACAGGGGGATAATAGCCTAGCGCAGTGGTCACCAGCCAGTCATTCGTGATCGTCTTGTTGATCTCTAAGGGATTCCTAGTCGATCACCAAACATTTCTGTAAAAAGCCCTACGATAAAGCCTTGCATTCCAACGTCTTTTATTTGTTTCGGACTGTCTGCGGTAGGTGCACTTGATTCGGCAGCCCTAGCTCTGGGAAGGCAAAGTGTTCCCATTTTGAACCATTCCATGTGTCTGAAGGTAGAAGGTAACTGAAGGTAACTGCTGGCCAATCAGATAGCTCAGATCACCTTGTCTGCACAGTTTCCTTGCGGCATAGACCGTAAAAAGAAGCCTTGAACACACAGGAAAGTTGATAATGTAAGATTTAAACACTTTTCAAACGTACATCTCTAAACGTACTAAAGTACATCTCCATCTAGTTGTCGCATCGTGGATAACTGTAGCATTTTAGAGAAGCCTAACCCTTTTCCTAACCTTAACCTAATTCTCCTAACCTGCTGCGTTAGTTCTCCTAACCTGCTGCGTTAGTTCTCCTAACCTGCTGCGTTAGTTCTCCTAACCTGCCGGGTTAGTTCTCCTAACCTGCTGTGTTAATTCTCCTAACCTGCTGCGTTAGTTCTCCTAACCTGCTGTGTTAATTCTCCTAACCTGCTGCGTTAGTTCTCCTAACCTGCCGGGTTAGTTCTCCTAACCTGCTGCATTAATTCTAATAAGCTGCTGTGTTAATTCTCCTAACCTGCTGCGTTAGTTCTCCTAACCTGCCGGGTTAATTCTCCTAACCTGCTGCATTAGTTCTCCTAACCTGCCGGGTTAATTCTCCTAACCTGCTGCGTTAGTTCTCCTAACCTGCCGGGTTAATTCTCCTAACCTGCTGCGTTAGTTCTCCTAACCTGCTGTGTTAATTCTCCTAACCTGCTGCGTTAGTTCTCCTAACCTGCTGCGTTAGTTCTCCTAACCTGCCGGGTTAGTTCTCCTAACCTGCTGTGTTAATTCTCCTAACCTGCTGCATTAATTCTAATAAGCTGCTGTGTTAATTCTCCTAACCTGCTGTGTTAATTCTCCTAACCTGCTGCATTAATTCTAATAAGCTGCTGTGTTAATTCTCCTAACCTGCTGCGTTAGTTCTCCTAACCTGCCGGGTTAGTTCTCCTAACCTGCTGTGTTAATTCTCCTAACCTGCTGCGTTAGTTCTCCTAACCTGCTGCGTTAGTTCTCCTAACCTGCCGGGTTAGTTCTCCTAATCTGCTGTGTTAATTCTCCTAACCTGCTGCATTAATTCTAATAAGCTGCTGTGTTAATTCTCCTAACCTGCTGTGTTAGTTCTCCTAACCTGCTGCGTTAATTCTCCTAACCTGCTGTGTTAATTCTCCTAACCTGCTGCATTTGTTCTCCTGACCTGCTGCGTTAGTTCTCCTAACCTGCCGGGTTAGTTCTCCTAACCTGCTGTGTTAATTCTCCTAACCTGCTGTATTAATTCTAATAAGCTGCTGTGTTAATTATCCTAACCTGCTGTGTTAGTTCTCCTAACCTGCTGCATTAATTCTCCTAACCTGCTGCGTTAGTTCTCCTAACCTGCTGCGTTAGTTCTGATGTAGAAGCTGTCATTTTCGAGAAACCATCAATATCACAAGAGCAGGACGCGATCGAACCTGGTTATATCTAAACGCCATTGGTCAGATTTTTGCAACAAATTTACCAATCACGTTAGGTGATTGGTAAATAGCAGTTAGAGAAGCAAGCCAGCAACTGAAGGGTTGCCAGTTAGAATTCCCACTCTGACAGGACAAAATCTGATGGGAAGTGAGCCGGCAACCGGAGGGTTGCTGGTATTGAATTTTAGATGCCATTGCCTTCTGTTGTGCCCTTGAGCAAGGCACATAACCCTCCACAACAACTGTTTTACGGGCTCCTAGTGTGGCAGCCCTCTGGTCCAATCTGTATATGTACCGGTATGTGTGTCTTTTGGGGGGGTTGGGATAAAATTGTACTCAAGGTCAGTTGGACCTTGAGTACAATTGACGAATAAAGTCATCTTAAACATCTTCATCTTTTGTTTTGTATTCCCATTGTGATTGGTCTCTGAAAACTAGGAGGATGTTTTTGAAATAGATAAAATCCTCCTTCAATTGCCATCTGTAAGCCATGATGAAGACTGGTAAGGCCCTGATGTGGCAAAAAGCCTTGGTTTTACCAATAATGAAGCGTTTTATCAACTTCCACTGCCCTCCAAGAGAGTTGCTGATATACTTTTCATGTTCAGGTTGCTCCTCAATTCATGCACCTTGTTTGGAGAGCGAGGTAGTGGCAGTGTTACCTTGCTAGGAACCATAGAAAGTCAGGGAGCTTGTTCGTCTTGTGTGTGTGAGTATAAAAAAACATTTTAGAACTCTAGCCTAATCATGATTTTGAAAATGAGTCTGACCTCCTTGTTGTCCGTCTAGGACCAGGAAAGTGTTATTAGGCTGTGTGGGTCAAGTCATGTTTCAGATGTAAGGCTTCAGCCACTGTTTCTGTGCTCTAATATCAATTCTGTCTGTTGTTCAAGCATCAGCATCAAGCATCCATCCTCATCATCTTGACAAAAGCCTGTACAGGTGGCTTGTGTTGTGTCAATTCCCAGAATGAACTATTGGGTTTGTTCTTCTTTATTTGCAGTGAACTGTGTGGCTGTGGGAGTTACTCACGTTTCAGATGGCTTATTGTACATCACAATGCATTGTATCACTAAACAAACCCAGGCGCATTAGGCTAATTGATACTGTCACTGAGCAAATAGTTTTTGTCATGTGTTCAGTCAAATTTCCGAGGGGAAGTACATTTGAATGAAAAGATGAGTCACATACAATTGTCAGAACTGCCTGATTTCTTTTCATGTTGACAATTATTATGATTCATGGATATTTTAAGCCTCTGTCAATGTTTGACCAATACTGCAACTGTGTAGCCTATCATTAATGTACGTTACATGACAACAAGCACAGATCTACTGTCTTGTACAACATAATAAAAACCCTTATACAATTCCAGATATAGGTTCACGAGTCATGGTGGCGCCCCAGCAATCACGTCACACTAAAAAGCTAGTATCCAGGGGGGGCTGGTTAAGGATTCCTTTAGAAGGTGAAACTGACCCTATTAGTTGGTTGTTTAAGCATTGATGGTTTTAGCTTTGACATATTTTGTTTCTCCAATATGTTTGACTCGCCCAGGGAGAGAGCGCCAGGCAGAGAGCACCAGGGAGAGAGCGCCAGGGAGAGAGCACCAGGGAGAGAGCGCCAGGGAGAGAGCGCCAGGCAGAGAGCGCCAGGGAGAGAGCGCCAGGCAGAGAGTGAGTCGTGGCTCAAGATCTTCACAGAACACTCACTTGTTCCCACTGTGGATGAGAATAGTAGAGGTCCGTGCTGATAAGGGAAGGTGTTCTTTTCAAATGCCCACACTGTGGTGGTGTCAGGGTGAGCTTGTGAGTGGGTATGACGACACGCACACACATACACACACATACACACAAACACACACACGCGCACGCACACACACACACCACCAGTCCTGCCTTCATAATGGCAGATAAACACCTTTAGAATACAGCATACCAAGTTCTGTTCTCCTCAGAGAGAGCGAGAGAAGCTCAGCCAAAGCTCAGTAGACCAGTCTCAATCTTTCTGATTCAATATGTCTCACCAGCTCTGAGAAATAGATGTATGCCACAGGAGGTTGGTGGTACCTTAATTGGGGAGGACGGGTTTGTGGTGATAGCTGGAGCGGAATCAGTGGAATGGTATCTAATCCATCAAACACATGGTTCGATGCCATCCCATTTCTCCGTTCCAGACATTATTATGAGCTGTCCTCCCTTAGATAGTTTGTGTGCATGTATTAATATGTAGGCTACGTGTGCTTTTTGTAAAAACATATTTTTTAATGTAGTTCTGTCCTGTAGTGCTGTTGCCTATAAATGTTCTGTATTATGTCATGTTTTGTGTGGACTCCAGGAAGAGTAGCTGCTGCTTTTGCAACAGCTAATGGGGATCTTAATAAAATACCAAAATACCAATACCCTCAGCAGCTTCCACTGATGTATACACATGTTCTATTATCAACTCTTATCAAAATAGCCCAGTAACATTGTTGTTAACACTTATCACTAATAAGGCGTTATGGTAATAATGTACATTACTTTAGGCCTATATTACATTACACATCTGAAAACACATAATTAATCAATGAGTCCTTCAATAATTAGGAATTTATTCAAAAATGATGGTGGATACTTGAAATGTCACATATCATTTTGTGAATCACTTGCTATTGTAATTTTTCTAAATGCTTTGCCCTTTTGGCAAAGGGCCTCCTGAGTGGCGCAGCGGTCTAAGGCACTGCATATCAGTGGTAGAGGTGTCACTACAGACCCTGGTTCAATTCCAGGCTATATCACAACTGTCCGTGATTGGGAGTACCATAGGGTGGTGCATAATTGGCCCAGCATTGTTAGGGTTTGGCCAGGGTAGGCTTACATAAATAAGACTTTGTTCTTAACTGACTTGCCTAGTTAAATAAAGCTTAAATTTAAAAAAAACTCACTGGCATTCAACTTTGTTGAACTTGTTTTTGAAGAGGATCGTGTTGTCATGCTTCCTCTCCGACATATTAACTAGCAACTGAACGAGTGAAAGTTTGGAGCTTTGTTGTGAATCTAGAGACCATACATTACTTTTGGTAAGACATCCAGAGGACAGCTCTATAAACTTCTCTCTTTGTGAATGTGCCATTTTTGTGGCAAGTTTTCTATTGTTGTTCCATCTTCATCTTCAGGCCTTCCACCATCTTGTTTCTGGCTATTTCCACACAGCATCAAGATCCAACATAGCTCTTTTATCTGAAGATATTTCCCATAGCATAACACCGAAAAAATCCAAGCTGATCTGGCTAATCTGAAATCCTCCCAGTTGTTGCTACCTCATAGAAAGATTGAATCAGAATAACTAACACTGTTATGTGCATCTACTACAGAAAGAGTGTTGAATGCTGGAATGTCAGTACAATCTCCATTATGTTCCGTTGTATAACTCACATGTACTCAAATAGGGGGTGCTTATTTGTCTTGTTTTGATCTAGCAACCTTTTGGTTTCTGTACCAACACTCTGACCGCTTGGCTACCTGCCACCCTAAAGCTATATCATTGTAGGCTATATCACAGGCCAGTCTTTTATACAGTATATACAATATACCGTATATGAACATGCATATATGATTATTATGACAATGCTTTTTGTCATTATGTTTCATATAATTTCCACAGATCCTCTGAAGGTGTCATGAATACATCGTTACCAACCACCAACGTATGACTGCTGAAGACTATGAGATATGGCCCGAAATTGTTGTGTGGTGGATATTATTTTCTGAGGAGAATATGATGACCAAAAGAACATTAAATTGTTCAAAGTAGCCCGGGCTACATTATCATCTAATTAGTCCGTATTTATGTGATTCCAGCCACATTGAGCCTTTATGCTCTCATGAGAGTGGAACAGCGTGGAAGCAGAGAGATCTGTATCAGAATGTCATCGTTTCCTAAGCACAAGGCATTCTGGGTTTTGGTAGATTACCTCGCCCTTGACAGCCTCAACAGTGGCGGCGGGGACAAAATGGCCGCCTGCGACTTTTGGTGGATTAGAGATAAAAGTTGTTCCAAATGCCATCACTGTACTGTGACATTTAGCAGCCTGTGATGCTTTTCAAATAAATCTGAATAAATGGTCGGGAAATTACAATGTCTCTCAGCCAATTACAAATGAACATCACGCACAACAATGTGAGTTTAATAACCGATGGTGTAGCCTAGGCTAATGCCTCTAAAATGTCCTAATCGCTAACCGGTTGTAGTTATACACGTGCCACGTTCAACCAGTTAGCAAGTCGGAAACTTCAGAGTTCCAACTAGCACATGAATGCAGCATATTTATGAAGGATTTGTCCTGGGAGATCACACTCAGTCCTCATTTTTAATTTGATCAAATGAGATCTCAATGACAATGGACCACCATTGTGTCTCTAATCAGCTGTTTACTTTGTCGTCCTTCTGAATGAGACTGCTACAGGAATGAATGTAAATGTAATATATGCTTGCCTTGTGTGGCCTAACATGACCTTATTATAGCTTATTATTGTGCATGACTCTTCCGGTCCGTTCACCCTTATGGTTAACATTAGCTCCATATAAATGATTAACATGCTACAATTAACGTAGCCTCTCATATCACATTTAACAATTGCCTGAATGGATGAAATGTCATTGACAGATTTGTCCTTTCTATTTCTCTCCATAACTCTGATTGTGTCAATGAGTATCCATCAGTCCACAGAGCCGTGGGTCGCTGTGCAGTGTGAAGTCCTGATATTAACTTGGATTTCTCTTTTATTAACTGAGGGGACAATTATTTATATGTACTACATGTGACGTTTCTATAATTAGTGACTCTCAATATCCACAGTTGCTGTGCCTTGCACTGAATCTCAATCGAAAGATTAGTTTAATTGACTAGAATCAATGCTCGTTAGCTCTCCTCATCAGACACACTCAGTGCAATATGAGGAGCTATTTTAATGTATGATGTTTTTATTCAACAATTTCCTGCTGGAATCTGCTTGGATTAAGGAATGCCTCATTTTGAGTTCCTCTGAGTGGGTCCCGATAGAGAAATGTGATTTGGCTGGCGTCAGTGTTTTTAACAAGGTTGTACGTTTGAGGGGGATATGTGAGCACTAAGCAAACTGTAGCATGAATGAGCCTCCTGAGAGATGATTGGTTTTTAATTATCATAGAAATCACTTGACGCCTAATACCCTTAACTGTGAAGGTAGGCTTGTCCTTTCTGTTGAACTATTACTGAATACGGAAAGACTGAGTGTAAAGTCTAACTTCCACATAATATTGTAGTGTTCTTGGAAGTCAGATAATTATGTAGGCTATTTGTAGGGATTTTTCCATCGCATTGCTTGACTTGATGGACTTTGTGGGAATAGGTTGGATCAAGGAAATTAAGGTTTGGTAGGATTGGGCAGGCAGCACACTGTCTGGGTTTGAAAACATGCTCTAGTTACAACCTTGTCCTATCACTGAGATTTAAAGTAAATGATGGTGAGGAAACACCATAGCAGCACTCAACCCAGCATGACTTCTACTCCTGAAACTCTGCTCCCTAAAAGGTGACGAGGAAAAGCAAGGAAACTCTCAACATTTTCACAAGTCTCATCCTATTCGACCAAATACTCTTCACTCTCTGTTGAACCTGAGGGAGTTGGGTCAATTAAACTAGGGTGTCGATCGATAGTATGTGGGCAGAATAACAAGACACGTCTGCCATCTACTGTCAGTGCACTCTCCACACTATGCCATTTAACCCAGGCAGGCAGGAGAATGACTACATGGGGCTGCATCCCAAATGGAACCCTATTCCCTATTTAAGTGCACTACTTTTGACCAGGACCCATAGAGCTCTCTATAAGGAATATGGTGGGATACTGCCCATGCACTCATTTTCCTGCTTGCCTGGGTTAAATGGCATTGTGTGGAGAGTGCAGTTAGCCCTGGATCTCCCTGAGCTGTCATCACCTATGTCACACTTTCTAACGGCTCCTGAAAGGGCCCTCTTCTTGGCCCCCAACTCCCTCAGCTCCCACCTCTGGGCTCTATAGGTCCCAGACCTGAGTCATTGTCGTATCAGGCAGACACTTCCAAGCCAAGACTGTGAAAGACATGAGCCACTAATGAGCCATGATGGAGTCAGATATCAATATATCTATTATGTTGTGGGAAGCCTCATCATGAGAGGAGTCTTTTGAAAAGAAGACATAAAGGTTGCCAGTTTGATGCAAAAACTTAAGTGAACTATTTGCAAAATAAAAAGGAGATCAGAGCAGATCAGCCTATAGAATGACAATACAGTAGGAAAAACGTATTGAGGAGGAGGAGTCGTATGACCATATCGCTCATTAATATATTCTGTAGGTGATTCAATCATAGAGTGGTGTGACTTTTTTGTGGCTTTGTCATGTATTCACCTGAGCCGGGTCTTCTGTTTAGCGAAGGGGAACCTATTTGAAGTTGATCCTCCTTTTCTTGCGACTTTCAAAGGAATATCCAGCCAATAGAGAAGTTTAATATCAGCTCCAGTTTTCATAAAGTGTCCTAGATCAGAACTCCTACTCTGAGACACTTTATGAATAAGTGCCCAGAACACCAGCCACTAAACCTCTCAATATTGCTCAGAAACAGCATTGCCATGACACAAATTGAGAACAACTGGTTAGGTTTAGGAGAGGACTAGGTAGTGATGCAACCAGTCAGGATACTCTCGATGGTGCAGCTGTAGAACCTTTTGAGGATCTGAGGACCCATACCCAAACTTTTCAGTCTCCTGATGGGGAATAGGTTTTGTTGTGCCCTCTTCACAACTGTCTTGGTGTGCTTGGACCATGTTCGTTTGTTGGTGATGTGGACACCAAGGAACTTGAATCTCTCAACCTGCTCCACTGCAGCCCCACTGATGAGAATGGGGGCGTGCTCTGTCCTCTTTTTCCTGTAGTCCACAATCATCTCCTTAGTCTTGATTATGTTGAGGGAGAGGTTGGGGTCCTGGCATCACACGGCCAGGTCTCTAACCTCATCCCTATAGACTGTCTCATCGTTGTCGGTGATCAGGCCTACCACTGTTGTGTCATCGGCAAACTTAGTGATGGTGTTCGAGTCGTGCCTGGCCATGCAGTCGTGGGTGAACAGGGAGTACAGGAGGGGACTGAGCATGCACCCCCGAGTGGCCCCTGTGTTGAGGATCAGCGTGGCGGATGTGTTGTTACCTATCCTTACCACCTGGGAGCGGCCCATCAGAAAGTCCAGGATCCAGTTGCAGAGGGAGGTGTTTAGTCCCAGGGTACTTAGCTTATTGATAAGCTTTGAGGGCACTATGGTGTTGAACGCTGAGCTATAGTCAATGAATAGCATTCTCACAATAGGTGTTCCTTTTGTCCATGTGGGAAAGGGCAGTGTGGAGAGCAATACAGATTGCATCATCTGTGGATCTGTTGGGGCGGTATGCAAATTGGGGTCTAGGGTTTCTGGGATGATGGTGTTAATGTGACCCATGACCAGCCTTTCAAAGCACTTCGGGTCGGTAGTCATTTAGGCAGGTTACCTTAGTGTTCTTGGGCACAGGCACTATGGTGGTCTGCTTAAAACATGTTAGTATTACAGAATGGGAGACATTTCCCAGGGACACTTCCCACTTCCCAGTCTTCACTGACTCGGTCACTGACTCACTGACTCTAGAACAGCTGGTGTTCTCATGCATGATTCAGTGTTATTTGCCTCGAAGTGAGCATAGAAGTGGTTTAGCTCATCGGGTAGGCTCGTGTCACTGGGCAGCTCTTGGCTGTGCTTCCCTTTGTAGTCTGTAATGGTTTGCAAGCCCTGCCACATCCGACGAGCGTCTGAGCCGGTGTAGTACGATTCGATCTTAGTTCTGTATTGACGCTTTGTCTGTTTGATGTGATGAGAGCCCAAATGTGGTGGTTGATTTATATTATGAGAAGGCAATATAAGGACATGATTGTATCGTGAGCATTATGTCAGCGTTTGTTTCTTGCGTGTTGTATTGCAACTGACAGTAATCCTGAGTGTACATGTATATTTCAGTGCTGTAGAGCAGGGGTGTCAAACTCATTCCGTGGAGGTACGAGTGTCTGCAGGTTTAAGTTTTTTCCCTTCAATTTTATTTGTTTTATTTTTTAATTTAACCTTTATTTAACCAGGTAGGCAAGTTGAGAACAAGTTCTCATTTACAACTGCGACCTGGCCAAGATAAAGCAAAGCAGTTCGACACATATCACAACACAGTTACACATGGAGTAAAACAAACATACAGTCAATAATACAGTAGAAAAATAAGTCTATATACAATGTGAGCAAATAATGTGAGATAAGGGAGGTAAAGGCAATAAACAGGCCATGGTGGCGAAGTAAATACAATATAGCAATTAAAACACTGGAATGGTAGATTTGACAGTAGATGAGTGTGCAAAGTAGAAATACTGTGGTGCAAAGGAGCAAAATAAATAAATAAATACAGTAGGGGAAGAGGTAGTTGTTTTGGGCTATTTATAGATTGGCTATGTACAGGTGCAGTGATCTGTGAGCTGCTCTGACAGCTGGTGCTTAAAGCTAGTGAGGGAGATAAGTGTTTCCAGTTTCAGAGATTTTTGTAGTTCGTTCCAGTCATTGGCAGCAGAGAACTGGAAGGAGAGGCGGCCAAAGGAGGAATTGGCTTTGGGGGTGACAAGTGAGATATACCTGCTGGAACGCGTGCTACGGGTGGGTGCAGCTATGGTGACCGGCGAGCAGAGATAAGGTGGGACTTTACCTAGCAGGGTCTTGCAGATGACCTGGAGCCAGTGGGTTTGGAGAAGAGTTTGAAGCGAGGGCCAGCCAACAAGAGCGTACAGGTCACAGTGGTGGGTAGTAATTGGGCTTTGGTGACAAAATGGATGGCACTGTGATAGACTGCATCCAATTTGTTGAGTAGGGTGTTGGAAGCTATTTTGTAACTGACATCGCCATACTCGAGGATCGGTAAGATGGTCAGTTAAGACCTAGACAACTAGGTGAGGGAGTTCCTAATAATTAGTGACCTTAATTCATAAATCAAGTACAAGGGTGGAGCAAAAAAAAATGAACACTCGGCCCTCCGTGGAATCAATTTGACATGTGCTTTGAGAATCTCAAATGTTGGTGGTCGACTTTGATAGAGCCCTCGGTCTATTCAGAAACACAAACACTCTTGTTCCTGCTGATGGCTATCTGATCAAACCTCTAATAACACTTCCTCATTTATTTATGTTGTGCTGTCTAAATTCCCCTCTAGATCCCGTCACAGATTAAACCCAAATAAAGACTGTCGCTGTGAGTAATGTGTTCTCTCCAGTTGAAATCTCCGCTGCCATCCACCACCGTCATACTGATTTGTCTGTCATCACTACGTTGAGCTGACGCTGACAGCTCCTGACCCTCTCTCTCACTGACTGACGGAATTATGACATCGCAAGTGTGCATATACAATAAGTTGCCAAGCAAGGATGAGGGGGGAGTAGTACACTTAGCCCGAGCTCCGCCACAAGAGTCTCACATTGTGGTTTCACACCTGCACGTGCAACCATCGCTCATCTCTCTTTCTCTCGCTCTCTCTCTCATAAAACCACAGGGAATCATGAATAATAACATTGATGAACTTGGGCAATTTCTTCCCAAACACTGCTGATCTATAGAAACTATACAAAACAATATTTAAGTGCTTTAGTAATATAAGAAAAGTAACTACCACTCAATTTTAGTTTTACTTTAGTAAATTATCTCTGTTTGTGCTATGCTGACATCTAGTGTACAGAATACGGACACTTGAGGTGCTGTTCATTTGAGGTGCATATGTGGTTTCTGGCATAATTCACAGCTACATCAGCAGCTGTGCACTGACTATTTGAATCTATAAACCCATTGGTTTCTAAATGAGTTAGTAGTACAGTGTCTGTCATACATTACATATTGTACTACTCTTTGTCAGACATGTCCAATCCATGAACAAGGGAACTATATTCGCTTTTGAGTGAAATTGCAGTATTTCCCTCAATTTTACGTTTCTTCAAGTGAATGTCTTACAGCAATTATATGTTTGCTCTTTTGATCTGAAATATTAGAATGATTGAGAATGAAATAGGTTATTATCAGTGGCGTGCAGCTCTAATGTAGCCTTACTATCCATAGCTCCGGGGGTGCTGTATATTATTGCATGGTGATGACAGAACGCAATGTAATTTTGCCCTCTGAGATCTCAGTCAGGCCTAGCTATCTGGCCAGCCGGACTTAGCTATCTATACCCCTCCCCAGATCTGTGCCTCGACACAATCTTCACTGAGCTCTACGGACAGTCCTTCAACCTCATGGCTTGGTTTTTGCACTGTCAACTGTGGGACATTATATAGACAGGTGTGTCCCTTTCCAAATCATGTCCAGTCAATTGAATTTACCACAGGTGGACTCCAATCAAGTTGTAGAAACATCTCAAGGATGATCAAAGGAAACAGGATGCACCTGAGATCAATTTCGAGTCTCATAGCAAAGGGTCTGAATATTTATGTAAATAAGGTATTTCTGTTTTTTATTTTTAAGACATTTGAAAAAAATTATAAAAACCTGTTTTCACTTTGTCATTATCGGGTATTGTGTTTAGAGTGATGAGTATTTTTATTTATTTAATCAGAATAAGGCTGTAACATAACAAAATGTGGAAAAAGTGAAGGGGTCTGAATACTTTCCGAATGCACTGTGTTGACATGAATATTGTTATTAAACACCTAAAAAAAAACAAATCATTAGTTAGCTACCAATCACATGAATTGTGCACAAATATGATAGCTAACGTCAGTGGCGTGGTGCAGACAGAATGAAACTGGTATCAACAAATGTTTCACTCTATCTGATAAAACATGACATTGCTAACAGGCATCATTTATAGGCATCATTTAGCTAATACCATTTTAAAGTTGAATTAATAAGTTAGACACTCACCAGACAATGTTAGTAGGTACTGTAGCTAGCTAGCTAGCTAGCTTGGTTTCCAATTTCCAACAGTTGTTTCCAATCCCCTTGATTGGTCATCAACTGTTTGCCACTAGTGATAGTGAATATTATTGTTGCCAACGGTTTGCTGCAGATTCACCACTAGTGGCAAACGTTTGCAAACTTCTGGCAACATTTTGTTGCACACTATTTAGTTTGCAGCAAATTGGCCACAAACTTGCGGGAAGTTTGCAGCAATAAATTCATTTTTGCTATCTTAGCTAACTAGCTTCTCTTGTATTGATGCAGTCAAGACAGGTACTACGTAATCATTTTGGAAGATAAATAACCTAGCTATGACAAGCTAGAAGTTAGTCTACTAGCACAAGTCAGCCTCTCCCTCCCTCCTTGCTCCTGTTTCACTCACTCAAAGTACACACACTGCAAGGCCCC
This sequence comes from Oncorhynchus mykiss, assembly GCF_013265735.2. Classification (NCBI taxonomy): domain Eukaryota; kingdom Metazoa; phylum Chordata; class Actinopteri; order Salmoniformes; family Salmonidae; genus Oncorhynchus; species Oncorhynchus mykiss. The sequence continues at coordinate 39,083,398 of NC_048590.1, forward strand.
TGCTCAGCCTGCTCTCCTTTGCACTTAATCAGCTTTGTTTAAAGTAGCTTTCAAATATATTTTTCTACTACTTCCCTCACTCAGATCCGACCACGTCCTCAGATCCATTCGGAGCGGGTCTCTGAATTGAAACATTTATTTATGCATATTACACCGGGTGGGAAAGACCCAAGTCTAATTTCGGATCGTGTCCAACTTTTTAGACCTCTACTTGAGGCCCAACCTAACAATCCTTGTCACAACAGACAATACCAGAAACATTGTGAATGATGTCACAGAAACTGGACTTTTGCCACAAATAGGGTGCTTTAAATTTAGCGTATTTTCTCAAATAAACACAAATTAAAACTGTTTCTATCTATTTTTTTCTGCTGTACCGAAACTGAACCATAACCCCAATATAACTCGAACCATGGGTTTGGTGAACCGGTACACCTTTACCCTCAACTACACAATTTGATCCGTAAAATGTACCTTTATGATTCAAGCCTTTGGGGATCTTCATGTACCATTGAGCCAAGTGAGAAGAAGAAGCAGAAAGTAAGTCATGGGCCTATACTGTCATTGTAATGAGGATCTATTAAGATACCTAAATATGAGCTCTTGTATAGATGACATTACTTAAGTTATAGATAGGCTATGGATATATTGAATTAACCTTTAATAATGTGGTTGGGATCTGTTATAACACGTTCATGAAATGCTTATAGATTATGGATATGTCGTCAAGGTAAATCATTACCCAAGTGGTACAGTTCTCCTGCAACAGGGTGACCAAATTACGATCCTACATCTGTAATGTCAGATACTTATATGTCAGATTACAGCAAGTGACATAGCGGCTAGCCCACGTCATTATTTACGACTGAGATACATTACATGTCAAATGGTTTCCAGGGTAGCACTCAAAACACACCCTGGTCAATAAGAGGCTTAATTTCAATATATTTCATTTTAATTTACAGCCGTTGCATCCCGTGAGCATTTTCTAGGAATGTCATACACTGCAACATGAAAACGTAGGCACATTTACAGTATAAAAAGCACCACGTTTTTATTCACAGTGTCATGGAAAACAATATACGCTACATTCTTAGGGCATAGTTTTCTTAACAGAACTATTATCCTGAGCACTGTGCACCATTGAAGATCACCTTTAACTCCATAACAATCCCTTTAAACGTATTTCCCCTAAATGTTCATGTTGTTGGGACCTGAATCGAGCTGGCGTGCTAACCTTGTGAATTACTACTGTGAATTATTACTAATATGCAATAGGAATCCCTGTATAATGTGAAAGCTTTAGCCTAACATTTTATGTGATCCACTCAATAAATTAAGAATGTATTCATTAGTGAAATTAATGTGTAATTTAATAATTTGAAGGACATACTAGTGTGTCATTCATTTCATTGTCTCCGATTCTGGCAACAGAGGCGACATGCCCATTAAAACTGAGGTGGCATTTCATTGTTTATTTTAACACAGAATTCATTAAAATATGTGGATGAAGCTTCTGTCATTTCTGGAAACATTCAAGTTCTTCCTTCACCTGGCCTTCTCTTTCTCCTTCTGATCTCATCTTTCTGTCTGTCTGTCTGTCTGTCACGGCTTGGAGGAGGGGTCACCAGCCTTTCATCCCAGACCGGCTCCCAGCTCCCCGAAAGCTCTATAGGTGGGAGGACAAGTCTGGCAGTAATTCCATATCTGGTTCAGCATTTATTCTCTTTATTGAGAAAAGCAGTTGCTTGCTTTCTACGGCCGATGAAGCCATTCTAACTTCGGACAACATTGGGAACATCAACGGCCTTGTGCTTGGCGGTGGCTTTGCTGTCCTCTGGCTGTGCTGGCTTTCTGATCAACCGTGGGCTTCCTGTGGCCTTCCTGGAGGGCTGGGGACTGAATGAAATAGGTACTTTATTAATCAATTTGGCTAGCACAGACTTCGACTTCTACCCTTTTAATAACACCCCTAGACACACACGTTGAGAGGTTACAGGGTCCGCCACAGCGCAGCGCCCTTGGATGGAGAGGATTTGGGGGCTAAAGGAAAACTCCATCCTAAAACTATCTTTTGGTATTTGGTTCATTAGTCCGTTGTTGATATAGTCCCAAAATGTTTTCATGTCAGCAATCAAGTTTTCAAGGTATGTAACTTTCAAAATACAGAAATCTTTCCTGAATGATGCATTTTGCATCCTCTGATGCTGAGTTTGCATCATATGATGCAAAATGCATTATTCGGGACAGATTTCTCCATTTTGAACGTTTCATATCTTGAAAACTTGATTGCCGACATGCAAAACATTTTGGGACTATATCAACAACGGACTAATGAACCAAATACCAAACAATAGTTTTTGGGTGGAGTTGTCCTTTAAGTGCCTTGCTGAAGGGCACAATGGCAGTGGTTCATACCTGGAGGAGCCGCCCATCTTGCGGTGGAGCAGGGGGCTCCTGGAGCACTTGGGTTTGGCTGGGGTCTGCAGGGAGTCCTGTGTCTTCAGGGACCTCAGGCTGAGGAGGCCGCAGTAGTAGTTACACTGGTGCTGAGAGACAAACTGCTCAAACACATTGGGGTTCTCTGTGATCGTGAGACTTTGGTACCTGGAATAATAACAACAGAATCAATGTTACAGATGAGTAAAGGAACAGTTTGTTGACAGAGCTTCGTGACAGATTTTGTTATTACAGTATTTGTAATTGTAATTGTAAATGATCTATGTAGTCATGAATATCTCTAGAACACAATGTTCAGAAAATACAACAGAATAAATTATAGGCCTACCAACCCTTTCGATTTGATGGAAACTCCAACGTTTGTGATCTTGAAGTCAACACCTGCAGCACAATCACAATTACAGTTCATTTCACCTGTTCTGTTATTCAGCCAAAGCGTTGTCCTGCTAGAGTTAGTCATCCGAGACTATGGACACTGTACCTTCCATCCGAGTGAGCAGCAGGTTTCCATTGGTCCACTGGAGGATCCAGTGCTGCAGAGTACAACACTTCAGTGCCGCCTCTGAGCCAGTTCTCATGACCAGCCGGCCTGTAGCGTCCATCAGACAGTACCTCAGATAGACCCCCTTCAGGTCAGACTCCACCGTGGCATGGGGAATGGTGTTGGCAGGCCGATACATATGGTGGACTGGGATCACTCTGTATAACCAAGAACATACACACACTGTGGTATGACAGAAGACTAAACAAAGTAGTGAAGTAATATGAAAAAACATTGTTTTTATGTGCAAGTTTCGTATCATTTTGATGATCTCACTCACTCCAGCACTTCTCCAAAGGTTCCTATCACCCTACATTCCGCAGCAAAGATCTTGCAGTATTCACGAGCGATGTTCTGAAGTCTACATTCCTTTTGGAAAGAAGATTGTATTCATGATCGGACAGAAAAACTTTAATTGGGTTAGGGATCAGAGCTTTGACTAAATGATTCCTTTCATAACATCAATAATATCATTACATTGGCCCAATTTCCATTGATTCTCATTAAACATTTACTTTATGTTAAAGAAGTAAAACCCTTCACCTGTTGGGTGATTGCCAGGTTCCTCTCGACCAGGTTGCTCTCCTCCTTGACTCCGTAGTAGGCGATGGGGCTCTTCACCTTGATGTAACATGTGGTCCCAGACTCAAACACTGGCTCCAGCCCATAGATGACCTTCACTCTGCAGGCCTTGTGGGAGCAGCCCTCTCCTATATGGGCCTCCTCCATCATGATACGCCCAAATAACTTACTTCCCCAGACGCCAGAGTCAGCCAGGCCCTTGGTGAACAGTAGTGGACTCATCTCTATCTCCTCTCCCACTGTAGAGAGGAAAGATAGTAACATCATCAAATATAATGCACTGGAAGTGGTATTATGAGGCTGCATCGTGAGCCACCTGATCCTGCAAGCTTCCACGAATGGCTAGTTGAACGGCGCTAACCATTCATGTAAGCTTGGGGATCAGGTGCCTCACAAAGCAAATGATGGGGTGTGACCGGACAGTATTGAACACCAATTACATCCTAACAAATAATAGACAAATGTAATCTTACCTTCTTGATCCTCACGCAGAAACATGCCAGAGAGTACTGCAAAAAAGACAGAGTAGAAAGAATAAGAGCTTGAGAGATGCTAAGTATTTATATATTCCTGCTACCAGTCACTTTTCAGCCCAGTTGATGTATATCCACCTATCACGCCTACACTGACTTTCTTGCACACTCACACACCCACACTAACACCCACACACACTCATATACACACACTCACCACCACGCACACACCCACCCTCCACATATACGGCTGCCATATTGTTTACTATTATTATTATTATTATTCATCCTGCTACCAGTCACTTCCTCCTGATCCCTGCCTACATGTACATATCAACCTTAACTACTCCACTATTCCTGCACATTGTAAATGTGGTACTGGCATTGACCCTGTATATAACTTACATTCTTCTATTTATTTTGCTTCCTCTCTTATTTCTTATTTCTCCAGTTTTTTTGTTATACTATTTGACATTGAATACTGCACTGTTGGGAAGGACTTGCAAGTTTAGCATTTCACTGTACTTGTGCATGTGACAAATAAAACTTGAAAGATATAGGAGATAAAACACGCCAGAGAGTACTGCAAAAAATAGATTCTAGTTGACAGAATGAGAGATAAGAGATATTAAGATATAGGAGATAAAACACGCCAGAGAGTACTGCAAAAAATAGATTCTAGTCGACAGAATGAGAGATAAGAGATATAAAGATATAGGAGATAAAACACGCTAGAGTACTGCAAAAAATAGATTCTAGTCGACAGAATGAGAGATAAGAGATATAAAGATAGAGGAGATAAAACACGGCAGAGAGTACTGCAAAAAATAGATTCTAGTCGACAGAATGAGAGATAAGAGATATAAAGATATAGGAGATAAAAGACTCCAGAGAGTACTGCAAAAAATAGATTCTAGTTGACGGAATGAGAGATAAGATATATAAAGATATAGGAGATAACGTGTTGAAACAACTTCAGAGATTGAACTGAGACACTAGTGTACATACTGTCAACACTCAGTAGGAAGTCTGTTGTGTCTGTCCCGTATTCATTAGTGATGGTGCAGCCATAAACTCCACAGTCTCTGCTGGACGTCTGGACAATAGCCAACGCTACCTGAGTCTCATCTCCTGCACTGGGAAACACACCATCAGGGATGGACAGAACAGCAAAATAAACAGAGTTTCAGAAAGCTCTAACTAGAATTTCTCAGCCACATGGTGTCTCTACAACACCTTATCATTGTTGCCATCAGGAAAACCGTCGTGATTATTTTATTGTTGAATCCCTTTTATAAACAATATTTTCCACATGTTGGCTACAGCATTTCACGTCAAGGCAGCCTGCATGGAGGACTCACCTTCTTTTAACCTCAGCGATCTCCACCTCATCCCTCATCCACTTAATTGTGGAGTCACTAAGAACGTTGAAGAACTGGCACCACAGCTTCAGATGTCCTGCCGCATCTGAGAAGGGCTCTCCTCTAATCTTCCTGATGACCTGAGGAGCTGGAGAGAGAGGGGGGAGATAAAGAGAGGAGGGGAGAGAGAGAGATTAGTGCCAGTAAGAGAGGGACTCCCGATAGACAGGCACAACTAGGTAAAGATAAACACTTTCTTATGTTTCAGCTTCCTAACTTAAAGTAATATGGATACTATTTCAGTTAAGCCTCCATGTAATCCCACCTGGCAAGTAGCTGGCCTCATAGAAATAGAATGAATAGAACAAGCATCCCCAGTCAAATTGCCAGGTTTAGAGGTTGTAAGCCAGTTCTATTAATTCTATATCTATAACTGACGATCCATCTCGTGACAGTGTCAAAGCAAACAGAGGAAGCACGAAGGCTCTCGATAGCACTCCCTACTGGAGGTTAGCCAAAGAAACTACACTGACTCTAATGGTTAATTTAGTTGAATAAGACTAGCTACTCTCTAAAAGTATGCCAACATCAGCCAACCCTTTTTTTTCGTTTTTTTTATTTTTTACACTAAGCTGATATATCTTGAAAGGAGTTTACCTTTGAATGGGTTATGCTTGTCCTTCTCAACTGGTTTCTCCTCAGTCTTGGTAGTGCCGGTTGTCTCCAGGGCAGGTTCCTGGCTCTGTCTGAGGGTCTCTGGAGTTGGAGCCAGCTTCCTCCTACTGAGCAGTGGGGAGCGTCTCTCTGTTGGAGGGGTGCGCTGGCCATTGGGGGGCTGCAGCAGGGGCGACCTGCGGGACAGCCCAGGGGACATGGGAGAGGAGGACTCTGGGCATAGCCTGGAGCTCATCCTGAGGACCTCCTCTCTCTGGGGGCTCTGGGTGTCAATCTGTGAAGCAACAGCTCCAGGGTCCTCTCCTTTGGGTTTCGGGATTAAGATTTTGCGTCTAGCGCCGGAGGCCAGCTCCTTTGGTGTGGCTGAGGGCATGGGGGACACACTGTCTGATCCCTTCAGCAGGCCAGTACTGCTTTCAGTGACTGAGACAGATGTTGAAGAGTCTGGCTTTGAATATTCCCCAACTTTCACCTCCTTGGATGGAGAGCTTTTGCTATCCAACGGAATGGTGGGAACAGGTACTGACCCTTGTGTCTCACTACTTGGGGAACCGTTGGTATCAAACCTTCGTACAGTCTGAGGACCAGGCTGAGGAACATCAGGTTTGCATGCTTCACTCCAACCTAAAATCATACCAGTATCTGGTGAAGAGTCTCTCTGTTTTTCACTGACAGGTTGCAATGTTGGGGTTGCAATGTTGTTTGTAAATCCTGTATTTTTTGTAGAAAAACTTTGGTTCTCAGTGGTACTAGGAAGTGAGCTAGATTCTGTTGAACGCTCCGAAAGGGGAGAAGCACACGTTTTGTCTCTGCCATGTCGACTGCTGAACACTGGAGGCAGTGAGTGTGAAGAATCCATCCCTTTGACTGTATTTTCTAGTGTTTGTTGTTTCTCTGCAGGAAAGGTAACAGATGAGATGGATGGAGGAGGAACTGTAATGTCCAGGGACTTCTGCTCAGGAGTAACAAGAGAAGACTCTTTTTGACCATCCTTATTCGCAGCCAGACTAATATCAGCATTATGATCCAAAAGATGCTCCTGGTCTGTATCCATGACACTTTCAATGTCCATTACTATACATACAGGAGGATTACTGTTCTCTAAAGTTCCATCCATGTCTACAATAGAGATAGGAGGAATAACAAAAGCTTTAGGTGAGGCTTCAGTCATAGGACTAACTATGGGGGACTCAACTCGTTCTGGTTCAGAGGTGTTAAATCTATATTCTACATTTGAAGCTGAAATAGAACCGACAGACGTATCAGTTTCCTTCTTACAAGTGTCTTTCTCAGGTTCCTGCCTGTACTCTGTCTCATCCATCCTCAACTCTGGACTTTGCATTCTCACATCCTGTATGTCAGTTGATGGGGGACATTTAGGTTGTTGGTCTGTGTTTAGACTTTGTATAAGGGGCATTGAAATGGTAGCTACTGAAATAAGTGCCACTGAAATGGGTGCATCTGAAATGGGTGACACTGGACTTACTTCTGTAGGGGCACTTTTCTCCATTTGTGACCTTAGAATCTCGGCAATAGACATGACTTTGGCTACAGGTGTTGGGGCTTTTGTTTGTTGCTCTGAGATGTTTGTGTTTGGGACACTTGTTGTTGTGTCAGCCGTCTGTGATGTGTCTGGAATAATACGCTGAAAGCAGGGATTTAGAGAAAGATCTTGGCATTCTGCTATCTTCAACACAGGTATACTCTTCTCATCCCATACAGCCACTGCTATACTTTCAACGGTTTTCTTTTCAGGTGCTTTCGTAAGTCTTTCAATTTCACCTTCCTGAACTTTGCTAACTTTATAAACAGTTTCCATGTCAGCTCTTCTCTCACAACTGCCTCCCTGTGCATGTAACTCAGCCAAATTATTACCCTGTACTTTAACGTCAACTTGTATTTCTGTCTCACCAACGGTTTTTATAGCTATCTCAACTTGGCCTTGCTGGCCTACTGAGGAAACACTACACCCCAAGGTTTTCTCACCAACACCCGGGCTTTCCAGGGGTGACTTTAGTGGCTCTGTAAAAGGTAATGTATGGCTCTCATTTGATCCCCTGGAATGATCCTGTGTGCCCTGCATTATTTTGTCAGAGGCCGATTGGCTCAGAGGATTGTGCAAAGTAGGAGATCGTTTGTTGGCATTTGCTGTGACTTCTCTGTCCGATGACGATGGAGAACGTTGTCGTGGCGAAGGTGATTGTCCGTCCAGCTTTCTCCGGATGGTTAGTATTACAGGTTCTTGCCCGACAGGTGTTCCCTTCCACTCTCTCTCTGTCTGTCTGTGGTTCTTTGTAACCTTGAGGCACAATAAAAGCAGAGACAGATTTACATTCTGTAAACACTTTGCTGCAGTCATATCCATGACACATAAACACACATCATTGTTATATACACATCAAAAATAAAAGCATGGCCTCCCGGGTGGCGCAGTGGTTAAGGGCGCTGTACTGCAGCGTCAGCTGTGCCACCAGAGACCCTAGGTTCGCGCCCATGCTCTGTCGTAACCGACCGGGAGGTCTGTGCGGCAACGCACAATTGGCCTAGTGTTGTCCGGGTTAGGGAGGGCTTGGCCGGTCATTGTGCACCAGCGACTCCTGTGCCGGCGCAATGCACGCTAACCAAGGTTGCCAGGTGTTTCCTCCGACACATTGGTGTGGCTGGCTTCGGGGTTGGATGCAGTGCGGCTTGGTTGTGTATCAGAGGACGCATGAATTACAACCTTTGTCTCTCCCACGGGAGTTGTAGCGATGAGACAAGATAGTAGCTACCAAAAACAATTGGATACCACGAAATTGGGGAGAAAAAGGGGTGAAAATAAATTAAATAAAAGCATCATCTTATGAACAAGTCAAGTGGTAAAGATTACGAAAATAACAACAAAGGCTTGACCTTTTCTCCGACAAACATTCCAAAGCTCTGTCGACTGCAGATGTGTTTACTAGTTTAAAAAAAATGTCAGTATGTATTTAAAAGTATTCATACTTTGTATTCATACCCATTATCAACAACCATAACTCCTGTGTTCCAATGGCACAAGCAAACAATGCGCAATGCCAAGCGTCGGCTGGAGTGGTGTAAAGCTCGCTGCCATTGGACACTGGAGCAGTGGAAACTCGTTCTCTGAAATCATAAATCATGCTTCACCATCTGTCAGTCCGACGGACAAATCTAGGTGTGGCGGATGCCAGGAGAATGCTACCTGTCTGAATGCTTAGTGCCAACTGTAAAGTTTGGTGGAGGAGGAATAATGGTCTGGGGTTGTTTTTCATGGTTTGGGCTAGGCCCCTTAGTTCCAAAGAATGGAAATCTTAACGCTACAGCATAGATTGACATTCTAGATTCTGTGCTTCCAACTTTGTGGCAACAGATGGGGAAGGCCCCTTCCTGTTTCAGCATGACAATGCCCCGTGCACAAAGCGAGGTCCGTACAGAAATGGTTTGTAGAGATCGGTGTGGAAGAACATGACTGGCCTGCACACAGCCCTGACCTCAACCCAATCGAACACATTTGGGATGAATTGGAACGCCGACAGCGAGCCAGCCCTAATCACCCAAGACAGGTGCCTGATCACACTAATGCTCTTGTAGATTAATGGACGCAAGTCCCCGCAGCAATATTCCAACATCTAGTGGAAAGCCTTCCCAGAGGCTGTTATAGCAGCAAAGGGTGGACCAACTCCATACTAATGCCCATGATTTTGGAATGAGATGTTCGACAAGCAGGTGTCCACATACTTTTGGTCATATAATGTATCTAACGAATGAATCTTGTTTTCAATTTTGAGCTCGCTCTCGTGTTAAGTGCTGAGTGCAGAGACATATTTACTAATTGGAACCTGGTCAATGGATGAAGCAATCCTGTTTTCCAGTTATAACTCTGTTACTATCTCACAAACTGTTCTTGACTTGACAGCTATGGCTTGTAGTCAAATCACTATAATTCACACAGGTTCAACCCCTCAGATAGAAATATTTGATTACTGTCTAATAGTGCTACTGGGGTGTAGCGTTGTTAAGCTGCACTCATTTGATTATTAGATGATTATTACTTCACTTTATATGTCCTTTGATGAGCCATGGAGATGAACAATACCCTCACAAACACAGTGCAGTCCCACAGTACAGGATGAGGTAGTCTAATGTTTTGACCAGGTGCAGAGTGCATGTGGATCTGTTGTGAGATTGACTCCTGGTCTGAGCTCATGTTCCTTTAGTCTTAGATAAACAGTAAGAGATATGTAACTCATTTGAAATAAGCACCAGATCTAATTGGTCAGCTGAAATTAGCACCAGAGGGATTGGCTCCGGTGTGACTTCATCAGTGAATGAGATAAGTCCAGAGTTACTGAAAGGACCATTCACATTGCTTCTACTTTGATTTCAATATCACAGAACTAAAATATGGTGTTGTGTGAAATAAAAATGCCTTCCCTTTGAAGAATCAACTGACAAATGATATTGAAATGGGGAGTACATGAACATTTACAATGACAAGTACAGAAGGGAGAGTATGCTCTTAGGTTCACATTGTACAAAAATCTATTGTAGGCCTACTTTGGTTTCATTGAAACAAGAAAGTGCTTTATAACCTGTCTCGCTCTCTCACACAGTGTTCACAGCATGACAGTGGACTAAGCACAGACAGACATGGAACATTTAATATTTTTAGGTTTAGTGGGGAGACAATGTCATTTGGATCATTCAAAGGGGTGCTTGATGGAACAGAGTGGACAGAAGTCTGTCTCAGCAGTATTTTCACAGTACTTTGTTTCCATACCTTCCTTTTCTTGGGTTCAGTAGAAGATGCAGTGTTTCAAAAAGCCCAAATAGTAGGAAATTATAAATGTCTTCTTTGGAGAGAAAAAATAATCATTGCCTAAAATGATTTACACCTCTTTGGATGAGAGACAAAAACGACATCATCTTCCTCTCTGTTTGGCATGGCTGCGACCAACAGCGCAACTAAAAGACGAGGATAACAGTGCAGCTCAACTCTCAAGGATAGCAAAAATATTACCCATCATGCTCTCTGCCTCTATGTCTGGACCAATCCAAAACCTTTTAAGGCATCATTGCTGTACCATCTGTTCCATTGTGCTTTTCACTCTCATGCCATGTGTTTTCCACCACCAATACCATTCACAGTCGCCTTAAAGACCCACTCTGTCACACAAGCTAAGATTGTTGACCTTCCAAAATCCTTATTGCACAAATCATACGCACAACAGAAGTCTTGAGCTATTCTGTGATTTCTATATTCATGTTTTCAGCCATTCGATATGTAGCAGTGGTAATATACCTGCTGTCCGTGCCAGCACATGCATCATTACACATACGTCTTGTCACACAGAGAGGGGCATACTTGTAAAGTCTAATAATAGCCCTGTGGATGCTTGTGTTACTGATCTGATCTGGCTGGTGTGTTTTGGAAAAGTTAGGCACTCCATGAGCTCATAGGGACAGGGCAGAGACACTCACCTCCCCACCCAGCTGCGCAGGCAGCCGAGACAAAGACACATTCTTTAGGCACGTGCTTGTTTCCTCCACAGACAGCTGATCTCCTGACTGTTCACACAGACGCTGAGGCAAGGCAGAGACAGCCTCGCTGCTCTTACAGGGTGATGTTAGTACTGACTCCACTGATTCCCCAGCAACTTCAACTGCAGTTCCAGTTCCATGAATGGAATAAGTATCTGAGTTTAGCACCTCAAGCACTGATGCTGAATCCTTCCCCGGGCATTCAGTTTGACCTTTTAGGGGAGTAGTGGTGCTGTTTAGGTGTTCCAGGACAGAACGCTTATCGTCTACCTCAATGTTCTCTGGTGTGTTGCTCAACACCTTTGGAGTTGTTACTGAAGGACTTGCTTGTGGTTGTGGTGTGACAGAGGAACTTGGTTGTGGTTGTAAATTCGGTGAAGGACTTGGTTGATGTGGTTGTGGTTGTAATTTCATTGAAGGACTTGGTTGACGTGGTTGTGGTTGTAGTTTCGCAGAAGTAATCTGTTGTGGTTGTGGTTTCGCAGAAGTAATCTGTTGTGGTTGTGGTTTCGCATAAGGACTTGCTTGGAGTTTCTCTGAAGGACTTGGTTGACGTATTTGTGGTTGTGGTTGTAGTTGTAGTTTCGCAGAAGGAGGATCTGGTTGTGGTTGTGGTGTTACTGAGGGACCTGGTTGTAGTTTTACTGAAGGACTTGATTGGTGTGGTTGCAGTGTCCCAGAAGGAGGATCTGGTTGTGGTTGTGGTGTTACTGAGGGACCTAGTTGTGATTTTACTGATAGGCTTGATTGACGTGGTTGTGGTTGTAGTTTCGCAGAAGGAAGATTTGGTTGTGGCTGTGGTTTTGCTGAAGGGCTTGGTTGTGGTTGTGATGTCACAGAAGGAGGACTTGGTTGATGTGGTTGTGATTTTGATTTAGCTGAAAGAGGACTTGGTTGTGGTTGTATTTTAGCTGAAGGACTTGGTTGTGGTTTTAGTTTAGCTGAAGGACTTGGTTGTGATGAGGTGACAGGAGGAACTGTACTCTGACTCCCCATAATATTGTTATTTCCAACATTTTGGGTCACCTGAGCCACTGCAGCATTCAGACTCTTATTCCCTGAGATGGTTTCCCCTGTAGAGAGGAGCCCAGTAGAAGGAGAAAGGATGCTAGGCTCTCTGTTGTGTGGTGGGGTTTGTACAGGTACTTTCTCCTTCACTTGGACCTTCACTTCTTCCATTACTGACACAGTGTTGTTCAGTGGGGCTCTCTCAGACTGATTCATGTATTTTACACTCTCTGTCTTTGAGGCTGAAGTTTCAACAGCACTCTCCACTTTCAGGGCCTCTTCTGATGACCCCAGTGAGTGTGAGGACTCAACCAGACAGGGTGTCACACTGACCTCTCCTTCTTCACTCATCCCTCTCTCCTCAGGCTTCTTCCCTGCTTGGCTATCAACCGTCATCCCACTATCCTCTCCATTGGAGATCTTTATCTTCTTCTTGGCCAGTGATGCTTTTGGTGTGTGTGGAGCAAAAGACTTCTGCACTGAATCGTAAACATACGATTTGTTGCTGCTATTTTCTGTAATGGCTGCCTGTCCATTGACATTGGAAGACCCAGCCCTGTTAGATTCCCATTTTTCTTCTCCCACCACAGGTGTGTCCTGTAGCCTGGCCTCTGCCTCCCCAGCATGAGCCTGAGTGCTCTCCTCAACCACTTCATCCTCCATAAAGCTGGGGGCACTGAGGCTGGGGTCCATGGGGGACCGTCGCTTCCTCTGGGACCGGTCTGGACTGATGGTCCTCAGTGTTTCCTGCCGACTACCAGGAGACCCGTGGTTCTCCTTGTCCCACGGCTTGGGCTCCTCCAGCTCTCTGCGTGTGTTTTCAGCCTTCAGTTTGATCTTGGCGAAGTACTGCTGGTGGATCTTGTATTCGCTCATCGTCCCCACCTCAAGGACTCCAGAGCAGGACACAATGCCTTTGTTGTTCCTGGCTGATGCCTGGTAGATGGCTGCATCCTCCATAGTGCAACTGTAAAGAAAACAAATCATAGATACTTGTATTATACAGTTGCTGCACAATGTTTTAAATAATATTTGTGTGCATCAATACAAACCAAACTGACATCAATATGATAATGTATAACATCTTCAATACAAATGACAATTATGATCTTGATACATACTTGTAAATGTGCAGTGAATGGTTTTGTCCATTGCGGGAAATGTTGTATTTAGGTAGTCCACAGTATCTGTCCAATTGCAAATCATCTTTATACCATGTCACTTCAGGAGCGGGGTGACCTGAAGTCAAATTGAAACAGAGAAACAGTTATAGAGACTACATTTCACACTTACTGTAAAATCTTCAGATAGATAATAGTGGTTAGCAAGTACAACAACAAAGTATGTAGGCTATTACAAACAACGTATTGCGCCCACTCACACACCAGAGGAGAGTTTACCTGACACCTCACAGGTGAACTGGATGCTACAGGTTTCAGATACGGCTCTTGACTTTAATGTCGTCTCAAAGGATGGCTGGGTCTCCTCCGTTAAATGTGCCATAACACAATGTAGGGTGCTCCTGCATAACACAATGTAGGGTGCTCCTGCATAACACACTTAGTTACATTTTCAAATGTAAACAAATGTCTCTCACCTGGGCCAAAGCTCTTTTCAAAATATGTAATCCTCTATGCAGGCAATGGAAGACAGACAAAATATATAGAATATAAAATGCAATAATTTGTTAAATATATAAATACATTTTTATCAACACATTCAACCCTACATACTGTAAAGTAATGTGATTCCATATCCTAGTGATTTGATATCCATGGATTGTCTTGCTTTCCATAAGAATTGCAGAGGTCAAAATGGGTGTTATGTAGTTTGTGATGCAATATCTTGTGCAATCCAATATCACAATAATCAAACATCAGCCAACATACTTCACCAAGCACACATTGTTCCATCTCAATGTCATGACGGTGAGACAACATAAGCCAGGCTAGTTAGTTTAAATGAATTTCATGAAACAAATACATGACAGTACCTTGATGGCCTGTACTGAGAATAGCTGTGACTGGAGTAGCTATGCAGAGAGGATGCAAATAGAAGCAGCTTATCAGGCACAATGTATAGGTGTTCTGGCATGAATGAAGATGGACTAAGAAGTGTTCTTACATAAACTATCACCAATTGTCATGCTTTTAATTGGTTATCAAATGCCCTTAATTGGTTATTACATTTAATTGGTTATCAAATTGGTTATCAAATTCACATCTTTTAGTCCATATGAAATTAATTTTACAGTAATGAGACATACAGTTAAAGTCGGAAGTTTACATACACTTAGGTTGGAGTCATTAAAACTAATTTTTCAACCACTCCACAAATATCTTGTTAACAAACTATAGTTTTGGCAAGTCGGTTAGGACATCTACTTTGTGCATGGCACAAGTCATTTTTCCAACAATTGTTTACAGACAGATTATTTCATTTCTATTTCACTATATCACAATTCCAGTGGGTCTGAAGTTTATACACACTAGGTTGACTGTGCCTTTAAACAGCTTGGAGAATTCCAGAAAATTATGTCATGGCTTCAGAAGCTTCTGATAGGCTAATTGACATCATTTTAGTCAATTGAGGTGTACCTGTGGATGTATTTCAAGGTCTACTTTCAAACTCAGTGCCTCTTTGCTTGACATCATGGGAAAATCAAAAGAAATCAGCCAAGACCTCAGAATTTTTTTTGTAGACCTCCACAAGTCTGTTTCATCCTTGGGAGCAATTTCCAAACGCCTGAAGGTACCACGTTCATCTGTACAAACAATAGTGCGCAAGTATAAACACCATGGGACCACGCAGCTGTCATACCGCTCAGGAAGGAGACACATTCTGTCTCCAAGAGATTAATGTACTTTGGTGCGAAAAGTGCAAATCAATCGAAGAACAACAGCAAAGGACCGTGTGAAGATGCTGGAGGAAACAGGTACAAAAGTATCTATACCCACAGTAAAACGAGTCCTATATCGACATAACCTGAAAGGCCACTCAGCAAGGAAGAAGCCGCTGCTCCAAAACTGCCTTAAGAAAGACTACAGTTTGCAACTGCACATGGGGACAAAGATCGTACTTTTTGGAGAAATGTGCTCTGGTCTGATAAAAGAAAAATAGAACTGTTTGGTCATAATGACCATCGTTATGTTTGGAGGAAAAAGGGGGACGCTTGCAAGCCGAAGAACACCATCCCAACCGTGAAGCATGAGGGTGGCAGCATCGTGTTGTGGGGGTGCTTTGCTGCACGAGGGACTGGTGCACTTCACAAAATAGATGGCAATATGAAGACGGGAAATGATGTGGATAAATTGAAGCAACATCTCAAGACATCAGTCAGGAAGTTAAAGCTTGGTTGCAAATGTGTCTTCCAAATGGACAATGACCCAAAGCATACTTCCAAAGTTGTGGCAAAATGGCTTAAAGACAACGAAGTCAAGGTATTGGAGTGGCCATCTCAAAGCCCTGACCTCAATCCTATAGACAATTTGTGGGCAGAACTGAAAAAGTGTGTCCGAGCAAGGAGGCCAACAAACCTGACTCAGTTACACCAGCTCTGTCAGGGGGAATGGGCCAACAATCACCCAACTTATTGTGGGAAGGTTGTGGAAGGCTACCCGCAACGTTTGACCCAACTTAAACAATTTAAAGGCAATGCTACCAAATACTAATTGAGTGTATGTACATTTCTGACCCACTGGGAATGTGATGAAAAAAATTAAAGCTGAAATAAATAATTATATTATTCTGACATTTCACATTCTTAAAATTAAGTTGTGATCCTAACTGACCTAAAACAGAGAATTTTAAAATGTCAGGAATTGTGAAAAACTGAGTTTAAATGTATTTGGCTAAGGTGTATGTAAACTTCTGACTTCAACTTTACATGACTCTATATGAATATAGTGCTTTCAATACAGAATGCAGGTCTTGAAGGCTCATTATTGAGTGAAATTAATGCCAACAAAAACTGCATTTGTATTCAGAAATGTATTTTGAATTGAAAATAATTCAATTCAGATTCCACTTCTGTTGGAATTAATATCACTCCATACACCATAGAGTGCAACATCTTAATTGGTGGATATGTCATGCCTGTAATCATGGCCACAAACAGAGTGTTTAAGTGTAGGTCTAGTC
This sequence comes from Oncorhynchus mykiss, assembly GCF_013265735.2. Taxonomy (NCBI): domain Eukaryota; kingdom Metazoa; phylum Chordata; class Actinopteri; order Salmoniformes; family Salmonidae; genus Oncorhynchus; species Oncorhynchus mykiss. The sequence goes on from NC_048590.1 coordinate 39,100,179, forward strand.
ACTCTGTCTGGTGTTGTCATCTATTTCAGTCTCTCGGCCAGATCATTAAGATAGGATGCTGCTAAGGCCATGGTTTATTTGAGATTGTATTTTGACTGACTATTGCCTAGTGTCTACAGTGAAACAAAATCAAACCACTGACAGTGGAAAAACACTAAGTGACGTCAGAAAGTATTACATGGCGATACTATCTGTACCATTAATATTTTATTTAATTATAATTAAGAATACATGTTTTCACTTGACTTGATAGTTTTGCAGCACGCACTTGGCCATAAGTAGACATACCCAGTAGTAGGAAGATTGGATTTTCATGAACTTTTCTTCTATTTGTAGGATGCATTTTTGAAGACGGTTTGCCTTTACACAGGCTCATGCAGGGAGATGCAGTTTATTTATAAAGAGCTGAGAGCTGACCTTCATGGTCATAGCTTTTTATGAGCCGGTAGTGAGTGTTGCCTATCAGCTGGCCATTCAAACAGTCCTAAATGCAGTAAACGACACCATGGAAACCAACAATGACTTTAATATGTGGTTGACTCATCCAGTTGTCTTAAGATGAATGCATTATAACTGGCTCTGGATGAATGCATTATAACTGGCTCTGGATGAATGCATTATAACTGGCTCTGGATGAATGCATTATAACTGGCTCTGTATGAATGCATTACAACTGGCTCTGGATGAATGCATTATAACTGGCTCTGGATGAATGCATTATAACTGGCTCTGGATGAATGCATTATAACTGGCTCTGTATGAATGCATTATAACTGGCTCTGGATGAATGCATTATAACTGGCTCTGGATGAATGCATTATAACTGGCTCTGGATGAATGCATTATAACTGGCTCTGGATGAATGCATTATAACTGGCTCTGGATGAATGCATTATAAACTGGCTCTGGATGAATGCATTATAACTGGCTCTGGATGAATGCATTATAACTGGCTCTGGATGAATGCATTATAACTGGCTCTGGATGAATGCATTATAACTGGCTCTGGATGAGTGTGTCTGCTAAATGACTCAAATGTAAATGTTATGTAAATATAACTAACACCGCTATCTCCAACTAACTAACACACTGAGAAAGCCATCCAATCATTTTCATTTAAAAGGGCATTATAAATTCAATGATTATTGTTTTATTATTAAGACCTCATAATGCAATGATGCTGAATCAATGGTTAACCTTCACTTCAAAAGGAGAGGGATGTGGTATTATTCTAACTTTCTTGTTGCTTGTTGAGGTACAGTAATATTTCCTGTGTTGAGCTGAGGGGTTGTGTACCTGTTTTCAGGCCTGACATCAGAGAGGTAGCTGCGGCTGCTGGCTCTGCTACTCCCTATGACATCATCTCCATTGTGGGAACTGGACCTTCCGTCTCCCGCAGAGTAGGAGCGGGTCATCAGCCTCCTGGAACTCATTCTCCAACAGAGAGAGTTTCTCTTTCAAACTTAAATTCCCAGGAGAAACTTCCTCGGAGAAGGCAACAGATGATGATGTACATCCACCAAAACAAATTAGGTTTGCTTCTGTGGCTCTAAATCTGGGAGATAGCTGCTGAAAGAGAGATAAAGATGACACTAAGTTATTTTTAATAACAAGATACAAAATCAAGATTATTCCCTTTTTTGGTAAATATTTATGAGCTTGAAAACATGTTTTTAAAAAAAGCAAACACTTCTATTGTCTTCATCAATTGTAGTGAAATGCCTTATACTATAGAGACTGATATCAGCAACAGAGATGTTTGTTCAAAGTAATGTTGTTATGTTCAGTTGGTAACACATCCATTATATCATCATTCATCGACAAGCTATCTTCCATCAGATCTCTGAGGTAAACTCACCATTCATAGCTTTCCTTTTGTCTCTTTGTATAAGGACCCACCACTCTCTCCGGCTCAAGGCACTGTGCAATTTCCAAACAAACATGAGCATGTGTACCCTGCCAAACCTATTTATAACAAGCCTACAAATAGGCACAAGAGCACATCACATTTTCCAAAACTAGCCTTCGAACCATTTTAAGTACAATACCCCACCACCACAAGGAAAACTGCCTTTGGGAAAGAATCTGTAGAAAAGAGTTTTGATGATATCTGTTCCAGCATTGTGGAGGAGATAAATCCATATGGAACAATGCTTAGTCAGAAGCCACAAGGCCATCTAAGAGTTGGTTGTCCTCCAAATGTTACGACTTGGGTTAAGCAAGTTAGGCCACCACGAGTGTGTGACTTGGTTACCATTGGAAAACGTGCCCTCTAAAACAGCAGAGGGACTTTCATGTGGCCCAATGGGTGACTGCGCTTTTTCTTCTCTTAAACAGAGTGCATGCTTAGTGTTTGATACAGCCCGTGGTGCTAAAGTATCATATGACCCTGTCAATCAGAATGATGACACCAGCCTTAAAAGTCCATTCAAAAGAGCTGTAAATTCAGGCATCCAGTCCCATCGCTCCCACTTTCCAAACAGAAAAGTGTTTTGTTACAATGACTGACCTTCCACAGCAACAAGCTTGTTGATCCTGTATATGACAAATATACTGGGACAAATGTGGGTCTAAATGCAATAGAACATTTTGCTATGGTTACTTCTCTGTGATATTTTTATGCTAGTGATATAACATGTGCTGTTCTCAGTGAGTTTTTCACAGAATTGCCGTGCAAGTTGTGGATGTCAGTTTCATCATCTCTTGGGCTGCTGTTTGGTTAAGCTGTGATGACACTGTTCGACCACCCTGGTCCTTGCCTGTGCTCTCATTGTGTTGTGATTGACACTGTTCTGTCAGACCCCCAGAGGAAAAGCAATAGGAATAGAACAGCCTTATATAGTCCCTTCAAGATCTATAGGTGTGGGTGGTACATTGCCATTTGCTCATCCAACTGACGGAGCACAATGAAAATACACACAATATCGTACATTTTGCGCAAAATGTACAACAAAAAAATCACATTTGGCCACCAGTGTCCCCTCCAAAAATGTGGTGCATGATGCCTCATTTGTGTAGTTCTAGGTCATTAGTTAGTCAATGAATGGACAACAAATTCAAAACAAAATCAAAATAACTCTAAAGAAGGATATTACACTTTTCACCTTAACTTGCATTCTCTCCAGCATACCGACAACTCAACATGCATCTCAGTGCACTAGGGATTAGGGAACGTAACTGGCACTTTGAATTCCCAGATTTTTGAGTGAGTGACACATAAATCAAGTTCAAAGATACCAATCAAAATTCCTCCCATGTTACTCTGCATAGACAGTCATCAGATTATACATACAGTGGGGAGAACAAGTATTTGATACACTGCCAATTTTGCAGGTTTTCCTACTTACAAAGCATGTTGAGGTCTGTAATGTTTATCATAGGTACACTTCAACTGTGAGAGACGGAATCTAAAACAAAAATCCAGAAAATCACATTGTATGATTTTTAAATAATTAATTTGCATTTTATTGCATGACATAAGTATTTGATCACCTACCAACCAGTAAAAATTCCGGCTCTCACAGACCTGTTAGTTTTTCTTTAAGAAGCCCTCCTGTTCTCCACTCATTACCTGTATTAACTGCACCTGATTGAACTCGTTACCTGTATAAAAGACACCTGTCCACACACTCAATCAAACAGGACAATAGGCAAGCAGCTTGGTGAGAAGGCACCAACTGTTGGTGCAATTATTAGAAAACGGAAGAAGTTCAAGATGACGGTCAATCACCCTCGACCTGGGGCTCCATGCAAGATCTCACCTCGTGGGGCATCAATGATCATGAGGAAGGTGAGGGATCAGCCCAGAACTACATGGCAGGACCTGGTCAATGACCTGAAGAGAGCTGGGACCACTGTCTCAAAGAAAACCATTAGTAACACACTACGTCGTCATGGATTAAAATCCTGCAGGGCACGCAAGGTCCCCCTGCTCAAGCCAGCGCATGTCCACGCCCGTCTGAAGTTTGCCAATGACCATCTGGATGATCAAGAGGAGGAATGGGAGAAGGTCATGTGGTCTGATGAGACAAAAATAGAGCTTTTTGGTCTAAACTCCACTTGCCGTGTTTGGAGGAAGAAGAAGGATGAGTACAACCCCAAGAACACCATCCCAACCGTGAAGCATGGAGGTGGAAACATCATTCTTTGGGGATGCTTTTCTGCAAAGGGGACAGGACGACTGCACCGTATTGAGGGGAGGATGGATGGGGCCATGTATGTCGAGATCTTGGCCAATAGCCTCCTTCCCTCAGTAAGAGCATTGAAGATGGGTCGTGGCTGGGTCTTGACAACGCATGACAACGACCCGAAACACACAGCCAGGGAAACTAAGGAGTGGCTCCGTAAGAAGCATCTCAAGGTCCTGGAGTAGCCTAGCCAGTCTCCAGACCTGAACCCAATAGAACATCTTTGGAGGGAGCTCTAAGTCCGTATTGCCCAGCGACAGCCCCGAAACCTGAAGGATCTGGAGAAGGTCTGTATGGAGGAGTGGGCCAAAATCCCTGCTGCAGTGTGTGCAAACCTGGTCAAGAACTACAGGAAATGAATGATCTCTCTAATTGCAAACAAAGGTTTCTCTACCAAATAATAAGTTCTGCTTTTCTGATGTATCAAATACTTATGTCATCCAATAAAATGCAAATTAATTACTTAAAAATCATACAATGTGATTTTCTGGATTTGTTTAATTTTTAGATTCCGTCCCTCACAGTTGAAGTGTACCTATGATAAAAAATTACAGACCTCTACATGCTTTATAAGTAGGAAAACCTGCAAAATCGGCAGTGTATCAAATACTTGTTCTCCCCACTGTACATGCCTCCTGCGCTGCTATTTTAAATTACACTTTTTTACATTTCCATTGTTGTGTTTCAGTAAATTCCAGGCCCTGTCTTTTACATAGCAGGTTGATGCAGTACAGTGCCTTGCGAAAGTATTCGGCCCCCTTGAACTTTGCGACCTTTTGCCACATTTCAGGCTTCAAACATAAAGATATAAAACTGTATTTTTTTGTGAAGAATCAACAACAAGTGGGACACAATCATGAAGTGGAACGACATTTATTGGATATTTCAAACTTTTTTAACAAATCAAAAACTGAAAAATTGGGCGTGCAAAATTATTCAGCCCCTTTACTTTCAGTGCAGCAAACTCTCTCCAGAAGTTCAGTGAGGATCTCTGAATGATCCAATGTTGACCTAAATGACTAATGATGATAAATACAATCCACCTGTGTGTAATCAGGTCTCCGTATAAATGCACCTGCACTGTGATAGTCTCAGAGGTCCGTTAAAAGCGCAGAGAGCATCATGAAGAACAAGGAACACACCAGGCAGGTCCGAGATACTGTTGTGAAGAAGTTTAAAGCCGGATTTGGATACAAAAAGATTTCCCAAGCTTTAAACATCCCAAGGAGCACTGTGCAAGCGATAATATTGAAATGGAAGGAGTATCAGACCACTGCACATCTACCAAGACCTGGCCGTCCCTCTAAACTTTCAGCTCATACAAGGAGAAGACTGATCAGAGATGCAGCCAAGAGGCCCATGATCACTCTGGATGAACTGCAGAGATCTACAGCTGAGGTGGGAGACTCTGTCCATAGGACAACAATCAGTCGTATATTGCACAAATCTGGCCTTTATGGAAGAGTGGCAAGTGGAAAGCCATTTCTTAAAGATATCCATAAAAAGTGTTGTTTAAAGTTTGCCACAAGCCACCTGGGAGACACACCAAACATGTGGAAGAAGGTGCTCTGGTCAGATGAAACCAAAATTGAACTTTTTGGCAACAATGCAAAACGTTATGTTTGGCGTAAAAGCAACACAGCTGAACACATCATCCCCACTGTCAAACATGGTGGTGGCAACATCATGGTTTGGGCCTGCTTTTCTTCAGCAGGGACAGGGAAGATGGTTAAAATTGATGGGAAGATGGATGGAGCCAAATACAGGACCATTCTGGAAGAAAACCTGATGGAGTCTGCAAAAGACCTGAGACTGGGACGGAGATTTGTCTTCAAACAAGACAATGATCCAAAACATAAAGTAAAATCTACAATGGAATGGTTCAAAAATAAACATGTCCAGGTGTTAGAATGGCCAAGTCAAAGTCCAGACCTGAATCCAATCGAGAATCTTTGGAAATAACTGAAAACTGCTGTTCACAAATGCTCTCCATCCAACCTCACTGAGCTCGAGCTGTTTTGCAAGGAGGAATGGGAAAAAATGTCAGTCTCTCGATGTGCAAAACTGATAGAGACATACCCCAAGCGACTTACAGCTGTAATCGCAGCAAAAGGTGGCGCTACAAAGTATTAACTTAAGGGGGCTGAATAATTTTGCACGCCCAATTTTTCAGTTTTTGATTTGTTAAAAAAGTTTGAAATATCCAATAAATGCCGTTCCACTTAATGATTGTGTCCCACTTGTTGTTGATTCTTCACAAAAAAATACAGTTTTATATCTTTATGTTTGAAGCCTGAAATGTGGCAAAAGGTCGCAAAGTTCAAGGGGGCCGAATACTTTCGCAAGGCACTGTATGTCTCAGTAAGTTGCAGGCCCTGTCTTTGACATGGAAAGCTGATGCAGTGTGTCTCTGCTTATTATCAAGCAGAATTATTCCACTCTTTTGCTGGCTCCCACCACCACCACCCTGTGATGACGGACGTACATGAACTGGACTGGACACACACACACACACACACACACACACACACACACACACACACACACACACACACACACACACACACACAGCAGCTGGCTCACAGCCCTCAATCAGAAGCCACGGTAGGGACAAAGAGGGAGGCCCTTGGCTAGCCTCTGCCTGGCTGTACATTTTTAGAGGGGTGTGTATGCTGCTATGCTGCTGGGATCAATAGACCACGAGGCCATGTCACATGACCCTGAAACAAATGGCCTATGACTTAATGGAAGGGATTTTCTACAAGATGTGTGGAAAGAGAGAATGACAGATTGTACAAGGGTCTCAGATTATGTCAAATGTGGTTGATATCCTCTTTGACCTCACAGAGGCTGCCTTGGATACATCTTTGGTATAGTTGACGTCTAAAGTAACTGTCACACCCTAATCTGTTTCACCTGTCTTTGTGATTGTCTCCACCCTCCTCCAGGTGTCGCCCATCTTCCCATTATCCCCTGTATATTTATACCGGTGTTCTCTGTTTGTCTGTTGCCAGTTTGTCTTGTTTATCAAATCAACCAGTGTTTTTGTGTCTCAGCTCCTGCTTTTTCCAGTCTCTCTTTTTCGCGCCCTCCTGGTTTTGACCCTTGCCTGTCCTGTCTCTGAGCCTGCCTGCCCGCCCGTGTTGGGGAATAATCAGAATTGGTTGGTAACATAGGTAAGATGTTTTATATTCATCATGTGTTTGTAAGTTACTTCTCATCAGAATGTGTTTGTATAATACTGTGGCGGGGTTGCAGTATCTGTTCTATGTCAAGACTAAGTTGCTTGGGCCAGAGAGAGGGGAGAGGTCAAGAGTATCTCTTGGCTCCACAATGTCTGTGTGCCAGTCAGTGTGTCTCTGTGATCTTGTCAAGATAGGATGGATTTGCTATATGCCTGTTGATATGGAGGATTGGTTTATGGTTCTGAGTTTGAGTAAATAACATAGTTTAGGAGACAAAGCTGAACGATTTATTATGTCTATGCTGTCTGACTATGTGTGTTTTTTGCTATTAAAGGATCTCAGCTGCAATGTGTAAGGGACTCTCAGAGAATTCATTGATAGACACTGAATTGATCGGAGAGTCACAGGGTTGTGATAGAGCTCATATAATTAAAGATGGACTTTGATAACTAACGCTGACTTGTGTGGTTTGCTCTCATGATTTGGTAAATAGAGGAAATTTCCACGACACCCGCCTGAGCCTGCCTGCTGACCTGTACTGTTGCTCCACCTCTGGTTATCTGACCTCTGCCTGCCTTGACATGTCTATTGCCTGCCCCTGTTGGATTATTAAACAATTGTTCATTTGACGTTGTTTGCATCTGGGTTTTACCTTCATACCTGATAGTAGCTTGTGTTACACCATATGTTTTGCCTACTGATAATGGAAATAGAAAATCATATTATTGTAATTATATTGAATTTACAGCTGATTTATGATCATTATCCCATTACCTAAATGGGGAAACCTGATACTCAGACGTTACATCATTATTTGTGTTGACCTCATGGTCTGGATCAGATGGTGGGTTTTCCACCATGGCCAGCGGGGTCATAATTCACTTCATTGACATTGTAAAAATCAAATGTTGTTTGTCACATACACATGGTTAGCAGATGATCATGAGAGTGTAGCGAAATGCTTGTGCTTCTAGTTCCAGCAGTGCAGTAATAACCAACGAGTAATCTAACCTAACAATTCCACAACTACTACCTTATACACACAAGTGTAAAGGGATAAAGAATATGTACATAAAAATATATGAATGAGTGATGGTACAGAATGGCAGAGGCAAGATGCAGTAGATGGTATTGAGTACAGTATATACCTATGAGATGAGTAATGTAGGGTATGTAAACATAAAAGTGGCATAGTTTAAAGTGGCTAGTGATACATGTATTACATAAAGATGGCAAGATGCAGTAGATTATAAAGAGTACTATATATATATACATATGAGATGAGTAATGTAGGGTATGTAAACATTATATTAAGTGGCATTGTTTAAAGTGGCTAGTGATACATTTTTGACATCAATTTCCATTATTAAAGTGGCTGGAGTTGAGTCAGTATGTTGGCAGCAGCCACTCAATGTTAGTGGTGGCTGTTTAGCAGTCTGATGGCCTTGAGATAGAAGCTGTTTTTCAGTCTCTCGGTCCCTGCTTCGATGCACCTGTACTGACCTGGCCTTCTGGATGATAGCGGGGTGAACAGGCAGTGACTCGGGTGGTTGTTGTCCTTGATGATCTTTATGGCCTTCCTGTGGCATCGGGTGGTGTAGGTGTCCTGGAGGGCAGGTATTTTGCCCCCGGTGATGCGTTGTGCAGACCTCACTACCCTCTGGAGAGCCTTACGGTTGTGGGCGGAGCAGTTGCCATACCAGGCGGCGATACAGCCCGACAGGATGCTCTCGATTGTGCATCTGTAGAAGTTTGTGAGTGCTTTTGGTGACAGGCCAAATTTCTTCAGCCTCCTGAGGTTGAAGAGGCGCTGCTGCGCCTTCTTCACAACGCTGTCTGTGTGGGTGGACCAATTCAGTTTGTCTGTGATGTGTACGCCGAGGAAATTAACTTACTACCCTCTCCACTACTGTCCCGTAGATGTGGATAGGGGGGTGCTCCCTCTGCTGTTTCCTGAAGTCCACAATCATCTCCTTAGTTTTGTTGACGTTGAGTGTGAGGTTATTTTCCTGACACCACACTCCGAGGGCCCTCACCTCCTCCGTGTAGGCCGTCTCGTTGTTGTTGGTAATCAAGCCTACCACTGTAGTGTCGTCCGCAAACTTGATGATTGAGTTGGAGGCGTGCATGGACACGCAGTTGTGGGTGAACAGGGAGTACAGGAGAGGCTCAAAACGCACCCTTGTGGGGCCCCAGTGTTGAGGATCAGCGGGGTGGAGATGTTGTTACCTACCCTCACCACCTGGGGGCGGCCCGTCAGGAAGTCCAGTACCCAGTTGCACAGGGCGGGGTCGAGACCCAGGGTCTCGAGCTTGATGACGAGTTTGGAGGGTACTATGGAGGGTACTATGGTGTTAAATGCTGAGCTCTAGTCGATGAACAGCATTCTCACATAGGTATTCCTCTTGTCCAGATGGGTTAGGGCAGTGTGCAGGGTGGAGGTGATATGGTCCTTGACTAGTCTCTCAAAGCACTTCATGATGACGGAAGTGAGAGCTACGGGACGGTAGTCGTTTAGCTCAGTTACCTTAGCTTTCTTGGGAACAGGAACAATGGTGGCCCTCTTCAAGCATGTGGGAACAGCAGACTGGGATAAGGATTGATTGAATATGTCCGTAAACACACCAGCCAGCTGGTCTGCGCATGCTCTGAGGACGCGGCTGGGGATGCCGTCTGGGCCTGCAGCCTTGCGAGGGTTAACACGTTTAAATGTTTTACTCACGTCGGCTGCAGTGAAGGAGAGTACGCAGGTTTTGGTAGCGGTCCGTGTCAGTGGCACTGTATTGTCCTCAAAGGGAGCAAAGAAGTTATTTAGTCTGTCTGGGAGCAAGACATCCTGGTCCGCGACGGGGCTGGTTTTCTTTTTGTAATCCTTGATTGACTGTAGACCCTGCCACATACCTCTTGTGTCTGAGCCGTTGAATTGCGACTCCACTGTCTCTATACTGATGCTTAGCTTGTTTGATTGCCTTGCGGAGGGAATAGCTACACTGTTTGTATTCGGTCATGTTTCCGGTAACCTTGCCCTGGTTAAAAGCAGTGGTTCACGCTTTCAGTTTTGCGCCAATGCTGCCATCAATCCACGGTTTCTGGTTAGGGAATGTTTTAATCGTTGCTGTGGGTATAACATCGCTGATACACTTTCTAATGAACTCGCTCACCGAATCAGCATATTCGTCAATGTTGTTGTTGGACGCAATGCGGAACATATCCCAATCCACGTGATCGAAGCAGTCTTGAAGCGTAAATAGTGACCTTTAATGCCTCATGGCCTTGAACTTTTCACCCAGCTTCCTCCCACTCTGTTACAAGGTTTTGTAGAACCAGGTAACTTGATTTACTCTACAGCTGTGATACAAGATATCATATTGGTTCTGATATGAGACAACATGTTGATTTCTACAGTATTTATAAATGGTAGAAGTTATAATGCTTATCTACCTGTCAGCTATACAGGATAGAGGATAACTGATCCCCTAATTATGATAAAATTAATACATTTATCATCATGGTTTCCTATGTCATCTCTAGGCCTCAGCAGTTTCAACAGCAGCTAAACACAACCAGAGCCCCTTCAGATGTAGGCCTACTACAATATGCCTCAGTACTGAGTAAAGTCACTCAAGTCAATATCTCATTGGATACAAATACACTTCTCTGTACAGTTTAGCAATTTAATAATTTCAATTCAAACAGGTGCTCTTGTCTGTAAAGAGTACAAATACCCTGCTTACAGTAGGTGACTGAGTTTACGCAGTACTGAACACTTCACTACTTCCCTCTAGTGGTCTACTAGCAAACAAGCAGGAAGTAGACTGTGTGTGGCCACTACTATGAAACTTCTGTGTTATCACTCCTATAGACATCTTCACGTGCACCCAGGTGGGCCAACAGTTAATTACTGTTTGGTGAAAGCAGAACATTAAACTCCACTGACTTTTCAGACTGCTTTCATAAACATTGTGTGTGTGTGATTGAGATCACAAAGCTATGTAAGATATACAGTAGTGTGTCCAGCTTCAAATGGCTTCCACCGGGATACATATTGGCTAAGATTAAAATATAACATATCACATTTAGGGTATCGGAACTATGGAACATTGGAACATGGTGTTCCTTTTCGATTGGACGCATGAGGGTTAAGATCCAAGCTAATTGGAGCGGCTAGGTGTTGACATGACGTCTTATGCCAGAGTGATTGGCTGGCTGTCCTGGGGTATGTCCTAAATAGTACTCTATTCCCTATGTAATGCACCACTTCTGACCTCTGGTCAAATGTAGTGCACTATATATAGGCTATATTTGAGTGCTGTTTACCCCTCTCAGGTAGCATGATGCCAAGTCCTGTTCTCGCTCCTTACCCCCCAGCCAGCCAGTAGGGTTGTTTTGATGTTTGACAGCCTGGGGTCAGGTCACTGTGGAAACTGGGCTTGGTTTGTAAGACTGTCCTGGGCTGCTGAATCTATGACATCATCTCTTGGTTATTCACACCCAGACAGTGTTGACTCCCAAGGACAGAAGGAGAAACAGGAAGAAGACAGCTGAACAACACCCAGGCACCCCACCTCACTCAGGGTCATATTTATGTTTGTGACCACACCCATTCTGCAGTGCCATGAACCAATCAACTACCGCATGCTATCACAGACTGGTGTTACTAGCATGCTGTCATGTCCATGAATGATGATTGGTAAATGTGTTTTCTCCTGTTGTTAAAAAGTATTTGCCTACTCATGTAATGTTGAACACAAATCAGAATTTTAACAGCACCATAGGCTCATTCCAGAAGTTAGCCTCAGCAAAGACCTAGGATTAGCACATTTTTTTATATATATATTTTTATACCTCAAGGGGTCTTAAAATTAAAAATCAAATAGCAAAATTATCCATGGTATGACCATCTTAAAACAATTCCATATAGCTTAGTAACCCCCCCAGCTTAGACAGGGCTCACTCCTTGATCACACCGACAGCTGTCCTTGCATTTTGGTACACCAGAAGTACATTCATTTCCAATGGAACGCTGTGTTTGCCTTGCAGCACTGCCCAGCAGAGGTAGTTGCAGTGCATTCTGTGTGGTGCATTTGTTGGATTTATCGAACATATGCATTAAACTGTATGTGTAGACGGCTTGACAGAAATGGTAGCAGAAGGTGAATATTGAAATGTTGTGGCACACATATCCAGATGATGCTGCGTACTCTTTTTTTACGCTGTCGGTGTGATCGAGGCGTTAGACTGTTAAGTGCCAAAAATAAGGGGTCAAATATATGTCAACAAAAATAACAAATGTTTCCTGAGCTTTCTTATATCTCTCAGAAATAGGACAGACACTTCAGAACAAACTTCCTTTTGATTTTTTGGGGGGGACTATGTGTTGTTCCATGTCGTGAATCTGTTATTCAATGATTTTGTATGGGCTAATAGCAGTAAGTTCAAATAAAATGTTTCATCAAATAATGTGTATATATATATTTTTTATACTTCAAGGGGTCTTAAAATTCAAAACCACATAGCAAAATGATCCTTGGTATGACCTTCTTAAAACAATTCCATATAGCTTAGTAGAACATAGACAGGGTTCAGACACTTACGGGTTAAACAAAACTTGGTTGAAACATGAGTCTTTCATTAATGATAGGCCTAATTGATAAGTTATATCATTGAGAGGGCTTCCCAATACTCAGGGGGCTGTTGTTTAGCCTAATATATTCATCTCCTACAGCTACATGCATTCCACATGTGTTGATAGCCTATTCTGTCTTAATCCCAATAATCAATTGATTAAAAAGAATCTGCGATCCCATCCACCCCTCTACTTATTATAAGCGCACACTGAGATAACGGTTAAGCAGGTAGGGCAGGTACATACTGTTATGTCAACCATTTCCAGCGGCTTCTCCTAGTGGTCTAGTGGCCCACCTGCTCAAGACTACCAAGAGCAGACTGCACTAGAAATTACACACCACCTGAGGGAGCCAACAGCCTATTGTCTGGTTATGCAATCTTAATAGTAGGCCTAGTCTATGCAATAAATTAGACTCCCCGGATGAGATCAATTATAGGCATATTAGTCTATAATAAGTTACATGATCATTGTTTTCCCTTACCTCAGTGGTTACTGTTGGCAATTATGGACATTGCATATTCCCTAGGTTTTTCAAAGGTTGAATCTAGAAAAATATGACTATTACATTCTCTCTATTATGAAACAGTCTACGATTAACACCTCTCGCTCGCCAACCTCCTTTCCAGCCGCTCTCCTCGAGCGCGTCATGCACTCATTTGCATACGGTGCGATTTGAAATACAATGTAAACAGCTCTTGAACTGAGCAGCTCATCGAAACAGGTCGAGCAGTCCTTGCTGGCTATTCGTATCATTGGTGGTGTAGTCTGACTGGCATTATTTCAGCTGATGGGCATGGCCCTCCATTCTGATGGAAACGTGGGAGATTCGAAATGACTATTCGTCACATTGCTCCCGCGGAGAACCAACCTGTGGTTTCACACAGAAATGTAGCCAATTTCCTCGGCTTTGACTGTCGCGCAGACACGTCATTCAGAGACTAGTCCGTGACCCGCCCAGCAGCATTTGACTGAAGAGAGCAATGAAGAGATTGGAGGTATGATAACAGTTTAACTGGACCTCAGCAGCAGGCTAACATTTTATCACACTGAGTGAGTGATACAGTATACATTCTTTGATTGCCCAGCCGTTGAGCATTCAGTGCGATATCACATCTGGGCTACCGGAAATACAATGCTCAACCACCGCTGTAGATTGACATTGCTGCTATCCAGGTGTTGGACCAAAGAGGAGGGACGTTTTTGATGTGACATTACATCTATGCTGTGTGCAGTTTTTTGTGGTCCCATTCACAGACATAGAGCAAGAAGATGCTGAGCCGTTTCATGAGTGGCAGCATCAGGAATCTGGAACGAGAATACAACTGTACCGTGAGGCTGCTGGATGACTCGGAGTACACCTGCACGATCCAGGTCAGTTCCTGTTTAGCAAGCAGGGAACCTATTATATTTATACTGTTGCTGTCACCGTTGGTTGCCCCACTGTGGGTCATGTCTCTTTCGCCTGAGTATCTGCTACTTGTGCGCATCACATGACAGCTTGATGAAAATAGAGAAAACCGTAATCTGCATTGCGTATTAAATGTGTAAAGATCTAATGTATCTCATCGGATATTTGATCTCATTCTGCTGGCTGGATTTTGGAAGCATGGCTTCAGTGCACTGCAACTGTCCTGAATCGTTCATCATACAATATTGATCATCTATGGATCATCTATTGATCAATGACACTTTTCATATGTTCTATGTTTGTCTTGGTCTTAGACTGGCATTGGCCAAGGTAAAGAGTGATAATCAGCATCAATAACAGTGTCTCCTAACCTGGACGCTTAGAGATGTGACAGTTCTCCTCACCATCATATTAGTAATGACAATATGTAGAGACCTTCACCATCCACAACATCTCTGGGATCTGACAACAAAGGAAAACTATAGCCTACTTTCCAATGTGACTGAAACACTGAATTGAAAGGAAATGGCAGGATTTAACACCAACCATGTAAAGTCTGTAAACAAATGCTGATACCTTATCAGAGAAGAGGTCAGAAGAGGTCAGTCAATCAATCAGCCATCTGCAATCAATCTGCAATCAATCAACATGACCATTTTGTATCAGAACCTCTGACTTTCTGAGTATTGTAATGACCCTGGCTTTCCTTTTGCTGATCCATACCTGATCAGGCCCTTGCATCTGCTCTAAGAGAGAGACAAAGTATTGAAACACAACACATCTCCAGGACACACATTTTAAGGCTTGTCACAAGTCACATTTGAATCACTCTCAGACTGTTGTTGATGATCTGCAATTCTCTCACAGAGAGAGGGAAGGGGAGGTAGATGGATAGATGGATAGCTAGAAAGACGGACGGACAGACAGACAGACAGACACATTGGAAGAGAACATGTGAGAGAGTGTATGGGAGAAAGAGAGCTTCAGTTCTTTATATACTGCATTTGGGCATTATTAGTCTGTGTACCTCAACGCTTTAGGGCTGCACTGCTCACAGCCGTACTCAGCTTATAATGTGCTCTCTGGTTCTATTCTGAATGCATCTCTGGATCTTCTGCTCTCTATTGTTACAGGGTGGTTTGCAACAGGACATTTTCAAACCCTTTATGATACTGATTACAGTCAAATGGCCAAAGTGCCATCTAGTGGCCTCATGGGTGGAATGTTATTAATTTGTCATAATTTCATTAATCAACATTGTTAAAAAAAATCTGAAAATCCTGTTTTATATGTTAAACAGTTTTGTTATAGTTCTGCCTTCTGTGATGTATACAATGTGTAACATTTGGAGGCAAACTCAAAATAATCTGAAATGGTACAGGTATCTTCTTTTTTGTAAGCCTGTGTGTGTTTCAAAATAGATTTGTTTTAGACTACCAAGAAACACTCTGTTTGCCACTGCAGTAATTAAATAAATGTTTTAAAAAAGGAGGGAACTCAAGATTTTGAGATGCACTGACTTTGTGGTAAGATGAACATTTTAACTTCTGATGGTGTTTGGTCTTGCTCACCCTGAAGGAAACTGGAATCACTCCTAGCCAAGTCTTGAAATGTACTGTATTTTCCCCAAAGCTCTTCTAGTCTTAACGGCACATTGGTATTCCTTACTTTTACCCTCTTCAATTCACCTGGAATTCATACAAGTTTAAAACAAAAACAAGTACATTTATTAGTGACTTTAGACAGGAGCTTGAATTAAATATGTCTCTGTCTTTCATAGAACGTTATTGATCCAGAGAAGTCCTCTCCTCCTCATCAGTATGGGTGACTGAGGCACTGGCACAGAGTTGGTGCTTGTGTCCCAAATGGTACCCTATGTAGTGGGGATGTGGGGACTATATTGGACCAGGGTTCATAGGAGTCTTGTTACGGTTTTCTTCCGTCAAAGGAGAGGAGGACCAAAATGCAGCGTGGTTATTTCGATTCATGTTTAATAAAAAAAGATAAACACGAACAATACAAACAATAAACGTGAAACCATAAACAGCCTATTCTGGTGCAAACTAACACAGAGACAGGAACAATCACCCACGAAACACTCAAAGAATATGGCTGCCAAAATATGGTTCCCAATCAGAGACAACGATAAACACCTGCCTCTGATTGAGAACCACACCAGGCAGCCATAGACTATTCTAGACAACCCCACTAACCACTATCCCATTACCTACAACAAACCCTTAGACAAAACACACCACATAAAACAACCCATGTCACACCCTGGCCTGATCAAAATAATAAAGAAAACACAAAATACTAAGACCAGGGCGTGACAAGTCTGGTCAAAAGTAGGGTTCCATTTGGGACGTCCACAGTCTACAGGTCTCAGTCAAGATGCTGCATTCTGTGGTGCACTAATGAAATCACCACCGTTCCCTGGAAGTCTAATGCAGGACTTGGATGGAGTTCTGATTTTATCTTGTAAATGCATTATTGAAATAGACTTCCGCTGCTTTCGTCTAAGTGGGCGTTGTTAAGTTATGATGTTTACTGCCTGGCGTGTTGCCTGGTAATGTTGGGGTTTGTTAAACTTTTACTGCAGTGGGCTAAATCAGGCTCACACAGAGAGATTCTTGGTAAGTCTTAAACACATCTACTTTGAAACAATAGTATACACTTCACACACATGGTTATGGGCTTAAAAAAATAAGACACCTGTGCCATGTCAGATATAGAGTTGAAATGTATTACATTTTGAGTTTTCTACCCAATATTACACTTTATATACATTACAAAAGATGAAAATATAATAAAACAGTTTGAGTTAGAAACACCAGATTTCGGGTCAGGTTTTTAAAAATAATCTTTAATGATTAAATTAGGAAAAATATGAGTAACATTTCACCCATGAGGCCAAAGAGGGTGCTTTTGGTCATAGACTGCAGGAAAGGGCTTGGCAGCTTTGTTTTTGTTTTTGGAGCCGACATTCAGATAGAAAAGCCTATTGTAGATGTCAAGTTCGCTTTTCTTTCTTCTCATGCCTATACCATACATATATGTCCTTATTGTCAAAATACAAGCAGACCGTTGAAATTTAACAGAGATTATCTAAACAAAGATGATCTAAAATTATCGAAGCATTTTCTTCATTATTATACAATACTCGTCTTTGATCATATCAGCACATTTAATTGTTGAGTCCCACTTTAAATGAAGTACGACTTTAAGGTTTTTAATAGCATACATAAAGGCTTTGTAAGCACTGCAAAAATGCTTCACAAATAATCTATAAGCGTATATCATGCTTTATGAAGGTTGACACTGACATTCCCATTCCCACTGTAAGGTCAATTGCCAAATGTGGCACAACGCACTGTATGTTTATCCACCATTTATAGAGTATGACATACACTTATAGATTCTTCGTGAAGCATTTATGTTGTGCTTATGAAGTATGCTATATAAAGCCTTTATTAATTGTACTTTGGTTAAAGTTGGAGTGTCATAAGTGCATTTGTTACTGTACATGAACATGTTATTACCAAAAGGACTTCTTAAAACTGCATGTGGGTTAATCCCCAATCATTCCCAGTCAAAATAATCTCTCCTAGATGCAATACCAAATAAATCCTGAAACTGAAATTCCACCTAGAGTGAACATTACAGGAGAGAGAGAGGGTTCCAAGTGGGATCATTTCACCCCATGATAATCCTGAGACTGGGATTGCTGTTCCCCTATTTATATGTATTTCTAACTGCTGGCTCAGGCTTAATAGAAGCTAGAATAGCAGGACGATGTGATTTAGACAGCCACAGCTCTGTTTATCAGTCCCTCTAGCTACAGGCCTACTCTACGCCACCAGGCCTGAGTTCAAATAGTATTTGTTGTCTTTCAAATACTTCAGCTGTGCTTAGTTGAATATGCCTGCTGCAGTAGAACTAATCATACAATAAAGGCAAACAGACTCAAGCAAACGCTCACAAATACTATTTGAACCAGTCCTGACGCCACAGAGCTGAATCTACACAACGCATGTCACTTTGATTCGAAGGCACCCTGCAACAACATGGTTAATCCAGAATGTAGAGGAATAGTGAGATAAATCCTCCAAGGCTTTGGTGCTCTCTCAGATTAGGATGCTTTGCAGTCATGACAGTAATAACCATGATACTAATGATGTCACTGGATACATCCAAATGTCACCATATTCCCTATTTAGTGCCCTACTTTTGATCAAGGCTCTATGGGGCTATGGTCAAAAGCAGTGCACTTCATAGGGAATAGGGTGCCGTTTAGGATGCAGACACTGACTGCTTCAGCTTGTCCCTTTGATTGCTGCTCTTTCAGCAATTAAAAAAAAATCACTGACAGCTTGAAATGGTGCTGATTTTTACTTCTACGACGTGGACAGACCGGTAGGATTGTCGAGCGTCTGCCGGCGAGACTACTTACCACCTCTGAACAGAGTGGTGGATGTAATTTGCAAACCAAGTGCAAAGCGATTCTACATGTAGAAACGGGTGAAAATGATGGTCATTATGGTCAGTCGCAACAGTGGGTGGTCCCTATATCTCACCGCTCTGACAGCAAGCGAACGGTGGAGGAGCAGCCCTGTACTGTGCACACCGACAATTGGTCTGGTGAGTTTTCTCCTTTACTTTTACTAACTACTCACCATGACAACTGATAAACCCAACATGCATCTCTCTAATACTTGGTTAAGCTGCATGCATGTGAGCTGCTGTGTCCTAACCCATTCCTGGAGGCAGTGCTGTACAGCTGTTAAGATACGGTATACTCCATAGCAGTTTGGAAGAACAAAACAACTCTGGTTGAGTGCCAACTTCAGGCAGGCATTGCATGAAACCTTACACCTCCATATTTAGCCAGCAGCACCAGAAGTGGACCTTTAACCACACCAGTCCCAGGTGACCTGTAGAGTGTCAGATAAGAAGCACAGAAATATTTTGATATGGTATTTACGTCCATGGTAGAATTGCAGTTACACACTAATAGCCTATGAATAGTTTGTTTATTTGGGTCGTTAATTAGTTACTAGTTGTTTTGAATTATACTAAGTCATTACCAGACAATACTCATTAATACCATGTCATGTCCTATTAAATATCAGGAACATACCAGAGCACACATTACTGGTTATAAAGTAGAATGCTCAGCCTTACTGGAATATAAGCACAGTTCTGTTGCTTACAAACCTTGATAGATAAACACCTTTCTCTGTAGCTTAGTGAATATGAACCTAGTCGCTGTCAGACAGACATTCGAGTCACAGAGTGCCTGCCTGCAGAGCGGACTGACAGGCAGTGAGGCAGTGATGACGGAGCTGTCTCTGACTGTCTGTTTAGGGTTTAAGCGGCTCTACTGTTGCTGTGCCGACCCACAACAATAAATAATACAAATGTGTGCCAGGAGTGAATATTTCATGGAGCGTTTCACCTCTACCTCAGACTGCTATGATTGCAGGCATCACAGCACACATGTTTTTGGGGCTGTTTATACACAAACACACACAGACGCTAACACAGATCCACACACCACGATAGCAACAGACATGTTGCTGCTAGTAGTGATTTTTCATTTCATTGTGGTGCAGGCAGGAAGCAAAAATATAATATTTTAGCTCACTTTGCAACCGCTGCATGCTCCCTCTCTCCTCACCCAGTGATGATGTCACTGGGATAGCTCAGGACTCTGCAGCAGTGCCTGTAGGATCCACAGTCAGCACAGGAGCAATGAAGATTCCCACTGTAGTCACTCTCAGTATAGAGTATATTCTCTGTGTACATATTCATCCTATATGGAGGAGTATTAGGATGCCCTAATCTGTCCAGAGAAATTAAGAGATACAGATGGATTTATCATGAATTACTTTAAATTAATAACGTCCCTCAAGAAAGATTAGATAGAGAATAATGTAAACAAGATACGTAAAATGTAATATCTTGGCATAGGATAATTAAGCAATAAGGCACGAGGGGGTGTGGTATATGTCCAATATACCACGGGTAAGGACTGTTCTTATGCACAACGCAATGTGGAGTTCTAGGACACAGCCCTTAGCCGTGGTATATTGGCCATATATCACAAACCCCCGAGGTGACTTATTGCTATTATCTACTGGTTACCAACTTAATTAGAGCAGTAAAAATACATGTTTTGTCATACCCGTAGTATACGGTCTGATATTTGAAAATTAAAGAGAGCTGTACACTCTAGGAGCTCAGATGCAAAAATTAAATTACCAACGTTTCGACAGCCAAGCTGTCTTCATCAGGGTATAATCACAAACACTGCGGGATGACTCGTTTATGTAGTGTCAAAAGACACAGTGCAATCATGGCTAAGAGTGGCCTAATATCATTGGTTAATTATCAAATATTAAAATGGCATACAAAGAACAGCATACAAACAACAAATGGATAGCATACGATCATCAATTCATTTGACTACAAAAGCTTACAAACAATTACAATGGCAAAGTCACAATAATCACAAGAATGGCTTCAGATCAAAGTCTACGTTGAGTTAAAGATCCAGGCAGCCTCTCGTTTTAACAATAAATGATCAAGGTCACCCCCTCTCCTAGGGAGGGTGACACGTTCGATGCCAATATAACGCAGAGACGAAATCGAGTGGCCTGCCTCCAAGAAGTGGGCCGCAACTGGGTAAGTAAAGTGCTTTTACGCATTGTGAAGAGCTGCTGGCAAACGCAGTAAAGTGCTGTTTGAATGAATGCTTACGAGCCTGCTGCTGTCTACCACCGCTCAGTCAGACTGCTCTATCAAATCATAGACTTAATTATAATATAATAACACACAGAAATACGAGCCTTAGGTCATTAATATGGTCAAATCCGGAAACTATAATTTCGAAAAACAAAACGTTTATTCTTTCAGTGAAATACGGAACCGTTCCGTATTTTATCTAACGGGTGGCATCCATTAGTCTAAATATTCCTGTTACATTGCACAACCTTCAATGTTATGTCATAATTACGTAAAATTCTGGCAAATCATGCGGCCCAAACTGTTGCATATACACTGACTCTGCGTGCAATGAGTGCAAGAGAAGTGACACAATTTCCCCTGGTTAATATTGCCTGCTAACCTGGGTTTATTTTAGCTAAATATGCAGGTTTAAAAATATATACTTCTGTGTATTGATTTTAAGAAAGGCATTGATGTTTATGGTTCGGTACACATTGGAGCAACAATACGCACCGCATCGATTATATATAGCAGGACATGCTAGATAAACTAGTAATATCATCAACCATGTGTAGTTAACTAGTGATTATGATTGATTTTTTATTTATTTTACCTTTATTTAACTAGGCAAGTCAGTTAAGAACACATTCTTATTTTCAATGACGGCCTAGGAACAGTGGGTTAACTGCCTTGTTCAGGGGCAGATTGATTGTTTTTTATAAGATACGTTTAATGCTAGCTAGCAACTTATATTGGCTTACTGCATTCGCGTAACAGGCAGCCTCCTCGTGGAGTGCAATGAGGCAGGTGGTTAGAGCGTTGGACTAGTTAACTGTAAGGTTGCAAGATTGAATTCCCCGAGCTGACAAGGTAAAAATCTGTCGTTCTGCCCCTGAACGAGGCAGTTAACCCACTGTTCCTAGGCCGTCATTGAAAATAGAATGTGTTCTTAACTGACTTGCCTAGTTAAATAAAGGTGTAAAAAATAAAAAATAAGAAAATTGGCCAAATCGGTGTCCAAAAATACAGATTTTCGATTTTTATGAAAACTTGAAATCGGCCCTAATTAATCGGCCATTCCGAGTAATCGGTCGACCTCTAACGCACACCACACACACATACACACCACACACAGGTGGTCGAGTTGTGCCAAGCCAAAAAGTTCACACGTGAACCAAAGCAAACTGAACTGAGCAGTAGTAATGAATCTGACTGAGGAGTGCATGCAGAGTTGAGCGGAGGTCTATCAGTGTAATCAATACAGTTTAATGATCCAATATCCCAGCTTTTATGCACCGCCTCGTGTGTATCCTGCTCCCTGCACATTACATTAACCCGTTTAAATGTTATTGCTGAAAAGTAATTCTCAGCCTTTGTCGTACTGGGAATCAAGCAGGAGATTATGAAGTTTGTTTTGTCTCCTGGATTACAGAACCAATGCATGTCTGTCTGTGAAACTGTGAAACTGAGAAATGAATGTGGCCTAATGTTGTTATGAATTTCTTCTAGATGTCTCTCTCTCTCCTTCAGACATCTATCACTTTCATCTGTCCCTTCTCGTCTTCATTTGGCAATGAGCAACAGCTAGGCAGCTCTTCATTGATTTGTCTGGACAGTTCAGATCATCTACCTAGACAGATGTAGGATCTTCATTTGAGCCAGTTTGCTACAGCTGGGAAATAATCCTGCAGCAACAGGAAATGTGAATTATTATGTGGATTAGAATGAATTGAGATTTTTTTGTAGGGGTTGATACATTTTTCATTAAGTCTGACATTTTAAGTGGAAATTCCAAACTTTAGATTCCATTTTTAACCTCGAATACACCACAAGTTAGCATTTCCTGCTGTTTCTAAGTCAGTTATTTTGTCAGAATTTCCCATATTCCAAAGAGATGACTGCCTGAGTCATAGTTTTTTGTATGAAGGAAGAGCAACCACTGACTATAAACCTACACCATGTGATCAAGGCATTGAAGAGGCAGATCAAACCAGACAGAATTCCACAAGTGTTAATCCACCGTGTGTAGCAGTGCACCTCTAGAGAATACATCAGTACAGCCTCTCAAGATGGGTTTATAGCTGGAGGAGAAGATGCTTTCGTTGTGCAGGCTAGCTGCTTGTCTATGCATTGGGGAACCTAAACAAGTTTTCTGAATATGATAGAGGCACCATATTCCCTATATAGTGTATAACTTTTGACCAGAACCCTATGGTAGTGCACTATAAAGGGAATAGGGTGCCATTTGAGGCGCAGACCAGAGCCTGTGAGCGGAGTTGAGCGGTTGGTAATCCCCCTCATTGCTCATGGAGCATCCAGGGCTCATCATCCTTTCCCACAGCTCCGCTAAAAAACGCTCTGCACTCATAGGAAAAAAACTGCCGCTCCAAATTCGCTCCATTCATTAAAATCACAATTTAACCAACACCAATCTATTTTGTAACTATCTGGACCTACCAATTGGTTCTGAAGTATTGAAACCAAACCATATGGATTTAAATTAAATGTATGAAAGGTGAATGTAAGAAGCGCTCATAATTTCAAATAGGCTACATGTCATAGTAAATAGCATATAAACACTCTAAATAGGTCAGGAGCCAGACAGGGAGCCAGGGAAGGAATGCAAATTAATTATTTAGGCTATAGTATTTCAATTATTTTAAGGCTATAGCCTACAAAGAAATACATTGTGAAACATTTGCGAGTGCTCAGCATTTAAACAACATTTTTTGTTATTAAGTCTGTGTAGTCTATAAATTGTGCATATAGGCTATGACTTACTTAGAATTATATACAAATTAAATGAAATATGACTTATTAGCGCCTTTTGAATTCCTTTTTAGAATTCATTTTTCAGAAACACGAGTTTGGCCAGTCTGTGCCTTCAGGCTCACACGATGGTGCCTGGAGAGCAGGCCAGCATCGCAAAATATCCTCTCCACACTTGCAGAGCCACTGGAGATGCTAAACACCCTTTTGGCCACTGATGCCAGGCTGGGCAAAGATGCAGAGTTGTTTTTTAAAATGATTCTATAGGTAGACCTAAACGTTTTTAGGCAAAATAACCCAATCAAAACGGAAAGCTCCTTGAACGTGGGAATATGCCAGGTCTATTGGGCCAAATTCTATAGATAATAGAACAAACATGAATGAAACGTTTAAGAGATCAGATTTTTTGTTTATAAATACTTTGCCACAATGACACACGTAGTTATCTATCCACCTCGTTGCCTTTTTTAGCATGTGCAATGTAGTTAGTAAAGTACACCATCATGCTTTTCAGATTCCACAATGATTCTTTAGTTATGGACACTACTATGGACACTACTATGGACACTCTCTTGCTCTTGGTCCTCATCTTTGTAAGTCACCTTGACACCTTGAAAATATTTAGCGAACTCCATGACAGTAGCTAAATCAAGGGGCTATAGCAGCACACATGTACACTACAAATGCATGCTGGGCCGGGCATGTCCTGAGATCGAAGTGAGCGCTACTGGAGAAAAATTGGAGCATTTGGGAATCTCGCTCCACGCTCCAGTCAAATTGGGCACGCTCCGCGCCAGCTCCGCTCCTCGCGCCAGCTCCGCTCCTCACGCCAGCTCCGCTCCTCGCGCCAGCTCCGCTCCTCGCGCCAGCTCCGCTCCAGCTCCGCTCCTCGCTCCAGCTCCGCTCCTCGCTCCAGCTCCGCTCCTCGCTCCAGCTCCGCTCCTCGCTCCAGCTCCGCTCCATCTCTGCTCCAGCTCCGCTCCATCTCTGCTCCAGCTCCGCTCCTCACGCCAGCTCCGCTCCTCGTGCCAGCTCCGCTCCAGCTCCGCTCCTCGTGCCAGCTCCGCTCCACTCACTACTCTGGCTCAGACATAGAGTATGCTATTCTTCTTCTTTCATGATGAACTTGAAAGGAGTGACAACGCTTATTTAAGAGTGCTGCAGTTCTCCTGCTGTAGAGGACATCATCTTTGAAATGGGAGGGAGGGAGGGGGATTCTGTTCAGACAGATGATTGTGTCAAAAGCAGTGAACTTGAACATTGTTTTGTTGCAGTTTGCTGCAATTCATGGAATCCCATTAAGTCTTCTCTTCCTTTTGATATTCAATCTGCATATTAATGATGTTGTTACTGAGGTGCTCATACTTGTTATGGTGTGTATTTGTGCGTACTTGTGTGTGTGCAGCACCGTACCTGTATATGTGTGGTGTGTGTGTGTGTGGTTATTTGTGTATCTGTGTGTTTCTCTGGATGTTTGTGTGTGTGTGTGTGGTTATTTGTGTATCTGTGTGTTTCTCTGGATGTTTGTGTGTGTGTGTCCAAGGGTGTTTGCGTGTGTTCAGTCACTCTGAATGATAATAAATATATAATAATAGATGCCATTTATAAAACACTTTTATCCAAAGTGACTTAGTCATGCATGCATACATTTTAAATATGGGTGGTCCCGGGAATCACTCCCACTACCCTGGCGTTACAAGCGTAATGCTCCACCAACTGAGCTACAACGGAATTATGTGTTTCGTCCTGTAAAGGAAAGAGAGAGAGGATCAGTATGATTGCTGTGATGCCCTATAGAGGTGCACGCTCTGCACATTAGCTCTGCACATTACTATCATCTTACTATCATCTCATCCTCTCAGTGGGCTTGGTGCTATAGGAAGTTGAATACAGCATAAGGAGGGAGAGAGAGAGGAAAGATACAGATTGAGGGATGGAGAGGGGGCTATAATAGAGAGAGAGAGGGGGGAGAATGAGAGAGAGAAGACGGCCTGTACATGTTAGCTGTACTGATTATGCCAATGTTGACTGGCACTGGCCCCTTCCTCTTGGCATCCCTGTATAGGATGCATGTCTGTGTCCTGTAGTCAGTGTGGAAGGCTGGCCAGGTTAGTCTGGTGTGAATCCCAAATAGCACTCTATTCCCTACGGGCCCAGGTCAAAACATAGGGAATAGAGAGGTATTTGGGATGCAGCCCAGGACTCTGGAGGATACCCAACAACCCAATATCCCACGGGTCTCTCCTCTGACTGTCCTCTCCACAGCCTATCAGGGCTTAGGGCCTAAGCTACTGGTGGGGGAGGTGAAAAACACACAGGCTGCATGTAGACTAAGGCATGGGGGATAGTGCGGCGTGATAGAGGCCAGGGGTACTCAAGTACTATTTGAGAAGGCCCGGTTACACACATTTCCTAGGTGGCAGTCCCAGGTCCAGTTGGATAATGTAATTTTTCAGCGTAGAAACAAACCCCCACCTCGCAACCCATGCGACCTCAAACTGTTCACACCCCTCTTGTTGGCGGATAGACAATTTGCAGTTTTAAAGCTAATTTCCTGCAAATCTATGTATCATCCATGTCTTGTGTGTTTATGGTACCAAGGGTCGAAGCCCGACGAGTAAAAAATAAGTCTAATTATTCTATTTTTGGGGGAGGGGGGCTATGGTCCATGTTGACCCCGTTCTGGGTCCGAATCCGGTCCGCGATCCGCCAGTTGAATATGTAGGATATAGGCTAATGTACTGAGGGTGTTTCCACACAATCACGCTAATTACATGTGGTACAGTGCCTCTGCTATTGATGATGGGAGATAGTGTTACTATAAGCACAGACGTGTGATATAGTTATGTTAATGTTATGGGAAATAAGGGAACCACATTCTCCTTTTCCTCACCAATTAATGTTGTGTGCCTAAGAGCGTATCTGTGTGTGTATTTGTGTTGATATTGTTGTTGTCCTCTCTTGTCTCTTGGGGATCTTGTGCCTGCCTGGCTGGCTGCCTGGCTGGCTGCCTGGCTGACTGCCTGGCTGCATTGTAATGGGGACTAGGGCTGTGCTGAGATTCAGACACTCTGCTAGGGCCAACATCTGCTCAGCAGCCAATAGCATAGCCTCCCTGCCTGACAAATACCCTCAGCAATATATACAGTTGAAGTAGTATTTGGTAGCATTGCCTATAAATTGTTTAACTTGGGTCAAATGTTTCGGGTAGCTTTCCACAAGCTTCCCACAATAAGTTGAATTTTGGCCCAATCCTCCTGACAGAGCTTTGTAGGCCTCCTTGCACGCACACACTTTTTCACTTCTGCCCACAAATTTATTATAGGATTGAGGTCAGGGCTTTGTGATGGCCACTCCAATACCTTGGTTTTGTTGTCCTTAAGCCATTTTGCCACAACTTTGGAAGTATGCTTGGGGTCATTGTTCATTTGGAAGACCCATTTGCGACCAAGCTTTAACTTCCTGACTGATGTCTTGACATGTTGCTTCAATATATCCATAATTTTCCATCCACATAATTTTCCATCCTCATGATGCCATCTATTTTGTGAAGTGCACCAGTCCCTCCTGCAGCAAAGCACCCCCACAACATGATGCTGACACCCCGTGCTTCACGATTGGGATGGTGTTCTTCGGTTTGCAAGCCTCCCCCTTTTTCCTCCAAATATAACGATGGTCATTATGGCCAAACAGTTCTATTTTTGTTTCATCAGACCAGAGACAGACCAGAGACATTTCTCCAAAAAGTATGATCTTTGTCCCCATGTGCAGTTGCAAACCGTAGTCTGGCTTTTTTATGGCGGTTTTGGAGCAGTGGCTTGTTCCTTGCTGAGAGGCCTTTCAGTTTATGTCGATATAGGACTCGTTTTACTGTGGATACTTTTGTACCTGTTTCCTCCAGCATCTTCACAAGGTCCTTTGCTGTTGTTCTGGGATTGATTTGCACTTTTCGCACCAAAGTACGTTCATCTCTAGGAGACAGATGGCGTCTCCTTCCTGAGTGGTATGATGGCTGCGTGGTCCCATGGTGTTTATACTTGCATACTATTGTTTGTACAGATGAACGTGGTACCTTCAGGCATTTGGAAATTGCTCCCAAGGTTGAGCCAGACTTTTGGAGGTCTTCAATTTATTTTCTGAGGGCTTGGCTGATTCTTTTTTATTTTCCCATGATGTCAAGCAAAGAGGCACTGAGTTTGAAGGTAGGCCTTGAAATACATCCACAGGTACACCTCCAATTGACTCAAATTATCATTTAGCTTATCAGAATCTTCGAAAGCTATGACATCGTTTTCGGGAATTTTCCAAGCTATTTAAAGGCATGACCCACTGGAATTGTGAAACAGTGAATTATAGGTGAAATAATCTGTCTGTAAACAATTGTTGGAATAATTACTTGTGTCTTGCACAAAGTAGATGTCCTAACCGATTTGCCAAAACTATAGTTTGTTAACAAGTAATTTGAGGAGTGGCTGAAACTAGTTTTAATGACTCCAACCTTGGTGTATGTAAACTTCCGACTTCAACTATATATATATATATATATAAATGTCCTCCCAGAATGTTGATGTTTGGTTACTACTAGTTTGACTTTTGTTACAAAGCCTACTACTGTTATATTCCCCTCAAGGAATAACTGAATGTTGTGAAATCTTGATGTAAATGCTACGTGTATGTAATGTCACAGAGATAGAGGCTGTTCTTTAAAATGGACTGGCTTCATGTCCTTTTAGATCTGGCCTAGAGGATGTATCTCCAAAGTCTCCCCCATCTTCAAGGTACACCAGCGTTGCCGACTGAGGTCTCTAAAGAAAGTACAGGCTTAAAGAGATACTTCGGATTTAAAGCCGACTGAGGTCTCTAAAGACAGTATAGGCTTAAAGAGATACTTCAGATTTAAAGCCGACTGAGGTCTCTAAAGAAAGTATAGGCTTAAAGAGATACTTCGGATTTAAAGCCGACTGAGGTCTCTAAAGAAAGTATAGGCTTAAAGAGATACTTCGGATTTAAAGCCGACTGAGGTCTCTAAAGAAAGTATAGGCTTAAAGAGATACTTCGGATTTAAAGCCGACTGAGGTCTCTAAAGAAAGTATAGGCTTAAAGAGATACTTCGGATTTAAAGCCGACTGAGGTCTCTAAAGAAAGTATAGGCTTAAAGAGATACTTCGCATTTTGGCAATGAAGTCCTTTATCTACTCCCCCAGAGTCAGATGAACTCGTGGATATCTTTTGTATCTCTACGTGCAGTTTGAAGTATGTTGCTAAGTACTGTAGCATTAGCGCAATTGCTAACTAGCGTTAGCACAATTAATGGACATCTATGGCATGCTAGCTGTTACCATAGACGTCCAGTCATTGTGCTAACCCTAGTAAGCTTTGACTTGCGAATCTACCTCTAACTTCCTTCATACTGGACGCAGAGACATACAAATATAAACTACAAGTTCATCTGACTCCGGGGAAGTAGATAAAGGGCATTTCCCTGAAGTATCCCTTTAAAGCATTGTTAGAAGCCACTGTCAATCATTTTAGTTTCCACACTGTTGTTGTTATATAAAATAATGAGTGGTAGACTTCAGGAAAAACGTCTCATCTGGTCTGTAGCGTCATCATGCTGTATTTTCACATCCTTCTTTTATATTGTGTTTCTACCTTGTCAGCTGGAGCGCCTCCTGCTAGCTCAATCTAGACTGAAGTGACGAGAGAGTGCCATAGGGAAGCAAAGGCACAATAACCACCTGGGAGTTTCCTGAAAAGAAGCTAAAACTCTGCTCTGCATTCTGTTCAGCTCGCTATGGAGAGAGAGAGAGAGAGAGAGGGAGAGAGAAGCTCGCTGTTGAAAGGGGGAAAAGGGAGATAGAGAAAGTGCTAAATAGAAGCTAAAAGGCTGCTCTTCAACTGTTCAGCTCTCTGTGTGGGGATTTAACAGAGCTCTGCTGGAAATAGCTGAAAGTCAGTTTGCCATCTGGATTCAAATAAATTGCACACTGAATCAAAGTTTTTACACAGCGCTGTAGCTAGGGAAAACGTGTTGAACTGCTTGAGTGCTTTTGTTGAATCATGGACAATAGTATTTGACCCAGGTGGGTGGAAATGCATGAGTTTGAAATGAAGAAAAGCACTGCAGGCATAGAAAGTTGTAATGCTTTGTTTTGGGTAGTCTTAATGTTACAAATTCTGTCTTTGGCTTTTATACCTCAACAGTAAGTGACAAAATGTATGTGATCATCACATTACTACACTCAGTACACATCACAAAGTACTATAGATATACTGTGCATTCGTTCTTGACTCCAAAACTGCTCTATTCTCCCACAAATGGGATTCATTAGTAAGCCAGCAATGTCTGTTCTGACATTTAACACATATACAGTGGGGAGAACAAGTATTTGATACACTGCCGATTTTGCAGATTTTCCTACTTACAAAGCATGTAGAGGTCTGTAATTTTTATCATAGGTACACTTCAACTGTGAGAGACGAAATCTAAAACAAAAATCCAGAAAATCACATTGTATGATTTTTAAGTAATTAATTGGCATTTTATTGCATGACATAAGTATTTGATACATCAGAAAAGCAGAACTTAATATTTGGTACAGAATCCTTTGTTTGCAATTAGAGATCATACGTTTCCTGTAGTTCTTGACCAGGTTTGCACACACTGCAGCAGGGATTTTGGCCCACTCCTCCATACAGACCTTCTCCATAGCCTTCAGGTTTCAGGGCTGTCGCTGGGCAATACAGACTTTCAGCTCCCTCCAAGATTTTCTATTGGGTTCAGGTCTGGAGACTGGCTAGGCTACTCCAGGACCTTGAGATGCTTCTTACGGAGCCACTTCTTAGTTGCCCTGGCTGTGTGTTTCAGGTCGTTGTCATGCTGGAAGACCCAGCCACGACCAATCTTCAATGTTCTTACTGAGGGAAGGAGGCTATTGGCCATGATCTCGAGATACATGGCCACATCCAACCTCCCCTCAATACGGTGCAGTCGTCCTGTCCCCTTTGTAGAAAAGCATCCCCAAAGAATGATGTTTCCACCTCCGTGCTTCACGGTTGGGATGGTGTTCTTGGGGTTGTACTCATCATTCTTCTTCCTCCAAACACGGCGAGTGGAGTTTAGACCAAAAAGCTCTATTTTTGTCTCATCAGACCACATGACCTTCTCCCATTCCTCCTCTGGATCATCAGATGGTCAGTGGCAAACTTCAGATGGGCCTAAACATGTGCTGGCTTGAGCAGGGGGACCTTGCGTGTGCTGCAGGATTTTAATCCATGACGACGTAGTGTTACTAATGGTTTTCTTTGAGACTGTAGTTCTGGGCTGATCCCTCACCTTCCTCATGATCATTGATGCCCCACGAAGTGAGATCTTGCATGGAGCCCCAGACCGAGGGTGATTGACCGTCATCTTGAACTTCTTCCATTTTCGAATAATTGCGCCAACAGTTGTTGCCTTCTCACCAAGCTGCTTGCCTATTGTCCTGTAACCCATCTCAGCCTTGTGCGGGTCTACAATTTTATCCCTGATGTCCATACACAGCTCTCTGGTCTTGGCCATTGTGGAGAGGTTGGAGTCTGTTTGATTGAGTGTGTGGACAGGTGTCTTTTATACAGGTAACGAGTTCAAACATGTGCAGTTAATACAGGTAATGAGTGGAGAACAGGA
Source organism: Oncorhynchus mykiss (assembly GCF_013265735.2). Classification (NCBI taxonomy): domain Eukaryota; kingdom Metazoa; phylum Chordata; class Actinopteri; order Salmoniformes; family Salmonidae; genus Oncorhynchus; species Oncorhynchus mykiss. The sequence goes on from NC_048590.1 coordinate 39,131,755, forward strand.
GGGCAGATCTGTGAGAGCCGGAATTCTTACTGGTTGGTAGGTGATCAAATACTTTTGTCATGCAATAAAATGCAAATTAATTACTTAAAAATCATACAATGTGATTTTCTGGATTTTTAGATTCCGTCTCTCACAGTTGAAGTGTACCTATGATAAAAATGACAGACCTCTACATACTTTGTAAGTAGGAAAACCTGCAAAATCGGCAGTGTATCAAATACTTGTTCTCCCCACTGTAGGTATTTGTATTTGTCTTTCGGCTGGCCATTTTGCACCCTTCCGGTACTCTCCATACATTTTTTTCTGTTATCTTGTTTTTTCTCTCAGGCCTCGCGTTTTGTTTGGCTGCCTGGTTCAGTTCTATTTTGACCTTTTCTTTTTTATCTCAGCCAGTGTGTGTCGCATATTAAACCTCTCCTCTGCCTCTCTCTCTCTCTGTGTCTTTTTCCTCTCCCTTCTCCTCTCCTCTCACCAGCCATAACTTCCCCCATCATCAGATCACTTCCATACACACATCACGATACACTTCCGTCAAGTGCTAACCAAAGTTCCCATTCCTCTTCCTGTTTAATCTCTTGTGGACAGACTACACAAACAGAGAGAGAGAGGGAGATCCTTTGTAATCCTAAAGTGTCTTGTTGAGAGGGAGTTTACCAACACAGAACACGCTCAGACTCTTGTCTCGTGGGCTGTATTTGAGATGAAAGAGACAGTGTTAGTCTGCCTTCGCTTGAGGGAGCTCTCCTCTCCTTTCCTCGTCTCTTTTCTACACCCCCTCTCTGTCTCTCTCTTCTCTCTTCTCTCAGCTCAGAGACAGGTGATTGGACAGCAGCAGAATGACTCAGTCAGAGAGAAAGTTATCTGGGCTATATTCATCCATATTGGCGTTTTTTCAGTTGTATGTATAAATGTACAGTATATGGATTAAACTATAGTAGTTCTAACAAAATTGTGTTTCTTTAAAGAGCTGTCCCCTAACTTTAGAAACACACTTTGTACCTCATGGATTGATGTCAGTGGAAGATTCACACAAAGGTTTGAGATACTTCAAATACTATCAAATCAAATCACATGTTATTTGTCAAATGTGCCAAATACAACAGGTATTACAATGAACACCTTACAGTGAAATGCTTAGTAACAAGCCCTTTAACCAACAATGAACACCTTACAGTGAAATGCTTAGTAACAAGCCCTTTAACCAACAATGAACACCTTACAGTGAAATGCTTAGTAACAAGCCCTTTAACCAACAATGAACACCTTACAGTGAAATGCTTAGTAACAAGCCCTTTAACCAACAATGAACACCTTACAGTGAAATGCTTAGTAACAAGCCCTTTAACCAACAATGAACACCTTACAGTGAAATGCTTACTAACAAGCCCTTTAACCAACAATGAACACCTTACAGTGAAATGCTTAGTAACAAGCCCTTTAACCAACAATGAACACCTTACAGTGAAATGCTTAGTAACAAGCCCTTTAACCAACAATGAACACCTTACAGTGAAATGCTTAGTAACAAGCCCTTTAACCAACAATGAACACCTTACAGTGAAATGCTTAGTAACAAGCCCTTTAACCAACAATGAACACCTCACAGTGAAATGCTTAGTAACAAGCCCTTTAACCAACAATGAACACCTTACAGTGAAATGCTTAGTAACAAGCCCTTTAACCAACAATGAACACCTTACAGTGAAATGCTTAGTAACAAGCCCTTTAACCAACAATGAACACCTTACAGTGAAATGCTTAGTAACAAGCCCTTTAACCAACAATGAACACCTTACAGTGAAATGCTTACTAACAAGCCCTTTAACCAACAATGAACACCTTACAGTGAAATGCTTACTAACAAGCCCTTTAACCAACAATGAACACCTTACAGTGAAATGCTTAGTAACAAGCCCTTTAACCAACAATGAACACCTTACAGTGAAATGCTTAGTAACAAGCCCTTTAACCAACAATGAACACCTTACAGTGAAATGCTTAGTAACAAGCCCTTTAACCAACAATGAACACCTTACAGTGAAATGCTTAGTAACAAGCCCTTTAACCAACAATGAACACCTTACAGTGAAATGCTTAGTAACAAGCCCTTTAACCAACAATGAACACCTCACAGTGAAATGCTTAGTAACAAGCCCTTTAACCAACAATGAACACCTTACAGTGAAATGCTTAGTAACAAGCCCTTTAACCAACAATGAACACCTTACAGTGAAATGCTTAGTAACAAGCCCTTTAACCAACAATGAACACCTTACAGTGAAATGCTTAGTAACAAGCCCTTTAACCAACAATGAACACCTTACAGTGAAATGCTTAGTAACAAGCCCTTTAACCAACAATGAACACCTTACAGTGAAATGCTTAGTAACAAGCCCTTTAACCAACAATGAACACCTTACAGTGAAATGCTTAGTAACAAGCCCTTTAACCAACAATGAACACCTCACAGTGAAATGCTTAGTAACAAGCCCTTTAACCAACAATGAACACCTTACAGTGAAATGCTTAGTAACAAGCCCTTTAACCAACAATGAACACCTTACAGTGAAATGCTTAGTAACAAGCCCTTTAACCAACAATGAACACCTCACAGTGAAATGCTTAGTAACAAGCCCTTTAACCAACAATGAACACCTTACAGTGAAATGCTTAGTAACAAGCCCTTTAACCAACAATGTAGTTCAAGAAATGGAGTTAAGAAAATATTTACTAAATAAACGGTGCGGGGGTACAGGTTAATTATGGTCATTTGTAAAGTGACTATGCATAGATAATAACAACTAGTAGCAAAGGGGGGTCAATGTAAATAGTCCGGGTGGCCATTTGATTTTGGGTAGAAGCTGTTAAGGAGCCTTGTGACTTTACCGTCAGGTTCGGTCCTATGTTAGTTCATGGCAGAGCAGAATTTTGCATGCTAACTAAATGAGCACAACTTTCAGAACATTTATTGGTCACTCCTGTTAGAAAAGCAAACCTGTGTTGTTTAACTATGTAATGTTGACCTCTGCTAGCAAACATATTTCATACTACTGAGACTTCGTTTAGGGATGCCAGTGGTATGGGAATTTCAGGAATGATTTGTTTAAAGGAATTGTCACATTTTGATGGAATATTTAAATAAAACAGTATAAACTTCTTGAAGTTTCATGATTTGTTTGTGTGTGTGCGAGCGTGTATGTGTGTGTGTGCACGCGCACGCACGCATGTATGTATGTATGTGCGTGTCTGTGTGCCCACTGCCCATTTCCAGTGGCACGTTTCCGCATCACTCCTGCCTGTCTCGTCCTCATGCAGACAGACGGACGGACGGACGGGCGGACAGACAGACAGACAGACAGACACAGCATAGCTCTCCTATCTTTATCCCAGTAGACAGACAGACAGAGACACAGCATAGCTCTCCTATCTTTATCCCAGTAGACAGACAGACAGACAGAGACACAGCATAGCTCTCCTATCTTTATCCCAGTAGACAGACAGAGACACAGCATAGCTCTCCTATCTTTATCCCAGTAGACAGACAGACAGACAGCATAGCTCTCCTATCTTTATCCCAGTAGACAGACAGACAGCATAGCTCTCCTATCTTTATCCCAGTAGACAGACAGACAGCATAGATCTCCTATCTTTATCCCAGTAGACAGACAGACAGCATAGCTCTCCTATCTTTATCCCAGTAGACAGGCAGAGACACAGCATAGCTCTCCTATCTTTATCCCAGTAGACAGACAGACAGACAGACAGCATAGCTCTCCTATCTTTATCCCAGTAGACAGACAGACAGCATAGCTCTCCTATCTTTATCCCAGTAGACGGACAGACAGACAGAGACACAGCATAGCTCTCCTATCTTTATCCCAGTAGACAGACAGACAGAGACACAGCATAGCTCTCCTATCTTTATCCCAGTAGACAGACAGACAGACAGCATAGCTCTCCTATCTTTATCCCAGAAGACAGACAGACAGAGACACAGCATAGCTCTCCTATCTTTATCCCAGTAGACAGACAGACAGAGACACAGCATAGCTCTCCTATCTTTATCCCAGTAGACAGACAGACAGACAGCATAGCTCTCCTATCTTTATCCCAGAAGACAGACAGACAGAGAGACACAGCATAGCTCTCCTATCTTTATCCCAGTAGACAGACAGACAGACAGACAGCATAGCTCTCCTATCTTTATCCCAGTAGACAGACAGACAGAGACACAGCATAGCTCTCCTATCTTTATCCCAGTAGACAGACAGACAACATAGCTCTCCTATCTTTATCCCAGTAGACAGACAGCATAGCTCTCCTATCTTTATCCCAGTAGACAGACAGAGACACAGCATAGCTCTCCTATCTTTATCCCAGTAGACAGACAGAGACACAGCATAGCTCTCCTATCTTTATCCCAGTAGACAGACAGACAGCATAGCTCTCCTATCTTTATCCCAGTAGACAGACAGACAGCATAGCTCTCCTATCTTTATCCCAGTAGGCAGACAGACAGACAGAGACACAGCATAGCTCTCCTATCTTTATCCCAGTAGACAGACAGACAGACAGAGACACAGCATAGCTCTCCTATCTTTATCCCAGTAGCTGCTTGCCAGTGAATACATTCCAGACACGTTTTCCATCATTCTGTTCATTTACTGCAGCTCCTAGCCACCTACGGCCGGTCGGCCACACAAATCTAATTGGTGAACATTAGATTGGCACTGAGCAGTTACCGTTCTGCAGTAATAATGTGTGTTTCTCTTTATAGATCATCCATCTTAGTAGTTAAGGAAGGGAGGGTCATCTGTAAAACACAAGGTAGAGTTGATGATTAAACAATGAGTAAACATAGTTGGAAAAGCAAACTGAAAAACAATGTAGATTGTGAGTCATCATCCGCATTCATCTATTCCTGCAAGTAATTTACAATGACTCTCTTCTTCAGGGACAATAACATAATCAACAGCCATGTTTAAGCATAAAGCACTGAAATGACAATAATTGAACCTATTTCAACTAGTGATGCACCGATATGACATTTTTGGCAGATAGCGATATCCGATATTTTGCTTGCCAAAAAAACGATACCGATAACCAATATTACATTTTTTTGCGGCCAGTTAAATAGTTAACACACACACATGGACGCAGCAGTCTAAGGCACTGCATCTCAGTGCAAGAGGCATAACTACAGTCCCTGGTTCGAATCCAGGCTCTACCACATCCGGCCGTGATTGGTCCCATAGGGCGGTGCACAATTGGCCCAGCGTCGTCCGGGTTTTGTAAATAAGAATTTGTTATTAACTGACTTGCCTAGTTAAAAACAGGTTACACACACACACACACACACACACACACACACACACTAACCCAAAAATGATTTTGTTGGCATTTACGTTCGTCCCCATTACCAGTAAAACAAAATCAAAACCTATTTCTATTTGACGTGTCAAATAATCTGACCAATCAGGATCTGAATATGACTGCATGTCACATAATAATTGAACACGTTCATACATTTTTTATGTAGATATTACACATTGATTACACTATCACTGGTCATAAAAAAAGCTAGCTAGCTCATGGATGCAAACAATGTTCTTCCACCAAAAACATAGCAAATCAACATTATCTGTTTCAGTAGCTATAGTTAGCTAGCTAACTATACAGCTAGGTGTCATCTAAAATAACCCTAATTTATAAGACCGTTCTTATTTGATTAATGGTGGTCGGACCCATCTATGTGAAGCTACAATAAGGATTAGCCACAATAGTGGACTTTGTGGTTAGCCTTCAAAATAAAAGTATGGCATAATTCTACTATTTGTATTCATTTGCATCACTATCAATTATATACTTTTATTTTGAAGGCAAACTGCAAATTCCACTATTGTGCCTAATCCTTATTGTGGCTAACCCGATCCGGTCGAGCCTCAATAGCCAGATAAAGCAAGCTGGCGGCTTATAACATTAGCTTTGGGCAACAGGGTTAAGTAGCTGGCTAGCTATTTATTTTCATGAACTGTAGTTCAATAACGCACTTGGTGCCCGGTGCCCGGTGCTTTTGACCAGTTGGCAAAAGCCAACATCACCCACAACAGAGAACAATTGATTGTCAAAGGCAATGAATTCCATTATCTTGGCTTTATTGGATTTCACCTTTGAATTGTCTCGCTGAAATGTTCTTACTCTTTCAAATGCCTGCTCAACTTCTTGACTGCTGGATCCACACAGCAGACATTGTAGGCTAGGTTAGGAATATTGTGTTGAACGTGTAGCGCAACATTTCTATGTGTTGTCATTACGTCCTGTACCTACGTTATATAGGTATGCACGGCAGCTTTGACATCAGTTTATAACATCGGTGTTAAACTAGACATCGGGCCGATACCAATGTTGGCATTTTTAGCTAATATCGGCCGATTCCAATATGTTCACCAATATATTGAGCATCCCTAATTTCAACCAATGTGTTTCAACTGTTTATTAACGATTAACCTCTTTCATCGGTTGTTATTTTGTGTTGCATATTAGTGGAGCTGCCTCTCTCCTACCATTTTGTATTCAATATAAACATACAGGATCTAATTGGCCCTCTCAGGTCTGTTTCCAGGGCATGTGAGGGCACCACTTAATTTTCTTGCATTCAAACAGTCCCATTCAGTGGCTATCTGGTTATGAGTTGCAGTGCATCACTCATGTTTCTATGGTTCTCTCTCTCTCTCTCTCTCTCGCTCTCTCTCTCTCTCTGTGTGTGTCTCTCTCTCTGTGTCTCTCTCTCTCTCTCTGTGTCTCTCTCTCTCTCTCTGTCTCTGTCTCTCTGTCTCTCTCTCTCTCTGTGTCTCTCTCTCTCTGTGTCTCTCTCTCTCTGTGTCTCTCTCTCTCTCTGTCTCTGTCTCTCTCTCTCTCTCTCTCTCTCTCTCTCTCTCTGTGTCTCTCTCTCTCTCCCTGTGTCTCTCTCTCCCTGTGTCTCTCTCTCCCTGTGTCTCTCTCTCCCTGTGTCTCTCTCTCTCTCTCTCTCTCTCTCTCTGTCTCTCTCTCTGTCTCTGTCTCTCTGTCTCTCTGTCTCTCTGTCTCTCTGTCTCTCTGTCTCTCTGTCTCTCTGTCTCTCTGTCTCTCTGTCTCTCTGTCTCTCTGTCTCTCTGTCTCTCTGTCTCTCTGTCTCTCTGTCTCTCTGTCTCTATTGAGCCTCATCTGTCTCAAATCGGCTCTATCAAAAGATTCAAAAGGTACTTTACCTCAATTAGGGATAAATACCAGCTCAGGGAGCACATAATGGGTTGTCTGCTCCTCTCTCACCGATCTGGCTTCTGTGAGGAAGGGAAGGTCACAGATGTACATTATAATGTTGTTCTGCATAGCGGGCCTCATAAAGACGGGAGGGACTGTGGCGGGTGGATAGGACGCTCATTTGAATTGCAGAGAGAAGGCTTGTTCTCTCAGCGAAGGGACTTTTATCTAAGCAGACATTTGACTGGATGTGTTCACTCGTCTGGGACGTGGACTAATCCCCAGTAGTAACACTATTTGTTTATTTATTCATGTTAGTAATGCTGTTTAGAGGAACACAACAATAACAAGGTCATTCGGATGCTCTGTAGCTGGCTGTGGCTAACAACAAAACATGTAAATATGGACTGTGGAAATAGCTAATGTAGTCGAATGCACAGCAGTGTGTCCCAAAGCAGTGTCTCAGTGTGTCCCATGGTGGTGTTTTTTATTTTATTTCACCTTTATTTAACCAGGTAGGCAAGTTGAGAACAAGTTCTCATTTACAATTGCGACCTGGCCAAGATAAAGCAAAGCAGGTCGACACATATAACAACACAGAGTTACACATGGAGTAAAACAAACATACAGTCAATAATACAATAGAAAAATAAGTCTATATACAATGTGAGCGAATTAGTTGAGATAAGGGAGGTAAAGCCCAAAAAAATGCCATGGTGGCAAAGTAAATACAATATAGCAAGTAAAACAGTGGAATGGTAGATTTGCAGTGGAAGAATGTGCAAAGTAGAAATAAAAATAATGGGGTGCAAAGGAGCAAAATAAATAAATAAATATAGTAGGGAAAGAGGTAGTTGTTTGGGTCGCAGTGGTATGTAGTATATGGGGCTTTGGTGACAAAACGGATGGCACTGTGATAGACTGCATCTAATTTATTGAGTAGGGTATTGGAGGCTATTTTGTAAATGACGTCGCCGAAGTCGAGGATCAGTAGGATGGTCAGTTTTACGAGTGTATGTTTGGCAGCATGAGTGAAGGATGCTTTGTTGCGAAATAGGAAGCCAATTCTAGATTTAACTTTGGATTGGAGATGTTTGATGTGGGTCTGGAAGGAGAGTTTACAGTCTAACCAGACACCTAAGTATTTGTAGTTGTCCACATATTCTAAGTCAGAACCGTCCAGAGTAGTGATGTTGGACAGGCGGGCAGGTGCAGGCAGCGATCGGTTGGAGAGCATGCATTTAGTTTTACTTGTATTCAAGAGCAGTTGGAGATCACGGAAGGAGAGTTGTGTGGCATTGAAGCTCGTCTGGAGGATTGTTAACAGAGTCCAAAGAAGGGCCAGAAGTATACAGAATGGTGTCGTCTGCGTAGAGGTGGATCAGAGACTCACCAGCAGCAAGAACGAGATCATTGATGTTTGCAGCAATATCAGTTAGATTCCAAATATCCATTTAAGAGCTAATTTGACTGAGGTGATAATCAGTAATTGTATAAATGTCATGATCCAGGCAATGTCAGCTTTCATATAGGTTGTGGTCCCACTCCCAGCCAGGCTTAGAACGTATAGTACTGTAGGTGAGCTGAGGACATTGGAGGATTGCCTATGCCAGGGCTACTCAACTCTGACCCTACAAGGTCCGGGGCCTGCTGGTTTTCTGCACACACCGGGTGTCCCAGGTCTAAATCAGTCCCTGATTAGAAGGGAACAATGAAAAGATGCAGTGGAACTGGCTTGGAGGTCCAGAGTTGAGTTTGAGGGTGCTATGCAGTTCATTCAGTATCAGGTTTCACATTGAACAGGTTGATTACTAGTTGACTATTTTTCAACCACAGAATGTCAGATTGTTTATTGTTTGATGAAACATACAGGGCATTTTCATTGAACACATGAGCTCATAATAATATCCCACTTCATAATGATCTGGCCTTAATGGCCATACTCGTATGATCTCTTATAGGGGGTTTTCCCACACCACTGTGCTTCTACATCTGCATTGCTTGCTCTTTGGGCTCTTTGGGGATTGCGTCGGGCCAAAGGTTCCTGAATGAACAGCTCTCTTTCTCATCTTTTTTTATAAATATGCTTTTCTTTGTTAATTTCAATCTTTAGTTTTTCAAGTGGAATTATGGAATCTTGAATGATGATCATGCTCTTGTTTGAATAACCTGTGTAGTTGCTAATACTACTGACAGTATTGACATGTTTGAATGACATAACGCGGTAAATAGGGGCCTCCCATTGTTTTCCTACTCAAGGCTTGGATGAAGGCGATTTATGCTGAAACGTAAGCCTATTGTTTGTCCCGTCAATAAATCTATCAGATTTACACAGCAACAGAGGGCTGCTTTTTCTTTCTTCTCCCGGATAGTCACTAGTTCAGGAAATGGTTTTTAGGACTGGCCACCCCTCAGAGCCTGGTTCCTCTCTAGGTTTCTACCTGGGTTCCTGCCTTTCTAGGGTGTTTTTCTTAGCCACTGTGCTTCATTCATACATCTGCATTCCTTGCCCTCTGGGGTTCTAGGCTGGGTTTCTGTATAAGCACTTAGTGACAACTGCTGATGTAAAAAGTCTTTGTAAATAAATGTGATTGATTATTTGATACAACTGAGTAGACTCACTGTATTAGGCCTTGGTACAGTATATTTTGTTTGAGGGAATGTTTATCATTTAGTAATAGTTATGCCTTGCAGGATGATGCCAGGCTGTTTTAATGTAAACAGTCAGACCAGCTCCTTCAGCAGCCTAACACACACACACACACACACACACACACACACACACACACACGCTCACAGGATGATGCCAGCCTAGCCTGTGACGATGACTTTCTCCCGTCCTTGGATTTGTTGTGACGTTGGGGTAGGCTATGATACCAATGCCGGTCTCCATAGCAACAGGCTTATTACATCACCGCCCGCCATCCTGCTGCTCTCGTCAGACTGGTGTTGTAGCCCACACACACACACACACACACACACACACCACTCACTGCATGCCAAATCACACACCACACAGACTGCACGCCAAACTCTTAAATCAAATGGGCCAAAAATTGCATTTTAACAACAACACAAATGTCAGCCTACATTGGCCATAACACTACCTGAAACCTGTCTGCTTGCTTACACATATGTACTTACACATACACATTATACTGCCACACAATACTTGCATGCTGTTCACAAGTTGCTCAAAAATACTAAAAGTTGTAATTTCCTCTGCCTCTATAAGCCCCCTCTATATATGGCCCTGTCTTTACTCCAGTTTCACTGTAGCTTGCGGGAAGGTTAGCTCCTACATGATCTGTGTCATTAATGGGGTTAACGTTCCGTCTTGGCCTGATTTCCACAGCTGCCTCCCTGCAGATTGCCAAGATGGATGTTTGGGTGAGATGTTTGGAAATGGAGGCTAAATTCTCCATTGGTAGACAGACAGAAATACTTGTAGCCAGGTACCTGAGGTTTGAGGATGCATACAGGACACAGGAAAGGGCTTGCAGAAGGTTGCCCAGAAGATTATCAGATGTCAAACCCTCTCTTTTCTTCCTTACTCAAACTGTACAGTACCTCTCATTGGCCAGTTTGTACTTCCTGTCCCCAGTGAAGGTCAAAGTGACCTTGCAGCCTAGTCGCTCACATTAGCCTGCCTGGGGATGGGGTTAGTTTCTGCCTGACTGGACTCTCCTCTCCTCACCACGTCACCTCTATCCTCACCACGTCATCACTATCCTCACCACGTCACCTCTATCCTCACCACGTCACCTCTATCCTCACCACGTCACCTCTATCCTCACCACGTCACCTCTATCCTCACCACGTCACCTCTATCCTCACCACGTCACCTCTATCCTCACCACGTCACCTCTATCCTCACCACGTCACCTCTATCCTCCTTGGTCATTAATCATTAATGTGCACAGAGACAGAGTGTCCTGTTCTGTCCTGTTCTGTTCTGTGTGCTTCAGGGCCACTCCGGAAGGAGACGAGGGGCCAGGTGAGCTGTCATGGCGTGCCTCATTCCCACTTCTACTGTTACCCTAACTGTCTAAGTAGGGAAGGATGTGTGGCGTGCATGCATATGTGTGTGTGTGTGTGTGTGTGTGTGTGAAGGTGAGGTGCTGACGGGGGCCATCTCTCTAACGCCCACCCCCTTACCTTACATAACTCCAGGTTCTGATGTTTAGCAGAAAGTTCTAAAATAGGAGCTGTGGTGTCAGCACGCAGGGCTGCAGTGGTGCATTATGGTGTGTGTGTGGGGGGGATTAAACATGTATAAATTGTCTGAAGGAGGATGATAATGCAGCACAATGAGAGGTGAGGGAGAGGTGCTGGCTGCTGTCTCATTCTCATCTCATACATGGCCCTGCACTGGCAGCTCTTGCTCCTAGGGTGTACTGTGGATGGGCTGACTAGAGTGAGGCACACCACTTGAATGCTGAGATGGGAAGGAGGGAGGGAGGGAGGGAGGGAGGAAGACGCAGGTTATCGTAACCCAATCTTTCCAATCTCTTTTTAAATCCAATTTATTTCAAATCGTTCCACGAGTCCCAAATAGCAAAGCAATTTATGAACTCAAATACTAATGTTATTTTATAACAATTACCGATACAGGGAGCTGATTGCTCCCATAAATACTGTAGCTTTCAGTACAAACAGCAGAGAGAGATTAATGAGAGATCATAGACATCTCACAGATGTGTCAGAGATATCAGCAATATCACGAATATGTTTGTCAGGCATCCTGTAATAGTGTCAATCACCAGCAGTCATTTATCTTGATAAAGCAAGTCACCCTCCACCTGCCAGTCCAGAGCAGACATGACTGCTTCATTCTGAACAGAGAGAGATACCTCTGTGTCAAACCAGTAAAATATTCATCCTGGTACAGTGCCTTGCGAAAGTATTCAGCCCCCTTGAACTTTGCGACCTTTTGCCACATTTCAGGCTTCAAACATAAAGATATAAAACTGTATTTTTTTGTGAAGAATCAACAACAAGTGGGACACAATCATGAAGTGGAACGACATTTATTGGATATTTCAAACTTTTTTAACATACTAAACTGAAAAATTGGGCGTGCAAAATTATTCAGCCCCTTTACTTTCAGTGCAGCAAACTCTCTCCAGAAGTTCAGTGAGGATCTCTGAATGATCCAATGTTGACCTAAATGACTAATGATGATAAATACAATCCACCTGTGTGTAATCAAGTCTCCGTATAAATGCACCTGCACTGTGATAGTCTCAGAGGTCCGTTAAAAGCGCAGAGAGCATCATGAAGAACAAGGAACACACCAGGCAGGTCCGAGATACTGTTGTGAAGAAGTTTAAAGCCGGATTTGGATACAAAAAGATTTCCCAAGCTTTAAACATCCCAAGGAGCACTGTGCAAGCGATAATATTGAAATGGAAGGAGTATCAGACCACTGCAAATCTACCAAGACCTGGCCGTCCCTCTAAGTCCCTTCAGCTCATACAAGGAGAAGACTGATCAGAGATGCAGCCAAGAGGCCCATGATCACTCTGGATGAACTGCAGAGATCTACAGCTGAGTTGGGAGACTCTGTCCATAGGACAACAATCAGTCGTGTATTGCACAAATCTGGCCTTTATGGAAGAGTGGCAAGAAGAAAGCCATTTCTTAAAGATATCCATAAAAAGTGTCGTTTAAAGTTTGCCACAAGCCACCTGGGAGACACACCAAACATGTGGAAGAAGGTGCTCTGGTCAGATGAAACCAAAATTGAACTTTTTGGCAACAATGCAAAACGTTATGTTTGGCGTAAAAGCAACACAGCGCATCACCCTGAACACACCATCCCCACTGTCAAACATGGTGGTGGCAGCATCATGGTTTGGGCCTGCTTTTCTTCAGCAGGGACAGGGAAGATTGATGGGAAGATGGATGGAGCCAAATACAGGACCATTCTGGAAGAAAACCTGCAAAAGACCTGAGACTGGGACGGAGATTTGTCTTCCAACAAGACAATGATCCAAAACATAAAGCAAAATCTACAATGGAATGGTTCAAAAATAAACATATCCAGGTGTTAGAATGGCCAAGTCAAAGTCCAGACCTGAATCCAATCGAGAGTCTGTGGAAAGAACTGAAAACTGCTGTTCACAAATGCTCTCCATCCAACCTCACTGAGCTCGAGCTGTTTTGCAAGGAGGAATGGGAAAAAATGTCAGTCTCTCGATGTGCAAAACTGATAGAGACATATCCCAAGCGACTTACAGCTGTAATCGCAGCAAAAGGTGGCGCTACAAAGTATTAACTTAAGGGGGCTGAATAATTTAGTTGTTAAAAAAGTTTGAAATATCCAATAAATGTTGTTCCACTTCATGATTGTGTTCCACTTGTTGTTGATTCTTCACAAAAAAAATACAGTTTTATATCTTTATGTTTGAAGCCTGAAATGTGGCAAAAGGTCGCAAAGTTCAAGTGGGCCGAATACTTTCGCAAGGCACTGTATGTGTGCCTCAGCTGGTAAACATGGTATTAGCAACTCCAATATCGTGGGTTCAATTCCCACAGGGATCACACAAAAATGTATGTACACTCAATGTCTGGTGCAAGTCACTGATGAATAAAAGCATCTGCTTAGTGGTATCGGGGTATTGGGGTATCGGGGTTAGTATGGGGGGATTTCATGTTCATGTATCATGTTGATGTAGGGAATAGCGGAGGGCCATCATGATACAGCCTGCAGGTGAACTTATCTGTTACAGTCATCTCTAATGAGGAGGTATGTTAACCTGATTAGACAGGATCTGTCCTAATGAACCATAACCCAGACATATTAATTAACTCTCCTTACTATCTCCTCATCTACCTCCAGTTCTATTCAGTTTGCTGGTAGTAGTGTTGGGGTTAGGTTAGACTCGGTCTCCTCTTCATCCACCTCCATTCATTTTTCTGGTAGTAGTGTTGGGATTAGGTTAGACTCTGTCTCCTCTTCATCCACCTCCATTCAGTTTGCTGGCAGTAGTGTTGGGGTTAGGTTAGACAACTTTCCTCTCTCTTCATCTATTTCCATTCAGTCTTCTAGTAACAAGGCTGTGGTTATTCTCCTGTCTCTTCATCTATTTCCATTCAGTCTTCTAGTAACAAGGCTGTGGTTATTCTCCTGTCTCTTCATCTATTTCCATCCAGTCTTCTAGTAACAAGGCTGTGGTTATTCTCCTGTCTCTTCATCTATTTCCATTCAGTCTTCTAGTAACAAGGCTGTGGTTATTCTCCTGTCTCTTCATCTATTTCCATTCAGTCTTCTAGTAACAAGGCTGTGGTTATTCTCCTGTCTCTTCATCTATTTCCATTCAGTCTTCTAGTAACAAGGCTGTGGTTATTCTCCTGTCTCTTCATCTATTTCCATTCAGTCTTCTAGTAACAAGGCTGTGGTTATTCTCCTGTCTCTTCATCCACTTCCGTTCAGTCTTCTAGTAACAAGGCTGTGGTTATTCTCCTGTCTCTTCATCCACTTCCGTTCAGTCTGCTTGTACTGTAGCAATGTTGCGGTTAGGTTCCCGTTTGACTGCGTGGGCTCTATTTGAATAAACCTAACACAATGGTACATCTTAGTGCCGGCGGGAGCGCTATGGGTTTTTTAGGACAAATAATAAAATAATAATAATGTCCAAATCACCTGAAATCAGTTCCATATTTGGTTTGATGATACCTAAAGGTGATTCGGCTATACAAAACAACAACATGCTCACATGTCCCCATCACTCCCATTGATTTTTAGCTAGTGGTGGCTAAAGTCAGCTAAAGTTTGTAATGGCTGTGTAAAGAAAACTGAACCATGGATTACAGTTTCTCCTGGCCCATAGACTACTTTCAGGGTGAACCATCTAACCGTAACGTCAAGTTGTAAAATAGTGAACTATTCCTTTAACGCTGCATAAAATTATTACTTTTGCACTTGTTTTTAAGTACACACCTCAAATATTGCCACCCCTCCCACCTCGGTGCCAGCGATCTGAAGTTAGACAGGTAAATTGCTGAACCTGGCGTAAGGGGTGGAAAATACCGGTGGCCCAGTTTTAACATGACTAAATTATAAACTAATGTGCACTTGACACTTATGCCTCCTTAAAGCCAGCCGAAAATAGAGCCCAGTGTGTTAGAGATGAGGTGATATGGATGAAACAAACCTCTTGAGGGTATTATATTGGATCGATTTGGAGAGTTAGGTGGCATTGGTAGATTGCCAGGCGTGTTAGGCTTGGCAGGGCATCATTGGTATGAGAGAGAGCTGTGTGTACCAGGGCCAGACTGGCAGCTCATCCCTTCTCTCATCTGTCTCTCATCCCTTCTAGAGTTTCAATGTCCACTCTTTCATCCACAGTATCAGCAACAGTAAAGCATCTGCTGATATGTTGGGCTTTTTAGTCTGAATGAGAGATGTTCGAGACACAGAGAAAGCAGCCTACATTGTCAGTTAATAGGCTGTTGGATAGGCCTATTTTCTCCACTATGATAATCTGACGTTAACATGAGTTTCCTACCTCATGCTTATCTTTTTTTTAAAATTTTATCAGAGTGTATAGGAGATGTGCCTACATAGGAGAGGGGGCTAGCCATAACCTTAATATCAGAAGCTGTGGAATTGCTTTTTTAACATCTCTAGCTATTTAGTTTTGTCAAAATTGAGTTGTTCCTGCAGACAACGATTTTGTTGGAGAGTTTGTGCTCGTTCATCGTCATGAGTATTTGCAATTACTTTTAATTGTTCAGATTTCAAACACAGTTCCTCGACTAGCAGAATGTTTTCATTTCCTGCTTTTGTCAATAGTTGCTCAGTTCTCTCCACCTGTCCCCTGATGTTAGCCATGTCTTGCACGTGCTTCAGCTGTGCACTGTGGTATTGGACCGATGCCAACCTTTGATGACGATACATAAGTGCTAAAGTGGAGAGAACCGTCACAGACTGTGTTTGATGGTTGATTTTGGAGAGCGTTCGCAATTTCGGCTGTTTTTTCAGTAATGGCATAATTAGGGTTGGTATCGCTGCTGAGTTCAGAGATCAATCCTTTTATGGGTGAAGGTTCACTAATTAGCGGAGGAGTGGTGACCACCTCCTTTGATAGCTTGCACATTATTAGAAAAATTTACGGGAAAAATTGTTCTATTTATTTTTCAAAGTTTGGGTTTGGAATTCATTGGAAGCTGCAAAGACAAGTTTAATCTATTTATAGATGTTGACGAACCATCAGTACTGTACCAGTAATGTGGAAGTTGGACGTGAATGAATTTGCAAAAGCAAATGGAATTAATTAATCAATGCCAAATTAATTAATCCTACCTGGGTAGGCTATCTGGGTATTAAACTTTAATTAACCTGAGAGGTTGCTTCATCCAGGTTAATATGATAAGTTTAAAAGTGTCTCATTTGATTGGAAGAACGTTAAGGTATGTTCAACAATTTAACTTGTTAAATTGAATGAGACGATAATCCATGAGATCTCCATTGATTGGATATCATAAGTGTAAACAGTAGATCAAATGTTGGGAACATTCACCACTATGGTACACTTCTCCCTAAGGCCGAAGCCACATGGGATTCCCGCTGGGGGCGGACTTCTGTCAGTACTGGATTACTGAATGGTTTTGCAAAAACAAATTTTACTGATTGATCAATTTAATGATAAATCAAACCTGTATAGGCTATTTGGGAATTAAACTTTAATTAACCTGAGAAGTTGCTTCATCTAGGTTAGTTTTGAAAAAGTTTACAATGTCTTATTTAGAAAACTCATCAATTTGGATATTATATAAAAGATCCATTTGAGAATGTAAATCTGGCAATTTCACTTATTAGTTCAATTGAATAAGACATTGATATCCATCTGGATATCATAAATAATGACTTGAGTGTGACCTGAATAATTCTTGAAGGAAAGTACTGGCACACACTTCAGCCGTCAGCACACGCTGAAATCAAACGGAAGTACCCGGGGCGGGACTTCCGTTCCGCAAGGCGGAGGAATTACAATGTGGCACAAGAAAACAAAATGGCTTTTTTTCCCTTTGTTAGCTTAGCATCTGGTGCAAGCTAATCCTACTTTTGCATGAAAAATGCACAACATAGGATTCCCTTTGCAAGGGAAAGGTTTTTACTCATAACATATTATGTTTAAACCCTTTTCGGCGTTATTTTGACTATGTTTTAACCGGAACACGCGGCAAACAATGAACTGCACCATGGTCTACTCCTGTGGAAAACACAAGAGAGACAGAGAAAATTATTGCTGGTCAAGCTAATATCTCCTGAATTTCAATCGGCTGGCTCTTTGCCCTCGCTTGAGAAATGAATAATGACTGAGCCTACACACGTCTGAAACGCGCGAGGCAGAAATAGCCCTGTGTTTGGCCAAACGCTCTATTTCTCAGATTTCTATAATTAGCTTTATCAGCCCTCATATTGGTGCGGCTGGCTTTGGGGTTGGATGCGCGCTGTGTTAAAGAAGCAGTGCGGCTTGGTTGGGTTGTGTATCGGAGAACGCATGACTTTCAACCATCGTCTCTCTCGAGCCCGTACGGGAGTTGTAGCAATGAGACAAGCTAGTAGCTACTAAAAACAATTGGATACCACGAAATTGGGGAGAAAACGGGGTGAAAAAAAAATATATATATATTTTGTTTTTACTAGAGATCCAGTTTGGATTTAAGTATAGCTTTTGTATGACTGATGCCTTTAGTGAGAGGTCTAATGCTTTAATATTTAATCATTTCTGCCCTCCGAATTCATATTCATTATATAAATAGGCCCTTTTAATTTAATATTTTTTGTTTAAAAATCAGGTCACTAGGTGTAGGCAAACCATAAGCAAATAGGTAAACTTTGATATGACTAAGGAGTTAATCAGGGTGATTTTTATCCACAAATAGAGAGGTATTTTCCTTTCCATGGTAGCAAGTTCTTATCTATTTTTGCTAAATTTCTATAAAAATGTATTGGAGTGAGAGAATTTCTTTCTTTGGGGATTTGTATACCGAGTATGTCCACATCTCTGTCAGACCATTTAATTGGTAAACTACACGGTAATGTAAAATTAGCATTTTTTTTGTGATCCAATACGTAATATAGTACACTTATAATAATTTGGTTTTAATCGAGAGAGGATACCAAAAGTGATCATGATCCTCTATGAGGCTGAGGAGAGATTCTAATTGTGGTTTTGAAAGAAAACATGAATCATCAGTGTACAATGACACTTTAGTTTTTAAGCCACAGATTTCTAATCACTTAATATTATTGTTTGATCTAATTTTAACAGCTAACATTTCAATGGCAATAATAAATAGATATGCCGATAGTGGACAACCTTGTTTTACTCCTCTAGCTAGTTTAAAACTTCCTGAGAAGTAGCCATTATTTACTATTTTACACCTAAGGTTACTATACATAACTTTAACAATTTTTATAAGAGATTCCCCAAAATTAAAATATTCTAGGCATTCTTCAGTCGTACTTTATCAAAAGCCTTTTCAAAATCAGCTATGAAAATGAGGCCTGGTGTCCCCAATATTTCATAGTATTCTATTGTTTCCAGTCTTATATTATCTCCAATGTATCATCCATGTAAAAAACCTGTATGATTAGGATGAATAACATCCTATATATAATAACAACATGAATAACAATTCTATGCTTCAAGCATTTTTGCTAGGATTTTTGCTTCACAACACTGAAGTGTAAGAGGTCTCCAATTTTTTTAATGGACTGGATCTTTATACATACCACTTGGGTCCTGTTTCAGTAATAATGATATCAGACCTTCTTGTTGCGTGTCTGATAATCTACCATTTATATAGGAGTGGTTAAAATATGCTAATAATGGTCCTCTGAGTATATATGCCATCCAGCCCTGGAGTTTTCCCAGCCTTAAAGGCTTTAATTGCATCAAGAAGTTACTCCTCTCTGGCCTTCATATGAGTCTTTCTGTACAGATGATAATTTTACATTATTATTAGGAAAAACAATCCATACAATTAGCTTCAGTTAGTGGAGATGGAGGAGACTAAAACAAAAACATATTCTTAAATGATTCTTGGTGAATCATGTGTGACTCCATCATTTGTAACAAATTTCAATACATTTTTTTTGGTAGCATTTCTATATTGAAGATTGAAAAAGAATAAGTTCCTCCATTTCTTTTTGGTTTGTCTCTAACTTATTATGTGCCTCTATGGTACAGCATTTATTATTATTTATCTAATTGTACTGTTAGTCCTTCAATTTCCTTTGTTCATTTTGACTCTTTTGATCTAAATTGCTTTTGTTTTATAGATGAGTACTGAATTGCATGGCCTCTAATGGCACATTTAAAAGTGTCCCATACAATAAGGGGAACTGTTATGTCTGAAAAAGTCAGTTATATATTCTTCTGTCCTAGTTCTAAACAATTTATCATCTAGTAGGCTTTGATTAAATTTCCAATTTCCTCACCATGTGGAAATTCTGTAAGAGTAAAATATATGCCAATTATGTGATGATCCGACCGCATTCTGTCCTCTATCAACACTTTTTAAACTTTAGGTACCAGAGAGAATGGCATAAGAAAGTAGTCAGGACGACTAGCTTGATTAAACCTCTGCAATGTATATCTCACTAGGTCAGGGTATTTAAGCCTCCATATATCCACTAATTCCAATATATCCATGACATTCATGATTTCCTTAAGTGCCTAAGGGTGACAGTTTGTAGTGTGATTGGTATTTAAGACCGTATTAAAATCTCCCACCATAATAATATAGTCTAGTGTTGCTTGTAGAGTTGATAAATTCGTATATATATTTTCAAAGAATCTTGGATCATCATTATTTAGACCGTATAGGTTAAAACCTCTCTAGGGTATGTGGGACGTTTTACATTGGTTTAAAGATGAACTACTTGTGAATCCAACCACGGTGTCAGATTTTAAAAATGCTTTACGGCGAAAGCATACCTTACGATTTTTTGAGAACATAGCCCAGTTGACAAATTATTACAAACAGTAACCAGCCCAGCAGAAGCGTTAAAAACACAGAAATAGACCTTACCTTTGATGATCTTCATATGGTTGCACTAAGAAGACATTCATTTACTCAATAAATGTTCCTTTTGTCTCTTTATATCCAAAAACCTCAGTTTTGTTCGTGCGTTTTCTTCAGTAATCCACAGGCTCAAACGCAGTCAAAACAGGCAGACAAAAAAAATCTAAATTGTATCCGTAAAGTTCATAGAAATGTCAAACAATGTTTATATTCAATCCTCAGGTTGTTTTTAGCCCAAATGATCTAGAATATTTAAATCAGACAATAATGTTGTCAATATAAAAGGTAAACAAGAAATGCACTCGCTCAGGATTGCGCATGAAAAAGCTCTGTGACACGGCAGGGTCCACTCATTCAGACTGGTCTTACTCCCTAATTTCTAAGAATACAAGCCTGAAACAATTTCTAAAGACTGTTGACATCTAGTGGAAGGCATTGGAACTGCAAATTGAGTCCTAAGTCAATGGATACTGTAATGGCATTGAATAGAAAACTACAACCCCCCCCCAAAAAAATTTTGTTTTCGCCTGCCAAATCAGTCCTGTTATACTCACAGACAATATTTTAACAGTTTTGGAAACTTTAGCGTGTTTATGCATATCATATCTTGTGGGCCGAGTAGCAGGCTGTTTAATTTGGGCATGCTTGTCATCCAAAATTCCGAATGCTGCCCCCTACCCTAGAGAAGTTAAAAAGCCATATCTGTTTATTGTCCAATAACATATTTAAAATAATCCATTTACCTTGATGATCTGTTTGGACAATTTGCACATTTGGATTAAAATTACTGTTAATTAATTAAACCATCACCCCTTTTGAATTTCTTTGCCCATGGGTGTCATGTTCTGACCATAGTTCTTTTGTGTTTTCCTTGTTTTAGTGTTGGTCAGGATGTGAGCTGGGTGGGCATTCTATGTTGTGTGTCTAGTTTGTCCGTTTCTATGTATGGGCTGATATGGTTCTCAATCAGAGGAAGGTGTTAGTCATTGTTTCTGATTAGGAACCATATTTAGGTAGCTTGTTTTGTGTTGGGGTTTGTGGGTGGTTGTTTCCTGTCTTTGTGTTCTCTGCACCAGATAGGACTGTTTCGGGTTTTACCAGGTTTGTTATTTTGTATTTGTGTAGTGTTCACGTTATCATCTTTTATTAAACATGTTGAACACGAACTACGCTGCATTTTGGTCCTCCTCTCCTTCGACGGAAGAATACCGTTACAGAACCACCCACCAAAACAGGACCAAGCAGCGTGGTGACAGGCAGCGGCAGGAGGAGCAGCGCAATCAGGACTATTGGACTTGGGAGGAGGTCCTAGACGGGGGAGGGGGGGGGGGGGTACACAGGAAGTGTGGCAAAGCCAGGTAGGAGACCTGCGCCAACTTCCTGTGCTTACCGGAGGGCGAGAGAGACCGGGCAGGCACCATGTTATGCTGTGGAGCGCACGGTGTCCCCAGTGTGGGAGCATAGCCCGGTGCGGTACATACCAGCTCCTCATATCTGCCGGGCTAGAGTGGGCATCGAGCCAGGTGCCATGAAGCCGGCTCTATGCATCTGGGCTCCAGTGCGTCTCCTTGGGCCGGCATACATGGCACCAGCCTTACGCATGTGGTCCCCGGTTCGCCAGCACAGCCCAGTGCGGGCTATTCCACCTCGCCGCACTGGCAGGGCGACCGGGAGCATTCAACCAGGTAAGGTTGGGCAGGCTCGGTGCTCAAGAGCTCCAGTGCGCCTGCACGGTCCAGTCTATACAGTGCCACCTACATGCACCAGCCCTCCGGTGGCAGCCCCCCGCACCAGGCTTCCTGTGCGTGTCCAGAGCCCAGTACTCCCTGTTTCTCCTCCCCGCACTCGCCCTGAGGTGCGTGTCCTCGGCCCTGTACCACCAGTGCCGGCACCACGCACCAGGCCTACAGTGCGCCTCGCCTGTCCAGAGCTGCTAGAGTCTCCTCCCTGTCCAGAGCTGCTAGATTCTCCCGCCTGTCCAGAGCTGCTAGAGTCTCCTGTCTGTCCTGAGCCGCCAGAGCCGCCAGTCTGCAAGGAGCCGCCAGAGCCGCCAGTCAGCCAGGATCTTCCAGAGCCGCCAGTCAGCCAGGATCTTCCAGAGCCGCCAGTCAGCCAGGATATTCCAGAGCCGCCAGTCAGCCAGGATATTCCAGAGCCGCCAGTCAGCCAGGATATTCCAGAGCCGCCAGGATCTGCCAGAGCCGCCATTCAGCCAGGATCTGCCAGAGCCGCCATTCAGCCAGGATCTGCCAGAGCCGCCATTCAGCCAGGATCTGCCAGTGCCGCCATTCAGCCAGGATCTGCCAGAGCCGCCATTCAGCCAGGATCTGCCAGAGCCGCCATTCAGCCAGGATCTGCCAGAGCCGCCATTCAGCCAGGAGCTGCCAGAGCCGTAAGTCAGCCAGAAGCTGCCAGAGCCGTCAACCAGCCTGAGCTACCTCTCAGTCCTGAGCTACCTCTCAGTCCTGAGCTACCTCTCAGTCCTGAGCTACCTCTCAGTCCTGAGCTACCCCTCAGTCCTGGGCTGCCCCTCAGTCCTGGGCTGCCCCTCAGTCCTGAGCTGCCCCTTAGTCCTGAGCTACCCCTCAGTCCGGAGCTGCCCCTCAGTCCGGAGGAGTTTGTTTAGTGGAGTGGGGCCCTTTAGTAGGGTTACCAATCCTAGGTCGGCGGCGAGGGTCGCCGTTCCTAGGAAGAGACTAAAGCGGACAAAGACTATGGTGGGGGGAGGGGTACTGTCACGCCCTGGCCTTAGTTATCTTTGTTTTCTTTATTATTTTGGTTAGGTCAGGGTGTGACATGGGGGATTTATGTGTTTTCCTGGTCTAGGGTTTTTTGTATGTTTATGGGGCTGTTTCCTTTCTAGGTAATTTATCGGTCTATGGTTGCCTAGATTGGTTTTCAATTAGAGGCAGCTATCTATCGTTGTCTCTGATTTGGAACCATATTTAGGCAGCCATGTTCTGTGGGTACTTTGTGGGTGGTTGTCTTCTGTCTTTGTGTCATTGCACCAGATAGGACTGTTTCGGTTTTCACATTTATTGTTTTGTATTTTGTAGTGTTCTCGTTGATCGTCTATATTAAAGATGTTAAACATTAACCACGCTGCATTTTGGTCCTCCTCTCCTTCAGCGGAAGAAAACCGTTACAATGGGAGAAATATATTTCGCCCCCCCCAGTCCTTTTTCCACAAACTTCATCTAAAATTTTTGAATGAATTTCCTGTAAACAATAGATATTATATTCCTTCTCTTTTAGCCAGGTAAATACTGATCGTCTTTTCTTATTATCTGCTAAGCCATTACAATTGTAACTAGCTATACTTATTTCACCACTTACCATAATGAGACACAACTTTCAATTCTATTCATCAAAATATGTGTTTGTAAACGTACCATTAAAAAGTAACACGATGATTGAGTGTCTATATGAAAATCATGGCAACGTGGTTGTAAAGCCTAGTAGTTCCTCTCTCTCTCTCCCTCGCTCTCGCTCTCTCTCTCTCTCTCTCTCTCTCTCTCTCTCTCTCTCACACACTGTCTCTGTCTCCCTTCCTCCTTCCCTTTCTCTCCTCGTCTCCATTGACTGAAGTCTCAGAGGTATTGTAGGTGTTAATAGAAAGACTGTATAAGTGACATTCTCTAATAGCGTGTCTGCTCTGCTCTGCATCACTTCCTCCTGGGTTAGTGAAGTAATTTGCCACAGGGAATCAGGCACCTGGAATCAATTGAGTTCCAAGTTCTAGTTTCTGACTGTAATGATAATGAAGTAGCCTATATCAGTGCACATTTTACCTCGTTATATGATGTAAATTATTGAAGG
This sequence comes from Oncorhynchus mykiss, assembly GCF_013265735.2. Classification (NCBI taxonomy): domain Eukaryota; kingdom Metazoa; phylum Chordata; class Actinopteri; order Salmoniformes; family Salmonidae; genus Oncorhynchus; species Oncorhynchus mykiss. Next base: position 39,155,857 of record NC_048590.1, read on the forward strand.
AAAGTGTGTTACCATCTCTACTATCTCTGAAATGAGAGAGAACTGTTCACCTCCAATGGATGGACTCCATCTCCATGCCCCAATAATTGCAACTGTGCCTTCCTATTACCCTGTTATAATGGGAAATAGTGTTTTAGCTCTGTGGAAGATCCATCACAGTGTCATTGTTCTATCGTCCTGATTCTGCCCAGCTATTTAAATGAATGCCTTCCGGTTCTTTTCTATGGCTATGGAGTTACTGTTTGTGTTTCTATTGACACAGTTTAGCTGGTGCTATTTAGGGTTAGGGATCCAGAGTTAATTGTAGCCTTCCAGTTATTTTCTATAGCTGTGGTTTCTGATGTGTTTGTTTATTGTGTCTGGACTGGCACAGATTAGACGTGTTTTTGAGTCTCCCTCTTTTTTTAGCACATTCTAATACAACCAGAAGGGGAAGCTGCATGTGGTCCTACATGGGTCATGTGATCAGGCCTTGCCTTTGGGGCTGGCTGTGGCTGTGCCTGTAGAGAAAGATCCCATTCACATTGGCATAGCTGTGGAACAGCTGGGCAGTGCATCAGACCTGCGTTAAAATACTATTCAAAACCATTTCACATACTTTATCTGTGCTTGATTGAGTTTGCCTGGCTTAATTGAGCTATAGAATATTCCCATAGCGGCAAACCCTGCCAATTGGACACTCCAGGCAGAGAAACGCTCAAAGTCAAATCAAATCAAATGTGTTTTGTTATATGCTCCGAATACAACAGGTGTAGACCTTACTGTGAAATGCTTAACCAACAATGCAGTTCAAGAAATATATGAATATGTGATCCAATTGGAGACCTCAGTTTACCTGAGGTGAAAGTATGCTATATAAAAATGTCCAGTATAAACTTTAATATTATTACATAAACTTTTCTTGGGACATAATGATATAATGTGTTGTAAAGTTTCCTTTTCAACCCAATTTCACTTTCACTGGAAACATATGAACTGTAGTAATAGCTCAGGAGAAGCCTTTCAATTTCTGACAATGACAGAATAGCTATATAGCTCTTCAATAGCTCTATTGTCATCGATGTGAAGGCATGCTCATTTGGTGCAACTAATCTAAGAGAATGTCTTCCTCCGATGTGTCACTTAACATTAGCAGTAGCAGCAGCAGCAACGTACTGTGTTTCAAATAGATCCCCGTAGGCCTGCCAGCGAGGCTCTCATTATTCAATGTCTCAGGCATAAAGCCCTGTCCATTCCCCCTGTCCTGGTAGACTTTCACAGAGATAGGTCCATTCCCATATTCCCCTTGTCCTCCATTGAACACCAGAGCTGGAGAGACCTTGTTGAAGAGTGTGATAATGGAGGTGAGATGTGATCTCATCAGAGGTAGGTCCATTCCCCTTGTCCTTCCTTGTACACCTTCAGAGAATCAGCTTTCATTCCCCTTGTTACACCTTCAGAGTTGGAGAGGCCTGCTTGAGGAGTGTTATAATGGGGGTGGGATGTGATGCCAGGATGCCATTCTCCTGAGCCCACGTCTCCTTCTCCTTCAGCCAGTTAACTGAAGCTGGTGTGGCTGATTGATTGCTACTCAATAACAGTTCTCAGTGGCTGCAGCTCACGTTAAGGAGACATGTATCAGAGCATGCCAAATCATTCATCAATTATGTATGGTACTTATCAGCGCTTATCATGTTAATGTTGAATTAATGAAATACAGATAAGTAAACAATCCTAAGATATTCAGTTGCAGTGTCAAAGCTGTCTATATACAGTGGGGCAAAAAAGTATTTAGTCAGCCACCAATTGTGCAAGTTCTCCCTCTTAAAAAGATGAGAGAGGCCTGTAATTTTCATCATAGGTACACTTCAACTATGACAGACAAAATGAGAAAAAAAAATCTCCAGAAAATCACATTGCAGGATTTTGGAAAATAAGTATTTGGTCACCTACAAACAAGCAAGATTTCTGGCTCTCACAGACTTGTAACTTCTTCTTTAAGAGGCTCCTCTGTCCTCCACTCGTTACCTGTATTAATGGCACCTGTTTGAACTTGTTATCAGTATAAAAGACACCTGTCCACAACCTCAAACAGTCACACTCCAAACTCCACTATGGCCAAGACCAAAGAGCTGTCAAAGGACACCAGAAACAAAATTGTAGACCTGCACCAGGCTGGGAAGACTTAATCTGCAATAGGTAAGCTGCTTGGTTTGAAGAAATCAACTGTGGGAGCAATTATTAGGAAATGGAAGACATACAAGACCACTGATAATCTCCCTCGATCTGGGGCTCCATGCAAGATTTCACCCCGTGGGGTCAAAATTATCACAAGAACGGTGAGCAAAAATCCCAGAACCACACGGGGGGACCTAGTGAATGACCTGCAGAGAGCTGGGACCAAAGTAACAAAGCCTACCATCAGTAACACACTACGCCGCCAGGGACTCAAATCCTGCAGTGCCAGACGTATCCCCCTGCTTAAGCCAGTACATGTCCAGGCCTGTCTGAAGTTTGCTAGAAAGCATTTGAATGATCCAGAAGAAGATTGGGAGAATGTCATATGATCAGATGAAACCAAAATATAACTTTTTGGTAAAAACTCAACTCGTCGTGTTTGGAGGACAAAGAATGCTGAGTTGCATCCAAAGAACACCATACCTACTGTGAAGCATGGGGGTGGAAACATCATGCTTTGGGGCTGGTTTTCTGCAAAGGGACCAGGACGACTGATCCGTGTAAAGGAAATAATGAATGGGGCCATGTATCATGAGATTTTGAGTGAAAACCTCCTTCCATCAGCAAGGGCATTGAAGATGAAACGTGGCTGGGTCTTTTAACATGACAATGATCCCAAACACACCGCCCGGGCAACGAAGGAGAGGCTTCGTAAGAAGCATTTCAAGGTCCTGGAGTGGCCTAGCCAGTCTCCAGATCTCAACCCCATAGAAAATCTTTGGAGGGAGTTGAAAGTCCGTGTTGCCCAGCAACAGCCCCAAAACATCACTGCTCTAGAGGAGATCGGCATGGAGGAATGGGTCAAAATACCAGCAACAGTGTGTGAAAACCTTGTGAAGACTTACAGAAAATTTTTGACCTCTGTCATTGCCAACAAAGGGTATATAACAAAATATTGAGATAAACTTTTGTAATTGACCAAATACTTATTTTCCACCATCATTTGCAAATAAATTCATAAAAAATCCGACAATGTGATTTTCTGGATTTTTTTTCTCATTTTGTCTGTCATAGTTGACGTGTACCTATGATGAAAATTACAGGCCTCTCTCATTTTTTTAAGTGGGAGAACTTACACAATTGGTGGCTGACTAAATACTTTTTTGCCCCACTGTATATAGACAATGCAATCCATTGTACAATGTGTATAGTGCAGGGATGTGAATGAAATCAAAATGTATTTGAAGTTGTTTGTTTACAGGTTCTCCAGCAGTGTTCCCAGCAGTCTCACCAGATGATGCCGCAGAGAGCTGCTGTGATTGAGATTAATTTATTAATCAGAGGTTTTCAGGGGCATTGATGGCATGGAGATCACAGCAGGAACAACAGTCTGCAGTCCCCATGACTGACAGGCAGAAGCTAATCAAGCCTGTTCTGGCCACCAAATAATAATATTATTATCTATGAGATATCAGAGATGATTTCAAATGTATGAGATACCAAGTTATAAATATTAGATATTAGGTCAGCGATGAACTTATGACTGCAGTAGTCTTTGGTTATTGGGATGATTCTAGTTGAGCTGTAGTGTTTTCTCATTTTGAGTGTCAAAGCATTGATTGTTGCTGAGTAAAGCAATTCTAAGATTCACAGTTTATCTGAGGTATCTAAAGTTCATCTAAGGTAGCTTCTCTACAAAATGGTCCTTGACAAAGGTTTTGGTGGTTCCTGCTTCTCTGACTGCTACTTTTTGAGAGCATTGTGAAATCCCATCCTAGAACATTTCTCCAATGTAATTTAACAAGCTCAATGTATTGAGATAATTCAACTAGACTTTCATGTAGTTAATGGTTTGTAGGAAGCCTTGTCATTGCTCTGTGCTGGTCTTGAAGCTAGGAATGAGATGTGACAGTGTAAGATATATCCTGGAGCAGTGCAGGGCTACAGCAGTAAAAGACTATCCTTTTCTCTGTGTAATAACAAATTGACCCACTTGTTGTAAACTAAACTACTAAGCACATCCAGTTGGTGTGTCAGTGTACATGGCCACGTAAAATGTAGCAGTGATGTTACCAGCTCCCCTTAGGCATACCATTACCAAGTAGGCTATCTACCACACTGCTAGACAGTTCTAATGGCTCTGGACTTCATTTCCCCCCAAACTTCTGAACAAAAGAGGGTAGCCTGTGTCCCTAATTGTCTCCTTTCCCAATATTTTTTTAATGAGCCCTCCTCTTCCTCTATCCCCCTTTCTCCCAAAAGTAAATAGAACACTCTTTCAAGCTGGTTCCTCTGTAGAGCATGCCAATCATGGCAAGCAGAAGCGATACTCCTCTTCGGGCTGCTCATCTTCTCTGTGTTCAGCGACTCAGTGACCCAGGCTACTTTTGTACTGTACATCCGCTGCTGTGATCCCCTATAGAAACAACAAGGCTGTGATCCCCTATAGACACAACAAGGCTGTGATCCCATATAGACACAACAAGGCTGTGATCCCATATAGACACAACATGGCTGTGATCCCCTATAGACACAACATGGCTGTGATCCCCTATAGACACAACATGGCTCTGGTCCCCTATAGACACAACAAGGCTGTGATCCCCTACAGACACAACTTGACTGTGATCCCCTATAGACACAACTTGGCTGTGATCCCCTATAGACACAACATGGCTGTGATCCCCTATAGACACAACATGGCTGTGATCCCCTATAGACACAACATGGCTGTGATCCCCTATAGACACAACAAGGCTGTGATCCCCTATAGACACAACAAGGCTTTGATCCTCTATAGCCACAACAAGGCTGTGATCCCCTATAGACACAACAAGGCTGTGATCCCCTATAGACACAGCAAGGCTTTGATCCCCTATAGACGATCCCCTATAGACACAAAAGGCTGTGATCCCCTGTAGACACAACAAGGCTGTGATCCCCTAAAGACACAACAAGAATGTGATCCCCTATAGACACAACAAGGCTGTGATCCCCTATAGACACAACACGGCTGTGATCCCCTAAAGACACAACAAGGCTGTTGTTAATGTCCTGCAGTGATCCCCAATAGACACAACAAGGCTGCTGTTAGTGTCCTGCTGTGATCCCATGTTGGCACAACAAGGCTGTTAGCCCATCAGTCTCATCCTCCTCTGTGTCCTGCTGTACTTTCCCTTGTAGGAACTTTAGAGGTCTAATAATTGGTGACTTAATTAATGAATTAATCAGCCTACTATTTCAAGTTAAAAGTTGTGTAAGGTCACAAGTAATTGTTTTTATTAGTTTATTAGTTTAGCCTTCATTCATCAAGTCTCATGTCAACAATCTTAAAGTATACGTAAGGTCTTTAATTGTCTTAGAGACAGCATTTGTCAAAGCAAGAGAAAACCACACTTATTTATAAAGAGAGGATGTATTATTATGCTAAGAAACACACAGTGGAAAGAAACAGAAAGATTATGATTGATCTATTAAGATTATAATTTTGCGATGCTGAATAGTTCAGAGGCCATTTTGTACTGTTTCAGTCCAAGACTGACAACTCTTTGTTATGTCTACTCTCCTCTCTCCCTCCTGCTCTCCCTCCTTTTTCTCTTCCAAGTTGATCCAATTCTCCATTCGTCTGTCTTTTGTGCTGAGTTTTCAGCTCAGTTCCCAGGAGATGGGATCATTTGCCCAACAGGTGTCCTCGCCTTACAGAACTTGACGTGATAAGATTACATTTTCTGTTTAGTAAGTCCATCGATATTAGCATGCCATTAGACATAGATTAGCCATGTTTTTCCATTTCTTTTCCCATTCCTATGTTTTTCCACCAGTTGTCTGGTAAATGTTCTACTATATAGGGAGAATCCAGGAGGTGGGCTTTAATGTCCAAACAGTGTAACATTGGGAATGCCCCGTTGATTCAGAGAACTCAACCCGTTTCATGTTCAATTTGAGATTGGGATTTTCTCATAAGTGTTCACATAATGTTTTTTCCTGTTCAGAGGACAATTTCACAATTTAAAAACATATTATACATTTAATAACGTAGGAAAAAACAGGAAAAATATCACAATGTATATTGGGCTCATACCAAAAGTTTGTCAGTTTATGTAATTTATAAGAAACACAAAAATGGAAGAGGCAAGTGAAAGGGGAAGAAAGTAAGGAACTTGTCTGTCAACCCTGAATTAAAGATCAAAATTGGTTAAAGAAAATTGTGATAAATAAATAAGTATACCAGTTTAATTTAAGGACTAAAGAATTGACAGCTGGGCCATATTGATTGCAAAATAGTTGGGAAGTGATTTTTTATCTACCAATTCCATGGCACATGGTGTATAAACTGATACACAAAACGACGCCAGATTCAAAACTTAAGAGTTTTTCTATTTAAATGATTATATAAATTTATTGCAACCAAAAGAATGTTAAAAAACTCAGCAAAAAAAGAAAGGTCCCTGTCTTTCAAAGATAATTCTTAATCATCCAAATAACTTCACAGATCTTCATTGTAAATGGTTGAAACACTATTTCCCATGCTTGTTCAATGAACCATAAACAATTAATGAACATGCACCTGTGGAATGGTCATTAAGACACTAAAAGCTTACAGACAGTAGGCAATTAAGGTCACAGTTATGAAAACTTAGGACACTAAAGAGGCCTTTCTACTGACTCTGAAAAACACCTAAAGAAAGATTCCCCGGGTCCCTGCTCATCTGCGTGAATGTGCCTTCGCCATGCTGCAAGGAGGCATGAGGACTTCAGATGTGGCCAGGGCAATAAATTGCAATGTCCGTACTGAGACGCCTAAAACAGAGCTACAGGGAGACAGGACAGACAACTGATCGTCCTTGCAGTGGCAGACCATGTGTAACAACACCAGCACAGGATCGGTACATCCGAACATCACCCCTGCGGCACAGGTACAGGATTGCAACAACAACTGCCCGAGTTACACCAGGAATGCACAATCCCTCCATCAGTGCTCAGACTGTCCGCAATAGGCTGAGAGAGGCAGGACTGAGGGCTTGTAGGCCTGTTGTCAGGCAGGTCCTCACCAGACATCACCGGTAACAACGTCACCTATGGGCACAAACCCACCGTTGCTGGACCAGACAGGACTGGCAAAAAGTGCCCTTCACTGACGAGTCGTGGTTTTGTCTCACTAGGGGTGATGGTCGGATTGGCGATTATCGTCGAAGGAATGAGCGTTACACCAAGGCCTGTACTCTGGAGCGGGCTCGGTGGTCCGTCATGGTCTGGGGCGGTGTGTCACAGCATCATCGGACTGAGCTTGTTGTCATTGCAGGCAATCTCAACTCTGTGTGTTACAGGGAAAACATCCTCCCTTTAACACACAGCGTTGTGTGGTACCTCATGTGGTACCCTTTCTGCAGGGTCATCCTGCCATGACCCTTCAGCATGACAATGCCACCAGCCATACTGCTCGTTCTGTGCGTGATTTCCTGCAAGACAGGAATGTCAGTGTTCTGCCATCGCCAGCAAAGAGCCTGGATCTCAATCCCATTGAGCATGTCTGGGACCTGTTGGGGCTAGGGCCATTCCCCCCAGAAATGTCCGGGAACTTGCAGGTGCCTTAGTGGAAGAGTGGGGTAACATCTCACAGCAAGAACTGCAGTACTTAATGCAGCTGGTGGCCACACCAGATACTGACTGTTACTTTTGATTTTGCCCCCCTCCCCCCCCTTTATTCAGGGACACATTATTCAATTTCTGTTAGTCATGTGTCTGTGGAACTTGTTCAGTTTAAATCTCAGTTGCTGAATCTTGTTATGTTCATACAAATATTTTCACATGTTAAGTTTGCTGAAAATAAACGCAGTTCACAGTGAGAGGACGTTCTGGGGCTCTTGGCACCATTTTCTCTCAGGGATCTTTTTGTCTCTGAATTTTGTCTCGTGCTCTTCCCAGGGGGCACTCAGGTTCCAAGAAATTAGCTATAATAGTCCCAGGTGGCCTTTATGGCTCTGTCATATCATGAAGCACATTCCAGTGGCTCTGATAATCCACTTAAGGGCAGAAAGGGTGACCCTGGTTCTTGTGTTAATGTGCCCAAAGTCGCAACACCCTTCACCCTATGCCCAACCTCGGTGATATTAGCCATTGTGACGACCCTCCCACTCTGTCTGCCGTATTCTGTCTTTGTTCTTGTTTCCTTATTAGGATGCCGGTGGGCGGAGTTGGGAGGGTCGTCAGCTTCATGGGAAACACCAGGGCCAGGTGTGTCCCAGGATAAATAGACCTCTTCATGGAGGAGACTCTCTCCATGCAGACACCTTTGTAGATTGTGTTATGGTTGTTGGTGGCCTTTTGTTTGTTTGCTTTGGCACCTTTCAACACCCTGCATGATCACATTCATGCATGCAAAACACTCACTTACACTACTGATTACTGATTACACACATCATTGTATATTTTCCTTAGTTGCTTTAGTTAATAAATATATATTTTGTTACTCCTTATCTCCCTTTGTTACGGGCTTTGAGCCGGTTCGTGACACCATTCAATCTCTTCCTTCTCTCTGGTTGTCCTTTAGCCATTCACTCTCATCCTCATCGTTCTCCCAGTGCTCTTTACCTTCACCCTCTCTTTGCATGAGCCAAATGAGACAAATGGTAGAGTTTGCTGGGGTGTTAAATGGAGTGATGTTTCTTTATGTAAGAAGTCAGACACACCACCAAGGATACTGTTAAAGGAGGAATATAGTACACAATATAGCTTAAAATAAACCAGTCCTAGCTGACACAACTCCAGAAGCCTAGTTGGAAAGGGTTTTGTGTTTTATGCCCCTCGGCACACTACTGAAATGAGGCCTGGAATATTTGGATACTCTACTCACAAACGGCACAAGAGGAGGAGAGGGGGGAGGGATGGAAGGAGGGAGGGAGTGGGAGAATGAGAGCGAGAGCAAGAGATAGAGGGGGAGGGATGGAGAAAGAGAGAGAGAACGAGAGCAAAGGTAGTAATGTGCTTTGATAGTGTTTTGTCCTACGGGCACCATGAGTAGGGTGACTGCTCAGACCTACTCTGGAGTTCTGTACAGAGGTAGCAGGTTTTTAGGGCCACGTATTCTGCAGACACATATAGTTGAAGTCAGAAGTTTACATACACTTAGGTTAGAATCATTAAAACTAGTTTTTCAACCACTCCACAAATTTCTTGTGAACAAACTATAATTTTGGCAAGTCAGTTAGGATATCTACTTTGTGCATGACACAAGTAATTTTTCCAACAATTGTTTACAAGCAGATTATTTCACTTATAATTCACAATTCCAGTGGGTCAGAAGTTTCCATACACTAAGTTGATTGTGCCTTTAAACAGCTTGGAAAACTCCAGAAAATGATGTCATGGCTTTAGAAGCTTCTGATGGGCTAATTGACATAATTTGAGTCAGTTGGCGGTGTACCTGTGGATGTATTTCATGGCATCATGGGAAAATAAAAAGAAATCAGCCAAGACTTCAGAAGAAAAATAGTAGACCTCCACAAGTCTGGTTCATCCTTGGGTGCAATTTCCAAATGCCTGAAGGTACCATGTTCATCTGTACAAACAATAGTACACAAGTATAAACACCATTAAACCATGCAGCCATTTTACCTTTATTTAACCAGGTAGGCAAGTTGAGAACAAGTTCTCATTTACAATTGCGACCTGGCCAAGATAAAGCAAAGCAGTTCGACAGATACAACGACACAGAGTTACACATGGAGTAAAACAAACATACAGTCAATAATACAGTATAAACAAGTCTATATACAATGTGAGCAAATGAGGTGAGAAGGGAGGTAAAGGCAAAAAAGGCCATGGTGGCAAGGTAAATACAATATAGCAAGTAAAACACTGGAATGGTAGTTTTGCAATGGAAGAATGTGCAAAGTAGAAATAAAAATAATGGGGTGCAAAGGAGCAAAATAAATAAATAAATTAAATACAGTTGGGAGAGGTAGTTGTTTGGGCTAAATTATAGGTGGGCTATGTACAGATGCAGTAATCTGTGAGCTGCTCTGACAGTTGGTGCTTAAAGCTAGTGAGGGAGATAAGTGTTTCCAGTTTCAGAGATTTTTGTAGTTCGTTCCAGTCATTGGCAGCAGAGAACTGGAAAGAGAGGCGGCCAAAGAAAGAATTGGTTTTGGGGGTGACTAGAGAGATATACCTGCTGGAGCGTGTGCTACAGGTGGGAGATGCTATGGTGACCAGCGAGCTGAGATAAGGGGGGACTTTACCTAGCAGGGTCTTGTAGATGACATGGGGCTTTGGTGACAAAACGGATTGCACTGTGATAGACTGCATCCAATTTGTTGAGTAGGGTATTGGAGGCTATTTTGTAAATGACATCGCCAAAGTCGAGGATTGGTAGGATGGTCAGTTTTACAAGGGTATGTTTGGCAGCATGAGTGAAGGATGCTTTGTTGCGAAATAGGAAGCCAATTCTAGATTTAACTTTGGATTGGAGATGTTTGATATGGGTCTGGAAGGAGAGTTTACAGTCTAACCAGACACCTAAGTATTTGTAGTTGTCCACGTATTCTAAGTCAGAGCCGTCCAGAGTAGTGATGTTGGACAGACGGGTAGGTGCAGGTAGCAATCGGTTGGAGAGCATGCATTTAGTTTTACTAGTATTTAAGAGCAATTGGAGGCCACGGAAGGAGAGTTGTATGGCATTGAAGCTTGCCTGGAGGGTTGTTAACACAGTGTCCAAAGAAGGGCAGGAAGTATACAGAATGGTGTCGTCTGTGTAGAGGTGGATCAGAGACTCACCAGCAGCAAGAGCGACCTCATTGATGTATACAGAGAAGAGAGTCGGTCCAAGAATTGAACCCTGTGGCACCCCCATAGAGACTTCCAGAGGTCCGGACAACAGACCCTTTCGATTTGAGACACTGAACTCTATCAGAGAAGTAGTTGGTGAACCAGGCGAGGCAATCATTTGAGAAACCAAGGCTGTTGAGTCTGCCGATGAGGATGTGGTGATTGACAGAGTCGAAAGCCTTGGCCAGATCAATGAATACGGCTGCACAGTAATGTTTCTTATCGATGGCGGTTAAGATATCGTTTAGGACCTTGAGCGTGGCTGAGGTGCACCCATGACCAGCTCTGAAACCAGATTGCATAGCAGAGAAGGTATGGTGAGATTCGAAATGGTTGGTAATCTGGTTGTTGACTTGGCTTTCGAAGACCTTAGAAAGGCATGGTAGGATAGATATAGGTCTGTAGCAGTTTGGGTCAAGAGTGTCCCCCCCTTTGAAGAGGGGGATGACCTCAGCTGCTTTCCAATCTTTGGGAATCTCAGACGACACGAAAGAGAGGTTGAACAGGCTAGTAATAGGGGTGGCAACAATTTCGAAAGATAATTTTAGAAAGAAAGGGTCCAGATTGTCTAACCCGGCTGATTTGTAGGGGTCCAGATTTTGCAGCTCTTTCAGAACATCAGCTGAATGGATTTGGGAGAAGGAGAAATGGGGAAGGCTTGGGCGAGTTGCTGTTGGGGGTGCAGTGCTGTTGACAGGGGTAGGAGTAGCCAGGTGGAAAGCATGGCCAGCAGTAGAAAAATGCTTATAGACATTTTCAATTGTGGTGGATTTATCAGTGGTGACAGTGTTTCCTATCTTCAGTGCAGTGGTTAGCTGGGAGGAGGTGTTCTTATTTTCCATGGACTTTACAGTGTCCCAGAACTTTTTTGAGTTAGTGTTGCAAGAGGAAAATTTCTGCTTGAAAAAGCTAGCCTTGGCTTTTCTAACTGCCTGTGTATAATGGTTTCTAGCTTCCCTGAACAGCTGCATATCACGGGGGCTGTTCGATGCTAATGCAGAATGCCATAGGATGTTTTTGTGTTGGTTAAGGGCAGTCAGGTCTGGGGAGAACCAAGGGCTATATCTGTTCCTGGTTCTAAATTTCTTGAATGGGGCATTTTTATTTAAGATGGTTAGGAAGGCATCTTTAAAAAATATCCAGGCATCCTCTACTGACGGGATGAGGTCAATATCCTTCCAGGATACCCCGGCCAGATCGATTAGAAAGGCCTGCTCGCTGAAGTGTTTCAGGGAGCGTTTTACAGTGATGAGAGGAGGTCGTTTGACCGCTGACCCATTACGGATGCAAGCAATGAGGCAGTGATCGCTGAGATCTTGGTTGAAGACAGCAGAGGTGTATTTAGAGGGGAAGTTGGTTAGGATGATATCTATGAGGGTGCCCGTGTTTAAGGCTTTGGGGAGGTACCTGGTAGGTTCATTGATCCTTTGTGTGAGATTGAGGGCATCAAGTTTAGATTGTAGGATGGCTGGGGTGTTAAGCATGTTCCAGTTTAGGTCGCCTAGCAGCACGAGCTCTGAAGATAGATCGGGGGCAATCAGTTCACATATGGTGTCCAGAGCACAGCTGGGGGCAGAGGGTGGTCTATAGCAGGCGGCAACGGTGAGAGACTTGTTTTTAGAGAGGTGGATTTTTAAAAGTAGAAGTTCAAATTGTTTGGGTACAGACCTGGATAGTAGGACAAAACTCTGCATGCTATCTTTGCAGTAGATTGCAACACCGCCCCCTTTGGCAGTTCTATCTTGTCTGAAAATGTTGTAGTTTGGAATTAAAATGTCTGAATTTTTGGTGGTCTTCCTAAGCCAGGATTCAGACACAGCTAGAACATCCGGGTTGGCAGAGTGTGCTAAAGCAGTGAATAGAACAAACTTAGGGAGGAGGCTTCTAATGTTAACATGCATGAAACCAAGGCTATTACGGTTACAGAAGTCGTCAAAAGAGAGCGCCTGGGGAATAGGAGTGGAGCTAGGCACTGCAGGGCCTGGATTCACCTCTACATCGCCAGAGGAACATAGGAGGAGTAGAATAAGGGTGCGGCTAAAAGCAATAAGAATTGGTCGTCTAGAACGTCTGGAACAGAGATAAAAGGAGGTTTCTGGGGGCGATAAAATAGCATCAAGGTATAATGTACAGACAAAGGTAAGGTAGGATGTGAATACAGTGGAGGTAAACCTAGGTATTGAGTGATGAAGAGAGAGATATTGTCTCTAGAAACATCATTGAAACCAGGAGATGTCATTGCATGTGTGGGTGTTGGAACTAATAGGTTGGATAAGGTATAGTGAGCAGGACTAGAGGCTCTACAGTGAAATAAGCCAATAAACACTAACCAGAACAGCAATGGACAAGACATATTGACATTAAGGAGAGGCATGCTTAGTCGAGTGATCAAAAGGGTCCAGTGAGTGGAGAGGTTGGTTGGGGGTCACGGCGATTTAGACAGCTAGCCAGGCCATCGGTAGCAAGCTAGCATAGGATGGAGGTCTGTTGTTAGCCACCTCTTGTAGATTAGTGGGGTTCCGTGTGGTAGAGGGGATTAATCCAAATCACACAACAACAACAAAAATAAGAACAATAGATATAGTTATAGAGGCCCGAGAAGAAAACATAATAATAATAAAAATAAATAAATTGTCCGATTATCTATTCAGATAGCAGCCGGTAAGACAGCTAACGGTTAGCGGGCCGCAGATGGGCGTTCGGGTAACGTCGCGACGGAGGAGCCAGCCGGATCTCCTTCAGGTAGATAACGTCGGCAGTCCAGTTGTGAAGGCCCGATGGGGCTCCGCGTAGGCAGTAAAACGGGTCCGGATAGGTGACTGCAGCCCAGGAGTGAATGATGGAACTCAGGAGTGATTGACGGAGCTGGCTAGCACCGGAACAATCGATGTTTGCTCCGGAATCGACGAAAGCCGACTGTCACACGGATAGCAGCTAGCTAGCTGTGAGATCCGGGTATGAATGTCCAGAGAGCAGTTGAAATCCAGGGACATGGAGAGAAAAATTGGTCCGGTATGTTCCGTTCCGAGCCGCGCTGCGCCGTACAAAACTGGCAATAGATTTTCGATAGATTTTCGAGCTAAAGGATAGCTGATGACCACAAACCGTGGTTAGCTGAATACTAACGACTTGCCAGTAAAGAAGCTAACTAGCTTCTGATTAGCTTCTGGATTAGCTTCTGGGCTAGCTCCTGGCTAGCTTCTGGCTCGTTTCTGGCTAGCTTCTTGGAGTTTCTGGCTAGCTTCTTGGAGGATTACAGATCTGAGGTAAATAATACTTTTTTATAAATATAAATTGGTGAGGCTGGTTGCAGGAGAGTGTTTAGAAGATGAGTTGATGGAAAATAAAAATAAAATGTATGTGAAAAAAGTTGTGTATATATATATATATACAGGACACGACAAGACGAGGACAAAAGACGTCTGAACTGCTATGCGATCTTGGAGTGAAAAGATGAACGTACTATGTGCGAAAAGTGCAAATCAATCCCAGAACAACAGCAAAGGACTTTGTGAAGATGCTGGAGGAAACGGGTAAAAAAGTATCTACTGTATCTATCCACAGTAAAATGAGTCCTATATCAACATAACCGCTCGGCAAGGAAGAAGCCACTGCTCCAAATCCGTCATAAAAAAGCCTGCCTACGGTTTGCAACTGCACATGGGGACAATGATTGTACTTTTTGGAGATATGTCCTCTGGTCTGATGAAACAAAAATAGAACTGTTTGGCCATAATGTCCATCGTTATGTTTGGAGGAAAAAGGGGGAGGCTTGCAAGCCGAAGAACACCATTCAATCTGTGAAGCACTGCGGTGGCAGCATCATGTTGTGGCGGTGATTTGCTGCAGGAGAGACTGGTGCAGTTCACAAAATAGATGGCATCGTGAGGAAGGAAAATTATGTGGATATATTGAAGCAACATCTCAAGACATCAGTAAGGAAGTTACAGCTTGGTCGCAAATGGGTCTTCCAAGTGGACAATGACCCCAAGCATACTTCCAAAGTTGTGGCAAAATGGCTTAAGGACAACAAAGTCAAGGTATTGGAGTGGCCATCACAAAGCCCTGACCTCAATCCTATAGAAAATGTGTGGGCAGAACTGAAAAAGTTTGTGCAAGCAAGGAAGCCTACAAACCTGACTCAGTTACACCAGCTCTGTCAGGAGGAATGGGCCAAAATTCACCCAACTTATTGTGGAAAGCTTGTGGAAGGCTACCTGAAATGTTTGACCCAAGTTAAACAATTTAAAGGCAATGCGACCAAATACTAATTGAGTGTATGTAAACTTCTGACCCACTGGGAATGTGATGAAAGAAACACAAGCTGAAATAAATCATTCTCTCTACTATTATTCTGACATTTCACATTCTTAAAATAAAGTGGTGGTCCTAACTGACCTAAGACAGGGAATTTTTACTAGGATTCAATGTCAGGAATTGTAAAAAACTGAGTTTAAATATATTTGGCTAAGGTGTATGTAAACTTCTGACTTCAGCTGTATATATTACACTTCTCCTTTCCTACCAACTAAAGCCAATCGCCATTTGATCTGTCATCTCAATTACTACAAATGTTCAGCCTATTGTCTATTATTATCATAGAACTATTACTGATTACTGCCAAGGATCTTATAGTGTACAATATTTTCAGATATTTGTTTCAAAGACTAGGGCTTTGCATGCTTTGGGATGTGTATTGCCATACACAGTGTTAAAGGTCCAGTGTGGGTAGTTATTATTATTCCAGTGCTGAAGTCACATGGGTGAATGGAAGACAGAGAACTCAACTGTTGTTGGCAGGCAGATTCAACTACAGAATATAGTGTATGTTCACTTGGTGCTTTTGAAGCCCACGGGGTCAGTAGCTAGTGGAAGGTAACAGTTCAGAGGTGTGGAATTATCATACTGGGATGTACACGAACACACACACCCAAAAAAACACACACACACACACACACACACACACACACACACCCCTATGATGACAATAGGTGTAATAACTATATAATGATCACGTCACAGCTCTGAGCAGACTATTTTAATTATTTAAGCCAAAAGGTTTTACTGAGCTTTTATTCTGACTTTATCAAAACATAGATATCAATCTGAGAGAATCGATAAAAAAAAAAAATCCACAGTGCATTACATTCATTTGGTTGAATGTATTTGAAAGATTGTTTCTTGAAATTGGTGTTCAATCCAAACATAAAAAGCAAGGGTGGTTGCCTAGTACAACAAATCCTTACCTTTTAGTGAACTTATATGAGAAAGAAATTGTTCATAATGTGAATTGTAAGCACTCGATCTGAGGAAAAGCCTTATAGAGGTTATTGAAGGTATTGTGTAGTCCTCATAGACAAATGTGCCATTTCTGAGCATTCTCTGTGTGTGTGTGTGTGTGTGTGTGTGTGTGTGTGTGGAGAGCAGATTCCATGGATACTGTATATTCCTTCTGTATCTATGCCAAGGCATTATAATCAGCTCCAACCTATGTGAGACCCAGGTCATTATTGGAGGCGTATGCAGTAACAGAAACACAACAGGCCCTGTCTGAACACCCTCTGTGTGTGTGTGTGTCATTATTGGAGGCGTATGCAGTAACAGAAACACAACAGGCCCTGTCTGAACACCCTCTGTGTGTGTGTGTGTGTGTCATTATTGGAGGCGTATGCAGTAACAGAAACACAACAGGCCCTGTCTGAACACCCTCTGGGTGTGTGTCTGTGTGTCATTATTGGAGGCGTATGCAGTAACAGAAACACAACAGGCCCTGTCTGAACACCCTCTGGGTGTGTGTCTGTGTGTCATTATTGGAGGCTTATGCAGTAACAGAAACACAACAGGCCCTGTCTGAACACCCTATGGGTTTGTAGTAGATCACATGACTGCTGGGGTGAGACTTGAGATGTTACAAATGCACTCATGTAACAGTTTCATTATATTTGTTTATTTATTTATTTATTTCACCTTTATTTAACCAGGTAGGCAAGTTGAGAACAAGTTCTCATTTACAATTGCAACCTGGCCAAGATAAAGCAAAGCAGTTTGACAGGTACAACAACACAGAGTTACACATGGAGTAAAACAAACATACAGTCAATAATACAGTATAAACAAGTCTATATACGATGTGAGCGAATGAGGTGAGATAAGGGAGGTAAAGGCAAAAAAGGCCATGGTGATGAAGTAAATACAATATAGCAAGTAAAAAAATAAAAAATAAATAAACACTGGAATGGTAGATTTGCAGTGGAAGAATGGCGGTGCAAAGGAGCAAAATAAATAAATAAACACTGGAATGGTAGATTTGCAGTGGAAGAATGGCGGTGCAAAGGAGCAAAATAAATAAATAAATATAGTAGGGGCAGAGGTAGTTGTTTGGGCTAAATTATAGATGGGCTATGTACAGGTGCAGTAATCTGTGAGCTGCTCTGACAGCTGGTGCTTAAAGCTAGTGAGGGGGGTAAGTTTTTCCAGTTTCAGAGATTTTTGCAGTTCGTTCCAGTCATTGGCAGCAGAGAACTGGAAGGAGAGGCGGCCAAAGGAAGAATTGGCTTTGGGGGTGACCAGAGAGACATACCTGCTGGAGCGCGTGCTACAGGTGGGTGCTGCTATGGTGACCAGCGAGGTGAGATAAGGGGGGACTTTACCTAGCAGGGTCTTGTAGGTAACCTGGAGCCAGTGGATTTGGCGACGAGTATGAAGCGAGGGCCAGCCAACGAGAGCGTACAGGTTGCAGTGGTGGGTAGTATATGGGGCTTTGGTGACAAAACGGATGGCACTGTGATGGACTGCATCAAATTTATTGAGTAGGGTATTGGAGGCTATTTTGTAAATGACGTCGCCGAAGTCGAGGATCGGTAGGATGGTCAGTTTTATGTATGTTTGGTATGTTTGGCAGCATGAGTGAAGGATGCTTTGTTGTGAAATAGGAAGCCAATTCTAGATTTAACTTTGGATTGGAGATGTTTGATGTGAGTCTGGAAGGAGAGTTTACAGTCTAACCAGACACCTAGGTATTTGTAGTTGTCCACATATTCTAAGTCAGAACCGTCCAAAGTCGTGATGTTGGACGGGCAGGCAGGTGCAGGCAGCGATCGGTTGAAGAGCATGCATTTAGTTTTACTTGTATTTAAGAGCAATTGGAGGCCACAGAAGGAGAGTTGTATGGCATTGAAGCTCGTCTGGAGGGTTGTTAACACAGAGTCCAAAGAAGGGCCAGAAGTATACAGAATGGCGTCATCTGCGTAGAGGTGGATCAGAGACTCACCAGCAGCAAGAGTGACATCATTGATGTATACAGAGAAGAGAGTCGGTCCAAGAATTGAACCTTGTGGCACCCCCATAGAAACTGCCAGAGGCCGGACAACAGGCCCTCCGATTTGACACACTGAACTCTATCAGAGAAATAGTTGGTGAACCAGGCGAGGCAATCATTTGAGAAACCAAGGCTATCGAGTCTGCCGATGAGGATGTGGTGATTGACAGAGTCGAAAGCCTTGGCCAGGTCAATGAATACGGCTGCACAGTAATGTTTCTTATCGATGGCGGTTAAGATATCGTTTAGGAACTTGAGCGTGGCTGAGCTGCACCCATGACCAGCTCTGAAACCAGATTGCATAGCGGAGAAGGAATGGTGGGATTCGAAATGGTCGGTAATCTGTTTGTTAACTTGGCTTTCGAAGACCTTAGAAAGGCAGGGTAGGATAGATATAGGTCTGTAGCAGTTTGGGTCAAGAGTGTCACCCCCTTTGAAGAGGGAGATGACCGCAGCTGCTTTCCAATCTTTGTTAATCTCAGACGACACGAAAGAGAGGTTGAACAGGCTAGTAATAGGGGTTGCAACAATTTCGGCAGATCATTTTAGAAAGAGAGGGTCCAGATTGGCTAGCCCTGCTGATTTATAGGGGTCCAGATTTTGCAGCTCTTTCAGAACATCAGCTGACTGGATTTGGGAGAAGGAGAAATGGGGAAGGCTTGGGCGAGTTGCTGTGGGGGGTGCAGTGCTGTTGACCGGGGTAGGGGTAGCCAGGTGGAAAGCATGGCCAGCCGTAGAAAAATGCTTATTGAAATTCTCAATTATAGTGGATTTATCGGTGGTGACAGTGTTTCCTATCCTCAGTGCAGTGGTTAGCTGGGAGGAGGTGTTCTTATTCTCCATGGACTTTACAGTGTCCCAGAACTTTTTTGAGTTAGTGTTACAGGAAGCAAATTTCTGCTTGAAAAAGCTAGCCTTGGCTTTTCTAACTGCCTGTGTGTATTGGATTCTAGCTTCCCTGAAAAGTTGCATATCACGGGGGCTGTTCGATGCTAATGCAGAACGCCATAGGATGTTTTTGTGTTGGTTAAGGGCAGTCAGGTCTGGAGAGAACCAGGGTCTATATCTGTTCCTGGTTCTAAATTTCTTGAAAGGGGCATGCTTATTTAAGATGGTGAGGAAGGCATTTAAAAAAATAACCAGGCATCCTCTACTGACGGGATGAGGTCAATGTCCTTCCAGGATACCGCGGCCAGGTCGATTAGAAAGGCCTGCTCGCTGAAGTGTTTCAGGGAGATTTTGACAGTGACGAGTGGAGGTCGTTTGACCGCTGAGATCTTGGTTGAAAACAGCAGAGGTGGGCCTCCCGGGTGGTGCAGTGGTTAAGGGCGCTGTACTGCAGCGCCAGCTGTGCCTCCAGAGACTCTGGGTTCGCGTCCAGGCTTTGTCGTAACTGGCCGCGACCGGGAGGTCCGGGGGCGACGCACAATTGGCCTAGCGTCATCCGGGTTAGGGTGGGTTTGGCCGGTAGGGATATCCTTGTCTCATCGCGCACCAGCAACTCCTGTGCGTGCCGGGCGCAGTGCGCGCTAACCAAGGTTGCCAGGTACACAATGTTTCCTCCGACACATTGGTGTGGTTGGCTTCCGGGTTGGATGCGCGCTGTGTTAAGAAGCAGTGCGGCTTGGTTGAGTTGTGTATCGGAGGACGCATGACTTTCAACCTTCGTCTCTCCCGAGCCCGTACGGGATGTGTAGCGATGAGACAAGATAGTAGCTACTAATTGGATACCACGAAATTGGGGAGAAAAAGGGGTAGAAAAAAAAAGAAAAAAAAACAGCAGAAGTGTATTGAGAGGGCAAGTTGGTTAGGATGATATCTTTGAGGGTGCCCGTGTTTACGGCTTTGGGGTGGTACCTGGTAGGTTCTTTCTATCACTGGGTGGAATGTTCCCCTCTTAAATATGTTTATATTGTATAGTATACCCATAACTACTCTAGATACAAACTCAAAGACACCTCTCAAAATCAAATGCCAAAATGTATGATGATATCTGTTGTTTGGTTGAGTCTTAACTAATGATCCATGCAAAATGAGCTGAACGTTTTTAGAATGTGAATAGCAGGCAAGGGGTCACATCCAGTTGTGCGTGGGCTTAGATTTAACTCTAGTTGTGTTTTTCTCTCGACCTCAGTGTTGAACGTACACACACACAGCCGTGCTCAGTCAAATCACACTCTCTACTGCCAGGCACCTGGGGTCACTATGAGGTCATTTACCACAACGTCACTGCTCCGTTTCCTCAACGTCTGTCAGTTATGTTATTATGATGACACGTGCATTCTACCGCTGTGCATTTCAATGCCGTTTTACACCCATTTTCACATAGAGGTACTGTATATGGGTTATCATAAGGAGAAATCTGAGGATAACATTTTCAAGCTGAGGAGAACAAAAACATGAGCTGAACATGGAGCAGAAGTGGGTGGGACATCTCCTTCCTGATATCTGTACCTTTGGGAGGGAAACAACAGCTGGAAGAGAGGGCAACTCTATGTTTGAGATACTGTACAGTGTAGAATACCTCAATTCTCTCCAGCTGTTGTTGTCTTCCCAGAGGTCCAGACATCAGGAAGGAGGCTCCTTCCCCACATACCACTTCAGTTTCATGTTCAGCTCTAGTATCAACAGATCGGTACAAGAGGGCAATTGTTTTACTCCTGTTATAGCTCAGTTTCCCCCTCCACTCTGAGGACTCTTGGCAACGTTCCGGGATATTGTGACAGTAGTGCTTTGACTTTCACCTTGTTGTCCCGACTCCCCAGACACACAGCACAGTACAGGGACAGATTTATCAAGCACTTGCACCAGTCCAGTGGAAAGTTTTCACCAGTTATTTCTAAGGGGAAATGAAACTAATTGATGTGTCTGGTTAGAAAGTTTAGAAACTTTATAAAAACAAAAATGTTATTTTTGATGCCATAATGCCAAGCAAAAAGCTTGGTGTGTTTTTCTGTATGGTGTGTGATACTGAGTCTAAGGTGGTGGCAGCCCAGCCCATACCTCAACCCTCAGCCTGTCCTTCTGCTTCCTTGTCTGGTGCTTAGCACAGCAGAAGCCGGGCGCCCATTGCCCTCTCCATCCACCCTCTACCCCTCCTCCATACCCAGTGATCAGTAACACGTTTGGCCTGCTGACTGCTCTGTCAGGGCTTCATTATGGGCTGTCTGCACTTTTTACAGAGGAAAGGAGAGAGAGAAGCTCTTCAGTGTCAGTGAGCTGGATGCTCACTTTAGCCCGGCAAGTGCGAGGCGCTGGCACAGGACGCACTGGGCTGTGAAGGCGCATAACATGGTACCTGAACGGTGACACACACCCCAGGGCAAGTGTGCAGAGGAGACACAGGACGCACCGGACTGGGGAGACGCACCGGAGGCCAGATGCGTGAAACCGGTGCACATGACACCGGACTGGTGCCACGCTCCTTCGCATGTCCGCTCTGCAGCGCTCTCAACGCCAGCACCTCTCTCCGGAATCTTGCGTCGAGCTCCTCACTCGACTCCCTGACGGGCTCTGGTTCACATCTCGGCTCTGCCGCCCACTCCGTGTGCCCCCCAATTTTTTGGGGGGGCTGCCTCTCATGCTTGAATCGTGTCCTTGATTCCCGGTCTCGTCGCCGTTCCCCTCTCGCTGCCTCCGCCTGCTTCCATGGCAGGGTCTTGTCAACTGCCATTTCCTCCTCCCAGTTCCAGAATGTCCTCCACTCCTGGGCACGCTGCATGGTCACTTGGTGGTGGGATCTTCTGTCACGTCCGTCGTTGAATGAGTGAGACCACAGCACAGCATGGAAAGTGTTCATGATATTTAATGCTGAAGCTCCAACAGGATTCCACATCACTCAAAAGTTTTCTCCTTGACTTGAACAAAACTGGAAAAACGAGGACAGCCTAATACTTCCCTTCATCTGACTACCGACACGTTATAGTCTCTCATTGTGTCACAATAAGTTAAGGTTTAATTTAATAAATGTTTCTTTAGAGATAGAACATCTACGTTTATGGACCTATTTGAGACTCATGTAATGGTGACTTTCAGTAGGCCATCATTTAAATTCTTTGGCAAACCTTGGGCTTTAGATGTTAAAGGGAGTAGACTTTTGAGTGGAGGGAACCTTGATAGTATGAAACAGATGACAAATCATCTTACATTCTGACATGGCTCCACTGTCCCTTAGAATTACCATCTCAGTCCAAACCACCCTTGGTTATAATCTATGAAAACAACATTGGAAATGGAAATGGATTTCACCAATTTCTCATATAGTAAATTTAAAGCTGATCCATGTGCTGTTGATCATGTTATGTCTTTCCATTAGATATTCATTTTGGGAAGCTATAAATGTCAATTAATGGTCTAAATTACATTTAGTTTTCAGCTCACTAGAGGTGGCAGCAAAAGGTTTACCTCTAGGAATGTTTAGGAGACTCCAGAGGCTTGCAATGGTAAACAGTGTTCCCAGTAGTTTGGCTGTATCTATTTAAATTGTTTATCAGGGCAGGTAATTCTACCTTGGGATTGGCTGGCTTTGCTGTTTGTCAAAGCAATAATGCCTTAAACATTATGGAGAGAGTGAGGGAGAGATGCTGAAGAGAGAGAGATAGATATGCTGAAAAGAGAGAGAGATATATGCTGAAGAGAGAGAGTTACTGAATTTAATCCACAAAATCCTCTGTTTATTTGGTTAAAAGTGATTTAACAAAGTTGTTTCACAAGAGCTTGTTTACAATTTTCTACTTTTTCTTAGTGGTCTTTTCGTTGCTCATATCTGATGCAGTGCTACCCCCATTACTGAGTCTCTTTTCCTTTGGATCAGCCAAGCGTCCACACTGTTGCTTTGAATAAAACATACAGTAGGAGATAGCATCCTGTGGCTGTGTGTTTTTGTGTGTGTTGTGGCTGTACCTACTGTCTAGGCTTTGCTGTGTCTGACTCATTAATAAAAGACTGGTGGGTTTTGCCATGTCATATGGTCACTGGATGTACTCAGCTTGACTTCGTCAACCATTCACCAACCACCCATTCATCATTGATTCATGTAAAGGAAAGGTTGGTAGTACCCAGAGTAATCATTCATCTACACTTAGATTTGATGCTTTTTCTCTGACTTGGATTAAGGTTGGCTAACCCCTTCATGTGTGTCAGACCTTTACAGAAGAAATCCCCCAGATTTGCCTCTTGTTTTTGCAATTTTGCATACATAAACACTTTTCAGTTGACAACTGAACGAAGTGTAAATCAAAACTAGACATTGAATTTACATCTATGCCCAGTGGGTAATGTTCTCTCGTTCAGGTAGTATTTAATGTAGTCTGTCTGTCTGTCTGGCTGTCTCAGGGACATCTGTGAGTTTGACTAGAGTATACACACACAGAGTATGTCGTCTCACACACTATTCTGGCACCCATGGTCAAATCTCTTGTGGGCGCTGTTCAATCTGTCACAAGAGACTACTTCCACTCTGACAGATGCCAGATGGCACAGGTATAATTTACCCTGTTAGTTTTCCATAAATGTTTAACCACATTGAAATAGACAGGGAGGACAAGGGAGACAAGATAATCAAGCTACCTCAAGACAGCCACGTACAAGCATTTTCAATATGGCTAAATTCAATATGGCTAAACTGTTGTTTGAATGTCAGATATTATGGTCAAAGCTATGC
This sequence comes from Oncorhynchus mykiss, assembly GCF_013265735.2. Classification (NCBI taxonomy): domain Eukaryota; kingdom Metazoa; phylum Chordata; class Actinopteri; order Salmoniformes; family Salmonidae; genus Oncorhynchus; species Oncorhynchus mykiss. The sequence goes on from NC_048590.1 coordinate 39,179,820, forward strand.
TGTTTGTAGCTTGCCAGTAATTTAAATTTCCATGTTGCCCCATGATGCAAAAGAAAAATCCCATTGTTGGCCGTGGAGATCCTTCAGTTAGCACAGCTTGATTCAGAAAACTCTATCTCAAAGGCAGCATAAATACTATGTTGACCTGTTAGAAACTTTAAATGATAGATAAGTGGAGCTTGGTAGACGACATGACATCACACATTCCCATTTTCAATGTGTCTCTTATGATTAGGGACTTTGCTCCAGATCGTCAACGCAGTTTAATGCCTGCGAGTGGATTCCATTTAGAATGACCTTTCTTCCTTAAATAGCACCAGTCAGATCTGCCAGGCTCAGACGTGAGGCTGGTAGTTATGTCACTGTTGAGTGTTGACTTGTCATCAGCTATTATGGAGATGATGATGATGATGATATTGCATGGTGTATAGAATTATTGGTTTTTACACAACAACATCACTCCTGAGTAGTCAATAAAATCAGCAAAAGTATGTTGACATGAATCATATTTGAACAAAGCTTGAATCCACCCAACTTGAATCTCAATATATTGATCCTGACAATGTCCACCATTGGAGGTCTAGTATTGTGATACAATGCCTCTTTATTTGCCCTTTGACTCTGAACTTTGACATTCAGAGTCCTTTCAAAGTGACTTCTGATGATGAAACCATATGCTGCTCTTGTGTCTGATGAGAGCGATGTCAGCACTGTCTGATCACCAATGGTGTCACAGCCAAAAGGATTAAACCCCAGTATAAAGTAGCTGACTCTGCCTTTGATGCGGGTCAGTGAGTGAAAGGGAAATATGATGGACCAGGTTTTCCTCTGACAGATATACCCTCATGTCTCTTTCTCTGTTACAGTGCCGTCTATTTTTGCATTATTTGGTGATCACAGGGTTAATTCCACGTGGTTACAGGGTTAATTCCGCTTGGTCACGGGGTTAAGACAGAACTCAAAAGGTTAAGGTTAGTGCTATGGTTTGGGGAAGGCTATCATCAGTATTGTCACAGCTTGCTAGAGAATTGTGAACTGCGGTGGATCAGTGGTCTAAACAGCGAGCTCCAGCTCCGAGCATCACCAGTTTTCCCTCTGTGCTGGGAAATTGTTTTTATTTTCTTTGTGAGCGCTAAGGACGGCATATATCAACGTTCTCAGGATCTTTTCAAAAGTCTGAAATCGGCACCTATTTCTAATGATCAGGCTGGCCTTCTCGTTCTTTCTTAGAATGCCCAGTCAGTTAGTTATTCTTGTTCTTTCTTAGAATGCCCAGTCATTTAGTTATTCTCGTTCTTTCTTAGAATGCCCAGTCAGTTAGTTATTCTTGTTCTTTCTTAGAATGCCCAGTCAGTTAGTTATTCTTGTTCTTTCTTAGAATGCCCAGTCAGTTAGTTATTCTTGTTCTTTCTTAGAATGCCCAGTCAGTTCGTTATTCTTGTTCTTTCTTAGAATGCCCAGTCATTTAGTTATTCTCGTTCTTTCTTAGAATGCCCAGTCAGTTAGTCCTTCTCGTTCTTTCTTAGAATGCCCAGTCAGTTAGTTATTCTTGTTCTTTCTTAGAATGCCCAGTCAGTTAGTTATTCTTGTTCTTTCTTAGAATGCCCAGTCAGTTAGTTCTCCCCTTTCTTTCTTAGAATGCCCAGTCAGTTAGTTATTCTTGTTCTTTCTTAGAATGCCCAGTCAGTTAGTTATTCTTGTTCTTTCTTAGAATGCCCAGTCAGTTAGTTCTTCTTGTTCTTTCTTAGAATGCCCAGTCAGTTAGTTCTCCCCGTTCTTTCTTAGAATGCCCAGTCATTTAGTTATTCTTGTTCTTTCTTAGAATGCCCAGTCAGTTAGTTATTATTGTTCTTTCTTAGAATGCCCAGTCAGTTAGTTTCTTGTGTTGCTTTTCAGGGTCACTGTGTATTGAAATGACTAAGAGACTGGTGCTCACTATTTTATATGGCTGGGTGTCTTTCTTTTTGCCTGGCTGGTCTTCATGAGATTTCCACATAGTTACCTCAGTAACACACACACAAACATGCACACACATACACACACACCCCCACACACACACACACACACACACACACACACACACACACACACACACACACACACACACACACACACCCATACACACACACACACACACACACCCATACACACACACACACACCCACCCATACACACACACATACACACCCATACACACACACAAACACACACAAGCGCAGACACATACACACATAGTAGTCTCTCCACTGTCCCATGAGGACATCACTTGTGGTAGCTTGACAGTGAGTTGTTCTGTCACTGTGCTGTCTACCTTCATGCAGGCCAGGTGATGGGACTCATTCACTGGAGAGACCTTTCCCTAGCCAAGAGAACTTCAGGTGTGTGTGTGTGTGTGTGTGTGTGTGTGTGTGTGTGTGTGTGTGTGTGCGTGTGTGTGCGTGTGGGTGCGTGCGTGCGTGCGTGCGTGTGGGTGCGTGCGTGCGTGTGGGTGCGTGCGTGCGTGCATGTGCGGGCACGCATGTGAGTCCGTGTCTGTCTGTGCATATTATTTTTCATTATAGCAGAGAAGTTCAGGAGAGGTGTGTCTTTTGATTACCTGATTTTAAAACATTTAAAAAACATATTTAAAGCAATTTCCATTAATGTGATGAGATAAAATTGAACCCTACTGCAGGATCTGTGCAGCAATTTTTTTCCCCAAGTATAATGAAAAATTGTTACACTATCAACAGAAATCCTACTTGTATTCTTCCTTTGGTACAATGCCAGGCAGGGGAAGCCATTAGCATGGTTGAATCTGTTGGGGGAAGAATAGGCAGAGATGAAGTAGACTAGACAAGGATGTGCTACAATAAACTGATGTCTGAACTAGAGGTCGACCGATTAATCGGAATGGCCGATTAATTAGGGCCAATTTCAAGTTTTCATAACAATCGGTAATCGTTTTTTTTGGACACCGATTTGCCTATTTTTTTTTTAAATATATTTTTTTACACCTTTATTTAATCTTTATTTAACTAGGCAAGTCAGTTAAGAACACATTCTTATTTTCAATGACGGCCTAGGAACGGTGGGTTAACTGCCTTGTTCAGGGGCAGAACGACAGATTTTTTACCTTGTCTGCTTGGGGATTCGTTTTTGCAACCTTCCGGTTACTAGTCCAACGCTCTAACCACCTGCCTTACATTGCACTCCACGAGGAGCCTGCGTGGCAGGCTGACTTCCTGTTACGCGAGGGCAGCAAGAAGCCAAGGTAAGTTCCTAGCTAGCATTAAACTTATCTTATAAAAAACAATCAATCTTAACATAATCACTAGTTAACCACACATGGTTGATGATATTACTAGTTTATCTAGCGTGTCCTGCGTTGCATATAATCGATGCGGTGCCTGTTAATTTCTCATTGAATCACAGCCTACTTTGACAAACGGGTGAGGATTTAACAAGCGCAGGACACTGACGTTGCTCCAATGTACCTAACCATAAACATCAATGCCTTTCTTTAAAATCAATACACAAGTGTATATTTTTAAACCTGCATATTTAGTTAATATTGCCTGCTAACATGAATTTCTTATAACTAGGGAAATTGTCACTTCTCTTGCGTTCCGTGCAAGTAGTCAGGGTATATGCAGCAGTTTGAGCCGCCTGGCTCATTGCGAACTGTGTGAAGTCCATTTTTTCCTAACAAAGGCAGTAATTAATTTGTTAATGTGTTATGATAAAATACGGAATGGTTCCGTATTTTACTGAAAGAATAAACGTTTTGTTTTCGAAATGATCGTTTCCGGATTCGACCATTTTAATGACCAAAGGCTCATATTTCTGTGTGTTATTATGTTATAACTAAGTCTATGATTTGATAGAGCAGCCTGACTGAGCGATGGTAGGCACCAGCAGGCTTGTAAGCATTCATTCAAACAGCTCTTTTGTGCGTTTGCCAACAGCTCTTCGCAATGCGCTGTTTATGACTTAGGGTTAGCAGGGTGCGCGCTAATAGCGTTTCAAATGTCACTCGCTCTGAGACTTGGAGTAGTTGTTCCCCTTGCTCTGCATGGGTAACCCTGCTTCGAGGGTGGCTGTTGTCAATGTGTTCCTGGTTCGAGCCTAGGTAGGAGCGAGGAGAGGGACAGAAGCTATACTGTTACACTGGCAATACTAAAGTGCCTATAAGAACATTGAATAGTCAAAGGTACAGTGCCTTGCGAAAGTATTCGGCCCCCTTGAACTTTGCGACCTTTTGCCACATTTCAGGCTTCAAACATAAAGATATAAAACTGTATTTTTTTGTGAAGAATCAACAACAAGTGGGACACAATCACGAAGTGGAACGACATTTATTGGATATTTCAAACTTTTTTAACAAATCAAAAACTGAAAAATTGGGCGTGCAAAATTATTCAGCCCCTTTACTTTCAGTGCAGCAAACTCTCTCCAGAAGTTCAGTGAGGATCTCTGAATGATCCAATGTTGAGCTAAATGACTAATGATGATAAATACAATCCACCTGTGTGTAATCAAGTCTCCGTATAAATGCACCTGCACTGTGATAGTCTCAGAGGTCCGTTAAAAGCGCAGAGAGCATCATGAAGAACAAGGAACACACCAGGCAGGTCCGAGATACTGTTGTGAAGAAGTTTAAAGCCGGATTTGGATACAAAAAGATTTCCCAAGCTTTAAACATCCCAAGGAGCACTGTGCAAGCGATAATATTGAAATGGAAGGAGTATCAGACCACTGCAAATCTACCAAGACCTGGCCGTCCCTCTAAACTTTCAGCTCATACAAGGAGAAGACTGATCAGAGATGCAGCCAAGAGGCCCATGATCACTCTGGATGAACTGCAGAGATCTACAGCTGAGGTGGGAGACTCTGTCCATAGGACAACAATCAGTCGTGTATTGCACAAATCTGGCCTTTATGGAAGAGTGGCAAGAAGAAAGCCATTTCTTAAAGATATCCATAAAAAGTGTTGTTTAAAGTTTGCCACAAGCCACCTGGGAGACACACCAAACATGTGGGAGAAGGTGCTCTGGTCAGATGAAACCAAAATTGAACTTTTTGGCAACAATGCAAAACGTTATGTTTGGCGTAAAAGCAACACACCACACACTGAACACACCATCCCCATTGTCAAACATGGTGGTGGCAGCATCATGGTTTGGGCCTGCTTTTCTTCAGCAGGGACAGGGAAGATGGTTAAAATTGATGGGAAGATGGATGGAGCCAAATACAGGACCATTCTGGAAGAAAACCTGATGGAGTCTGCAAAAGACCTAAGACTGGGACGGAGATTTGTCTTCCAACAAGACAATGATCCAAAACATAAAGCAAAATCTACAATGGAATGGTTCAAAAATAAACATATCCAGGTGTTAGAATTGCCAAGTCAAAGTCCAGACCTGAATCCAATCGAGAATCTGTGGAAAGAACTGAAAACTGCTGTTCACAAATGCTCTCCATCCAACCTCACTGAGCTCGAGCTGTTTTGCAAGGAAGAATGGGAAAAAATGTCAGTCTCTCGATGTGCAAAACTGATAGAGACATACCCCAAGCGACTCACAGCTGTAATCGCAGCAAAAGGTGGCGCTACAAAGTATTAACTTAAGGGGGCTGAATAATTTTGCACGCCCAATTTTTCAGTTTTTTATTTGTTAAAAAAGTTTGAAATATCCAAAAAGTTTGAAATATCCAATAAATGTTGTTCCACTTCATGATTGTGTCCCACTTGTTGTTGATTCTTCACAAAAAAATACAGTTTTATATCTTTATGTTTGAAGCCTGAAATGTGGCAAAAGGTCGCAAAGTTCAAGGGGGCCGAATACTTTCGCAAGGCACTGTATTTGAAATACAAATGGTATAGATGGAAATAGTCCTATAATTCCTATAATTACTACAACCTAAAACTTCTTACCTGGGAATATTGAAGACTCATGTTAAAAGGAACCACCATCTTTCATATGTTCTCATGTTCTGAGCAAGGAACTTAAACGTTAGCTTTCTTACATGGCACATGTTGCACTTTTACTTTCTTCTCCAACACGTTGTTTTTGCATTATTGAAGCCAAATTGAACACGTTTCATTATTTATTTGAGGCAAAATTGATTTTATTGATGTATTACACTAAGTTTAAATAAGTGTTCATTCAGTATTGTTGTAATTGTCATTATTACAAATACATTTTAAAAATCGGCCGATTAATCGGTATCAGCTTTTTTTTGGTCATCCAATAATCGGTATCGGCATTGAAAAATCAGAATTGGTTGACCTCTAGTCTGAACTTAGAAACAAATAGACCTCAACATGATACTGGGCTAGGAATATGAGATTTTTCACTCAAGAATGCTAATTTGTTATCAACAGTAAAGATGATAACAGTCCTATGTAACCAGCTGTTTCTAAGATGGGTTCAACTGTTCTAACTTCAGTGGGCTGTAAGTCCCCTCAGCCTCCTGAGGTAGAGGGGGAGAGGAAGGGCACAGAGAGCAGATGATCAGTAGATGGGTTCAACTGTTCTAACTTCAGTGGGCTGTAAGTCCCCTCAGCCTGCTGAGGTAGAGGGGGAGAGGAAGGGCACAGAGAGCAGATGCTCAGTAGATGGGTTTGACTGTTCTAACTTCAGTGGGCTGTAAGTCCCCTCAGTCTCCCGAGCTAGAGGGGGAGAGGAAGGGCACAGAGAGCAGATGCTCAGTAGGGTTCCATTAAAGAGATGCACCTCACTACCCTTTTCCTTTCACTGACTCAGCCCCTGGATACTGTAAACTGGGTTCTAAAGAGTCAGAGAGACGCAATGTCTCTCCTCTTTCCCTTCCTCCCCTCTTCTCATCTTCTCATCCCACCCACACACACACTCTCCTCGAGATCACTTACCAGTCCGAGACATCCAGCCATGAGGGTTGGAGAGCAGTTTGGCCACTGCCGGCTCCTGTGTGTTCATGCAGGCGTGAGTAGTAGTGCTGGTCAGCCCCCAGACCCCCACCATGTCATCACTCTAATGGGGCCCCCAGGGAGGGCCATTTTCTCGCTCTCTCTCTCCCTCTCTCGCTCTTACTCTCACTCCCTCTCTCTCCACTGGAGGAATGATTTAGAGAGGCCCCCCACCCAGGCTCCCTCGGAACACAGCCCAGCACGAAGCACTCCCACTGGGCCACTTCAAGGGAATATCCAGTCTCTACCAGACGGCTCCAGACCCAGCCTAGTTATTAAGGAGGATTTATCATGTTTTTTTCTCCATCAGTTGAGAGGCTTTTTAGGGACAGTGGATATTAATGTTAGAAGATGTGTATTGCATTCAAAATGTACATCAGTTACCTTGAGCCCTCTGTAGTCTAGGGGTTAGTAGTACTGAGATGGCTTGGCGTCTCGACATGTCTACTGAAGACCTGTTAACTGGGATATTCTCTGAAGGATATCTTTATCTTTAAAAACACAATATAGGGCAGGTATGGATCATCAACAGCAGCAGCATAAATGACTAAACCAAATTCCATAGCTGCTCTGCTTAGTATAAATTCATAGGAGGAATCAGTCCTTAGGAATTATGTACAGATGAAGGACTTCAATCCAAGAGCAGCACTGGGTTGAAACACTCATTCACTACTCTCCTCACCCAGGGAATGACCAATGACAAATATGCATACATACATATTTCCACCACAGTCGGCATTTTGACAGCTATGGAACACTGCACCAAACAGTGTCGTTATGTGTCTATCATAAGTTGTATTGAATGTGTCACTCTAAAGAACAATGGTTTTCCAGTGTCCATCACCAGGCTCTTGGTCTGATTGTATATCTGTAGCACTGACTAGACTGATCAACTTGACTTAATGTTTCTGGGGCAAATCTATACTGTGTGTGTGTGTGTGTGTGTGTGTGTGTGTGTGTGTGTGTGTGTGTGTGTGTGTGTGTGTGTGTGTGTGTGCATGTGTTTCTCTATTCTCGCCTGCCTGGCGTAGAGGATGACCCAGTTAGTGGTCTATCTCTGTCTGCTATGTGTGATGCTCTGTGTGATGCTCTTTATAGGATTCTCTCTTCCTTTCTGGGATATTAACACCTACAGTTAAAAGAAGGAGTCTTGTGCTGCTTATCTTTTCATGGTACAGTTGACAGTTTATTACAATATGACACGGTATATCTGACCATTAAGAACATTGGTGAATAGTGACCTCCTGCCTTAAGTCCGGTGTAGATAAATGGAGTGTGGCACCACAAGCCAGTCTTAAAGTCTGCACTGTAAATACAGTATCCAAATCACTTTATTACATTATAAAAATACATGATACAGTATAAATCCCCACTAGAAACCAAACTAATAGACACACCTTATACACTCACCTGACCTTCAACTTGTCAGGGTTGGGGTCAATTCCATTTCAATTCCAGTCAATTCAGAAAGTAAACTCCAATTCCAATTCAAAGTGTTCCTCATTGAAAAGCATTGAAGAGAATTGGAATTGGAATGTGTACTTCCGTGTACTTCCTGAATTGACTGGAATTGAAATGGAATTGACCCTAACCCTTCAACATGTCCTCTAGTCTCCAACAGGACTCATCAGCTTTACACACAACCACTATCTCTCAGTAAACATAACATTACATAACATACCATATCATATGATTATCCCCCCTAGTAAGCCGTTTAAATACTGAACTGTACATATCTCTGAGATACACCACCTTTTAGCTCTGAAAGCCTCATAGAGATTATCCAAGTGGCTGATATAGTGTGCATCCCTAATGGCACCCTATTCCCTACTTAGTACACTATCTGGGACACGCTGCTTACTGAGTGGCAATGCTGAGGTTGAGCCTCACAGCAGCACAGCAGGACAGGAGTGGAGCGTGAGGTTGTAAAGTAGCAGCCGCCACATTAACCACTCACTGACTTAATCACACAAAACACAACCCCAGAGGAGAGCTATGTGGGAGAGAGAGAGAGACTGAGTAATAAATAATTTTTATATTGTTTATTTCCCTTTAGTTTATTATCTATTTCACTTGCTTTGCCAATGTAAACATATGTTTCTCATGCCAATGAAGCCCTTAAATTGATATTGAAAGAGAGGGAGAGAGAGGCAGAGGGGAGAGGCAGAGAGAGAGAGAGAGAGGCAGAGGGAGAGAGGCAGAGGCAGAGACAGAGACACAGAGAGAGAGAGAGAGAGAGGCAGAGAGAGAGGCAGAGAGAGAGAGGCAGAGGGAGAGAGAGGCAGAGAGAGAGAGAGAGAGAAGCAGAGGGAGAGAGGCAGAGGGAGAGAGAGGCAGAGGGAGAGAGAGGCAGAGAGAGAGAGAGAGGCAGAGGGAGAGGCAGAGAGAGAGGCAGAGGGTGAGAGAGGCAGAGGGTGAGAGAGGCAGAGGGTGAGAGAGAGGCAGAGGGAGAGAGAGGCAGAGGGTGAGAGAGGCAGAGGCAGACGAGAAAGAGTCATCTGCCAATGTGACCAGACATTACCACCACCACAAACCAGCCTCTGTTTTCTCCTGAGCCCTAATCAAGATCGCTGACTAGGTTTGCACATTTTGGGGAATATTCAGAGGTGGAAATTTTCTGTGGGAATTAACGGGAATATGTGAGAATTAATGGGAATATTTGGGAATTAATGGAAACATATGCAAATTCATATTAATACAATTTAAATGTAGATGTTTTTTGCATTGGATATATTTACCATATGGTATGGAGACAGAAACATAAACCTTTTACCTTGTCATAAGTAGACATAATTGCAAATTATTAAATCTTTCCAATAGAAATACAAAAATAAAAATGTGTTACGAATTGATCATTAATTAAATAAGTTGACTGTTCACGTGGAATGATTTCACTGAACAACAAAAGAAAGGGAATATTGAATGATCCCCAATGATCCATCGCATCTCCCAGAAACGTTTTCAACATACATCTGTAAAATGAGTCTAGAAACTAAAGCTTTGGTTGTCTTCCTCTCAGGTTTCCATGTCTTCTCCCTGGTAGAGGTCAACCGATTATGATTTTTCAAAGCCGATACCGATTATTGGAGGACGAAAAAAGTTGATACTGATTAATCAGCCAATTTAATAATGACAATTATAACAATACTGAATGAACACTTTTATTTTGACTTAATATAATACATAAATAAAATCTATTTAGTCTCAAGTAAATAATAAAACATGTTCAATTTTGTTTAAATAATGCAAAAACAAAGTGTTGGAGAAGAAAGTAAAAGTGCAAAATGTGCTATGTAAAAAAGCTAAGTTCCTTGCTCAGAACATGAGAACATATGAAAGCTGGTGGTTCCTTTTAACATGAGTCTTCAATATTCCCAGTTAAGAAGTTTTAGGTTGTCATTATTATAGGAATTATGACGCGTCGACTATTTCTCTCTATACGATTTGTATTTCACATACCTTTGACTATTGGATGTTCTTATAGGCACTTTAGTATTTAGTACTCTACTCATCAAATTGGATGCAGTCTATCACAATGCCATCTGTTTTGTCACCAAAGCCCTATATACTACCCACCACTGCGACCTGTACGCTCTCGTTGGTTGGCCCTCGCTTCATACTCATCTCCAAACCCACTGGCTACAGGTTATCTACAAGTCTCTGCTAGGTAAAGCCCCGCCTTATCTCAGCTCACTGGTCACCATAGCAGCAACCACTCGTAGCACACACGCCAGCAGGTATATCTCACTGGTCACCCCCAAAGCCAATTCCTGCCTTGGCCACCTTTCCTTCCAGTTCTATGCTGCCAATGACTGGAACGAACTGCAAAAATCCCTGAAGCTGGAGTCTCATATCTCCCTCACTAGCTTTAAGCACCAGCTGTCAGAGCAGCTCACAGATCACTGCACCTGTACATAGCCCATCTGTAAAAAGCCAATCTATCTACCTCATCCCCATACTGTATTTATTTATTTATCTTGCTCCTTTGCACTCCAGTATTTCTACTTGCACATTCATCTTCTGCACATCTACCATTCCATTGTTTAATTGCCATATTGTGATTACTTCGCCACCATGGCCTATTTATTGCCTTAACTCCTTATCATACCTCGTTTGCACTCACTGTATATAGACTTTTTGTTTTCTTTTTTTCTACTGTATTATTGATTGTATGTTTGTTTATTCCATGTGTAACACTGTGTTGTTGTATGCGTCGAATTGCTATGCTTCATCTTTGCCAGGTCGCAGTTTCAAATGATAACTTGTTCTCAACTAGCTCACCTGGTTAAATGGTGAAATAAAACATTTAAAAAAATTGCCAGCCTAATCTCGGGAGTTGGTAGATCAAATAACTATTTTGTAAGATAAATGTTTTAAAATGAAACATGTATGGAAACAGGTGAATTAACACTCCTCAGTTAGCAGGGTCAAGCAAGCTAAAACCCACATGGTAGCAAAAACTAACTTGCAGAAATTGTTAACAAGTTAGAAATGATTTTAACACACTCTGCTGTAGATACTATTTACTACTTAACAAAAAATTATTTATGTCAGATAAAATATATTCACCCCACCCAGTATTGTAATCAAAACCAGAAAGCAAGTTGTCCTTGGCTCAGACAGTGTAATAGTGTGGGCTCAATTGCATCTCATTAGTGTGCAAGATCTTGAGAATCAGCTGTACATGTGATGAAAGAATGCACTGTGCATGCGGAGGGTTGCAATTCCATTGAATCGGGAATAGTTTAACCAAAATATGCACAAGACCTAGACCCACAAAAAAGGTTCCCTGTTATAAGCCAATTTATTTTGATGAATTTAAGCTAAATTCCCGGGCTTAACTTCCCATGGAAAATGTCCCGACCCTTTGCAACCCCGTCGCTGACTGTCTAGTGCCTGGTGCACAACAACCATTTAGACTCCATTCCTCGGTTGTTGCAATCTTCCATCCACCTGCAGCTTAATATGACACCATCACATATTAATGCTGTGTTTCCCTGGGTGATATGGAACCCATTTCAATAATTAATCTAAAGTGAGGCCTGGGTTGGCCGTGGAGGACCAAGAGAGGAGTCTGCTGCTGAGCGGCGTGCCGCCTGACGACCGGCTCTAAAATTACGGACTCAAGATCATTTGGCCCCAGTCTTTTTCCTCTCTCTGTGTGTGTCACTTTTATTACTTATATGATGGAGCATCAATATCAGCATCAGCTTGGTTAAACAAATTACTAATGTCCCCCTCCCTCCCTTGCTCCCTCCCTGCCTCCCCTCCTTCTCTCCCTCTCTCCTTCACTCCCTTCTTCACGTTTAAACATTCCTTCCCTTTGCTAATCCCATTACCCATGAGTCATGGTGGCTGATATCACAAGGCTGCCCACCCTCACCCGCCACCCCTGGGATGAGGGCAGACCACACACCCCCTTCTGCCCACCCTCTCCTGCCCACCCTCACCCGCCACCCCTGGGATGAGGGCAGACCACACACCCCCTTCTGCCCACCCTCTCCAGCCCACCCTCACCCGCCACCCCTGGGATGAGGGCAGACCACACACCCCCTTCTGCCCACCCTCTCCAGCCCACCCCCTATTGATCTCAAACACTGCCTCAAGGCCTTGGGCCGAGGCACCACACACACCATTTGTCCACGCCACAGAGCGACTCAGGGTGCGTCCCAAAAGGCACTCTATTTCCTATATAGTTCACTACTTTTGACCATGGCCCATAGACCCCTGCCCAAAAGTACTGCACTATGTAGGGAAGACGTTTCCATTTAGGATGCAGCCACAGAGACGGCCCAGGGAGCTGAATCAAATTGCCCAGCATTAATAATGTCCCCAGTAACATCCCGGTTTGGAGAAGGGGACATGACAATACAATCATAATCTCTCTCCCTCGCTCGCTCTCTCTCTCTCAATTTCAATTTAAGTGGCTTTATTTGCATGTGAAACATGTCTACATCGCCAAAGCGAGTGAAATAGATAGTAAACAAAGTGAAATAAACAATAAAAAATGAACAGTAAACATTACACTCACAAAAGTTAAAAAAGAATAAAGACATTTCAAATGTCATATTATGTCTATTTACAGTGTTGTCAAATCAAATCTTATCACATTTTATTGATCACATACACATGGGTAGCAGATGTTAATGTGAGTGTAGTGAAATGCTTATGCTTCTAGTTCAGACAGTGCAGTAATGTCTAACAAGTAATCTAACAAATTCACAACGACTACCTTATACACACAAATGTAAAGGGATGGAATAAGAATATGTACATATAAATATATGGATGCGATGGCCATGTGGCATAGGCAAGATGCAGTAGTTGGTATAGAATACAGTATATACATATGAGATGAGTAATGTAGGCTATGTAAACATGATTAAAATGGTGTTATTTAAAGTGACTAGTTATACCTTTATTAAATCCATTTATTAAAGTGGCCAGAGATTTGAGTCTGTATGTTGGCAGCAGCCTCTATGTTAATGATGGCTGTTTAACAGTCTGATGGCCTTGAGATAGAAGCTGTTTTTCAGTCTCTCGGTCCAAACTTTGATGCACCTGTACTGACCTTGCCTTCTGCATAATAGTGGGGTGAACAGGCAGTGGCTCAGGTGGTTGTTGTCCTTGATGATATTGTAGGCCTTCCTGTGACATCGGGTGCTGTAGGTGTCCTGGAGGGCAGGTAGTTTGCCCCCAGTGATGTGTTGTGCAGACCGCACTACCCTCTGGAGAGCCTTGCGGTTGAGGGTGGTGCAGTTGCCGTACCAGGCGGTGATACAGCCCGACAGGATGCTCTCTATTGTGCATCTGTAAAAGTTTGTGAGTGTTTTAGGTGACAAGACAAATTTCTCCAGCCTCCTGAGGCTGTTGCGCCATCTTCACCACGCTGTCTTTTTGGGTGGACCATTTCAGTTTGTCCGTGATGTGTATGCCAAGGAATTTATAATATTCCACTACTGTCGATGTGGATTGGGGGGGGGTGCTACCTCTGCTGCCCCCTGCTGCCCCCGCTGTTTCCTGAAGTCCACAATCATCTCCTTCATTTTGTTGGCATTGAATGAGCAGTTATTTTCCTTACACCACACTCCGAGGGCCCTCAACTCCTCCCTGTAGGCTGTCCCGTCGTTGTTGATAATCAAGCCTCCCACTGTAGAGTCTTGATGGTTGAGTTGGAGGCGTGCATGGCCATGCAGTCTTGGGTGAACAGGAAGTACAGGAGAGGGCTGAAAACGCACCCTTGTTGGGCCCCAGTGTTGAGGATCAGTGGGGTGGAGATGTTGTTTCCTACCTTCATCACCTTGGGGAGGCCCGTCAAAGTCCAGGACCCATGTGCACAGGGCGGGGTCGAGACCCAGGGTCTCAAGCTTAATGACGAGTTTGGAGGGTACTATGGTGTTAAATACTGAGCTGTAGTCAATGAACAGCATTCTTAAATAGGTATACTTCTTGTCCAGATGGGATAGGGCATTGTGCAGCATGATGGCAATTGGGTTGTCTGAGGACCTATTGGGGTGGTAAGCAAATTGGAGTGGGTCTAGGGTGTCAGGTAGGGTGATCCTTGACTAGTCTCTCAAAGCACTTCATGATGAGTGCTACGGGGCGATAGTCATTTTATTCAGTTACATTAGCTGTCTTGGGAACAGGAACAATGGTGGCCATCTTGAAGCATGTGTGGACAGCAGACTGGGTTAAGGATTGATTGAATATGTCTGTAGCCAGCTGGTCAGCGTATGCTCTGAGGACGTGGCTAGGGATGCCATCTGGGCCGGCAACCTTGCGAGGGTTAACATGTTTAAAAGTTTTACTTTGAAGTGCTTTGAGATACCATGCTATACTAAGGCAGAGATTGTCGAGTGTAGGTCTTTCGGAGCATGCAGTTGCATGGTTTGCTAACTATCTGTCTGATAGAGCTCAGTGCACTCAATTTGATGGGCTTATGTCTGTTAAATTGTCTGTCTTGAATGGTGTGCCCCAAGGCTCTGTACTTGGTCCTCTCTTATTCACTATTTATATAAATGATTTAGACAAAGATGTCCAAAATGCACAACTTCATTTTTATGCTGATGACAGCTCAGGACAGACGGGAGACTCTGACAGCTCAGGACAGACGGGAGACTCTGACAGCTCAGGACAGACTGGCGGTTCTGACAGCTTAGGACAGACTGGCGGCTCTGACAGCTCAGGACAGACGGGAGACTCTAGCAGCTCAGGACAGACGGGAGACTCTAGCAGCTCAGGACAGACGGGAGACTCTAGCAGCTCAGGACATACGGGAGACTCTAGCAGCTCAGGACAGACGGGAGACTCTAGCAGCTCAGGACAGACGGGAGACTCTAGCAGCTCTGGACAGGAGGAAGGCTCTGGCAGCGCTGGATAGGTGGGAGCACCTGTAGGCAGAAGACGGAGAGACAGTCTGGTGCGGGGGGCTGCCACCGGAGGGCTGGTGCGTGGAGGTGGCACTGGATAGACCGGACCGTGCAGGCGCACTGGAGCTCTTGAGCACCAAGCCTGCCCAACCTTACCTGGTTGAATGCTCCCGGTAGCCAGGCCAGTGCGACGAGGTGGAATAGCCCGCACTGTGCTGGCGAACCGGGGACACCATGCGTAAGGCTGGTGCCATGCTGGCCCGAGGAGACGCACTGGAGACCAGATGCGTAAAGCCGGCTTCATGGCACCTGGCTCGATGCCCACTCTAGCCGGGCTGATACGAGGAGCTGGAATGTACCGCACCGGGCTATGCACACACACTGGGGAGACTGTGCGCTCCACCGCATAACAAGGTGCCTGCCCGGTCCCTCTCTCTCTCCGGTAAGCACGGGAAGATGGGGCAGGTCTCCTACCTGGCTTCACCACACTCCCCGTGTGCCCCCCCAATAATTTTTGGGGGCTGCCTCTCAGGCTTCCAGCCGCGCTGCCGTGCTGCCTCCTCATACCAGCGCCTCTCTGCCTTTGCTGCCTCCAGCTCTGCCTTGGGACGGCGATATTCCCCTGGCTGTGCCCAGGTTCCTTTACCTTCCATAATCTTCTCCCAGGTCCAGGAGTCTTGTGTTCGCTGCTGCTGCTGCTGCCCGTTACCACGCCACTTGGTCCTTTTGTGGTGGGTGTTTCTGTAACGGCAGATCTCCTCTTCGTCTGAAGAGGAGTAAGGATCGGACCAAGATGCAGCGTGGTAAGTGTTCATGACGATATTTTAATAAAGACAAAATGAACAGTCAAACAAAAACAATAAACAATAACGTGAAATCTACAAAAACCGAAACAGTACCGTGTGGCGACAAACACACACACGGAAACAAACACCCACAAACCAACAGTGAAACCCAGGCTACCTAAGTATGATTCTCAATCAGAGACAACTAATGACACCTGCCACTGATTGAGAACCATACTAGGCCGAAACAGAAACCAAACATAGAAAAACAAACATAGACTGCCCACCCCAACTCACGCCCTGACCATAGTAAATAAAGACAAAACCAAGGAAATAAAGGTCAGAACGTGACAACTAGACTATGGGGATATTTTATATATGAATGCTTCCGCTCAGTGTTTGAGATCAATTGACACTCTTTACCATGATTTATTTTAAACTGCAAAACCCTTACGCACCACTGCACTTTGTATACCAGTGTTGGCTGGCCTTCTCTAGTCACTCATAGGCTCAGTCGCTGGTATACTTTTATTTACCAAGCCATTTTGGGTTTACTACCTTTTTATTTGTGCATTTTTATTGTTCAGAAATGTGGTGGGAACTCTCTTCGTTCGCTGGACTTTATCCTGCTAACTGTTCCAAATGTCCGAATTTGGTAAAAGGGCTTTTATCGTCTTGGAACACCTTACAAAATACTTTTTAACTGGAAGAACTTGTCCCGATTGGTGTTTTTAAATCACTGATGAAGGATTTTAAGGCTGATTCCCTGACCTGTCAATGTTTTTAATTTGCTGTTTTATACTCTTGTGAATTCAATGGTTTTTACTAGATTACTTGTAGTTTTTCATGTTGTCTGTATGTAATTTTTTTGTAATGACTTGGTGCTGCCTATCTGGCCAGGGCACTCTTGAAAAAATAGATTTTAATCTCAATGAGCCCTTCCTGGTTAAATAAAGGTTAAATAAAAATGTTTAAATACTCTTGTCGGCCACGGTGAAGGAGAGCCCACAGGCTTTGATAGCGGGCCGTGTCAGTGGCACTGTATTGTTCTCAAAGTGAGCAAATAAATTGTTTAATTTGTCTGGGCACAAGACGTCGATGTCTGCGACGGGACTGGTTTTCTTTTTGTACTCCGTGATTGACTGTAGACCCTGCCTGATTTGGTTGGGTCTAACTGTGTTGCTGTCCTGGAGCTCTGTGGGGTCTGTTTGTGTTTTTGAACAGAGCCCCAGGACCAGCTGAGTTAGGGGACTTTCTCTCTTTCTCCCCCAGTAAGTCAAGGCCTCTGCGTGGAGACACAGTACTGTAGCTTAAACGGGGGTTCAAATAGTATTTGAAACCTTTCAGATACTTTTAGCGTTTCATGTAGCCTGCCTGGAGTTCCAGATGTGTGGTGTTTGATGGTTTGGGGCTCTTGCATTGTTGCATTACTCCAGTCAAGCTCAATCAAACACAGATTAAGTATTTGAAATTATTTCTAATAGTATTAGAACCCAAGTCTGCAGCAGTTTAATTCCTAAAGCGAAAGCCTCTTATTCTTGGTTGGTAATTAGTGTGATGGATATTAGGAAAACTTTCTAACAGTGCTAAGAGGGCCAGCCAGTATGATTAAAAAGTAGATGATGAATTTACTGGAGTGAAGCTCAATTACTCCTAGAAAGTGGGTGGCCGTATTCACTGACAGTAATGGTGTTCTGTAGATTAGAAAGTGGGTGGTCGTATTCACTGACAGTAATGGTGTTCTGTAGATTAGAAAGTGGGTGGTCGTATTCACTTTCAGTAATGGTGTTCTGTAGATTAGAAAGTGGGTGGTGTTTTTCACTGACAGTAATGGTGTTCTGTAGATTAGAAAGTGGGTGGTGTTATTCACTGACAGTAATGGTGTTCTGTAGATTATAAAGTGGGTGGTCGTATTCACTGGCAGTAATGGTGTTCTGTAGATTAGAAAGTGGGTGGTGATATTCACTGGCAGTAATGGTGTTCTGTAGATTAGAAAGTGGGTGGTCGTATTCACTGGCAGTAATGGTGTTCTGTAGATTAGAAAGTGGGTGGTCGTATTCACTGGCAGTAATGGTGTTCTGTAGATTAGAAAGTGGGTGGGGATATTCACTGGCAGTAATGGTGTTCTGTAGATTAGAAAGTGGGTGGTCGTATTCACTGGCAGTAATGGTGTTCTGTAGATTAGAAAGTGGGTGGTGATATTCACTGGCAGTAATGGTGTTCTGTAGATTAGAAAGTGGGTGGTCGTATTCACTGGCAGTAATGGTGTTCTGTAGATTAGAAAGTGGGTGGTGTTATTCACTGGCAGTAATGGTGTTCTGTAGATTAGAAAGTGGGTGGTGATATTCACTGGCAGTAATGGTGTTCTGTAGATTAGAAAGTGGGTGGTGTTTTTCACTGGCAGTAATGGTGTTCTGTAGATTAGAAAGTGGGTGATCGTATTCACTGACAGTAATGGTGTTCTGTAGATTAGAAAGTGCGTGGTGATATTCACTGGCAGTAATAGTGTTCTGTAGATTAGAAAGTGGGTGGTGTTTTTCACTGACAGTAATGGTGTTCTGTAGATTAGAAAGTGGGTGGTGTTTTTCACTGGCAGTAATGGTGTTCTGTAGATTAGAAAGTGGGTGGTGATATTCACTGGCAGTAATGGTGTTCTGTAGATTAGAAAGTGGGTGGTGTTTTTCACTGGCAGTAATGGTGTTCTGTAGATTAGAAAGTGGGTGGTCGTATTCACTGGCAGTAATGGTGTTCTGTAGATTAGAAAGTGGGTGGTCATATTCACTGGCAGTAATGGTGTTCTGTAGATTAGAAAGTGGGTGGTGTTATTCACTGGCAGTAATGGTGTTCTGTAGATTAGAAAGTGGGTGGTGTTATTCACTGGCAGTAATGGTGTTCTGTAGATTAGAAAGTGTGTTAGAGAAGAAATAAGAAATACTGTTTCTTTACTTGCCCTACACACACACACACACACACACACACACACACACACACACACATACATACATACATACATACATACATACATACATACATACATACATACATACATACATACATACATACATACATACAAATGCATGCAGGAATGCACAAACACACACACACACTGAATGAAGCTCATAATAAATCCATACTATACAATGAAGATGCCACACTGAAAGTCATCAGTAGCTTTCCTTTGTTCATTCTGAGATGAGATGCAACCATTATCTCTGATTGAACCTCACTCATGAAACCTTCTATAACCCCATCCTCTCTGTATTAACTTGTCTGCTATGCTCAACAGTAAAGTGGAGATGATGATGTAGGTAGATGGTCGATGGTAGGTAGTAGATGGTAGGTGGTAGGTGGTAGATGGTAGGTAGTAGGTGGTAGATGGTAGGTAGTAGATGGTAGGTGGTAGGTGGTAGGTGGTAGATGGTAGGTAGTAAATGGTAGATGGTAGATGGTAGGTAGTAGGTGGTAGATGGTAGGTGGTAGAGCAAAGCAGTGGAATACTGTACCAAAACATGGCACTCTGCATTAACATAACATCCACACTCCCCACAAATCTATATTGTACAATGCAGCGTTTTTCGACATAGTTTTTGTTCCTCCAGAGTAGCTCGTCTCTGGGCTTATTCCCATAGGGACATCAGAGACCGCTTTGCTTTGCATTGGATCAATTTAGCTTCAGTCTTCTAGTATATACAGTCATTGTCTTCAGCCCTGCTTCAGTCCTCTAATATATACAGTCATTGTCTTCAGCCCTGCTTCAGTCCTCTAATATATACAGTCATTGTCTTCAGCCCTGCTTCAGTCCTCTAATATATACAGTCATTGTCTTCAGCCCTGCTTCAGTCCTCTAATATATACAGTCATTGTCTTCAGCCCTGCTTCAGTCCTCTAATATATACAGTCATTGTCTTCAGCCCTGCTTCAGTCCTCTAATATATACAGTCATTGTCTTCAGCCCTGCTTCAGTCCTCTAATATATACAGTCATTGTCTTCAGCCCTGCTTCAGTCCTCTAATATATACAGTCATTGTCTTCAGCCCTGCTTCAGTCCTTTAATATATACAGTCATTGTCTTCAGCCCTGCTTCAGTCCTCTAATATATACAGTCATTGTCTTCAGCCCTGCTTCAGTCCTCTAATATAAATACAGTCATTGTCTTCAGCCCTGCTTCAGTCCTCTAATATATACAGTCATTGTCTTCAGCCCTGCTTCAGTCCTCTAATACATACAGTCATTGTCTTCAGCCCTG
This sequence comes from Oncorhynchus mykiss, assembly GCF_013265735.2. Classification (NCBI taxonomy): domain Eukaryota; kingdom Metazoa; phylum Chordata; class Actinopteri; order Salmoniformes; family Salmonidae; genus Oncorhynchus; species Oncorhynchus mykiss. The sequence continues at coordinate 39,200,148 of NC_048590.1, forward strand.
CTTCAGTCCTCTAATATATACAGTCATTGTCTTCAGCCCTGCTTCAGTCCTCTAATATATACAGTCATTGTCTTCAGCCCTGCTTCAGTCCTCTAATATATACAGTCATTGTCTTCAGCCCTGCTTCAGTCCTCTAATATATACAGCCATTGTCTTCAGCCCTGCTTCAGTCCTCTAATATATACAGTCATTGTCTTCAGCCCTGCTTCAGTCCTCTAATATATATACAGTCATTGTCTTCAGCCCTGCTTCAGTCCTCTAATATATACAGTCATTGTCTTCAGCCCTGCTTCAGTCCTCTAATACATACAGTCATTGTCTTCAGCCCTGCTTCAGTCCTCTAATATATACAGTCATTGTCTTCAGCCCTGCTTCAGTCCTCTAATATATACAGTCATTGTCTTCAGCCCTGCTTCAGTCCTCTAATATATACAGTCATTGTCTTCAGCCCTGCTTCAGTCCTCTAATATATACAGCCATTGTCTTCAGCCCTGCTTCAGTCCTCTAATATATACAGTCATTGTCTTCAGCCCTGCTTCAGTCCTCTAATATATACAGTCATTGTCTTCAGCCCTGCTTCAGTCCTCTAATATATACAGTCATTGTCTTCAGCCCTGCTTCAGTACTGCTGTTTCTGTTCCAGGGGTGCTGCTCTCAACTTTTTAAAGTTTAATTTATCTCGTCAATATGCAAAGTATACATTCAGTACAAGTTGAGGTCAGCTGTATGCACGTGCAATGTGCAGTGTTGCTTATGTAGCCATAATACAGTATGTAAAGCTGCTTAGTGACTACTAAGTGCTATTGTCAAGAATCCCGCCGAAGATGGTGCCTCTTCCTGTTCGGGCGGCGCTCGGTGGTCGTCGTCGCCGGCTTACTAGCTGCCACCGATCCCCTTTTCTGTTTCATTTAGTTGTGTCTGATTAGTTGCACCTGTTTTGTGTTTAGGTTGTGATTATGGGCTATTTAAACTCAGTAAGCCCGCCGGCTTTTGTGCGGCCTTGTTTCTCTGTTAGTTTTGTGGATGTGTTATTTTCTGTATTTCTCCGGACTGTTTGTGTCCTGTTTTTGGGCCGGTCATTGTATGCGCCTGGTGTTTTGGCGTGACCTACTTTTCTCCGGAATAAATACAGTTGTCCTTTACCCTCTGCTTTCTGCGCCTGACTCCGCACCAACTATGGAGAAGTCCTAGAAGTCATAACAGAAGCCCGCACCAACTATGGCGTCAGCAGGAGCAGCGGCCACCACTCTCCCATCAATGGAAGAGCGCGTCCATCATCACACAGCCGTCCTCCATCGGATCGGTTCAGCGATGGACCAGATGACGGAGAGGATGGAGCGATGGGAGAGGAGTGGTCTCCCAACATCTACCCCAGCTCCCCCACAGACGACGCAACCCACTCCTCCCATGTCATCGTTTGGTCCCAGCGCGTTGCGTCTCACGCCCCCGAGGGAGTACGATGGAGCGGCGGCTGGGTGTCAGGGTTTTTTGCTCCAGCTCGATCTCTACCTGGCTATCGTGTGTCCGACTCCCTCGGGTGAGGAGAGTGTGAGCCCCCTCATCTCCTGTTTAACGGGTAGGGCCCTGGAATGGGCCAACGCTGTCTGGAACAGCCCAGACTCGGCTCCGGACCACTACCCGGAGTTCACCCGCCGTTTTCGGGCCGTGTTCGACCACCCATCGGAGGGCCGAGCGGTGGGTGAGCGACTGTTCCACCTCAGACAGGAGACGAGGAGTGCGCAGGACTTCGCTTTGGAGTTCCGGACCTTGGCTGCTGGTGCGGGGTGGAATGACAGGGCCCTGATGGACCATTACCGATGCAGCCTCCGGGAGGACGTCCGCAGGGAGCTAGCTTGTCTGGACACCACACTCTCCCTCGACGAGCTTATAGACATGTCGATCCGACTGGACACCCTGCTAGCTGCCCGCGGGCGTTCAGAGGGGGTCCTGTCAATTCCACCCTCCAGCCTTCCCGCTCGAACTCCGATGGAGTTGGGAGGAGCTGCATCTAGGGGGACCGGAGGAGGAGTCTCCTCCTGCACCTACTGCGGCCGTAGAGGACACACTTCGGACCGGTGCTGGAGGAGTCCGTCTGGAAGTAGAGATGGCAGGCGGAACACTTCTCGGCCACCCCAGGAGAGTAGGCACCAAACTCACCCACCAAGCTCCCTGTTGGTCACATGTTTTTATTTATTTTTTTCCCTGCGTTTTTTCCCTCTCTCCAGCATAAGGCGCTAGTCGATTCAGGCGCAGCTGGGAGTTTTATGGGTCGCGGACTCGCCTGTAAATTGGGTATTCCGTTGGTGCAGATAAACCCACCTTTCCCCGTGCACTCCTTAGATAGCCGACCGTTAGGGTCAGGGCTGGTCAGGGAGGCCACGATTCCGCTGGACATGGTAGCGATTCACCTGCGTTTCCAGTGGTGTTGAGGATTCCCTGGCTAGCTATTCACAATACCCTAATTTCCTGGAGACAGGGGGCTCTTCAGGGGTGGTCAGAGGAGTGTTCAGGTAGGTGTATAGGCGTTTCCATCGGTGCCACGTCGGTGGAGAGTCCAGACCAGGTTTCCACGGTGCGCACTCCCCCAGAATATGCCGATTTGGCTATCGCTTTTTGTAAAAAGAAGGCGACCAAATTACCACCCCATCGACGGTGGGATTGCGTGATAAACCTCCAGGAGAACGCTGCACTTCCCAGGAGTCACATGTACCCATTGTCACAGGAGGAGACGTTGGCTATGGAGACATACAGTATGTCACGGAATCTCTGAGACAGGGGTACATTCGGCCCTCCATGTCACCCGTCTCCTCGAGTTTCTTTTTTGTGGGAGGACTGCGTCCGTGCATTGATTATCAAGGTCTAAATTCGATCACAGTGGGATTTAGTTATCCGCTACCTCTCATCGCTACGGCGGTGGAATCATTCCACAGAGCGTGTTTTTTCACAAAACTGGACCTCAGGAGCGCGTATAATCTGGTGTGTATTCGGGGAGGAGACGGGTGGAAAACAGCGTTTAGTACCACATCAGGCCACTATGAGTACCTCGTCATGCCATATGGGTTAAAGAATGTTCCAGCCGTCTTTCAATCCTTTGTAGATGAGATTCTCAGGGACTTACACGGGCAGGGTGTGGTGGTATACATTGATGACATCTTGATCTATTCTGCCACACGCGCCGCGCATGTCTCCCTGGTACGCAAGGTCCTTGGGCGACTGCTGGAGCATGACCTATACGTCAAGGCTGAGAAATGTGTGTTCACCAAACAAGCCGTTTCCTTCCTGGGTTATCGCATTTCCACCTCGGGGGTGGTGATGGAGTGTGACCTCGTTAACGCTGTGCGTAATTGGCTGACTTCGACCATGGTAAAGGAGGTGCAGCGGTTTTTAGGGTTTGCCAATTACTACTGGAGGTTTATCCGGGGTTTTGGCCAAGTGGCGGCGCCTATTACCTCACTGCTGAAAGGGGGGGCGGTGCGTCAACGGTGGTCGGCCGAGGCAGATGGAGCTTTCAACCAGTTGAAGGCGCTGTTTACTGACGCACCCGTGTTGGCGCATCCGGACCCTTCGTTAGCATTCATAGTGGAGGTGGATGCGTCCGAGGCTGGGGTTGGAGCCGTGCTGTCACAGCGCTCGGGCACGCCACCGAAGCTCCGCCCCTGCGCTTTCTTTTCTTAGAAGCTGGGTCTGGCGGAGAGGAACTAGGATGTGGGGGACCGAGAGTTGCTAGCTATGATAAAAGCCCTGAAGGTGTGGAGACACTGGCTTGAGGGGGCTAAGCACACCTTTCCTCATCTGGACTGACCACCGCAATCTGGAGTATATCTGGGCGGCGAGGAGACTGAATCCGCGTCAGGATAGGTGGCCATGTTCTTTACACGATTTAGATTTACGATCTCTTATAGACCTTAACACTAAGGCCAACGCGCTGTCCCGTTTCTATGACACTGAGGACCGGTCCATCGATCCTACTCCCATCCTTCCAGCCTCTAGGCTGGTGGCTCCGGTGGTATGGGAGGTGGACGCGGACATCGAGCGGGCGTTAAAGTTGGAACCTGCGCCTTCACAGTGTCTGACCGGTCTCAGGTACGTGCCTCTTGGTGTCCGTGATCAATTGATTCGGTGGGCTCACACACTACCTTCTTCAGGTCATCCGGGGATTGCGAGGACAGTGCGGGGTCTTAGGGGGAAATACTGCTGGCCCACTTTAGCCAAGGATGTGAGGCTCTATGTCTCCTCCTGTTCGGTATGCGCCCATAGTAAGGCTCCTAGGCACCTGCCTAGAGGGAAGTTACAGCCCCTCCCGGTTCCACAATGGCCCTGGTCTCATCTATCGGTGGACTTTCCCCATCTCAGGGGAACACTACCATTCTGGTCGTTGTGGATCGGTTCTCTAAGTCCCGCCGTCTCCTCCCATTGCCTGGTCTCCCTACGGCCCTACAGACTGCGGAGGCTCTATTTACCCACGTCTTCCGGCACTACGGGGTGCCGGAGGACATCGTATCTGATCGAGGTCCCCAGTTCACGTCCCGTGTTTGGAGGGCGTTTATGGAGCGTCTGGGGGTCTCGGAGCCTGACCTCTGGTTATCATCCCGAGAGTAATGGGCAGGGGGAGAGAGTGAATCAGGAAGTGGGTAGGTTTCTGAGGTCGAATTGCCAGGACCGGCCAGGAGAATGGGCGAGGTACTTCCCATGGGCGGAGTTGGCCCTTAACTCACTCCGACACTCCTCCACGAACATGTCGCCATTTCAATGCGAATGGACTACCAGCCGGTCCTGGCTCCGTGGCATCATAGTCAGACCGAAGCTCCTTCGGTGGAGGAGTGGGTACAGCGCTCTAGGGAGACCTGGCGGGCAGTCCAGGACTCTCTCAAGCAGGCCAGTAGACGGCAGAAGAAGAGCGCTGACCGCCACCGCAGTGAGGCCCCTGTGTTCACACCAGGGGACAGGGTCTGGCTCTCGACCCGAAACCTACCCCTTCACCTGCCCTGCCGGAAGTTGGGGCCGCAGTGTGTGGGGCCATTTAAAGTCCTGAGGAGGATAAACGAGGTGTGTTATAGATTGCAACTTCCCTCTTACTATCGCATTAACCCCTCGTTTCATGTGTCTCTCCTCAGGCCGGTGGTAGCTGGTCCCCTTCAAGAAGGTGCCCTCTGGACATCGAGAGGTCCCCGGCGTACACAGTACGAGCTATTCTGGACTCGAGACGCTGGGTGAGGGGCCTGCAGTACTTCGTGGACTGGGAGGGGTACAGTCCGGAGGAGAGGTGCTGGGTACCGGGGGGGGACATTCTAGATCCTTCCCTCTTGAGGGACTTCCACCGCCTCCACCCGGAACGCCCTGCTCCTCGCCCTCCGTGTCCTCGAGGCCGGGGAGGCCGGGGATGGCGCGCGACAAGGGGGGGTACTGTCACGAATCCCCGCCGAAGATGGTGCCTCTTCCTGTTCGGGCGGTGCTCGGTGGTCGTCGTCGCCGGCTTACTAGCTGCCACCGATCCCCTTTTCTGTTTCATTTAGTTGTGTCTGATTAGTTGCACCTGTTTTGTGTTTAGGTTGTGATTATGGGCTATTTAAACTCAGTAAGCCCGCCGGCTTTTGTGCGGCCTTGTTTCTCTGTTAGTTTTGTGGATGTGTTATTTTCTGTATTTCTCCGGACTGTTTGTGTCCTGTTTTTGGGCCGGTCATTGCATGCGCCTGGTGTTTTGGTGTGACCTACTTTTCTCCGGAATAAATACAGTTGTCCTTTACCCTCTGCTTTCTGAGCCTGACTCCGCACCCACAACTCCTAGAAGTCGTAACAGCTATAGGTGGCTGGTAGTCTAGTGGTTAAGATTGTAGGCATTACACCGAAAGGTTGCTGGTTTGAATCCCCTAGGTGAAAAATATGAAAATTTTCCCTTGAACAAGGCACTTAACCCTAATTGCTCTTGATAAGAGTGTCTGCTAAATATGTAAAGTGTTGTTGTTCCTGGTGAGGGACAGAGATTGTTGAGTGCATCCAAAATGGCACCATCTTCTCTGTATAGTAGTAGTGCACAATAAAGGGAATAGGGAGCCATTTGGGACAAAACCTAGGATTAGTCTAATGAATGAAAGCCTGTGTTTGGGTTCCAGTTCATTCCATTCCTAAATGTTCAGACCTGTCGTGGTAAATGGCTCTGTGTTTTGTTGTCTTTCAGTAAACACAGTTGCCATAAATTACATCACACACACTGTGATTCATTAGAGAGGCTGTCTGCCTCATTTTGGCTGTAGATAAGTTATGTAACTCAAATCAAATCAAATTTTATTTGTCACATACACATGGTTAGCAGATGTTAATGCGAGTGTAGCGAAATGCTTAGTATAGGAAGCAGGTACTATATGCGTGTATATGTTGGTGCAGTGTCTCTGTATGTGCTTCTGTGGAGCGGTGTTTGTGTCTGCCTGCCACTCAGACCGGCAGGATGATTGCATTTTAAGGGAGTGCGAGTCAGCGCTTCGTGTCGTGGAGGATAGTCCTCAGTGTGTGTTGTATAGCTGCTGTGATGGTGACATACTGGACAGAGACAGTAGCCAGTGGATGTGCGATCCCATAGAGAGACTGGAAAAGGTCAGGCTTCTGTGGTGCTAGCCAGCGTTAACATTCAGAACATTCTGTCTGTGTACCAAATAGCACACTATTCCCTATATGGTTCTGGCAAAAGTAGTGCACTATATAGTGAATATGGCGTCATTTGGGATGCACCCTCAGCGCTAACACTGAGCCATACAGTCACCTAGGGCTTTGCCAGATGCCAGCCTCAGCCCTGCTGATGTGTTTTATGGTGGTAAACTGGGCCATTCATATTACTGGGCCATTCATATTACTGGGCCATTCATATTACGGGGCCTGGGTCAACCATATTACTGTGCCTGGGCTATTCATATTACTGTACCTGGGCCATTCATATTACTTGGCCTGGGCCATTCATATTACTGGGCCTGGGCCATTCATATTACAGGGCCTGGGCCATTCATATTCCTGGACCTGGGTCATTCATATTACTGGACCTGGGTGATTCATATTACTGGACCTGGGTCATTCATATTACTGGACCTGGGTCATTCATATTACTTTGCCTGGGCCATTCATATTACTGTACCTTGGCCATTCATATTACTCGACCTGGGTCATTCATATTACTGGACCTGGGTCATTCCTATTACTGTACCTGGGCCATTCATATTCCTTGGCCTGGGTCATTCATATTACTGGGTCTGGGTCATTCATATTACTGTACCTGGGCCATTCATATTACTTGGCCTGGGTCATTCATATTACTGGGTCTGGGTAATTCATATTACTGGGCCTGGGTCATTCATATTACTGGACCTTGGCAATTCATATTACTGGGCCTGGGTAATTCATATTACTGGGCCTGGGTCATTCATATTACTGGACCTGGGTCATTCATATTACTGGACCTGGGCAATTCAAATTACTGGGCCTGGGAAATTCATGTTAATGGGCCTGGGTCATTCATATTACTGGACCTTGGTCATTCATACTACTGGGCCTGGGTAATTCATATTACTGGGCCTAGGCCATTCATGTTAATGGGCCTGGGTCATTCATATTACTAGACCTGGGTCTGGGTAATTCATATTACTGGACCTGGGTCATTCATATTACTGGACCTGGGTCATTCATGTTACTGTACCTGGGCCATTCATATTACTTGGCCTGGGTCATTCATATTACTGGGTCTGGGTCATTCATATTACTGGACCTGGGTCATTCATATTACTGGGCCTGGGTAAGTCATATTACTGGGCCTGGGCCATTCATGTTAATGGGCCTGGGTCATTCATATTACTAGACCTGGGTCTGGGTAATTCATATTACTGGGCCTGGGTCATTCTGTCAACAGACAGGCTGGGGCTGAGTTGGATTCTCATTACATCATCAGACAGGCTGGGCTGAGATGGATACTGATTACATCATCAGACAGGCTGCAGCTGAGGTGGATACTGATTACACCAACAGACAGGCTGGGCTGAGGTGGATACTGATTACATCATCAGACAGGCTGCGGCTGAGGTGGATACTGATTACACCAACAGACAGGCTGGGCTGAGGTGGATACTGATTACATCATCAGACAGGCTGCGGCTGAGGTGGATACTGATTACACCAACAGACAGGCTGGGCTGAGGTGGATACTGATTACATCATCAGACAGGCTGCGGCTGAGGTGGATACTGATTACACCAACAGACAGGCTAGGCTGAGGTGGATACTGATTACATCAACAGACAGGCTGGGGCTGAGGTGGATACTGATTACATCAACAGACAGGCTGGGGCTGAGGTGGATACTGATTAATTCAACAGACAGGCTGGGGCTGAGGTGGATACTGATTACACCAACAGACAGGCTGGGGCTGAGGTGGATACTGATTACATCAACAGACAGGCTGGGGCTGAGGTGGATACTGATTACATCAACAGACAGGCTGGGGCTGAGGTGGATACTGATTACACCAACAGACAGGCTGGGGCTGAGGTGGATACTGATTACATCAACAGACAGGCTGGGGCTGAGGTGGATACTGATTAATTCAACAGACAGGCTGGGGCTGAGGTGGATACTGATTACATCAACAGACAGGCTGGGGCTGAGGTGGATACTGATTACATCAACAGACAGGCTGGGCTGAGGTGGATACTGGTTACATCAACAGACAGGCTGGGCTGAGGTGGATACTGATTACATCAACAGACAGGCTGGGCTGAGGTGGATACTGGTTACATCAACAGACAGGCTGGGCTGAGGTGGATACTGATTACATCAACAGACAGGCTGGGCTGAGGTGGATACTGATTACATCAACAGACAGGCTGGGCTGAGGTGGATACTGATTACATCAACAGACAGGCTGGGCTGAGCCCAGTCACCCAGTGACCACCTATGCCTGAGCAGGCAGCAAGCAGCAGAGCATATTCCATTTCTCGCTCTTTGAAAAGTCTACAGAAGTGGGACCATTCCATTTGTCATGCACTGCACTACAGGTTCCATTCCATTTCTCATTTACTGTACTGCACAGCAGGGCGTATTCCATTTCCCACTCACAGCTCTACACTGAAGGACCAATTGAATTTCTCACTCTCTACATTTCCTTCTCATCATTGTCTGCACCAGGTGTACATTGCTCCACTTCCACTCCATTTTCCACCTTGTCTACCTCTCCGTACTGCTTCTCTCCATCATGTCTTTTCCTCTGCAGTAGAGGTTTCAGCGAGACATCACAGATGGCTGTTTCTGCATATTAATATTTGATTCTCCTCAGATATGTCCCCAGGGTTGGTGAAATATTAACCATGTTCTGGTGTTATTGAAATCTAGTTTCTTTTGAGCCCCAAATCTTTGTACATGGTGTCTGTTCATGTCTTCACCCCTCTCCTCCTTAGCTCTTTGTCAGTCACTGTCTGTGGCGTTGCCTGGCTACCAACCACTGTCACCCCTACACTACTAACTAGTGTTGTTTTTCACGGTTGTACAGCGAGATGCATTACCTGGTATCTCCTCTACCTGGTTGTCACCTCTGTCACCCCTACATTGGTGACAGTATTTGTCTCTCCTCAGTTATTCATGTAGTGTTTTCTTATGTGTTACAGCGCGATGCAAAGGGACAGTACCTGTTTGATCTCATCTGTCACCACCTTAACCTGCTGGAGAAGGACTACTTTGGCATCAGATATGTGGACCCAGACAAACAGAGGGTGGGTGGTGTCAACCGACAGGGAGGAGGGGTAACTCCCTCTCTCTCTGTTTATGTTTGTCTATCTCTCTCTCTCTTTCTGACTGTTTCTCTCTTAACTACCTCTCCCTTGCTGCCACTTTCACACTCTCTCTCCCTTCCTCCCTCTCCACTCTCTTTTTCTCTTTCTTTCTTTCTTTCTTTCTCTCACTCTCTTTCCCATGACATCACACACATACCACTGAGCAGGCCATTTCTACAGTTTATCCCTCTCTTCTATCTCCTCCTTTCATGTGTGCCTGCAGCAGAGCCCAACCCTGTACTCTACTGCGTCACAGCCTGAGGTTATTACTGTGTGTTAACTCTCTTGTCTGCACAGCCTGATACACACACGCACACCCACACGTGACACCCACGCGCGCTCACACACACAGATCCTATTCCCATAGGAACAATGGTTCTGTGCCATTCAGAGATGCGAGTGTTGTTGTTGTTGTTGTTGTTGTGAGGAAAAAACATTTGATGGGAGGGAGGGGGATTTACAGAGTGATGGAGAAAGTGGTAGCACATCTTTCTGCCCATAAACTAACCAGAAGAAGACAGCCATCTGCTGTCAGACAGACAGATTGGACAGGAACTCTGATTGGAGCTGCTGGGTGTTTCTTACAGTGAGTATTGAACTGGACCTTACTTGGAAACATATTTCCTCACCCTGATCTGTGGGAAATGCTTTTGTCAGGTGTACTTTATGTGTAATAAAGCATCATTCTACCTTGACAGAATAATTAGTTACAAGTAAACATATAATTATATCAGTCTAAACATTATTATCTATTCTAAACACGAGTGTCCATATCACGTTGTTGAGGAGCTGATGCAATAATGTGAAATATATATACACTGCTCATAAAAAATAAAGGGAACACTACAATAACACATCCTAGATCTGAATGAATGAAATATTCTTATTAAATACTTTTTTCTTTACATAGTTGAATGTGCTGACAACAAAATCACACAAAAATGATCAATGGAAATCAAATTTATCAACCCATGGAGGTCTGGATTTGGAGTTACACTCCAAATGAAAGTGGAAAACCACACTACAGGCTGATCCAACTTTGATGTAATGTCCTTAAAACAAGTCAAAATGAGGCTCAGTAGTGTGTGTGGCCTCCACGTGCCTGTATGACCTCCCTACAACGCCTGGGCATGCTCCTGATGAGGTGGCGGATGGTCTCCTGAGGGATCTCCTCCCAGACCTGGACTAAAGCATCCGAGCGAGACATGATGTCCCAGATGTGCTCAATTGGATTCAGGTCTGGGGAACGGGCGGGTCAGTCCATAGCATCAATACCTTCCTCTTGCAGGAACTGCTGACACTCCAGCCACATGAGGTCTAGCATTGTCTTGCATTAGGTGGAACCCAGGGCCAACCGCACCAGCATATGGTCTCACAAGTGGTCTGAGGATCTCATCTCGGTACCTAATGGCAGTCAGGCTACCTCTGGCGAGCACATGGAGGGCTGTGCGGCCCCCAAAGAAATGGCATCCCACATCATGACTGACCCACCGCCAAACCGGTCATGCTGGAGGATGTTGCAGGCAGCAGAACGTTCTCCATGGCGTCTCCAGACTCTGTCACGTCTGTCACATGTGCTCAGTGTGAACCTGCTTTCATCTGTGAAGAGCACAGGGCGCCAGTGGCGAATTTGCCAATCTTGGTGTTCTCTGGCAAATGCCAAACGTCCTGCACGGTGTTGGGCTGTAAGAACAACCCCCACCTGTTGATGTCGGGCCCTCATAAAACCCTCATGGAGTCTGTTTGTGACCGTTTGAGCAGACACATGCACATTTGTGGCCTGCTGGAGGTCATTTTGCAGGGCTCTGGCAGTGCTTCTCCTGCTCCTCCTTGCACAAAGGCGGAGGTAGCGGTCCTGCTGCTGGGTTGTTGCCCTCCTACGGCCTCCTCCACGTCTCCGGATGTACTGGCCTGTCTCCTGGTAGTGCCTCCATGCTCTGGACACTACGCTGACAGACACAGCAAACCTTCTTGCCACAGCTCGCATTGATGTGCCATCCTGGATGAGCTGCACTACCTGAGCTACTTGTGTGGGTTGTAGACTCCATCTCATGCTACCACTAGAGTGAAAGCACCGCCAGCATTCAAAAGTGACCAAAACATCAGCCAGGAAGCATAGGAACTGAGAAGTGGTCTGTGGTCCCCACCTGCAGAACCACTCCTTTTTTGGGGGTGTCTTGCTAATTGACTATAATTTCCACCTGTTGTCTATTCCAATTGCACAACAGCATGTGAAATGTATTGTCAATCAGTGTTGCTTCCTAAGTGGACAGTTTGATTTCACAGAAGTGTGATTGACTTGGAGTTACATTGTGTTGTTTAAGTGTTCCCTTTATTTTTTTGAGCAGTGTATTTATATACAGTGCCTTGCGAAAGTATTCGGCCCCCTTGAACTTTGCGACCTTTGTCCACATTTCAGGCTTCAAACATAAAGATATAAAACTGTATTTTTTTGTGAAGAATCAACAACAAGTGGGACACAATCATGAAGTGGAACGACATTTATTGGATATTTCAAACTTTTTTAACAAATCAAAAACTGAAAAATTGGGCGTGCAAAATTATTCAGCCCCTTTACTTTCAGTGCAGCAAACTCTCTCCAGAAGTTCAGTGAGGATCTCTGAATGATCCAATGTTGAGCTAAATGACTAATGATGATAAATACAATCCACCTGTGTGTAATCAAGTCTCCGTATAAATGCACCTGCACTGTGATAGTCTCAGAGGTCCGTTAAAAGCGCAGAGAGCATCATGAAGAACAAGGAACACACCAGGCAGGTCCGAGATACTGTTGTGAAGAAGTTTAAAGCCGGATTTGGATACAAAAATATTTCCCAAGCTTTAAACATCCCAAGGAGCACTGTGCAAGCAATAATATTGAAATGGAAGGAGTATCAGACCACTGCAAATCTACCAAGACCTGGCCGTCCCTCTAAACTTTCAGCTCATACAAGGAGAAGACTGATTAGAGATGCAGCCAAGAGGCCCATGATCACTCTGGATGAACTGCAGAGATCTACAGCTGAGGTGGGAGACTCTGTCCATAGGACAACAATCAGTCGTGTATTGCACAAATCTGGCCTTTATGGAAGAGTGGCAAGAAGAAAGCCATTTCTTAAAGATATCCATAAAAAGTGTTGTTTAAAGTTTGCCACAAGCCACCTGGGAGACACACCAAACATGTGGAAGAAGGTGCTCTGGTCAGATGAAACCAAAATTGAACTTTTTGGCAACAATGCAAAACATTATGTTTGGCGTAAAAGCAACACAGCTGAACACACCATCCCCACTGTCAAACATGGTGGTGGCAGCATCATGGTTTGGGCCTGCTTTTCTTCAGCAGGGACAGGGAAGATGGTTAAAATTGATGGGAAGATGGATGGAGCCAAATACAGGACCATTCTGGGCTGTTTCGCTCACTCGGATGCTTTCTCCGGTGAGATACATTCAGCCTTGCAAATTGAAGGAAATTTATGAAACACAGGGAGAAGAATAGTCCATTTAAAAATATATATATATATTTATCAATATTTTGGGGAAGCCTGGCTTCTCTTTGCGTCCATGAATACACACCACTGCTGCCTTCCTCAGTCAGAGTCAGAGTACTTAACCCAGTCTGTATTCACTGTCAGTCTCTTCTATACACCTTTCAGATTGGCAGGTAGTTAGAGCAGTGTTTCAGGATTTGATAGAAGGACTGTAGTGAGGGTATATGAGGCTTTGACAGACACAACTCTGTCACAGTCTATCAGTGAAGCACTCAACCAAGCCCTCCTCTCCAGAGCAGAACCTCGAGGCCAGGGGAGAGACAGGTGAAGTCTGGGAGATATGATTAACATCAACAAACTAGGCCAGTATCACCGGTGTAGTGTCTTACCCTCCCCACTCATTTAATGTATTCCATTTTTCATTCAACCTTTATTCATACAGATTAATTGAGACAACATCTGTTCAACTCACCAGAGATATTTTGTTCTCCTCCGAATGGTTATGAGCTGACAGACAACAAGCGTTTCTCTGAGTGTCCTTCCTCTAAAGCACTTTCCTTGCTTTCATCTCTATAAGAGTCACTGGGTAAGAGAGAGAGGGGGGATGTGAAGGAGAGAGAGAGAGAGAGAGAGAGAGAGAGAGAGAGAGAGAGAGAGAGAGAGAGAGAGAGAGAGAGAGAGAGAGAGAGAGAGAGAGAGAGAGAGAGAGAGAGAGAGAGAGAGAGAGAGAGAGAGAGAGAGAGAGAGAGAGAGAGAGAGAGAGAGAGAGAGAGAGAGAGAGAGAGAGAGAGAGAGAGAGAGAGAGAGAGAGAGAGAGAGAGAGAGAGAGAGAGAGAGAGAGAGAGAGAGAGAGAGAGAGAGAGAGAGAGAGAGGAGGATGAGTAGAGAGAGAGAATATAAACATCAGTGAGGTAGAGAGAACACAGCGTTAGGATGCTCAGTGGAGTTCTGTTCTAAAATGCCCTCCAGCTCTAGACAACAAGTCAGAATGCACAACTACAGAGCAATCAGACCACGTAGTCTGTCACTAATGTCTAGAGTAGAGGCAGAGGGATAGCAGTCAGGTATTTAGCGCCTAGAAAACACAGTTTTTGACTGATTTGTTTTTGTTTATGTCTTTCAGCACTGGTTGGGGTTTACAAAATGTATTGCCAAACAAATGAAATGTAAGTACATGAATGCATGACCATGTATAACTATTGAACTATGCATGATGATATTCAGTTCCAAATTTGATTGGGTGATTAAATCGTTGGCAGTTACTACTAGTTAGGTCACAGTAACTACTAGAAAAAGCCTCTGTTCTAACATGTGACCTCTCCCCCCAGCCCAGCCTCCATTCACCATGTGTTTACGTGTCAAGTTTTACCCTCCTGACCCGGCTGCCCTGAAAGAGGAAATCACAAGGTAAGAGACTAGAGACAGTCTGACAGGCAGAATGGAGTGGGCTTATAATAGAGGAGACTAGGGTGCCAGCCATGCACTGCTGTCAACCCAACTCGGAGGGAGGGAGGGAGGGAGGGAGGGTGGGAGGGAGGGAGGGAGGGAGGGAGGGAGGGATGGTAGGAAAAGAGAGTGTGGATTTTGCCTACAGTGGGTGCAATAGATTTAAATAATTGGTTTGGTCCAAATGGTCCAAATTACGTTAGATTCTTCCAACTGTGGGCAATCACTCTCTTTCATCTGATTGAAACTTCTCATGTTGATGCTGAATTTTACACACATCTAGAATATCAGTGGTAGACTACAGGCATGAAGGAGTGAGCACAAGCTGATTTTAGGGGTATCAAAACCCTACAGTGAATCCGTTTGTAGGAGGAATTAGACCAGATAACTCTTTCTTTAAGCTGCATTGTCAGGTCACCCTGCCTGCACAATGTGGTACTCTATCTCTGACAGTCAAACTACGGTGTAGAGGAGGAAAGAGGGAGGAGGAAGGAAGAGGAAGGCAGAACAACTGCCTTCCTCACACCTCACCTAGTTAGTCTGTGTCCAAATGGCATCCTATTCCCTATGTAGTGCACTAAGACCAGAGCCTGGTCAAACGTAGTGCACTATATAGGGAATAGGGTGTGTCATGACTGTCCTGACCTGGTCAGGTTACAGGAGACCACAACCCTACAGATTATCTCTCAACCCCAACAGAGGAGGAGAGATCTAGGGATCTGAAGATGTGGGGGGTTTTATGACCCCTCACGCCCCTGGTAAATCTCAGGCCACAGACAAATTCCTTTGTCCTGTTACTATGGAGAACCAGCCTCAGAACATTAAACATGAGATAAAGGGACTTTGGAACCTTTCACTTTCCACTGCTTCCCATTGTCTCATAACCCCAGTCAGAGCTAGGAAGGGAGAGAACCACTTCCCAATCCTCCACCATCTGGTGACGCTGCCAGCAGCACCTTCTGTAAAGACTAGACACACACACACTCACTCACATAGACACACACACACACACACACACACACACACACACACACACACACACACGCACACACACACACAAACACACACTTATGACATGTTGCTGTATGATTAATAAAGGTATTTATTGCGTTACTGCTCAAATCAAATCAAATCTGCTTTTAGAGAAGATAAGCCACTGGTGTGTGAAATTAACGCTGGGTAAGATATTCTGAAATGTGCGTTTTCTTGGGCTGCAGTCTGAGGCAACTTGATCTCACATGAAACTTTCACATAAATTGCAAGAGCCTGTATAACAATCACATTCTCAACCAGAGGACTGAAGGAGGACTCTCCATGGATCACAGCTAAACTGATCTGTAAACCCAAAACCACATCTCTTGTGTGCTGGCCAAGTAACAGTCTGTCACAGAAGACTACAATTAAACCAGTAGATCACAAGGAGTTCATTATAACTCAAATCATAAATAAATCACAGATGATATGTGAAATCATAAAGGACAGATCCAGGGTGAAAGATAATCATCACATATCCACTCAGATCCATTCAGATCATAAGTCATCCTCCTCTTCTGTTTGAATAGGAGGATGTTACTGCAGTGTAGGAGGTAAGGATGTGGTTAACAGAACAAGTTCTGAATGAGACTAGACAGGGTTATTTATTAATGATGTGGAGATGGGAACTAAAAGCCTGGCGTGAATCCAAAATGGCCCCCTATTCTCTATAAAGTGCACTACTTTTGGTCAGAGCCTTGGTCAAAAGTAGTCCACTAGTTAGGGGATACGGTGCCATTTGGGACACAGACTGATTTTCCATATATTTATAAGCTAAAGGGTATAGTATGTTGCACCAGGCGAAGTCAGCAGCACTCTGCAGGGAGGAGAAGATGTGAAGGCAGAGTATAGAGTTGTGACTTATCTGACTTTACGTGTTCAGGTCTCAGGCAAGGTTAGGCTACTCATCACGCAAACAAGCTTGGGTCACAGAATTAAACCTCTATTGCATTACTTATTCCTTTCTTCTCCTAGTGGGGCAAAGGGCCTATGTTGCATAGAGACACTATATTGCTTATGCTGCTAACCTGGTAAACCTGCTGAATGCTGATATTCCTGCACCAAAACATCCCTGACAATGGCTCTTTTCCTCTCATGTCTTAACACACCTGGACACATGGAGTTGCCTGTCCACAGTTTTATCTATTTACTTTCCAGCAGGATTCTAACCTATTGGACATTGAATTGGAGAGGAAGCCTTCTCTGCGTGAAGTTGTTTTGTCATCCTGTGTAGAACGACCCAGTAGCAACCAGGGGACTGTTTGTTTGAAGTGGCAAAGTTATTTCATCATCCTGCTTTCTAGAAGCAGTGAAAGTGAGATAATTCTTCACTATCTCCTCAACCTGAGAGGTAAAAGGTTCCAATTAAGAGAAGGGCCAGATAAGGTGAAGGGCCAGATAAGGTGAAGGGCCAGATAAGGTGAAGGGCCAGATAAGGTGAAGGGCCAGATAAGGTGAAGGGCCAGATAAGGTGAAGGGCCAGATAAGGTAAAGGGCCAGATAAGGTAAAGGGCCAGATAAGGTGAAGGGCCAGATAAGGTGAAGGGCCAGATAAGGTGAAGGGCCAGATAAGGTGAAGGGCCAGATAAGGTGAAGGGCCAGATAAGGTGAAGGGCCAGATAAGGTGAAGGGCCAGATAAGGTGAAGAGCCAGATAAGGTAAAGGGCCAGATAAGGTAAAGGGCCAGATAAGGTAAAGGGCCAGATAAGGTGAAGGGCCAGATAAGGTGAAGGGCCAGATAAGGTGAAGGGCCAGATAAGGTGAAGGGCCAGATAAGGTGAAGGGCCAGATAAGGTGAAGGGCCAGATAAGGTGAAGGGCCAGATAAGGTGAAGTCCCCTCTGTGTTGGGCGATGGAAGTGGCTGTGCTTTAGCTGGGTATGGAATGGTCTCCTGGGCCCTGTAGGCTAGAGGCAGGAAGGAGCAGAGACAGACTCAGAGAGACATGCCATTATTCGCCTCAGGCCTTCCTTTACCAAACACTGTCTATCTCAAACACTCTCCTCTACAAACCCTTTCCAAACAACCAACAAACGAACAAAGAGTTAAGTGAAGAACATCGTCTGGGAATTTAAGATCAGGGCTCTCTTGGGCCGTCTGTATGACCCACTCATCCCTTTAAATGGAGCTACAAATGAAATGAAAGAAATGAGAAACAAATCATTTAGGTTCAGTACATCTCTTTGCTTGTTTGGAGTGGACCAAAAAACACACTGTTTCTGATGTTCCTTTGCAGATATCTAGTCTTCCTACAGATCAAGAGAGATCTGTACCATGGTCGTCTCCTGTGTAAGACGTCGGATGCTGCCATGTTGGCTGCCTACATACTACAAGGTAAATGGACCACAGCAGTCCCATGTATTTCTTGCCTATTTTTTTTATTGAACCTTTATTTAACTAGGCAAGTCAGTTAAGAACAAATTCTTATTTACATTGACGGCCTACAAAAAGGCAAAAGGCCTCTTGCGGGGACGGGGGCCTGGGATATTTTTTAAATGTTTAAATACAATATAAATATAGGACAAAACACACATCACAACACTGCATAAAGAGAAACCTAAGACAACAACATAGCAAGGCAGCAACTCATATGACAACACAGCATGGTAGCAACACAACATAACAACATGGTAACAACACAACATGGTAGCAGCACAGTACAAACATTATTGGGCACGGTCAACGGCACAAAGGTCAAGAAGTTAGAGACAACAATACATCACACAAAGCAGCCACAACTGTCAGTAAGAGTGTCCATGATTGAGTCTGTGAATGAAGAGATTGAGATAAAACTGCCCAGTTTGAGTGTTTGTTGCAACTCGTTCCAGTCGCTAGCTGCAGTGAACTGAAAAGAAGAGCGACCCAGGGATGTGTGTGCTTTGGGGACCTTTAACAGAATGTGACTGGCAGAACGGGTGTTGTATGTGGAGGATGAGGGCTGCA
Source organism: Oncorhynchus mykiss (assembly GCF_013265735.2). Taxonomy (NCBI): domain Eukaryota; kingdom Metazoa; phylum Chordata; class Actinopteri; order Salmoniformes; family Salmonidae; genus Oncorhynchus; species Oncorhynchus mykiss. The sequence continues at coordinate 39,218,856 of NC_048590.1, forward strand.
GTAGATATTTCAGATAGGGGGGAGTGAGGCCTAAAAGGGTTTTATAAAGGTGTTTGTTATAAGACTCCATGGAAAAATCCCACTGTCACCTACTGTTTTCATTGTGATGTGAGTGTGTGAGTTGAGGTAGTGTGGTGGAGGTATAGGTCTAGAGCTCAGGCTGTAGCCTCCAGCACTGTGGCAGCATCCTCATTGGCATTCAGGCAGCTGATTTAAGGCTTAGCTCTCCCGCTCCCCTGCCACACAGAGACAAGGCCGCCATTGTCTGATTGTCTGGGCCTGGAAGAATCTCAGGGCTGCATGAAAGAACAGCAGTAGAACAGCCTGGTTAACCTATAGCAGAGATATAGAAGATAAGCTCTGACGGCATGTACCATGACAACAATACATGTGGTTTATAACAGCCAGGTTAACCTATAGCAGAGATATAGAAGATAAGCTCTGACGGCATGTACCATGACAACAATAGATGTGGTGTATAACAGCCAGGTTAACCTATAGCAGAGATATAGAAGATAAGCTCTGACGGCATGTACCATGACAACAATAGATGTGGTTTATAACAGCCAGGTTAACCTATAGCAGAGATATAGAAGATAAGCTCTGACGGCATGTACCATGACAACAATAGATGTGGTTTATAACAGCCAGGTTAACCTATAGCAGAGATATAGAAGATAAGCTCTGACGGCATGTACCATGACAACAATAGATGTGGTTTATAACAGCCAGGTTAACCTATAGCAGAGATATAGAAGAGAAGCTCTGACGGCATGTACCATGACTACAATAGATGTGGTTTATGTCATATGGGTTACATAGGTCTTCCCAGTAATGTATTTGTGTGTGTTGCAGACATCACAGGTAAAGTTGTTTCTGTTGTCTCCTGTGTTCTCCATCCTCCCCCAGCTGAGGTTGGTGACTATGATCCTGGAAAGCATCCTGAGGGCTACAGCTCTAAGTTCCAGTTCTTCCCTAAACACTCAGAGAAGCTGGAGAGACGCATCTCTGACATCCACAAGACAGAACTAATGTAAGGTGACACCTGTCAAACACCTCATTGTGATTTTATTTGACACATAGTTCACTCAGTCTCTGTCTGTAGTCTCCATGCACACCTGATTCTGAACATCATCCATCCCACTAGCCTCCTCCTCTCTCTCTCTCTCTCTCTCTCTCTCTCTCTCTCTCTCTCTCTCTCTCTCTCTCTCTCTCTCTCTCTCTCTCTCTCTCTCTCTCTCTCTCTCTCTCTCTCTCTCTCTCTCTCTCTCTCTCTCTCTCTCTCTCTCTCTCTCTCTCTCTCTCTCTCTCTCTCTCTACCAGGTGATTATGATATTTGACATAGCGCTTGTAATTGAATATAGTGTCATCATCAGCATGATGATTGTGGACCTAACTTGATACAAGATCATCATATCTCTCCTAGATAGAATGTTACAGCCATGATGAAAATAGATATATTTATGAGATACATTAACTCTTCCTGCTTATGGATAGTGGATGAAGGGACCGCAGTGACATTAAGAGTGTGCGTGTGTGTGTGTGTGTGCGCGCGTGCGCGTGTATTTCTCAGTACTGTACTGCTGTGTCATTAGTTTGTGGCAACCTGGGACAACTCTGCCAGTCAGCTGAACATCACATCACCCGCAAGAGGCTCTCTCTCTCTCTCTCCCTTCCCCCTTCACAGTATATGCAGTATCCATATATACAGACTCTACTACTGTAGATCACCTATGGGATCTTACCTCTGCTGCCCTCTAGTGTTGGTCTCTCTCATCTTTCACTCACTGAAATGAATGAAAGGAAATTCACTTTACAAATCATTAGCTTACCGCTGGAAGCTTTTCCATCCATCATCACACAGCCCACAGTAATCTGTCTGTTGTGTCCTCATCTCCCAGAGGACAGACTCCAGAAGAGTCCGAGCTGAACTTCCTGCAGAAGGCCCAGGAGCTGGAGACGTATGGTGTGGACCCTCACCCCTGCAAGGTACAAACACCTTGATAAGAGAAGGGTCCATTATAGCTCTGCACTGGCAGAGTCCTTTTAGCTCTCTATTGATTCCAGTACAGCCTGAACCTCATTTAATACAATATGGTTTTTTGATATTCTGTTTGTGAGGCCAGTTGTACATTACATACAGATGTTGGATCTTAATTTGACACCTTTTGTCGCAGGAGGAAAATAATCCTGCAGCAGGAGGATTTGAATAATGAATAAATATTTCAAATCTCCGCCAGGGGACAGCTGGAAGCGGTGTTTGTATACAACACAGTACCTTACCTACAGGGTACCTTATGTAGGCTACGTGCCGGCTACAGCGTGTCTTGTGTGGATTATAATAAATGGACACAGCCTGCGATTGAACTAAATTTTGACAGTTCATTCATAAGCTTAGGATATAGTTGACCATTGTACTGTATGTCGTAGCCTAGTGGAGACCAATATCTATATTGTGTTGTTAAGCTATATAAAATGGTGGTTGTTGATGTGTATGGTTGCATTTCAAATACATTTTGGTACATTTGAATGTTGCAGTAATAGGACCTAGACCTAGCGTTTGAGCGAGTGAGAAAATAATTTTTATAGCATGCCCTGATCCCATTGACTCAACTGCTATTTTTCAGGGACTCACAAGGCTCATTTGAATTTCCTGATGTAGCAGGAAAATTCTCTGCGACAAAAGAGTGATCAAGTTAAGATCCGACATCTGTACATCAACATACACCGTGTATTCAATACTTGTGTTGTGTCTGTGTCAGGATGTGTCAGGGAACCCTGCCTTCCTGGCCTTCACTCCGTTTGGCTTCACTGTCCTGCAGGGGAACAGGAGAGTCCATTTCCTCAAGTGGTGAGTAATAATATGGTTAGCATAGTCATAACTTTTACAGACAGAAATAGTTGCATAAAATGTAAGAGATGTAAGTGTGTAGTTGTTGCATAAAATGTGCGACATTTGGCTTGCCTGTCGTTTGCAATTGTTCTATTTAACCTGGCAGTCCAGAATCCCACAGTCTCAGACCTAAACCTATTTGTCCCTCCCCCTGACGAGAAAACAGAGCTGTTCTAATCTGCCAGTTGGTCACAATGAATATTTCAACACTTCTCACTGTTCTGTTCGGTTTTGACTGGTCTTGTCTTGTCTTGGTGGGTAGGGACGAGGTGACAAAGCTGAAGTTTGAGGCAAAGACATTCCATATATATGCAAATCAGAAAGAGGTGGGTTCCATGACATGCATTATTAAAATGGTTTCCTTTCTGCTCTGGAATTACACAGTGAAATTCATGTAGATAAACCTGTTTTATGCATTGGAAATGGCCTTTGGGGAGAAGGTGTAATTTAGCCGTAATAGAGAAGTTAATGACTTAACTGGAAATAAGATGTGGGTCCATTGTTGATAGATAAATGTGTACTCATTGTTGTCTCGTTCATAGAAATAGAATGAATAGAAGTGGTGTCTCCATTCAAGTCAATGATTGCTTAATTGGTGGACTGGCAGCCATTTTGTGTGTACCCATGCCAGAAAGTAAAAGCAGGAAGTGTACCCTTCAATCTGTGCTGTGATTTGAGTCAACACAAGTGGCATTACAAAAAATGTATTCCATTGCATGAGCCACATCAGTTAGCATAATTTGAATGAACATTCTGTATTACCATGGCAATCCAGCCTCAGTTTATAGAACATTCCAAAATACCATTGTAAATTATTGCATCACAATACCAGGAAGCCATTGCAAGTGTACCCATGAGTTTACCAGTCAAATGCCAGGGTAAGAGCTTCCAAACCTGTTTTATTCATTCTATTTCTATGGTTTTGGCAGCCAAGTCAGAAGATATGAAATACAAGATGTGCATACTCTGTCATACTCAGATGTGCATACGCATACCTACATGTGTATACTCACTGCAGGACAAGAAGATCATCTTGACATATTTTGCACCTACACCTGAGGCCTGTAAACACCTGTGGAAGTGTGGAGTTGAGAATCAGGCTTTCTACAAGTGAGTTACACTGACTATCAGTAATTTAATCCATCAATCAATCAATATATGATACAATGTACACTACCGGTCAAAAGTGTTAGAACTCCTACTCATTCAATGTTTTTTTATTTTTTTAACCTATTTTCTACACTGTAGAATAATAGTGAAAACACCAAAACTATGAAATAACACATCATGTAGTAACCAAAAAAGTTTTCAACAAATCAAAATATATTTTATATTTGAGATTCTTCAAAATGACAGCTTTGCACACTCTTGGCATTCTCTCAACCAGCTTCATGAGGTAGTCGCCTGGAATGCATTTCAATTAACAGGTGTGCCTTCATAAAAGTTCATTTGTAGAATATCTTTCCTTCTTAATGTGTTTGAGCCAATCAGTTGTGTTGTGACAAGGTAGGGGGGTATACAGAAGATAGCCCTATTTGGTAAAAGACCAAGTCCATATTATGGCAAGAACAGCTCAAATAAGCAAAGAGAAACAACAGTCCATCATTACTTTAAGACATGAATGTCAGTCAATACGGAACATTTCAAGAACTTTGAACGTTTCTTCAAGTGCAGTCGCAAAAACCATCAAGCGCTATGATGAAACTGGCTCTCATGAGGACTGACACAGGAATGGAAGACCCTGAGTTACCTCTGCTGCAGAGGATAAGTTCATTAGAGTTACCAGCCTCAGAAATTGCAGCCCAAATAAATGCTTCACAGAGTTCAAGTAACAGACACATCTCAACATCAACTGTTCAGAGGAGACTGTGTGAATCAGGCCTTCATGGTCAAATTGCTGCAAAGAATCCAATAATAAGAAGAGACTTGCTTGGGCAAAGAAACACGAGCAATGGACATTAGCGCGGTGGAAATGTGTCTTTTGGAGTCCAAATTGGATATTTTTGGTTCCAACTGCCGTGTCTGTGGGTGAACGGATGATCTCCGCATGTGTATTTGCCACCGTAAAGCATGGAGGAGGAGGCGTTATTGTGTGCGGGTGCTTTGCTGGGGACACTGTCAGTGATTTATTTAGAATTCAAGGCACACTTAACCAGCATGGCTACCACAGCATTCTGCAGCGACACACCATCCCATCTGGTTTGTGCTTAGTGGGACTATCATTTGTTTTTCAACAGGACAATGACCCAACACACCTCCAGGCTGTGTAAGGGCTATTTTACAAAGGAGAGTGATGAAGTGCTGCATCGGGTGACCTGGCCTTCACAATCCCCCAACCTCAAACAAATTGAGATAGTTTGGGATGAGTCGGACCGTAGAGTGAAGGAAAAGCAGCCAGCAAGTGCCCATCATATGTGGGAACTCCTTCAAGACTGTTGGAAAAGCATTCCAGGTGAAGCTGGTTCAGAGAATGCCAAGAGTGTGCAAAGCTGCCATCAAGGCAAAGAGTGGCTACTTTGAAGAATCTCAAATATAAAATATAGTTAGATTTGTTTAACACTTTTTTGGTTACTACATGATTCCATATGTGTTATTTCATAGTTTTGATGTCATCGCTATAATGTAGAAAATAGTAAAAAAATAAAGTAAACCCTTGAATGAATAGGTGTTCTAAAACTTTTGACCGGTAGTGTATGTGCTATTATTACAATGTTATTACATTGCTAAATCTCTTTGTCTCTGTTCAATCACAGGTTGGACAAGTCCAGCCAGGTCAGAACGGTGTCCAGCAGTAATCTGTTCTTCAAAGGAAGTAGATTCAGATACAGGTAAATACATGTACTGGCTATAAGTAACGTTTTGAGGATCCTTCAGTTCATTTTTTGGTGATAATGCACGGTTGAGTGTTATGTTTTGCCTCTGTGTTGGCTCTCAGTGGCAGGGTTGCTAAGGAAGTGATGGAGCAAAGTGCCAAAATAAAACGGGAACCTCCAGAGATTCACAGGTGAGCCTTGGTGCTTTTGATGTCTGAGTTACACAATGGCAGTTAGTTTGATGTCTGAGTTACACCATGGCTGTGTTTAGACAGGTAGCCCAATTCTGATCTTTTTTCCACTCATTGGTCTTTTGACCAATCACATTAGATCTTTTTTCAGATCTGATCTGAACGGTCAAAAGACCAATTATTGAAAACAATATCAGATTTGGGCTACCCATGGCACTTAATTTGAGCATGTTGCTTACAATTCTAGATGGTGTAATTCCCACATGGCCCACATACTGAATATACACTATATGTTACTGGACTGTGAGTCCCTTTGGATAAAACTGTCAGCTGAATTACCTCCACTATATATCATCCTATCTAGAACCTTAAAGGGTTCTTCAGCTGTCCCCATAGGAGAACTCTTTGAATAACTATTTGTTTCCAGATAGAACCCTTTTCGGTTTCATGTAGAACCCTTTCCACAGAGGGTTCTACCTTTAACCAAAAATGGTTCTACCTGGAATCAATAAGGGTTCTCCTATGGGGACAGCAGAAGAACCCTTTTGTAGCCCTTTTTTCTAAGAGCATATGCCTGTAACCCCAACATGTAACACGTTTCCACAGGGCTGGTCTGGTACCCAGTAGGAGCTGTCCTTCCATCACCCACGGCCCAAGGCTGACCAGTGTCCCCCGACAAAGACGGAGAGCTGTACACATCTCCATCATGGAGGGTAAAACACACACTGGCCCCTCTCCACACACATCAGTTACAATCATTTACAGTAGACATAGATAGGGCTGGATTAAGTCTACTCATGTGTGTAACAAAACATAATAGCACACAGATGGCTGGTTTGCCAGACCCAGATAAAGCCTACTCCTGGACTGAAAAGTATGCTCAATGAATAATCTCCATTGAAAGTACATTTTAGTCCATTAGTAAACTGGTCCCAGATTGCATCTGCACCGCTAGCCGAGCTACTTTAAACCCTACATTTTCTTTAGAAGTGCCTTACAAAGCAGCTGCCATAAGATTTAAATGTGTCTGAGGTCTATGCTGCTATGGTACTTCACTGCTTTAGTGTCTGAATGGTGCCTCTTACAGTGCCTCTATTCTGGGGGCTTTTAACACAGGCACACACACACACACACAGGCACACACACACACACACACACACACACACACACACACACACACACCAAAGACTGCACCAATGATCTATTCTCCTTTGTCATTCTTGCAATTCTCTCAAGAGTTGCTGTGACTAAGATATTATTGTGTCAGGAGAAAGTCACCTTGCTGGTTTGTAAAGAACATTCACAGTCCCTTTTACAGTATAAACAGGAACGTGAAGTAGCAACTTACCTACATGATGTCGGTTGCATTGTATTGTACAATGACAGGTCCTGATATTGAACCCTGTCCAAACCTTTCCTGTTCTTCATTGGAATCTACAGTGGTAATAATACCCAGCCTAAAAATAGCCCTCCTGTCAGGGCCTCTCCATGTATGTCACTATGGAGCATATGGTTAGAAGGGTATCCGTTTTAGGGGGTGGGGGGGTAAGATAACCAAACTGCAATTGGGCCACATTCCTGTTCTCAGGATGCTGCCAGTAAATCTCCCAGCCTGCCTCACTGACAGAGACAGTGGTGTAGTGTAGCCAGCCATCGCCAATCACAAGGACAAAGGGAAAGGGGACAACAGGGGACAAGGGACGAAAGTAGAGAGGACAGACACAGGGGAAGAGTAGGATGGTAGGATGGTGGTAGGGCAGTTGTAGGACAGTGGTAGGACGTTAGTAGGGCAGTTGTAGGACAGTGGTAGGACGTTAGTAGGGCAGTTGTAGGACAGTGGTAACTTGGACGCCGGTAGAGTGCGCTTATTCACTCCTTCAACAGCCACCATGGTGAAATGCCTGATCCGGATCGAGACCAAGGTGAATGTGCATCTGTGCATGATCAACCACTGCTACCGTGATATGAAGGTCCGCGTCCTCCAGCTGGGGCCCAGACTCATGGGCAAGGTTCTGGGGGCCCTACCCATCTTCCCTGCCCTCCCTAGGGCAGCCTCTGGGTTTGGGTCCGCAGAGGCCTCCAGGGCTTCGTCCAGGCTGAGCGTAACACCTCCTGGTTATGGCTCCAACAGGCCAGGTAGCTCCTCCGAAGGTAAAGGACCTCATCATCATGGCACAGGATCCAGAATCCCTTACTAAACCATCCAGGGTTACACTTACACATCTTAAAGAGCAAGTACATCATCATGGCACAGATTCCTCCATCTAGTGTTACAGATCTTAGTAACATTGCTTTGAAACAGCTTTGGAAGCCATGACCCTGGAGTCTGGGGTAACACAAGAATCCTTCGAGGAACCTCTTCCTTCTCAGATTACCTGTTTCCATTAGAGATGGAACGATGGCATGCGGCTAGACGGAAGTATTTGTTTTGGGTCTGGTGTTGTGCGAAATGTTGTCTTGAGTAAATGTTATGGCCGACGGCTTTGATTCTGAGTTGATTTGTTTTAAGGTCATGTTAGTAGTGTTGTAGAGTGACATCAGTGGCTGCATTGCATGTCTGTTGTGTAGCAGTGTAGTGGGGCATTTGGAGAGGATTGGTTGGGGTATTCCAGGTATTCATGGGTTGCATGTTTCATCACAATATTTTAATTAATAATAATATTACTTTTCACAAAGTCTGCTGCCTCAGTGACTTTAGATATTTTTGTCAGATGTTACTATAGAATACGGAAGAATAATTACAAGCATTTCATAAGTGTCAAAGGCTTTAATTGACAATTACATGAAGTTGATGCAAAGAGTCAATATTTGCAGTGTTGACCCTTCTTTTTCAAGACCTCTGTAATCCGCCCTGAAATGCTGTCAATTAACTTCTGGGCCACATCCTGACTGATGGCAGCCCATTCTTGCATAATCAATGCTTGGAGTTTGTCAGAATTTGTGGATTTTTGTTTGTCCACCCGCCTCTTGAGGATTGACCACAAGTTCTCAATGGGATCAAGGTCTGGGGAGTTTCCTGGCCATGGACCCAAAATATTGATGTTTTGATCCCCAAGCCACTTAGTTATCACTTTTGCCTTATGGCAAGGTGCTCCATCATGCTGGAAAAGGCATTGTTCGTCACCAAACTGTTCCTGGATGGTTGGGAGAAGTTGCTCTCAGAGGATGTGTTGGTACCATTCTTTATTCATGGCTGTGTTCTAGGCAGAATTGTGAGTGAGCCCACTCCCTTGGCTGAGAAGCAACCCCACACATGAATGGTCTCATGATGATGAATGGTCTCATGATGCTTTACTGTTGGCATGACACAGGACTGATGGTAGCACTCACCTTGTCTTCTCCGGACAAGCTTTTTTCCGGATGCCCCACACAATCGGAAAGGGGATTAATCAGAGAAAATGACTTTACCCCAGTCCTCAGCAGTCCAATCCCTGTACCTTTTGTAGAATATCAGTCTGTCCCTGATGTTTTTCCTGGAGAGAAGTGGCTTCTTTGCTGCCCTTCTTGACACCAGGCCATCCTCCAAAAGTCTTCGCCTCACTGTGTGTACAGATGCACTCACACCTGCCTGCTGCCATTCCTGAGCAAGCTGAATCAACTTTAGGAGACGTTCTTGGTGCTTGCTGGACTTTCTTGGGCGCCCTGAAGCCTTCTTCACAACAATTGAACTGCTCTCCTTGAAGTTCTTGATGATCCGATAAATGGTTGATTTAGATGCAATCTTACTGGCAGCAATATCCTTGCCTGTGAAGCCCTTTTTGTGCAAAGCAATGACGACGGCATGTGTTTCCTTGCAGGTGTGAATGGCAAAGAGGGACTTTACAATTAATTGCAATTCATCTGATCACTCTTCATAACATTCTGGAGTATATGCAAATTGCCATCATACAAACTGAGGCAGCAGACTTTGTGAAAATGAATGTGTCATTCTCAAAACCTTTGGCCACGACTGTAGAATAGTGTTAGCTAGCTAGCTAAGATTGAGTGGACACCAGATTTTAGCTAGCTACCGTTAGCATTGCTAGCTATTTTTGACGAACTTAGCTAGCTAATGACAACATTGCCATGTCTAAAGTGATAATGATAATGCTAGAAAAGTTGTTTCCTACTAAACATTTGACTACTTTAGCAACATCATCGTATTTCCAGGCAGTATATTGTAATTTAGACTAAACAGTCGTTAGCCTCCGTCCAGAATGACTGGGTTTATCAGGATTTTAGGGCACCAATGTGTAGTTTTGTTTCATGATACACTGATATGTGTTATGTGGGTTCACTAGTTGTGTAATAGGAGTTGTTGCTCATTGTTTTTATGATGGGATACTTTTTCACAGCTCTGAGTTTGATGTTTCTTCTACTATCTCTATCTCTTTCAGGCCTGGAGTCCCTACGAGACTCCGCCCACTCCACACCCGTGCGTTCCGTCTCCCACGGCGACTCCTTCATGCCGCGACACCGTCACCACACAACAGATGCCGGCGAGGGTGGGTCATCCCAGCGGGTCATCTCTGACGAGGCCTACTGCCCCTCAGACAGTGTGCTGCCCACCCCCACGGCTGAACACAGCCTAGAGCTAGCTGTGGCACGCCACCCTAATGGAGCCCCCTGCAGCATCGAAGAGGAGGAGTCGGAGGCCGGGACTCCTGAGGGACAGGTGGCTGAGTTTGGCCCCGACGGCAGAGTGCTTCGGCTGGGTCGGACCAGGAAGTCTCTCCCTAACAAGGAGGTGCAGGAGCTACATAAGTTCATCCTGAGTGTGTTGCGTATGTTCCTGGTGACCATGGGACTGCTGTTTGCCCTGCTCTCCCTCCTCATCATGCTGACTGAGTCTGACCTGGACATCGCCTTCCTCCGGGACATACGCAAGACGCCTGAGTTCCAGCAGTTCCACTTTGAGTATTTCTGCCCTCTCAGACGGTGGGTTGCCTGCAAGTTCCGCTGGATGGGAGGCTTCCTTATAGACAAGTGAGAAAGACTGAGCGATGGAGTGAATGAAAAAGAGGCCTCCTCTGAGAGGACATACGTGGAGGGAGGATAGGAGGAAGTAAAGGAAGGCTGTAGACAGGAATGGAGGGCTGCTCCATCTGAATGGGAATTAACCTTCAATCTTCTCCCACAAGTCACTTCCTGTTACAAGCCAAGGACCGCCCCCTTCGCTGACCCTCTTCCTTTTTCTCCGTTCAGACTGAACGGAGGACATTTTCTGAGCTCATGTTTTACTTTGGAAATTCAGGTCATTTCAAGGTACTTTATTTTTACTAAGAGACAAGGCAACAGAGTTATAAAACGACATAAAATGAGACATCTGAGGTCTGTTATAGGCCTGGGAGGAAACACATATTATTCAACCAACAGAACAGTTGCCTTTATTTTCTATTACTTCATATGAACATCAATTGTAAGAGAGAAAAAAACTGTATAATAATAAGATGGATACAAATATATTAGATGGACATTGATATAAAAACAGAGGTGTGAAGTGTTGAGTTGTGTACTGTCCAATGAGTTTGAGCTGAGAAAGGATGAGAGAGAGAGATGAAAAACCATGCCTTTTACTAATTTGGGGTCAACATCTAAAACATCCATGATAATCATTCTAATGCTGCTGAAACTTTCATTTGGGCTGCTATTGGAGGAGAAACATTTCTACTGGCAGGAGTACTGAAGTCTGGAGTCTGACAAAGAAACAAAGATATGATATTCAATAGAAGATGTAAAAAGGTACGTTTTTGAATGTACAGTACCATTCAAAAGTTTGGACACATCTACTCATTCCAGTGTTTTTCTTTATTTTTACTATTTTCTATATTGTAGAATAATAGTGAAGAATAGCACAACTATGAAATAACACATATGGAATCATGTAGTAACGAAAACAGTGTTAAACAAATAAAAATATATTTTACATTCTTCAAAGTAGCCACCCTTTGCAGAATGAAGAAAAAGCAGCCAACAAGTGCTCAGCATATGTAGGAACTCCTGTTGGAAAAGCATTCCAGGTGAAGCTGGTTGAGAGAATGCCAAGAGTGTGCAAAGCTGTCATCAATGCAAAGGGTGGCTACTTTGAAGAATCTAAAATATATTTTTATTTGTAAAACACTTTTTTGGTTACTACATGTGTTATTTCATAGTTTTGATGTCTTCACTATTATTCTACAATGTAGACAATAGTAAAAATAAAGAAAAACCCTTGAATGAGTACGTATGCCCAAACTTTTGACTGGTACTGTACATATACACTGAGTATAACAAACATTAGGAACAGTCTCAATTCGCCGGGGCATGAACTCAACAATGTGTTGAAAGCGTTCCACAAGGATGCTGGCCCATGTTGACTCCAATGCTTCCCACAGTCAAGTTAGCTGGATGTCCTTTGGGTGGTGGACCCTTCTTGATACACACGGGGAACTGTTGAGCATGAAAAACCCAGCAGCGTTGCAGTTCTAGACACAAACTGGTGTGCCTGGCACCTTCTACCATACCCCATTCAAAGGCACTTAAATCTTTTGTCTTGTCCATTCATCCTCTGAATGGCACACATACACAATCCATGCCTCAATTGTCTCAAGGCTTAAAAATCCTTCAATAACCTGTCTCCTCCCCTTCATCTACACTGATTGAAGTGAATTTAACAAGTGACATCAATAAGGGAGGCATTCACCTGATGAGTCTATGTCATTGAAAGAGTAGGTGTTCTTAATGTTTTGTACACTCAGTGTACTATACTGTCTTATAAGAAAGTTGAAGAATATCTGTGTCCTAAACTTGGATTATAGTTTGTTTGTTAGTTAAACATCATTACAAAATGGCATGGAACAATCAAGAGACAGTCATACAGTACATCAAAACTATAAACCAAATGAATGGAATTGTTGTATTTTCTGATTTCAAATGGCATCAGATAGAATACTGTTACCAATTATTTTAATCAATGTATAAAAACTAGCAAACGTTTTTTAAAGAAACTTTCAAAAAAGATCAATCAAACTAGATGCAATGGTGTTCTTTGTTATTATCATGTGACCTGGAAAGTACAGTAGGGGGTAGAACACAGTGGTCAACCTCTTGAAAACACTGACTAGATGTGCAATACTATAATGATAAAAACTATGAGTATTTTAAGGTTGGATATGGTACATTTTAGTTTATTAAATGTGCACTTTGAAATGAATAATTCTGGTTATTTTCCAAAGGTATAAGAAAATGAAAATGCCTGCTGTGAACATGCCTAGGTGAAAAATACATTTCAACTTGTAGTTGTGCTAATGCAATGGGTTATTTTAAAATGTTGAATATATTGAAGTCCTGCTGAATTATTTTGTACAAAGTAGAGTCTCCTTATATTTAGAGTTTTCCTTGTATAACCTATTTTAACTGAACTAATGTTATTTTGTATCATTGACAATGATACTGTTTTAGTGCAGTGATTCAGATGAGGACTAGAATTAAAAGAAAAGTAGGTAGAGATTCAGGGACGGTTTCCCAGACCCATATTAAGCCTACACCTGAGCTATGGCATCCTTACTGGTGCATCTCCATTCAAAGTGCTTTGTAGTCTAGGAATCGGTTTAATCTGGGCCAGGGAACGTTTTTGTCAGGTTTACCTCCAAATCCACCTAAGGGAGCATTATACCCTCTCATTTTCACACTGTCTTTACATGTCTACCAAAGATACCTCTCTGCAGCCTCAGTGGTACTTCACATGAGAGCTAGAGTTCCTGAGGAGGGTTTGGGAGAGGGTTGACTAGTGAAGAGCTGCAGAACAGGACAATGATAATCACTGCAAGCTTCTATTGTATTGTTCTTAGCCGGCACTCTGTCTGTTGGCTTAGAATAAATAAGTTGAGAGGGAGAATAGCATCAACTTAGGGTTGAAAAATTCTGGAAAATGTCCCCAAATTACCATGCTTTCCAGGAATCCCAATTGGAAGATTACTGGAAACCGGAGGGAATAAGCAGAAAATCTGGAATCCTCGTACCAGGAATTCTGGAATTTTGGGAAAGTGACCAGAAATTTTGCAACCCTCCATAGACTCAAGATAAAAGTATCTTTCTACATCATCATTTGGTTTTGCATCAGTACAATCCTATCAGACATATGTATATTGTTTTAATGTTATAATCCCTCAGTAGACTAGTGTATGGTGGGTTTAATAAATAATATAGATTTATGAATTAATGTGGTCTGCTATGCAGCAATATTAAGATAATGATAAGTGGTTGGTCCCTGATTGGTGTATTAGATTAAATTGATTGATTTTGTTTGAAGTTGTGGAAGGCCAGTCAAGGCAGAATATTTCGATTTTTATACCTCAGATCGCAACTTTGAATTTCAGTTCAATGTGTATGACAAACAATACAACCTTATTTGAGCAATAATGAAAACATTTGAAAATAATTCAATGTTGAAATCAATGTGGGCAGCTACAGACAGAAAAAGTGAGTGATGTTTTTCGGTTTGTTTTGATGTGTTCTCCTGTCTTTCCATATAGGATCACTGGATATTCAAGTGACATGTTTTTCATGATTAGCCTACCTACCGTTATACTGGTGAACCTAGCTTCTTAATGCATGGGATGAGATGATGATGAGAAGATGGTGTAGCAGTAACATGCAGCTCAGTGTTGATTGCAATGGGTGCGTTCCAGGTTGTTGCAGTCATGCTGCACATCTCAAAAGATCGCTATAAATCAATAGCAATATCATATCAGTGTGGTTCCGGAGATGTGCAAACATGTCTCCAGGGGTCGCATTCACTAGAAAACAAACTGAAGAAACAAACAGGGAGGGACAACCTTAACTTAATTGTTTCGTTGCAAGACATTTTCCTACGGTGTGTGCACTAATGAATACTAGCGACCCAGGTGGTAAGATCTGACAATCTGAGCAGTGTGACTGCAATGAAGACGACCTGGATGACTCCAGTGTTAGGAACACCCAGACAGCCTCTGCAATGTCCTTCTGTTAGCTCCCTTACTGTCTCATGGCCATGCATATGGATCGGTCTCTGTAAGCATGTCTTCTACATTTCTGTTGTTACTCCCAATCAAGACTGAATATTTTTTTATCACAGAATGAAGACTGGTGTATTCGATGATTAATTTATCAATAAATATAATTTATTCTTAAATGTGTCCTTCACCTCGTGAGTCTTACTCATACCATCTCAACCATTGTAACGCTTATTTTCTAACAGTATAAAATACTACACAATATTTGTTATTTCTGATGGTTCCTTGTAAATCTTACCGTATACTTCCCACTCTAAACAGTTCGCACATACACTACCAGTCAAAAGTTTTAGAACACGTACTCATTCAAAGGGTTTTTCTTTATTTACCTATTTTCTACATTGTAGAGTAATAGTGAATACATCAAAACTATGAAATAACACATATGGAATCATGTAGTACCAAATGAAAATATAATTTAGATTCTTCAAAGTAACCATCCTTTGCCTTGGTGACAGCTTTGCACACTCTTGGTATTCTCTCAACCAGCTTCATGATGCTTTTCCAACAGTCTTGAAGGAGTTCCCACATATACTGAGAACGTGTTGGCTGCTTTCCCTTCACTCTACGGTCCAACTCATCCCAAACCATCTCAATTGGGTTTGAGGTCGGGTGATTGTGGAGTGCAGGTCATCCGATGCAGCACTCCATCACTCTCATTGGTCAAATAGCCCTTACACAGCCTGGAGGTGTTTTTTGGGTCATTGTCCTGTTGAAAAACAAATGATAGTCCCACTAAGCGCAAACCAGATGGGATGGCGTATCACTGCAGAATGCTGTGGTAGCCATGCTGGTTAAGTGTGCCTTGAATTCTAAATAAAATCGCAGACAGTGTTACCAGCAAAGCAACCCCACACCATAACACCTCCTCCTCCATGCTTCACTATGGGAACCACACATGCAGAGATCATCCGTTCGCCTACTCAGCGTCTCACAAAGACACAGCGGTTGGAACCAAAAATCTCAAATTTGGACTCATCAGACCAAAGGACAGATTTCCACCGGTCTAATGTCCATTGCTCATGTTTTTATTTTTCTTCTTATTGGTGTCCTTTAGTAGTGTTTTCTTTGCAGCAATTCAACCATGAAGGCCTGATTCACAGTCTCCTCTGAACAGTTGATGTTGAGATGTGTCTGTTACTTGAACTCTGTGAAGCATTTCTGTGGGCTGCAATCTGAGGTGCAGTTAACTCTCATTAACTAATACTCTGCAACAGAGGTAACTCTCTGTCTTCCTTTCCTGTGGCGGTCCTCATGAGAGCCAGTTTCATCATAGTGCTTGATGGTTTTGGCAACTGCACTTGAAGAAACGTTAAAAGTTCTTGACATTTTATGGATTGACTGACATTCATGTCTTAAAGAAATAATTTACTGTTGTTTCTCGTTGCTTATTTGATCTGTTCTTGACAGAATATGGACTTGGTCTTTTACCAAATAGGGCTATCTTCTGTTTATCACCACAACCTTGTCACAACACAACTGATTGGCTCAAACGCATTAAGGAAAGAAATTCTACAAATGAAATTTTTAAGAAGGCACACCTGTTAATTGAAATGCATTCATGAAGCTGGTTGAGAGAATGCCAAGAGTGTGCAAAGCTGTCATCAAGCGGCTGTCATCAAGGTGGCTACTTTAAAGAATCTCAAATCTAAAATGATTCCATGTGGTAATTCATAGTTTTGATGTCTTTACTATTATTCTACATTGTAGAAAATAGGAAAAATAAAGAAAAACCCTGGAATGAGTAGGTATGTCCAACTTTTGGCTAGTACTGTATATTGTGACAATTTTGTGAGTTTGTTTTGTTGTTTGGGCAGGTATTTTTTTCAGCTGTTTGAGAAAATAATTTTTCGAAGCAAATTCAAGTTCGGTACCCGAAGTCTATGCCCTTCGTCAATGATTTGTCAACAGTACTACTCCTAGTAGGAGTGGGAAATATGGACGGGATTCTTCAATTAAGTGTTTGTTGTCATTGAACGAGAGACGACTCGTTTTCATGCACATATTTTCACTTGAGAAATACTGCACCAAAAAGCTTAGTTAGATGTAAAATTGCGTGAATAAGACCTCGGCAAAAACGCCAATTTATGACAGATTTCTTATTTATCTTAGCTTCATTTGGACTATTTTAAATAACTGTTTCTGGCAGCGGAGAGACCTCTAGTGGTCAAAAGGCAGTTTTAGCATGGGCAGAGTCATTTTATTTATTTAACCTTTATTTAACCAGCAAGGGCTCATTGAGATTTGAAATCTCTTTTTCAAGAGCATCCTGGCCAAGATAGGCAGCACCAAATAATTTCACAATTAAAGACAGACATGAAAAACTACAATCTAGTAAAAACCATAGAATTCACAGGAGTATAACAAAATCAAAAACAGCAAATTAATTAAAAACATTGCCAGGTCAGGGAATCAGTCTCAAGATCATTCATCTGTGATTTAAAAACACCAATCAGGACAAGTTCTTCCAGTTTAAAAGTATTTTGTAAGGCGTTCCAAGCCGATGGAGCAGAGTCCATTAAAACCCTTTTAGCAAATTCAGTTCGGACATTTGGAACAGTTAGCAGGAAAAAGTCCTGCGAATGAAGAGAGTACCCACCACATTTCTGAACAATAAAAATGGCCAAATAAAATGTTAGTAAACCCAAAGTGGCTTTGTAAATAATAGTATACCAGTGAAGGGCCATTGAGCTCTTCCAGCATTTAAAAAATTGTCAAAGTAGTCAACTAGGTGGGGATTTTTATGGTTGTAGCCTCAATGGTGCAGCCCATGCTGGCACAGACACTATGATGGCACAGATATAAAGATGTCTCCTCTATCCATCTATTTTCCTGGCTATGTTGTTGCTACGGTGGCTCAAGAGGGACAAACAGTAATATTGCCGCATTTTTTCTTCAGGGAATGTGCAAGCACAGACGTTCGCTTCGCTTAGCCAAGTTCTGCTAGGAGCAAACCAAACCTGTTTGCGGACGCCTTAAGGGTTAGAGCATTGGGCCAGTAACCTAAAGGTTGTTGGATCGAATCCCCGAGACGACAAGGTAAAAATCTGTCGTTCTGCCCCTGAGCAAGGCAGTTAACCCACTGTTCCCAGGGCGCTGAAGAAGTGTATGTCGATTAAGGCAGCGCCCTGCACCTCTCTGATTTAGAGGGGTTGGGTTAAATGTGGAGGACACATTTCAGTTGAAGGCATTCAGTTGTACAACTGACTAGGTATCATCCCCCTTTCCTTAACCAGAGCTAGTATGACTTCAGTGTAGTTGTTGTGAATGTATTACAACACTGCCATCTAGAGGTGAAACACTGGCACTAGATCTTCACTTGGGGGTTTTGTATGGCTCTCAGACTACATTATAATAACATGACTTGTCTGCCTCAGCCTCCGTACTGAAAAATAATAAACTACATGAAAAGTGCAACTTCAGCTATAACTTTATTGACTTACAAAACAATAGCAAAAGTGTCTTGGAGATAAAACATACAACATAAAAAAACAACCAATGACGGCCTACCCCGGCGAAACCCGGACGACACTGGGCCAAATATGCGCCACCCTATGGGACTCTCAATCATAGGTGAATGTGATACTGCCTGGATCAGGACCACAATGTTCTGGTAAGTCACCAGAATGTCCTGACAAGGTTTCGGGTTAAGGTTAAAGTTAGGATTTTGAATAAACACATTTTTACTCTCCAAAAAGTCCTGGAAATTGACAAAAACAAAGCTGTGTGGCAGCGTGAGATACTGAGAGTACGCTCAAAGTTCCACAACTCCACCCAACTTGTCCCCAGCAGCCATCAGCACACGACTGCTACACTGGTGGAAGGCAACAGAGAAGATACGACTCTTCACCACCTTAGCTACTCCTCCAATCTCACTCCGCTCCATGCTCTTCAGAGTACTACGGTACCTGGAAACATATCCAATATAATGTCAGCCTGGCACAGGTTAGGGTTTTACACGTCTTTACATTCAAATCAGTACAAGATGTCCATTAAATACTAATACAATAATGTAGTTTGTCACAGAACACTTATAAAAAGGACAAATGCCTAACCTCCATAATGTAACCATTTCCTGTTTGGCCCTGTCCGGGGGTGTCCTCGGATGGGGCCACAGTGTCTCCTGACCCCTCCTGTCTCAGCCTCCAGTATTTATGCTGCAGTAGTTTATGTGTCGGGGGGCTAGGGTCAGTTTGTTATATCTGGAGTACTTCTCCTGTCCTATTCGGTGTCCTGTGTGAATCTAAGTGTGCGTTCTCTAATTCTCTCCTTCTCTCTTTCTTTCTCTCTCTCGGAGGACCTGAGCCCTAGGACCATGCCCCAGGACTACTTGACATGATGACTCCTTGCTGTCCCCAGTCCACCTGGCCGTGCTGCTGCTCCAGTTTCAACTGTTCTGCCTTATTATTATTCGACCATGCTGGTAATTTATGAACATTTGAACATCTTGGCCATGTTCTGTTATAATCTCCACCCGGCACAGCCAGAAGAGGACTGGCCACCCCCATAGCCTGGTTCCTCTCTAGGTTTCTTCCTAGGTTTTGGCCTTTCTAGGGAGTTTTTCCTAGCCACAGTGCTTCTACACCTGCATTGCTTGCTGTTTGGGGTTTTAGGCTGGGTTTCTGTACAGCACTTTGAGATATCAGCTGATGTACGAAGGGCAATGTAAATACATTTGATTTGATTTGATTTGTAAAGCAAAAGTCCAAATATGGCAAGCAATAAACTCACTCTTTCAGATCCAACTCCTCCTTTTCTTCTTCGATTGAATCCTGTGGAATAAAATAAATAACAGTAAATGATCAGTGAGAAGAGTGAACTGTAAACAGCTCTGAACATACAGTAGAAGATTTGCTCATGATGATGAATAAATGTGCTACCTACCATCAGACTCTAACTAAATGGGACTTTTAAACTGAAATGATTATAAGCCAAGACCCTTTCAAGTGTGTGTAGTATCTTGGGTTGTGTTTGTAAAGTAATGTCTTGATGGTAGAGTCAGCAATACACAAGTAAACAGCAGTATGGGCTGACTTCCACAACTTACAGACTGACTACACTGCATGCGTCACATCCGCGAGCGTTGCAATATAAATGTAGAAATCTATGTTATTCAATTATTGCACCCACACTGCTTGTGCGCACCAACGAGTGTCTGCGTTGCCAAGGGCTAAAATAGAAGTCAGTTCTATTTCTGACGCAGATCACGCTGTAAGCGAAAGTGAAAACAGGTTTTTAGAAAATGTTGCAAATGTATTAAAAATAAAAAACAGAAATACCTTTTTCACATAAGTATCCAGACCCTTTGCTATGAAACTCGAAATTGAGCTGAGGTGCATCCTGTTTCCATTGATCATCCTTGAGATGTTTCTACAACTTGGAGTCTACCTGTGGTAAATTCAATTGATTGGACATGATTTGGAAAAGCACACACACACCTGTCTATATAAGGTCCCACAGTTGACAGTGCATGTCAGAGCAAAAACTAAGCAATAAGGTCGAAGGAATTGTACGTAGAGCTCAGAGACAGGATTGTGTCAAGGCACAGATCTGGGGAAGGGTGCCAAAATTTCTCTGCAGCAGTGAATGTTCCTAAGAACACAGTGGCCTCCATCATGCTTAAATTGAAGAAGTTTGGAACCACCAAGACTGTTCCTAGAGCTGGCCATGCGGCCAAACTGAGCCTGAATGCCAAGTGTCACGACTGGAGGAAACCTGGCACCATCCCTACGGTGAAGCATGGTGGTGGCAGCATCATGCTGTGGGGTTGTTTTTCAGCGGCAGGGACTGGGAGACTAGTCAGAATTGAGGCAAAGACGAATGGGACAATGTACAGAGAGATTCTTGATGAAAACCTGCTCCAGAGCACTCAGGACCTCAAACTGGGGAGAAGTGGCCCAGAATGTCCTTGAGTGGCCCAGCCAGAGCCCAGACTTAAACCAGATTGAACATCTCTGGAGAGACCTGATAATAGCTGAACAGCAACGCTCCCCATCCAACCTGACAGAGCTTGAGAAGATCTGCAGAGAAGAATGGGAGAAACTCTCCAAATACAGGTGTGCCAAGTTTGTAGCGTCATACCCAAGAAGACTTGACGCAGTAATCACTGCCAAAGGTGCTTCAAGGTACTGAGTAAAGGGTCTGAATAATAATGTAAATGTGATTTATTTAAAAAATAAAATAAAATAAACTATTCGGTTTTTACTTTGTGATTATGGGGTATTGTGTATAGACAGATGAGGGGGAAAAACGATGTAATACATTTTAGAATATAACTGTAACGTAACAACATTTGGACAAGGTCAAGGGGTCTGAATTCTTTCCTGAACGCACTGTGAATATATAAATATATATAAATAAATAGATATATTCACACTACCAGTCAAAAGTTTTAGAACACCTACTCATTCAAAGGGTTTTTCTTTATTCACCTATTTGCTACATTGTAGAATAATAGTGAAGACATCAAAACTATGAAATAACACATATGGAATCATGTAGTAACCAAAAAAAGTGTTAAACAAATCAAAATATATTTGAGATTCTTCAAATAACCACCCTTTGCCTTGATGACAGCTTTGCACACTCTCAACTAGCTTCATGAGGTAGTCACCTGGAATGCATTTCAATTAACAGGTGTGCCTTCTTAAAAGTTCATTAGAGGAATTTTTTTCCATCTTAATGTGTTTGAGCCAATCAGTTGTGTTGTGACAAGGTAGAACATAGTATACAGAACCCTATCACTATTTGGTAAAAGACCAAGTCCATACTATGGCAAGAACAGCTCAAATAAGCAAAGAGAAACGACAGTCCATCATTACTTTACTTTAAGACATGAGTCAGTCAATACGGAAAGTGGAGTCGCAAAAACCATCAAGCACTATGATGAAACTGGCTCTCATGAGGACCGCCACAGGAAAGGAATACCCAGAGTTACCTCTGCTGCAGATGATAAGTTCATTAGTTATCATCCTCAGAAATTGCAGCCCAAATAAATGCTTCACAGAGTTCAAGTAACAGACACATCTCAACATCAACTGTTCAGAGGAGACTGTGAATCCGGCTTTCATGGTCGAATTGCTGCAAAGAACCCACTACTAAAGGACACCAATAATAAAAAGAGATTTGCTTGGGCCAAGAAACACGAGCAATGGATATTAGACCGGTGGAAATCTGTCCATTGGTCTGCAATCCAAATGGGATATTTTTGGTTCCAACTGCCGTGTCTTTATGAGATGAGGTGTGGGTGAACGGATGATCTCTGCATGTGTATTTCCGACCGTAAAGCATGGAGGAGGTGCTTTGCTGGTGACTGTCTGGGATTTATTTAGAATTCAAGGCACACTTAACCAGCATGGCTACCACAGCATTCTGCTGGTTTGTGCTTAGTCAGACTATAATTTGTTTTTCAACAGGACAATGACCCAATGCAACTCCAGGCTGTGTAAGGGCTATTTTACCAAGGAGAGTAATGAAGTGTTGCATCAGATGACCTGGCCTTCACAATCACCCGACCTCAACCCAATTGAGATGGTTTGGGAAGAGTTGGACAGCAGTGTGAAGGAAAAGCAGCCAACAAGTGCTCAGCATATGTGGGAACTCCTTCAAGACTGTTGGAAAAGCATTCCAGGTGAAGCTGGTTGAGAGAATGCCAAGAGTGTGCAAAGATGTCAAGGCAAAGGGTGGCTACTTAGAATAATCTCAAAATATAAACTATATTTAGATTTGTTTAACACTTATTTTGGTTACTATACAATTCCATGTGTTATTTCATAGTTCTAGTCACTATTGTTCTACAATGTAGAAAATAGTAAAAATAAACAATTGAATGAGTAGGTGTTCTAAATCTTTTGACCGGAAGTGTATATAAATTAAAATAAACTAACCTTCAATGCGCCATTTAAAACCTGTTGATGCGAGGAGTTCCTCTAGAGGAAGTCTTGCGTCTTTGTATTAGCTACAGCTAATAACATCAGCTGAAATGCACCCAAAATGTCCTCTGGTCCGGAAACGTTGCGCATCAAAACTTCAAAATTACATATTATATGTCGACTAAACAGGTCAAACTAAGTGCAGAAGCAAGCTTTATGATGTTTTTAACACACAAAACAAATTTCAATTCAACCGGGCATCGTTTGCTCTTCCCAGGAGTGCTGGAACAAAGGAATGGCTGTGACCAATTCGCGCCCTAACGCACAGGTTTTTTTCTCGCGGCACTTACTCAAATCACTCCCATAGGGCCAATTCTCGCGCGATTTGAACGATTAAACGCTCTACAGAAAGAGGACATCTAGTGGAAGAGATGGAAAGTGTCCCCAGATCCATAAGTGGTTGGGAAGGGTGGGGGCGATGACGTCAAAGTTGCTCCAACTTTCATGACCACAAAACTAGTTTGGAAGAATGCATGCCCTGTGAGTTCTGCTATACTTACAGACATAATTCCAACGGTTTTAGAAGCTTTAGTGTTTTCTATCCAATAATAATTATTATATGCATATATTAGCAATTTTTGACAATTTTTTTTTCAGTTTACTAGGGGTACCCAATTTCTCCAAAGGGGGCGTAAATCTGCCATGCCCTCAAAGAGTTAAAAGAAAACACAACTCTCCCCTATTTTGTACCACCCCACCCCAGTCAATTTCAAATCGTCCCTTATCACTGCATATTGACTTGAACGATGCATTGGCAGAGCAATTCAAGCCTGCTCAGACCATTTTAAATAAAATTATAGAGATGCTTCTCAGAAACACTTTATTTCACGAGGACAGGCCTTACCCTTGCTGAGATCTCATTAAGTGATCGGAAAGGTTAAAAAGGCCACGGACAGGTCAATGTTACTCCTTAGTCTAATTCTTAAATTCAACAAGTTTTGTCAAATATCTAAAGATGGTGCTCAATTGATGTGACATGTTCAGGGCTGATGTAGAACAAAGATGATTCAAATCAAAGTACAAATGTAATTAAAATGCAAATTAGCCAGTACAGAATACATAATTACAGTAATTTAAGCCCAATAATTGAAGGTAGGGTGGTCATATTATTAACAAAGATTGCTTTATCAATTTGAAAACAATTTCTGAAATTTCCCCCACAGCCTAACATACACAACACTTCTCACTAAACCTACTAGTCTAATAACATAGCTTACTTCTAAGGTAGGCAGGCCTACACTGTAATGTTATTGTTGGTGTTGAGGGAAAAACTGCAGAAAATAATTAGCCTAGGCACAGAAGAGTGAGTTGCCTGATATGGGACACATTTTCAACACACTGGTATTTAGCCATGATTTTAATGATTGTAGGGCTGTAGCCACTGAATTCTGGTAGTTTTTATTGAAAGAATAAAACCATCAATCACAAAATTCACTCACAATACAGCCAATGAAAGAGCTAAACTACATGAAAAGCACAACTTCGGCTAAATATACAACTTTATTTAAACTAACAAAACATCAATAATTTGATAGAAAACAACAAAGGCAGCTTGCAGAAAAACATTAAACAACTTATTTTGGTCTATTCTAAGCATGTGTTCTAGGCCCGTATCATGATTCACATTTTAGAGTAGGAGTGCTGATCTATGATCAGTTTAGCCTTCCAGATCATAATGAATAATAGGGAGGGTACCTGATCCTAGATCAGATGTTTTGTGAACAATGGCCAAGGTTTCTACTCTCAGGCAGCGAACACATACAGGCATCCTGCTCTCAGTCGGTGAAGACGTACAGCCGCCCGGAGGCGTTACCCCCCAGTAGAGCGTTCCTGGTGGGGTGGAAGGCTGTGACTGAGAGCACAGTGGTTATCTCTGGGTCCTGGAAGGAGTGCTGGAGCTGCCCACTCTCATGGAACACCTGGATAGAAAATGATATACTTTATTGTCCCAGAGGAAAAAATTGTCTTGGACACAGTGCCCCTGTATACAAAATATATGAAACGTTACCCATACCATGCATAGCCACATAATCCATAACTTGTACACTGACCTTACACATTCTGTTAGGGGAATAGTAACATGACCTCAGATCTTACTTATTGTTTTTGAGGTTTGATGATAGACGTGGGAACAAAGGAGTGCTTATACCTGGACTCTGCGAGGCCGCTGCATGCTGCCCACAACGAAGCAATCGTCCCTCTTGGGGTCCCACGTCGCCTGCAGCTTGGACAGCCAGCGCCCTGTGTACAAGTTCTGTCTGCAAAGAGGGACAAAGGAAATGGATTCATCAGCATTACACCAATACACTATTACAAATACTTCTGGATTTGCTGGCTGATGTCTATTTGTATAAAGCATACATACTAGAACACCGGCATTGGAGAGTAAACCAATGCAAACAGAGGTTGCGGGATCTTTCCAATGTTTTTTTATTTAATCTTTATTTAGCCAGTAGCGATAAAACACTATTTCTCATGAGATACCTGGTCAGTTTCGCTTTGTAAATGTGATAGAATAATGAATTTACTGGATGGAGGTCAGTAGCGGAGCTCTGGAGGTTAGTTCCGAGGTGTCGTAAATCCTGAAAAACAAAGTACATTTAATTGATAAACATTTCAGGTTTCAAGTATTGGACAATAGCTTAGTGCAACTTTTAAAACACTTATCGCACATAAGCAAATTATTTATTTGAACTTCGGTCATTTTTTTTTTATCTCTTTGCATATTTTAATGTACTAACATCTTACTGTGGCATGCAGACTCACCTGATGTTGTCTAGGCAGGTGGTCACTACTCTGTTGCCAGTGCCAGGAGAGAAGTAGGCACTTGAGATGCTCTTTGAGTGACCATAGAGCTGGGAGACTGGCTCTGTTGACGACGCCTTCAAACATCGAGCATCGTAAATGCTCACAATACTAGAGAAAAATCCACAAAAAAATCTATCAGTTTAAGCAACACAAAATATCAATGAAATAAAACGTGGATTTCCTTAATAGGACTATCTATCTATCTATCTATCTATATATATATATATAAAAGTAATAATTTTGCAAACTTGACAAAATACATCAACTTATTAAAACATAGGATTGTCCCAAGGCTTGTATAGAGATTGCTTGCCATAATGACATGGGTCGACCTGATTGGCTGACATATTGCACATCAAAGCACTGATTCCCATTTTGTACCTGTTCTCAGCCACCATGATGTACTGCTTCTGAACAGGGTGGACGTGAACACAGCGAACCGTCTTGGTGTCCAGGCTATGGAGGGACTCATGAGAGGTTCTGAGTAAAACGAGACAGACCAACATTAATAAGGCATTAGCAATAAGCTTTTGACTTATAACACAATGGCCAGTCCTTGTACAGAGAGCAAATCAAAATGATGTTACTTTACCCTGGAGTCCGCCTGTCAACAATGGCAACGTCTCCGTACCAGTCCCCGGTGACCAGCGTCGAACAGTCATGTGACAGGAAGTCAAAGGTTCTCAAGCCATCCTTGATCCGATACACCTAGTTGGAGAAAGGACAGAGATAACGTAACAAAGACCAAACAGGTAATCTAAAGTCTGATATGTGTGTTCAATTCCCACTGGGGTCACATATGAAAATACATGCACTCACCGTTTTATGTTGCTTTGGAAAAACTGTTTGTTAAATGCCATTTATTATCATCACTGTATTATGCATGGTACCTCATCAAAAACGGCTTTCTCCACGTCTGTGCTCCGTAACGTCCCGTCGTAGCTGAGGGTCAACAGGTCTGTAGGATGTGACCTGGAGAAGGCCATGCAGGCCACCGGCTGGACGTGTGGCTCAAACAGCAGCACGCCCTCATCCCCCATATCAGAGTCCTGAGGAAACAAACAGCAGCACGCCCTCATCCCCCATATCAGAGTCCTGAGGAAACAAACAGCAGCACGCCCTCATCCCCCATATCAGAGTCCTGAGGAAACAAACAGCAGCACGCCCTCATCCCCCATATCAGAGTCCTGAGGAAACAAACAGCAGCACGCCCTCATCCCCCATATTAGAGTCCTGAGGAAACAAACAGCAGCACGCCCTCATCCCCCATATCAGAGTCCTGAGGAAACAAACAGCAGCACGCCCTCATCCCCCATATCAGAGTCCTGAGGAAACAAACAGCAGCACGCCCTCATCCCCCATATCAGAGTCCTGAGGAAACAAACAGCAGCACGCCCTCATCCCCATATCAGAGTCCTGAGGAAACAAACAGCAGCACGCCCTCATCCCCCATATTAGAGTCCTGAGGAAACAAACAGCAGCACGCCCTCATCCCCCATATCAGAGTCCTGAGGAAACAAACAGCAGCACGCCCTCATCCCCCATATTAGAGTCCTGAGGAAACAAACAGCAGCACGCCCTCATCCCCCATATCAGAGTCCCGAGGAAACAAACAGCAGCACGCCCTCATCCCCCATATCAGAGTCCTGAGGAAACAAACAGCAGCACGCCCTCATCCCCATATCAGAGTCCTGAGGAAACAAACAGCAGCACGCCCTCATCCCCCATATTAGAGTCCTGAGGAAACAAACAGCAGCACGCCCTCATCCCCCATATCAGAGTCCTGAGGAAACAAACAGCAGCACGCCCTCATCCCCCATATCAGAGTCCTGAGGAAACAAACAGCAGCACGCCCTCATCCCCCATATCAGAGTCCCGAGGAAACAAACAGCAGCACGCCCTCATCCCCCATATCAGAGTCCTGAGGAAACAAACAGCAGCACGCCCTCATCCCCATATCAGAGTCCTGAGGAAACAAACAGCAGCACGCCCTCATCCCCCATATCAGAGTCCTGAGGAAACAAACAGCAGCACGCCCTCATCCCCCATATCAGAGTCCTGAGGAAACAAACAGCAGCACGCCCTCATCCCCCATATTAGAGTCCTGAGGAAACAAACAGCAGCACGCCCTCATCCCCCATATCAGAGTCCCGAGGAAACAAACAGCAGCACGCCCTCATCCCCCATATCAGAGTCCTGAGGAAACAAACAGCAGCACGCCCTCATCCCCATATCAGAGTCCTGAGGAAACAAACAGCAGCACGCCCTCATCCCCCATATTAGAGTCCTGAGGAAACAAACAGCAGCACGCCCTCATCCCCCATATCAGAGTCCTGAGGAAACAAACAGCAGCACGCCCTCATCCCCCATATCAGAGTCCTGAGGAAACAAACAGCAGCACGCCCTCATCCCCCATATCAGAGTCCCGAGGAAACAAACAGCAGCACGCCCTCATCCCCCATATCAGAGTCCTGAGGAAACAAACAGCAGCACGCCCTCATCCCCATATCAGAGTCCTGAGGAAACAAACAGCAGCACGCCCTCATCCCCCATATCAGAGTCCTGAGGAAACAAACAGCAGCACGCCTTCATCCCCCATATCAGAGTCCTGAGGAAACAAACAGCAGCACGCCCTCATCCCCCATATCAGAGTCCTGAGGAAACAAACAGCAGCACGCCCTCATCCCCCATATCAGAGTCCTGAGGAAACAAACAGCAGCACGCCCTCATCCCCCATATCAGAGTCCTGAGGAAACAAACAGCAGCACGCCCTCATCCCCCATATCAGAGTCCTGAGGAAACAAACAGCAGCACGCCCTCATCCCCATATCAGAGTCCTGAGGAAACAAACAGCAGCACGCCGTTGTCGTATTCACAACTGGGAACTCGGAAACCTCCGACTTCAGTGCGTTCAAAACAACTGGGAACTCGGAAACCTCCGACTTCAGCGCGTTCAAAACAACTGGGAACTCGGAAACCTCCGACTTCAGCGCGTTCAAAACAACTGGGAACTCGGAAACCTCCGACTTCAGCGCGTTCAAAACAACTGGGAACTCGGAAACCTCCGACTTCAGCGCGTTCAAAACAACTGATCAGACTGATTTTTTTGTTGTTGATTTGAACGGTCATCCAACTCGGGCCTCTTTCTAGAGCTCCGACCTGAAGATCACTGATGTCATGATTTGGACTTTTATTTTTCCTGAGCTTCCAGTTGTTTTGAACACAGCAAGAGTCCTGAGGAAACAACAAACGGCAGCACGACATCACCCATACCAGATTCCTGAAAGAACAACAAAACCCAAATAAGCCCAGTCACACATTAACTCTACGGCCTCCAGTTTCACTGTATGTACTCACGAGGTTCCAGAGCCCCACTCCACCCAACTTGTCCCCAGCAGCCATGAGCAGACGACTGCTACACGGGTGGAAGGCAACAGAGAAGATACGACTCTTCACCACCTTAGCTACTCCTCCAATCTCACTCAGCTCCATGCTCTTCAGAGTACTACGGTACCTGGAAACATATCCAATGTAATGTCAGCCTGGCACAGGTTAGGGTTTTACACATCTATACATTCAAATCAATACAGGAAGTCCATCAAATACTACAAATATATACATTTGTCACAGAACGTTCAGAAAAAAGGCCAAATTCCTTAACATTCTAAATGAAACTCACTCTCCCAGACCCAACTCCTCCTTTTCTTCTTGGATTAAATCCTGTGAAATAAAATGAAACTGTAAAAGAACAGCAAAGCTGCAAACAGTTATGCTGAACATAGGACTGAAGAGTTAGCCTGGTCCCAGATCTGTTTGTGCGGGCTTGCCAAACGTTATGGTCATTTTCATGCCTAATGAGTTGGCAAAAACGCACAAACAGATCTGGGACCGTGCTAGAGAAAAGTAGGTAATGGTGAACAAATGTGCAACCTCTGTCCACAGCTTGAGAAGTTCAGGTGGCAGTGAACTATCCTCCTCCATGTTGATTGGCTCCATACTAATGGGACCCTCTGGCTTCCTGGCACGTTCAATCTTTAGTAAATACACATCAACATAAACAAACAAACCATTTTCATGAGAAATAAACTATTGTTTCAAGATTAAAATGGAACAAATGTGAGAAGTAGGCTTTTCTGTGTAGTTAAGTACAATTTCTTAACATAAGAGCATATCCTATGGTCAGTTACTCACGTCGCATTTTGCTATTGATCAGTCACTTACTCGTTCGACTTCATAATAAATCCTGTGTGGTTCCGGGGGCAGGGGGAGTCGCTCTGCTTCCTTCTTCTGGATTCTCAAGGACTTGGTGCGAGGAGGCAGTATCTCTGTCCAGGCTACCTTACTGTAGTGAGCCAAGACATTAGTTACATTGCGTTAGAAACAGAAACGAGTCACACTGACATTCTCTATCCAAGCTGGCCATAATAAATTCATTCTGTATGCCATACGTTACAGAAGCTCATATGGGCCGTATGTCCTAAAGGGTTTGAGTATGTATAACAGAAGCTCATATGGGCCGTATGTCCTAAAGGGTTTGAGTATGTATAACAGAAGCTCATATGGGCCTTATGTCCTAAAGGGTTTGAGTATGTATAACAGAAGACCAAATTCGACTGACCAATGTAAGCACATACACAGGAAACATTGAAGTAAATATTTTCAGTCATTGGTACAGATGTTGAATCTGTCATTACTTGTTCTGTCTCTTGAGACCTCGCTGTGTTTTTTCTGGTTTCAAATCCTGCTTGGCCTATTGAGGAAACAATAATATATGTTATTCATTTCACCACACAAGAAGTTTCAGTAAAATATGCATAAGTAGATACCATTTAAACTCTGTTCTTCAACAAACTAACCTCAAGCAGTTTTATGGAGGACAGGAACACTTGGTTTTGTCTGATATTTTCCAACCGTTCCAATTCATATATCGATAGACTTCCAGGTTGTATCTGAAATGTAAAAACAAAGAGTAAAGTGAGATCACCAACAGGATTGTATTCATTCATGCAGTTTTCAAATGTCTCCTCTTGGATCCACAGACGTTTCACACTATTGTTATAGCCCTGAACTAGCTCACCTGATCGCCTAAACAAGGGTTGTGTCCTCTGCTCAGATGTTGATGATGTATGCCACAACACTTGGATCGGTATTTTACATATCAGCTAACCACATAATATGTTGTTATAGCTATCTGGTGTCCGACGGCAGCCGATGACGGGGTGTGCTAGCCCAGGAATAATTCAAATACGTGGAATACCTGGGGGTCGCCGAGGAGATGTTTGAAAACCTCTGCATTAGTCCACATGTAACATATGAACCTGGGTCTACCACGGGAGAAACCAAGGTCTTGACCATTAGACCAAGAGGAAATTCTCTATTGGCACTAGAACCGACTGATTTTGAAGTCGCAGGTGGGGCTACCTATCACGTGACCATGAGCAACCATGACTGAGTCAAGTCCGCTACAGTCACCCCCCTTGATCTCCTGCCCCACGACAGAGTGCCCCTCCCTCGAATGGCACCCCAGCACGAACACTCCAAGATGATTGGATGATAAGAGCTGTTAGAACAAGAGGATATTGGCCTGAAGGCTGAAATAGATTTTGAACTCGCAGGGAGGGGCTACCCATCACGTGACCTTGAGCAACCATGACCGACTCATGTCCTCTACACATACGCCATAGCAAACGTTTCGCAACAGAAAAGAAAAACAAGCATTTTTCATTGGACAACTTGAGGTAGTCTCTCCCTGTTTCAATATTATACAATCAGTTCTCTTCCGTTTGGTGCCAAATGAAACATGACACCTAGGTTATTTGGCCTAAATACTGTGTGTGATGAACACTTACATCCTTGTCTTCCTTCTCCTCTTTGACTTTTTCAATTCTTCCTTCCACTTTCAAAGGAAGTGCTTTTCTCTGAGACAAATTGCATTTAATTGTAAAGTACTACCATTGCCCAGTTATAGCCCATTATACACACAATTGAGACAAACAATCATGCATGCATACATTCACTGAACTTGGCACTTTGGAATTGCATCATGGATCAGTGGTCATCATATGGGTGGACACACTTACCTTTCTTTTCATTCCTTGATTTTCTTTGAAGCTGGGATTTGGTACCAGTACCTCATCTGGGGTGAATTTCTTGGGTTTGCACCCCTCTTTTGCTGAATGGAGTACAGGGACACCACTCTCGGTGTTCGCTGGCTTCATTTCCTGCAATTAAATGTTGGGATGCATTTCAATTTGGTAATGACTTAAACAGGTTTATAAGATTGCTAGCTAGCTCCGACAATGCTGGAGGTCCAGGAAAGAAACCTAGTTAAGTGCCCAAGGAAACTTCAGGTGCACATGGGCGGGGAATTTACAAAACTACAGTAATGTGAATGCATAAAAAGTCATCTCAGAACCCGGAAACATATCTCGCAATGAGCGCTAGCAGAGACGAAGATGGGGCATCACTAGCTTCTATAACCACAAAGTTATAATATCCGCCCATTTCTACAATTTATCTTGTTAAAATTTTATTTTAAACCTAACCTTAACCATGGACTGCTAACCTCATACCTAACCTTAAAATGATGACCGAAAGCACGTTTTTTTTTGTAGCCAATTTTGAATGTGGCTGTGGATCCTGACTGGAATCTAACTTTGTGGCTAAAGAAGCTAGTGGAAACCACGGATGGGCGAATGGGATGGGTCGTCAGTAGTTACTTCAGCCACAAAGTCAATTCACCATTATTTCAGGTCATTTAATGCTTAAAAACAAAACACATATGAATAACGTATTCGGCTACAGAAGTGCTATTTTTTTTATCGCTCTCTACAGTTTACGTCCAAAAACAAATTATGTGAAATGACGTAAACAAATACTGAGTTACTGGCTAACTGCACTGGCTAGCATAGCTAACGAACTAGCTACGGTCGCTGCGCACATGACATCGATGAACCACCAAAGGCAAACCCCATTTCTGTTACAAATTGAGTACAGGGCAGGTAGATGGTTTTTCGTGCCCAAAGTCGACCTTTAAAATCTTATTTTAAACCTAACATTAGCAGCAATGCTAACCTTACAATAATAACAAGCGAATAATTATTTTCATACATTTTTACGATATTTCCAATTCTGACTGTGCTATCTAGTGGAAACCCAAATAGTCAGCGATAGATCATCTTTGGCGCTAGTCAGCTGCTTCTCGATGTCTGTTGAGAGACAAGTTAGATAAGACAACGCATGCTGGTCCTAGGTCTCGTTTTAGTGGTTATGGTACATTACAGTTATTGCAACCTACCATTTCATTGATCTCCACTCACCCAGGGCACCAGTCCATGCATAACTAACCCAATGTTTTTACAATTAAGTTATGGTTGCTTGTCACTAACTAACGTTAGCGTCTCTTGCAAACCCTTCTCCGTGTGTAGTGTTTTCAGCCGTTACATTCGCCCACTGTTGGCTACATCCGAACTACAATTCTGATGTTATGTTTTAATGTTTAGAAACTTCAATAATCTTCGCTCAAAACGGGTTTCGGAACATTTGCTGATATGCCCCTTATCTTTCATGAAGTAAGAAAGCGTCTTTCAAGAAAAATACACACCTTACTGTAGCAGTTTGGTGCAGATCCACAAGCTGTGTGCCTCTAGTAGACAAACTACACGTCCTCCCCAGTTTAACTTAAACACAGGTGTTCACCGAACACTAGATAGTTCATTAGCACAGGTGGCCGCCACCTATGTCTGCCATAAATAAGTGATGTAACATGGACATGTGGCTGTGTGGGAACACTAACCTTTTGAAGGTGTGTTGTAATTTAACTTTTGTATTATTATTTGTTTCTTGCCGATATGAAATACACGTTCCGTGTGTTTTCAAAAACGTACCGCAAGCGATGAGTTCATGTTTAGAGCAAGTGCTGGGGCTCTTAACAAAACACCCCCTGTCCGAAGATACTACTGTCATCAATAGGCGCTAAATCAGTTACCTCTGAATGGGGTAGCTAGCTATATCAGTAGCTAAGTAGGTTTAACATTGACCTAGGTATTTGACAAAAGCAATATGTCGCAACAAAAAAATTGTAATGGAAACGGAAGATGGGAGACATTTTCTAAACATTACATTTGTATCCATTGGACTGGGGTGGATTTTTAATCTGTCAAACTTTCTTTATTGCAACAGATCTGATGGAAGCGGTGTTTTTCCTGACTTTCAAGAATGGCTGAATTGATTCGCCTTGCTTTTCTGTTTGGCTGGCAAGTTTTACCATCCAATTATTTCAGATCTACATGAGTGCAAGTTTCATCATGGCACGGACCATGGCGATACGTTGGCACATGAGATGTATTAGAATATAGCAAATATTAGTCAATTATTGCATTCTATCCATGCTGGTTTTTGCGGGCTACCTGCAGTTGTGAAAAGTACTTAAGTAAAAATACATTTAAAGTAGTTTGGGGTATCTGTACTTTACTATTTGTATTTTTGGCAACTTTTACTTTACTACATTCCTAAAGAAAAAGTGTACTTTTTACTCCATACATTTTCCCTGACACCCAAAAGTACTCGTTACATCTTGACAGGAAAATGGTCCAATTCACACTTATCAAGTGAACATCCCTGGTCATTCACTCTGGTCTGGCAGACTCGCTAAACACAAATGCTACGTTTGTAAATTGTGTTAGTGTGCCCTTGGGTATCGTCAAAAGGTTAAAGTAGAAATGATTTATACATTTACTATTTATACTTAAGTACATCTTAGCAATTACATTTACTTTTAACACTTAAGTATATTTAAAGCCAAATACTTTCACTTTGGTCATTTTCTATTAAGGTATCTTTGCTTTTACTCAAGTATGACAATTGAGTACTTTTTACACCACTGGCTACATGAAACAGATAGATGGGAGGGCATACAGGCTGTCTGCGCAATTTGCCTAAATGGGTAATGGAAACGCTTCAAAAACTACATTTTTATTCGACGTGACGTCATTACGTCCAGCTGTTTTAGTCGACACCCCAGCAGGCAATTGTCGCATGTATTTTCTACACGAACTCTAAATGTTGACAACAACAAAATATCACTGGACAAGTTAATGGAAACAACTTGTGACTCACTAGCAATGTTTCATGGGTAGTTGTATATGCATAGTTCTAAGCGATGGTCCTTAATCTTACCTGCAACATGTAGTACAATTTCACAAACGTGTTCGGAAGATTTGGTTCTTCCGAAACCATCATGCAAATCGAGTCGAAGATATTTAGCTTGCAAAGCTATGTCCGAAAAGCTGTGTTTTCTTGAATAACCTAGTTGATGTATCCTGCACCACAGGAAAAACCCTTTCCCGCCAAGATGGTGTTTTGTAACAAACCCCTCCCCTTTGTTGTGTAAAATAATTCACAGCAGCTGATTGGTTACTATATATTATTTTATAACAGAGCAGACATGCTTGGCGCACATTTGTTTATAAAAAAATTAGGGGATCAATATAATTTAGCTTTTCATGTGCCAATGGCTTTGGGGGTATAGCTCTTAGGAATATATATATATATACACACTGCTCAAAAAAAGGGAACACTAAAATAACACATCCTAGATCTGAATGAATGAAATATTCTTATTAAATACTTTTTTCTTTACATAGTTGAATGTGCTGACAACAAAATCACACAACAATTATCAATGGAAATCAAATTTATCAACCCATGGAGGTCTGGATTTGGAGTCACACTCAAAATTAAAGTGGAAAACCACACTACAGGCTGATCCAACTTTGATGTAATGTCCTTAAAACAAGTCAAAATGAGGCTCAGTAGTGTGTGTGGCCTCCACGTGCCTGTATGACCTCCCTACAATGCCTGGACATGCTCCTGATGAGGTGGCGGATGGTCTCCTGAGGGATCTCCTCCCAGACCTGGACTAAAGCATCCGCCAACTCCTGGACAGTCTGTGGTGCAACGTGGCGTTGGTGGATGGAGTGAGACATGATATCCCAGATGTGCTCAATTGGATTAAGGTCTGGGGAACAGGCGGGCCAGTCCATAGCATCAATGCCTTCCTCTTGCAGGAACTTCTGACACACTCCAGCCACATGAGGTCTAGCATTGTCTTGCATTAGGTGGAACCCAGGGCCAACCGCACCAGCATATGGTCTCACAAGGGGTCTGAGGATCTCATCTCGGTACCTAATGGCAGTCAGGCTACCTCTGGCGAGCACATGGAGGGCTCTGTGGCCCCTCAAAGAAATGCCACCCCACACCATGACTGACCCACCGCCAAACCGGTCATGCTGGAGGATGTTGCAGGCAGCAGAACGTTCTCCACGGCGTCTCCAGACTCTGTCACGTC
This sequence comes from Oncorhynchus mykiss, assembly GCF_013265735.2. Lineage (NCBI taxonomy): Eukaryota > Metazoa > Chordata > Actinopteri > Salmoniformes > Salmonidae > Oncorhynchus > Oncorhynchus mykiss. The sequence goes on from NC_048590.1 coordinate 39,254,851, forward strand.
TGTCACATGTGCTCAGTGTGAACCTGCTTTCATCTGTGAAGAGCACAGGGCGCCAGTGGCGAATTTGCCAATCTTGGTGTTCTCTGGCAAATGCCAAACATCCTGCACGGTCTTGGGCTGTAAGCACAACCACCACCTGTGGACGTCGGGCCCTCATACCACCCTCATGGAGTCTGTTTCTGACCGTTTGAGCAGACACGTGCACATTTGTGGCCTGCTGGAGGTCATTTTGCAGGGCTCTGGCAGTGCTCCTCCTGCTCCTCCTTGCACAAAGGCGGAGGTAGCGGTCCTGCTGCTGGGTTGTTGCCCTCCTACGGCCTCCCCCACGTCTCCTGATGTACTGGCCTGTCTCCTGGTAGCGCCTCCATGCTCTGGACACTACGCTGAGAGACACAGCAAACCTTCTTGCCACAGCTCGCATTGGTGTGCCATCCTGGATGAGCTGCACTACCTGAGCCACTTGTGTGGATTGTAGACTCCGTCTCATGCTACCACTAGAGTGAAAGCACCGCCAGCATTCAAAAGTGACCAAAACATCAGCCAGGAAGCATAGGAACTGAGAAGTGGTCTGTGGTCACCACCTGCAGAACCACTCCTTTATTGGGGGTGTCTTGCTAATTGCCTATCATTTCCACCTGTTGTCTATTCCATTTGCACAACAGCATGTGACATTTATTCTCAATCAGTGTTGCTTCCTAAGTGGACAGTTTGATTTCACGGAAGTGTAATTGACTTGGAGTTACATTGTGTTGTTTAAGTGTTCCCTTTATTTTTTTGAGCAGTGTATAACAGAAGGAATCATGTAGTAACCCAAATAGTGTTAAACAAATCAAAATATATTTTATATTTGAGATTCTTCAAAGTAGCCACCTTTTGCACACTCTTGGCATTCTCTCAACCAGCTTCATGAGGTAGTCACCTGCAATGCCTTTCAAGGAACAGGTATGCCTTCTTAAGAGTTAATTTGTGGAATTTCTTTCCTTCTTAATGCATTTGAACCAATCAGTTGTGTTGTGACAAGGTATGGGTGTTATACAGAAGATAGCCCTATTTGGTAAAAGAGCAAGTCCATATTATGGCAAGAACAGCTCAAATAAGTAAAGAGAAACAACAGACCATCATTACTTTAAAACATGAAGGTCAGTCAACCTTGAAAGTGCAGTTGCAAAAACCATCAAGCACTATGATGAAACTGGCTCTCATGAGGACTGCCACAGGAAAGGAAGACCCAGTTACTTCTGCTGCAGAGGATAAGTTCATTAGTTACCAGACTCAGAATCGGCAATTAACTGCACCTCAGATTGCAGCCCAAGTAAATAAATGCTTCACAGAGTTCAAGTAACAGACACATCTCAACATCAACTGTTCAGAGGAGACCGCGTGAATCAGGCCTTCATGGTCGAATTGCTGCAAAGAAACCACTACTAAAGTACATCAATAAGAAGAGACTTGCTTGGGCCAAGAAACACGACATTAGACTGGTGGAAATCTGTCCTTTGGTTTGACAAGTCCAAATTGAAGATTTTTGGTTCCAACCGCCGTGTCTTTGTGAGACGCAGGGTAGGTGAATGGATGATCTCCCCATGTGTGGTTCCCACTGTGAAGCATGGAGGATGAGGTGTGATGGTGTAGGGGTGCTTTGCTGGTGACATTGTGTGATTTATTTTTAATTCAATGCACACTTAACCAGCATGGCTACCACAGCATTCTGCAGCGATACGCCATCTCATCTGGTTTGCGCTTAGTGGGAATTTGTTTTTCAACAGGACAATGACCCAAAACACACCTCCAGGCTGTGTAAGGGCTATTTGACCAAGAAGGAGAGTGATGGAGTGCTGCATCAGATGACCTGGCCTCCACAATCACCTGACCTCAACCCAATTGAGATGGTTTGGGATGAGTTGGACAGCAGAGTGAAGAAAAAGCACCCAACATGTGGTCAGCATATGTGGGAACTTTCTTCAAGACTGTTGGAAAAGCATTCCAGATGATTACGTCATGAAGCTGGTTGAGAGAATGCCAAGAGTGTGCAAAGCTGTTATCAAGGCAAAGAGTTGCTACTTTGAAGAATCTAAAATATATTTTGATTTGTTTAACACTTTTTTTGGTTACTATATTACTCCATATGTGTTATTTCATAGTTTGTCTTCACTATTATACAATGTAGAAAATAGTACAAATAAAGAAATTAGTAGGTGTGTCAACTTTTGACTGGTACTGTATATATATATATTTTTTTTTACAACCCTCAGCAGCATCAGTCTAAAATACACAAAATATGCCTAGTACAAACCTCTAAAGAAAATATAACACTAACCAAAATGTCAAATCAAGAGAAGCTAAAATATTGGTGATGCTTTTGTGACAGTAGTCAACTACAGTACTAACTAGGATCTCTTACACACTCAAAACCAGAGCAATATGTGGCTACATAAGCACACGATTCAAAGACTCTCACTACCCAGTCAGTGCCTACTAACTAACCATGACCAGCCACTTACCATATACAGTACAAACCTTCATAATACGATCCAGTTATAATTAATTTAAAATAAGTAACTTGGAAAATGTAAAACTCACATTGTAACAGTATAACTACAGTTCTTAAAAACATGTCCATGCAAATAATACAGAGATGCCCACTCCTGTCCTCTGAATGAGAAAATGTATCCTGTTTTTCTCATACTGTAGCTGAAGACTGACTGTGGCGTTCTCTTCTGAGTTCCCGTTACATCACACCGGGGGGAGAGGATAAGAGGAGCAGGCTGCCAGTCCACACATGTTCCTCCCTCGTTCTATTAGGAAATATCTGAGGAGGAAATACAAAACAAAATATATTTTGTAAGCTGTACCAAACAAATATAAACACAACATACAACATTTTCAAAGACTCATTCAAGGAAATGAATCAACTTCAAATAAATTCATTATGCCCGAATCTATGGATTTCACATGACTGGGAATACAGATATGCATCTGTAGGTCACAGATACCTAAAAAAAAAGTAGGGGTGTGGATCAGAAATCTGGTATCTGGTGTGACCAACAGGACAATCATGCAGCACGACACATCTTATTCGCATACAGTTGATCAGGCTGTTGATTGTGGCCTGTGGAATGTTGTCCCACTCCTTGTGTCTGTGTGAAGTTACTGGATATTGGTGGGAACTGGAACAAGCTGTCGTACATGTTGAGCCATAGCATCCCAAACATGCTCAATTATTGACATGTCTGGTGAGTATGCAGGCCATGGAAGAACTGGGACATTTTCCAGGAATTGTGTACAGATCCCTGCGACATGGTCATGCATTATCATGCTGAAACATGAGTTGATGGCGGCGGATGAATGGGCCTCAGGATCTCGTCACGGTATTTCTGTGCATTCAAATTACCATCAATAAAATTCAATTGTATTTGTTGTCCGTAGCTTATGCCTGCCCATACCATAACCCCACCACCACCATGGGGCACTCTGTTCACGCTGACATCAGCAAACCGCCCACACAACACCATACACGTAGTCTGTAGTTGTGTGGCAGGTTGGAAGTTCTGCCAAATTCTCTAAAACGATGTTGGATGCGGTTTATGATAGCGAAATTCACATTAAATTCTCTGGCAACAGCTCTGGTGGACATTCCTGCAGTCAGCATGCCAATTGCACGCTCCCTCAAAACTATTACACTGAGAAAAAATACAAACGCATCTAGAGATTCTGGGTTCGAGTCCAGGCTCTGTCGCAGCTGGTAGCGAATGGGAGACCCATGTGGCAGTGCACAGTTGGCCCAGCGTCGTCCGGGTTAGGGGAGGGTTTGCCAGCAGGGATGTCCTTGTCCCATCGCGAACTAGCGACTCCTGTGGCGGGCCTGAGAGCAGTCGCCAGGTGTATGGTGTTTCCTCCGACACATTGGTGCAGCTGGCTTCCGGGTTAAGTGGGCATTGTGTCAAGAAGCAGTGCGGCTTGGTTGGGTTCTCACGGCTCTCAACCTTCGCCTCTCCCGAGTCCGTACGGGAGTTGCAGTGATGAGACAAGACTGTAACTACCAATTGGATACCACGAAATTGGGGAGAAAAAGGGGTTCAAAAAATAATAATAAAAAAAAATAAACACATCATGTAAATTGTTGGTCCCATGTTTCATAAGATGAAGTAAAAAATCCCAGAAATGTTCCATATGCACAAAAAGCTTATTTCTCTCAAATTCTGTGCACAAATTTGTTTATATCCCTGTTAGTGAGAATTTCTCCTTTGCCAAGATAATCCATCCACCTGACAGGTGTGGCATATCAAGAAGATGATTAAACAGCATGATCATTACACAGGTGCACCTTGTGCTGAGGACAACAAAAGGCCACTTTTTAAAATGTGAATTTTTGTTCAGTGTAATAGTTTTGAGGGAGCGTGCAATTGGCATGCTGACTGCAGTAATGTCGATGTAATGTATATCTGTCTGTAACATTATGATTGGCTGAGTGCGCCTGGCTGTCAAATGGGTGACCTATGCCCTCCAAGGCTGCACCCCTGCCCAGTCATTTGAAATCCATTAGGGCCTAATGAATTTATTTCAATTGACTTATTTCTTACTATGAACTGTAACTCAGTAAAAACATAGAAATTGTTGCATGTTGTGTTCACCTTTGTTCAGTATAATTTCACCATAAAAGGAGATAGTCAGACAGCTATCTTGCAGTATACGTGTCCTACAATGTATGGGTGTTCAATAGCTGATCTATGTTCATGAAGCATCTATATAGTTATCATTAGTAAAAAAAGGTAGTTCAACAGCACTGAATATTTTTTATGTATTTACCCATCCATTCCCCAGTTGGTGCCCCAGGAGTTTTTCACGATCCAATATGGAGTGCTATTCTTTTCACCATATCCCACTGCCAGTACAGCATGGTTCACATTGTCTGTAGTGTTCTTACACGTAGTGCTAATACAAACAAAGAATAGTTTATAAAACACATGGAGGACATGTTAATTCATTGTAATAGAGGGTCAAATGTGCAGTTTGTATACCTTATGTGAACGGCAAGGAGCTTTACAGTTCATGAAAGTCTTCTACTGCAACATTGTATGGCTCATAAGTACAGTTTTCTACCTTCCACACATTATTTGATAAGATTTGGAGGTTCACAATTCAATTCCCACAAAGCTCTTTAATCCTGCCACCCAACATGTATTGTCAAGTGGGAGTGATAAGGAACAACGGAGTGTACTGGGCTTACTCTCACCTGCTGTACACACCATCTTTGTAGTGGAGGAAATCATCAGTCACTTCATATCCAAAGCTGACTGGGTTCAGTCTGGCCACAGCATCAACCATGCCCTTTTCGTCATACTGATAGAGGGCAAGACAGAACAACATACCAATTGCTGACCAAGAAAACAATGTTTAGGACAGATGCAGAGGTTGTAAAACGTTTAGTTTTAGTCTCTCACACTTGTTATGTTGACAACATCTTTCACGAAGGCAGCTGCCAACTCGGGCTTGAAATTGCAAGAGCCATCCTAAGGAAAGTAATTGGGATAAAGAAGTATATAGTGAGTAATCCAAACAAGTGAGTCATAAGGATGAAATACTAGTATAACACTGTTACTTGTGTTATTAACATTTTCCTTTTTTACACTAAGAATAATTTATAAATACATACATGTCCCGTGTAAGGATAGTCATCTTCGGTCATGAGTCCGTTGTTGTATTTAACATACTCAAACGCCTGGCTTGGGAGTCCCCTGAAACCAATACATTACAGTAGCTGAATGATGTTTTTGCAGACAGACAGCAACAGTATGCATCAGGAGGCATAGAAGTCACATGCAGGACAGGAGTGATAAGCTCATGTGATTTTAAGATGGTACTGTAGGCTACCAACCCCATACATCCATGATTGTTGAAGTCTTGAGCACAGTCCACCAGTTGCTGCTCAGACTGGAAAATATAGAATGATAACTCACAGATAAGGCTATTACCAACAACCATTCAACAACCAATTCAACTACAGTCTTTCTATTGTACCGCTTCATATGAAACCATACAGGGAAACATAGTAGGTTGACTGCCAAAATCAGTGTGAAACATAGTGTGAAACCGTAGAAAATACAAGAGAAATAGGGCTAGTTCTCACCAGAAGTGGGAGTTTTCCAGTAGCTATAGCGGTAACAGACTCAAGACAGCCGGTAGTGGAGAAGGTCCAGCAGCTTCCACAATGACCCTTAGGACACAACAATAGCACATTCACTCAACATGATATCAACACAGCACAGTCATAAATGTACAGCTTCTTTTATCTTTGTCACTCGCCTGCAATCAGCCAATCCATAAGAAAATGACTTGGTCATGTTGTTGTGAATATACACTGAGTAGAAAACATTATGAACACCTGCTCTTTCCATGACAGACTGACCAGGTGAATCCAGGTCAAAACTTTGATCCCTTATTGATGTCACTTGTAAAATCCACTTCAACCAGTGTAGATAAAGGGCAGGAGACCGGTTAAAGATGGATTTTTAAGCCTTGAGACATGGATTGTGTGTGTGTGTGCCATTCGGAAGGTGAATTGCAAGACAAAAGATTTAAGTTCCTTTGAACGGGGTATGGTATTAGGTGCCAGGAGCAGTTTGTGTCACACTCAACAGTTTCCCGTGTGTATCAACAATGGTCCACCACCCAAAGGACATCCAGCCAGCTTGACACAACTGTGGAAAGCATTGGAGTCAACATGGGCCAGCATCCCTATGGAATGCTTTCGACACCTTGTAGAGTGTCCATGCCCAGATGAATTGAGGCTGTTCAGAGGGCAAAACAGGGGGGGGGGGGTGCAACTCAATATTAGGAAGGTGTTCTTAATGTTTTGTACACTCAGTATATTTAGCCTTATGAGGGAAACGTAGTACCTGGTATTTGACAGGTGACACATAGTTTCCCTTCTCTCTCCAGTCCACAGAACCAGGATATGGCCCATGGCTGCTGATGTGACTCCCTTTGGTGGCAGAGCAGTTCTGATGAAGATAAATGGAAGAACAATTACTATTGATTAGGCTATCTTATGTCAGGGAAGCTCGTAGACTTATAATTGGGGTTAACTACAGGATCACATTTTAGTAATTACATTTCACAGCTGTACCTGAGGTTCAGTCAGGAGGAAAGTTTTCCTAAACTCTGCAAAGCTCATGTCAGAAAACTGATTCAGTCCCACTGGGAAAAGGAAAGTTACAACATGTCAGAAAACTGATTCAGTCCCACTGGGAAAAGGACAGTTACAACATGTCAGAAAACTGATTCAGTCCCACTGGGAAAAGGACAGTTACAACATGTCAGAAAACTGATTCAGTCCCACTGGGAAAAGGACAGTTACAACATGTCAGAAAACTGATTCAGTCCCACTGGGAAAAGGACAGTTACAACATGTCAGAAAACTGATTCAGTCCCACTGGGAAAAGGACAGTTACAACATGTCAGAAAACTGATTCAGTCCCACTGGGAAAAGGACAGTTACAACATGTCAGAAAACTGATTCAGTCCCACTGGGAAAAGGACAGTTACAACATGTCAGAAAACTGATTCAGTCCCACTGGGAAAAGGAAAGTTACAACATGTCAGAAAACTGATTCAGTCCCACTGGGAAAAGGAAAGTTACAACATGTCAGAAAACTGATTCAGTCCCACTGGGAAAAGGACAGTTACAACATGTCAGAAAACTGATTCAGTCCCACTGGGAAAAGGACAGTTACAACATGTCAGAAAACTGATTCAGTCCCACTGGGAAAAGGACAGTTACAACATGTCAGAAAACTGATTCAGTCCCACTGGGAAAAGGACAGTTACAACATGTCAGAAAACTGATTCAGTCCCACTGGGAAAAGGACAGTTACAACATGTCAGAAAACTGATTCAGTCCCACTGGGAAAAGGACAGTTACAACATGTCAGAAAACTGATTCAGTCCCACTGGGAAAAGGAAAGTTACAACATGTCAGAAAACTGATTCAGTCCCACTGGGAAAAGGACAGTTACAACATGTCAGAAAACTGATTCAGTCCCACTGGGAAAAGGAAAGTTACAACATGTCAGAAAACTGATTCAGTCCCACTGGGAAAAGGACAGTTACAACATGTCAGAAAACTGATTCAGTCCCACTGGGAAAAGGACAGTTACAACATGTCAGAAAACTGATTCAGTCCCACTGGGAAAAGGACAGTTACAACATGTCAGAAAACTGATTCAGTCCCACTGGGAAAAGGACAGTTACAACATGTCAGAAAACTGATTCAGTCCCACTGGGAAAAGGACAGTTACAACATGTCAGAAAACTGATTCAGTCCCACTGGGAAAAGGACAGTTACAACATGTCAGAAAACTGATTCAGTCCCACTGGGAAAAGGACAGTTACAACATGTCAGAAAACTGATTCAGTCCCACTGGGAAAAGGACAGTTACAACATGTCAGAAAACTGATTCAGTCCCACTGGGAAAAGGACAGTTACAACATGTCAGAAAACTGATTCAGTCCCACTGGGAAAAGGACAGTTACAACATGTCAGAAAACTGATTCAGTCCCACTGGGAAAAGGAAAGTTACAACATGTCAGAAAACTGATTCAGTCCCACTGGGAAAAGGACAGTTACAACATGTCAGAAAACTGATTCAGTCCCACTGGGAAAAGGACAGTTACAACATGTCAGAAAACTGATTCAGTCCCACAGGGAAAAGGACAGTTACAACATGTCAGAAAACTGATTCAGTCCCACTGGGAAAAGGACAGTTACAACATGTCAGAAAACTGATTCAGTCCCACTGGGAAAAGGACAGTTACAACATGTCAGAAAACTGATTCAGTCCCACAGGGAAAAGGACAGTTACAACATGTCAGAAAACTGATTCAGTCCCACTGGGAAAAGGACAGTTACAACATGTCAGAAAACTGATTCAGTCCCACTGGGAAAAGGAAAGTTACAACATGTCAGAAAACTGATTCAGTCCCACTGGGAAAAGGACAGTTACAACATGTCAGAAAACTGATTCAGTCCCACTGGGAAAAGGACAGTTACAACATGTCAGAAAACTGATTCAGTCCCACTGGGAAAAGGACAGTTACAACATGTCAGAAAACTGATTCAGTCCCACTGGGAAAAGGAAAGTTACAACATGTCAGAAAACTGATTCAGTCCCACTGGGAAAAGGACAGTTACAACATGTCAGAAAACTGATTCAGTCCCACTGGGAAAAGGACAGTTACAACATGTCAGAAAACTGATTCAGTCCCACTGGGAAAAGGACAGTTACAACATGTCAGAAAACTGATTCAGTCCCACTGGGAAAAGGACAGTTACAACATGTCAGAAAACTGATTCAGTCCCACTGGGAAAAGGAAAGTTACAACATGTCAGAAAACTGATTCAGTCCCACTGGGAAAAGGAAAGTTACAACATGTCAGAAAACTGATTCAGTCCCACTGGGAAAAGGACAGTTACAACATGTCAGAAAACTGATTCAGTCCCACTGGGAAAAGGAAAGTTACAACATGTCAGAAAACTGATTCAGTCCCACTGGGAAAAGGAAAGTTACAACATGTCAGAAAACTGATTCAGTCCCACTGGGAAAAGGAAAGTTACAACATGTCAGAAAACTGATTCAGTCCCACTGGGAAAAGGACAGTTACAACATGTCAGAAAACTGATTCAGTCCCACTGGGAAAAGGACAGTTACAACATGTCAGAAAACTGATTCAGTCCCACTGGGAAAAGGACAGTTACAACATGTCAGAAAACTGATTCAGTCCCACTGGGAAAAGGAAAGTTACAACATGTCAGAAAACTGATTCAGTCCCACTGGGAAAAGGAAAGTTACAACATGTCAGAAAACTGATTCAGTCCCACTGGGAAAAGGAAAGTTACAATAGTTGTAAGATATCATACCTGTAACATACATACAGCTATATTATGAATACATTGAGAGTTAAGTTGTGACTGGGAAAACAGGAAGAAATGGACAAATAGTTGAAAATAAATAAATGCATAGCCTACTTGAGAACGTGTGCTTCCCTGCATTATGATAGTGGATTCTCCTCTTATGCCCAGTGAAGATGTTCAGGCGATGGTGGTACTCCTCCAGAGCATAGACTTTATTATACTGTAATAACAAAAACAGGTATAGGCAGGCAGTCAACTAAAGATGACAACCTCATACTGACAAGCAAATACATTTGAGGAAGGTCTTGGCCTACTGCTTTAATTTATTACAGGAAGGAACAAGATGACTGTGTGTACAGTAACTCTGGTATGTAGGCTACTGTATGTCATCTGCTTTCCTAAAAAATAACACGTGACAGTTTACATTGTAGCCTTTACATACCTGTAACATCCATTGTTTGAAGTGATATTCCTCTTTAAAAATAATAAAATAAAAATAATAAAACACAAATATGATCAGTTAGACCTATGATTTTGATGGTCACATTGTTACAAGTTTGAAACGGTCACTTTTCTGTGCAATGTTAACATTTTAGGCTATAGCATGTGTCACTGTTGTTTCACTGCATGTATTATGCAATTTAATACGCTATAAATCAAATCTAAGTTTATTTGTCACGTGCCGAATACAACAGGTATAGATAGACCTAACAGTGAAATGGCTACTTACAGGCTCTAACCAATAATGCAAAAAAGGTATTATGTAAACAATAGGTAAGTAAAGAAATAAAACAATAGTTATATACAGTAGCGAGGCTATACAAGTAGCGAGGCTACATACAGACACCGGTTAGTCAGGCTGATTGAGGTAGTATGTACATGTAGATATGGTTAAAATTACTAATTATATATGATGAACAGAGAGTAGCAGTAGCGTAAAAGAGGGGTTGGCGGGTGGCAGGACACAATGCAGATAGCCCGGTTAGCTAATGTGCGGGAGCACTGGTTGGTCGGCCCAATTGAGTTAGTATGTACATGAATGTATTGTTAAAGTGACGGGTGACGGGTTAAAGTGAGGCTATTCATTTCGGTAGCCTAATTATGATCTTTGCTTTTTCATTAGGCTTATTAAATACAGTCTGGTCAACCGCTCAGATCAAGATCAGAAACATAATTTGTGAAGTTAACGGTCCACACAAAACCCGCTTTCATCTGCAGTGCCACTGCATGGCTTGTTGCACTTGACTTTTAGTTTGTTTCTTCCTCCACACGTCGATGTGTGCGTCCAAAGGGGATGCGGGATATGAACAACAAACAGATTAGGGGAGTTATGCTTACCTTCAGGTAAAAACAAGGGTGTTAAATTGGCTAAATGCAAAAAAGCAAGAATAAAAGCAACAGTATACAGCGTCATACTTCCGCGTGTGTTTCGCAACCCAATGTATCACGTGACTTGAGTAACCTATCCATTTCATTCATGTGTCCTTGTGGCAGGGTCGGTTATCAAAGTTTTTGTAAGCACCATAATATGCCTAATTTCCCACCCCACATCAAAATAATTAACATCAAAGTCAATAAAGTGTGCACTTACTGAGGAGATAAAAATACAATTGTAAGTATCACAGAATTATTAAAGGCCCAGTGCATTCAATATTCAGTTTCGCCTGTGTTTTGTATCATATTGTTAAACAGCTGATGAAACTAACACAGTACAAGTGTGTGAGCAAAAAAAAAACATCCGTGTTATTTCCTGATGGTTGCTGGTTGAAAATACAATCTACACAGGACCTTCTAATCAGCAGGTTTTGCAAACGTGGAGTTTCAGGTTGTAAATTAGTTAATAGACCAATAACAACGAGAGTTCCAAACCTCTCTGCCAATAAAGGCTAGTTTTCAGTTCCCCCCCACCCCACTCATGCCACTCCCAGACAGTCCTAGCAAAATTCTTGCTGGAGAATCTTTTTTGGTTGCTAAAAAGCTATTTAAGTTATTTTTATTTTTTTACCATTTAATGGACAACTATTACAGTCTGGTAATTAATTGTTACCTAATTATTTAATATTTATATAAAAACGTCTGCATCGGGCCTTTAAAATTGTAGCTTAGAACTTTACACATCTTTATACACTGCCACACATTCATATTTTTCAGGCAGTTAAAATAAAGACTATTGTCATACAACTGTAGTGATTATTCAAAATTCACAGTCCACAGCCCAGAACATAATGCATCTCTAACTCTGTGTGTGTTCTTCTGTCAGTTCTTTCTTTGGGTCAGTGATGAATCATTTAAAATTGAAAATTATTGCTTGCAGAACATTTTCTTAAAATATTTTATGAAAATGTCATGTTCAGCTCATATGGTTTAAACTTGTTAAACTTGGCCACAAGAGGACAGTGCACTCCTTATAAACCAGAGCCTGCTATGAGAGATCCGTCCTGTAGATGGCAGTATAATATCACTGCAAAACTGATATGATGGAACTGAAAGAGCAACGGCGTCTTCTGCAACAGAGCCACTCCCAATTACGTATACATATTAACATTGCTCTTCTCTCTCCAACTCAGCTGTGGAGTGGGAGGTAATTGTGTTCATGCAGAACCCTAGATAGTCAGTTATTATCACCTCCTCTTCAAATATGGTGAGCTACAGGTAAACAGTGCCTTCGTAAAGTATTCAGACCCCTTGATTTTTTCCACATTTTGTTACATTACAGCCTTATTCTAAAATGGATAAAAAAATAATAATAATCATCAACCTCCACACAATACCGCATAATGACATCGCAAAAATAGGCTTTTAGACATTTTTACTAATTTATACAAAATGTAATAACTTCATTATGACGTTTACATAAGTATTCAGACCCTTTACTCAGCACATTGTTGAAGCACCCTTGGCAGCAATTACAGCCTCCAGTCTTCTTGATTATGACGCTACAAGCTTGGCACACCAGTATTTGGGGAGTTTCTCCTATTCTTCTCTGCAGATCCTCTCCAGCTCTGTCAGGTTGGATGGGGAGCGTCGGTGCACAGCTATTTTCAGGTCTCTCCAGAGATGTACGATGGGGTTAAAGTCTGGGCTCTGGCTGGGCAACTCAAGGACATTCAGAGACCTGTCTTGAAGCCACTCCTGCGTTGTCTTGGCTGTGTTCTTAGGGTCATTGACCTGTTGGAAGGTGAACCTTCGCCCCAGTCTGAGGTCCTGAGCACGCTGAAGCAGGTTTTCATCAAGGATCTCTCTGTACTTTGCTCCGTTCATCTTTCCCTCAATCCTGACTAGTCTCTCAGTCCCTGAGAGACATCCCCACAGCATGATGCTGCCACCACCATGCTTTACCGTAGAGATGGTGCCACGTTTCCGACAGACTTGACACTTGGCATTCAGGCAAAGAGTTCAATCTTGGTTTCATCAGACCAGAGAATCTTGTTTGTCATGGTCTGAGTCCTTTAGGTGCCTTTTTGGCAAACTCCAAGTGGGCTGTCATGTACTTTTTACTGAGGAGTGGCTTCTGTCTGGCCCCTCTACCATAAAGGCCTGATTGGTGGAGTGCTGCAGAGATGGTTGTCCTTCGGGAAGGTTCTCCCATCTCCACACAGGAACTCTGTCACAGGGACCATCGGGTTCTTGTTCTCCTCCCTGACCAAGGCCGCCTCCTCCGATTGTTCAGTTTGACTGGGCGGCCAGCTCTAAGAAGAGTCTTGGTGGTTCCAAACTTCTTCCATTTAAGAATGATGGAGGACACTGTGTTCTTGGGGACCTTCAATGCTGCAGAAATGTTTTGGTACCCTTCCCCAGATATCTGCCTCGACACAATCCTGTCTCGGAGCTCTACGGAAAATTCCTTCAACCTCATGACATGATTTCTGCTCTGACATGCACTGTCAACTGTGGGACCTTATATAGACAAGTGTGTGTGTGCTTTTCCAAATCATGTCCAATCAATTGAATTTACAACAGATGGACTCCAATCAAGTTATAGAAACATCTCAAGGATGATCAATGGAAACCTGTTTTTGCTTTGTCATTATGGGGTATTGTGTGTAGATTGATGAGGAAAAATATGGATTTATTAAACAATTTTAGAGTAAGGCTGTGACGTAAGGAGGAACAGCGTCACACACACACACACACACACACACACACACACACACACACACACACACACACACACACACACACACACACACACACACACACACACACACACACACACACACACACACACACACACAGAGAGAGAGCTGTACTGTATATGGTTCATCATTAGTATGATCAGTGAGTGTGTTATCTCTCCTTCAACACTGTAGTTGTCTCCCTGCTGGCCCATGCACTTTAATATTCCGTGTGTGTGTGTGTGTGTGGATTTTTGACCAACTGGAGACATTTTGTTGGTCCCCACAAGGTCAAATTATATTTCTAGGGGGTTTAGGGTTAAGGTTAGAATTAGTGTTAGGGTTAGATTTAGTGTTAAGGTTAGGAGCTAGCGTTAACTTTAGGTTTTTGGGTTAAGGTTACGGGTTAGGGAAAATAGGATTTTGAATGGGACTGAATTGTGTGTCTCCACAAGTTATACAGGATTGTGTGTGTTTGTGGGTGTGACAGTTTAGGGTTTGTATTAATGAAGGAGAGATGAGGCCTGGGGGAAAATAAGACTGTAAATCAGCCAGCCCATCCTCTGTCTCTCTCTCTCTCTCTCTGTCTCAACCCCCTACAGAGAGAAAGGAAGAGAATATCCTGCAAAGTGAATGGAGGATGTGCTTGCTATGCTGCTCCTTGCATCAGTCTGGTTAAAGGACAGTCAGTCGTACTAATGACCAACTCATACTGAAGCAGGGAGGCTATGGACTGTCCCAAATCACACCCTATTCCAATGGTTTGCACTATTTCAGACCCACATAGGCCAGTGTTCTTCATTCCTGGGCCTGCAGAGCCACATGGTGTGCACCCCCACTCTGCAAGGTGTCGAAAGCGTTCCATAGGGATGCTGATGCATGTTGACTCCAATGCTTCCCACATTTGTCACAATTTGGCTGGATGTCTATTGGGTGGTGGACCATTCTTGAAATACATGGGAAACTGTTGAGCATTAATTTAATCAATTTTAACCATCTTCCCTGTCCCTGCTGAAGAAAAGCAGGCCCAAACCATGATGCTGCCACCTCCATGTTTGACAGTGGGGATGGTGTGTTCAGCTGTGTTGCTTTTACGCCAAACATAACGTTTTGCATTGTTGCCAAAAAGTTCAATTTTGGTTTCATCTGACCAGAGCACCTTCTTCCACATGTTTGGTGTGTCTCCCAGGTGGCTTGTGGCAAACTTTAAACAACACTTTTCATGGATATCTTTAAGAAATGGCTTTCTTCTTGCCACTCTTCCATAAAGGCCAGATTTGTGCAATATACGACTGATTGTTGTCCTATGGACAGAGTCTCCCACCTCAGCTGTAGATCTCTGCAGTTCATCCAGAGTGATCATGGGCCTCTTGGCTGCATCTCTGATCAGTCTTCTCCTTGTATGAGCTGAAAGTTTAGAGGGACGGCCAGGTCTTGGTAGATTTGCAGTGGACTGATACTCCTTCCATTTTAATATTATCGCTTGCACAGTGCTCCTTGGGATGTTTAAAGCTTGGGAAATCGTTTTGTATCCAAATCCGGCTTTAAACTTCTTCACAACAGTATCTCGGACCTGCCTGGTGTGTTCCTTGTTCTTCATGATGCTCTCTGCGCTTTTAACGGACCTCTGAGACTATCACAGTGCAGGTGCATTTATACGGAGACTTGATTACACACAGGTGGATTGTATTTATCATCATTAGTCATTTAGGTCAACATTGGATCATTCAGAGATCCTCACTGAACTTCTGGAGAGAGTTTGCTGCACTGAAAGTAAAGGGGCTGAATAATTTTGCACGCCCAATTTTTCAGTTTTTGATTTGTTAAAAAAGTTTGAAATATCCAATAAATGTCGTTCCACTTCATGATTGTGTCCCACTTGTTGTTGATTCTTCACAAAAAAATACAGTTTTATATCTTTATGTTTGAAGCCTGAAATGTGACAAAAGGTCGCAAAGTTCAAGGGGGCCGAATACTTTCGCAAGGCACTGTATGTACAATATATTTTTCTGATGATAAATTAACTACTAAACTTAATTTTTAGGACCACACTTTCTCATAATTATTTATTAAAAGATCTGTCAGCTGTATTTTGTGAATGGGGGCACACTGACTGGACCCTTCCCTACTAGAGCAAAGATATGCTAGGCAGGATGCTAGTGCATGTGGTTATGCAGACAGTATTGTCAGTGGAAGAGGAGAGAGAGTGTCAAGTGACATACACAACGTTTGATTTGATTTTAGCTGCCGGCGATGGACAGGACTCCCAGGAGGTATGTTTGTAAATTAATTTGATCAAGCTATGTGGCCTGTTGGGGCGGCAGGTAGCCTAGTGGTTCGAGCATTGGACTAGTATCAGAAAGGTTGCAAGATTGAATACCCAAGCTGACAAGGTAAAAATTTGTCGTTCTGCCCCTGAGCAAGGCAGTTAACCCACTGTTCCTAGGCCGTCATTGAAAATAACAATTTGTTCTTAAAACTGACTTGCCTATTTAAATAAAGGTAAAATGAAAAATGGATTCATTCTTGATGAATAAAGGAAACAGATATGTTTTGTTCTTTCTCTGTAATACTAGCCACCTAGCAATTTTATTATGTTTGCTTTAGTTAGCCAGCTAGAAAATACTTTAGTTAGCCAGCTAGAAAATACTTTAGTTAGCCAGCTAAAAAATCCTTTAGTTAGCCAGCTAGAAAATACTTTAGTTAGCCAGCTAGAAAATACTTTAGTTAGCCAGCTAAAAAATCCTTTAGATAGCCAGCTAGAAAATACAAAACTTGGGAAGCTCATAGACTTATAATTCTAGACTTCTGATACTATATACCAGTGTGGCAGTTGTACTAAACTCCTGGCATAAAGGTTCGTAAAGA
The DNA here is from genome assembly GCF_013265735.2 of Oncorhynchus mykiss. Taxonomy (NCBI): domain Eukaryota; kingdom Metazoa; phylum Chordata; class Actinopteri; order Salmoniformes; family Salmonidae; genus Oncorhynchus; species Oncorhynchus mykiss. The sequence goes on from NC_048590.1 coordinate 39,271,744, forward strand.
ATGAATGTGCATCATTGATTAAAATGACAATTCAACAGGTAAAGATGAAGGCTTAAATAGCCTATGCAGAAAAATAGACATACTGTATATTTTTTTATATAGAATTAGGCATATCGATTATTGCGCTAGATTGCAGTAAAAAGCTGTTTCAGGTGTTTGAAAGATGCCCCACCTCATTTACTTTGTGCCTCCTCTAAAATAATAGGTGCATGATGCCACTGTGTGCAGTGTACGTGCATGTGACGTGTGTCGATGTGCATCTGCGTGTGTACGTTGACATCTGTGTGACAGTTGTAGGAGATTTATTTACACATCACTGTATGGTACAGACGGACTCTCTGAAGACAGCCTAACACACTTTCCAGCTATCACTCATAATGTGTGTGTATGTGACAGATAGTGTGTGATGAGCGCATAGCTGTTGTTATTCAGCAACAGCCTCTGATGTCAGCAGAAGATGGGGAGAGAGACGCAGATAGAGATGAGGAAGGGGAAAGAGAGAGAGAGACTGAGAGAGCGAGACAAAGACAGAGAGAGAGAGAGGGGTTGAGATAGAAAGAATGGGCTGAGAGAAAGAGGGATTGAAATAGAGAGAACGTGAACAAGCCATTGAGTGAGAGAGGTGAATTGGGGTTAAGGGATTAAGGTTTAATGGTTTGTGGTCTGTTCTGGTTTTAGTGTGCTCTACTTTGGGTGCTATGTAGTTATGTAGACATAGCTACAGGCAAGTTGTTCACTGGTCCTCTGTACAGGAAGTGGCCATTTAAAATAGATAGGGTAACAAGCCTCATCAGTATAGGGGCATGGGTCTTCATCTCCACCAGGGAAACCAGCAATAAATCAAATGTCTGTGTGTTTAAATCTTCGTGCAGTTTTCTCAGCAGATGGACCATAATATGATCATCATTACTCTCGATCTTCAAGCCATTCATACGCGTTAACTTGTAAAACTATACTTTGGAGGAAGACAGTGATGCTCAAAGGATGGTTTTGGGTGTGATGTGGTATGATATACTGGATATTAATTATGTTGTTTATGTTTGACTATTATGTGCAATACCTCCACATCTTGCCCCTTTCTTTTCAAGCTCACCCCATTGTCCTCTTGCTCTCGTCCTTTCACCCATTCTCCTCTCTCTCACACCCCATCTCTCTCCCCTGCCTCTCATCTCCCTTTCACTGTCACCTTTCTGGCCTTCAGATCAACTGTCTTTTCCCTGCCTCTCAACCTCTCTCTCTCTCCTCTCACCTCTCTCACCCTCCTCCCTCTCAACCCTCACCTCTCTCCCCCTCCTCCCTCTCTTCCCCTCTCAACCCTCTCACCCCTCTCTTCCCCTCTCACCTCTCTCACCTCTCTCTCTCCCCCCTCCAGTTCCACTGGACTGTGTATATTGTATCTGAGAGGAATGAAGGCCAAGAGGCTGTACTACATAAGCGTTTATCCTTATTGCCTTCGACTCACTTTGCTGAGCTTTTCTTTGCCAAGAGAATGTTCAGTTTACTGGTTTTCCTCTGCCAAGAGAATGTTCAGTTTACTGCTTTTCCTCTGCCAAGAGAATGTTCAGTTTACTGGTTTTCCTCTGCCAAGAGAATGGTCAGTTTACTGGTTTTCCTCTGCCAAGAGAATTGTCAGTTTACTGGTTTTCCTCTGCCAAGAGAATGTTCAGTTTACTGGTTTGCCTCTGCCAAGATAATGTTCAGTTTACTGGTTTTCCTCTGCCAAGAGAATGTTCAGTTTACTGGTTTTCCTATGCCAAGATAATGTTCAGTTTACTGGTTTTCCTCTGCCAAGATAATGTTCAGTTTACTGGTTTTCCTCTGCCAAGAGAATGTTCAGTTTACTGGTTTTCCTCTGCCAAGAGAATGTTCAGTTTACTGGTTTTCCTCTGCCAAGAGAATGTTCAGTTTACTGGTTTTCCTCTGCCAAGAGAATGTTCAGTTTACTGGTTTTCCTCTGCCAAGAGAATGTTCAGTTTACTGGTTTTCCTCTGACAAGAGAATGTTCAGTTTACTGGTTTTCCTCTGCCAAGAGAATGTTCAGTTTACTGGTTTTCCTCTGCCAAGAGAATGTTCAGTTTACTGGTTTTCCTCTGCCAAGATAATGTACAGTTTACTGGTTTTCCTCTGCCAAGAGAATGTTCAGTTCACTGGTTTTCCTCTGCCAAGATAATGTTCAGTTTACTGGTTTTCCTCTGCCAAGATAATGTTCAGTTTACTGGTTTTCCTATGCCAAGATAATGTTCAGTTTACTGGTTTTCCTCTGCCAAGAGAATGGTCAGTTTACTGGTTTTCCTCTGCCAAGAGAATGTTCAGTTTACTGGTTTTCCTCTGCCAAGAGAATGGTCAGTTTACTGGTTTTCCTCTGCCAAGAGAATGTTCAATTTACTGGTTTTCCTCTGCCAAGAGAATGTTCAGTTTACTGGTTTTCCTCTGCCAAGAGAATGTTCAGTTTACTGGTTTTCCTCTGCCAAGAGAATGTTCAGTTTACTGGTTTTCCTCTGCCAAGATAATGTACAGTTTACTGGTTTTCCTCTGCCAAGAGAATGTTCAGTTTACTGGTTTTCCTCTGCCAAGAGAATGTTGAGTTTACTGGTTTTCCTCTGCCAAGATAATGTACAGTTTACTGGTTTTCCTCTGCCAAGAGAATGTTCAGTTTACTGGTTTTCCTCTGCCAAGAGAATGTTCAGTTTACTGGTTTTCCTCTGCCAAGATAATGTACAGTTTACTGGTTTTCCTCTGCCAAGAGAATGTTCAGTTCACTGGTTTTCCTCTGCCAAGATAATGTTCAGTTTACTGGTTTTCCTCTGCCAAGATAATGTTCAGTTTACTGGTTTTCCTATGCCAAGATAATGTTCAGTTTACTGGTTTTCCTCTGCCAAGAGAATGGTCAGTTTACTGGTTTTCCTCTGCCAAGAGAATGTTCAGTTTACTGGTTTTCCTCTGCCAAGAGAATGGTCAGTTTACTGGTTTTCCTCTGCCAAGAGAATGTTCAATTTACTGGTTTTCCTCTGCCAAGAGAATGTTCAGTTTACTGGTTTTCCTCTGCCAAGAGAATGTTCAGTTTACTGGTTTTCCTCTGCCAAGAGAATGTTCAGTTTACTGGTTTTCCTCTGCCAAGATAATGTACAGTTTACTGGTTTTCCTCTGCCAAGAGAATGTTCAGTTTACTGGTTTTCCTCTGCCAAGAGAATGTTGAGTTTACTGGTTTTCCTCTGCCAAGATAATGTACAGTTTACTGGTTTTCCTCTGCCAAGAGAATGTTCAGTTTACTGGTTTTCCTCTGCCAAGAGAATGTTCAGTTTACTGGTTTTCCTCTGCCAAGAGAATGTTCAGTTTACTGGTTTTCCTCTGCCAAGATAATGTTCAGTTTACTGGTTTTCCTCTGCCAAGAGAATGTTCAGTTTACTGGTTTTCCTCTGCCAAGAGAATGGTCAGTTTACTGGTTTTCCTCTGCCAAGAGAATATTCAGTTTACTGGTTTTCCTCTGCCAAGAGAATGTACAGTTTACTGGTTTTCCTCTGCCAAGAGAATGTTCAGTTTACTGGTTTTCCTCTGCCAAGATAATGTTCAGTTTACTGGTTTTCCTCTGCCAAGATAATGTACAGTTTACTGGTTTTCCTCTGCCAAGAGAATGGTCAGTTTACTGGTTTTCCTCTGCCAAGAGAATGTTCAGTTTACTGGTTTTCCTCTGCCAAGAGAATGTTCAGTTTACTGGAGTTTACCCATGTTTGTAGGTGCAGTCAGGTATTCAGACTCAATGGTTCTTCAGGTAGCCAACCAACTTGATATCCCAGGTTGTTCTGTACATATTGTATTGTAGGCTACACAAGCACTTTCAATTTGTGGATTCTGCCATTTCAGTCACACCCATTGCTGACAGGTGTATAAAATCGAGCACACAGCCATGCAATCTCCATAGTGAGACATTGGCAGTGGAATGGCCCATACTGAATTGCTCAGTGACTTTCAACGTGGCACCGGCATAGGATGCCACCTTTCCAACAAGTCAGTTCGTCAAGCTGCCCCAGTCAATTGTAAGTGCTGTTATTGTGAAGTGGAAATGTCTAGGAGCAACAATGGTTCTGCCGCGAAGTGGTAGGCCACACAAGCTCACAGAACAGGACCGCCGAGTGCTGAAGCGAGTAGCATCTAAAAATCTTCTATCCTTGATTGCAACACTCACTACTGAGTTCCAAACTGCCTCTGGAAACAATCTCAGCATAAGAACTGTTTGTCGGGAGCTTCATGAAATGGGTTTCCATGGCTGAGCAGCCGCACACAATCCTGAGATCACCATATGCAATGCCAAGCGACGACTGGAGTAGTGTAAAACCTGCCGCCATTGGAATCTGGAGCAGTGGGAACGCGTCCTCTGGAGTGATGTATCACGCTTCACCATCTGGCAGTCCAATGGACGAATCTGGGTTTGGTGGATACAAGGAGAACACTACCTGCCTGAATTAGTGCCAACCGTAAAGTGGTGGAGGAGGAATAATGGTCTGGGGCTTTTTTATGGTTTGGTCTAGGCCCCTTAGTTCCAGTGAAGGGAAACTACAGCATACAATGACGTTCTAGATTATTCTGTGCTTCCAAATTTGTGGCAACACTTTCCTGTTTCAGCTTGACAATGCCCCCGTGAACAAAGCGAGGTTAATACAGGAATGGTTTTCTGAGATCGGTGTGGAACATTTTAACTGGCCTGCACAGAGCCCTGACCTCAACCCCATCGAACACCTTTGAGATGAATTGAAACACCATCTGCGAGCCAAGCCTAATCGCCCCAAATCCGTGTCCGACCTCACTAATGCTCCAATGCTCTCCGCAGCAATGTTCCAACATCTAGTGGAAATCCTTCCCAGAAGAGTGGAGGCTGTTTAAAGCAGAAAATCCATTTTAATGCCCATGATTTTGGAATGAGATGTTTGACGAGCATGTAATGTATGTCTCTCTGTCTCGCTGTCTCTCTCCCTTACTTAAAAAGCCTGGTGTTCCCACAGCTGAGCTGATCACGTTAGATCAATGGTTGGACAAAGAGCAGTGGTGAGGTGTGTGTAGTCAGGTTATCACACGTCACATAAAACACACACACTGATGCACGCTTGGACACCAACACACACACATACCTTTTCCATGTCATTTAAGATTGAGAGGGATAGTTGACTTTTCCAACAAGGTTGACTTGAGTACCTTGCTTGTATACTAATGCCTAACCCTAGCCCTACCCCTACCCCTAACTCTAACTTTAACCCTACACCCTACACCCTCTTCCCCTCACCAACAGTAATGATGCAGTGAGGAGTTTTCCTTCTCCCACACTAATGATGTACAGCACAGTAGTTGTGAGCCAGCCATCCAGAGAGACATTTATCATCCTCTCCCCTGACAGGGGGTTGCTGTAGCAATGCCAACCGCTGCAAATACCTCACCTATACATCAAGCTTGGCAGCCATTTTCCATCCGGCATTCTGCTTCGTATTTGTAATTCATCAGGAAGAGGAAAGGATACCCTGTCTGAGTGTTTATTACGTCTGAAACGCCCAGCCATAAAAGCAGACAACTTTGTCATTCACCACTACTAATAAGTAATGCAATGACACCGGGACACTGCTTTATAACGACAGAAATGCTCAACACAGCAGCGTCTTCACGGCCCAGGGTGAATGCAGCGATAATAACCATCTCAAATGAGACTTTATTTATATAACTAGCAGCTTACGTACGTAAACAGCGTCTAGAGCAGTGAAAATAAAAGTTTTGTCATAGCCAACCAACCAGTTTATAACAGTGCTTAACAGGCAGGTAGTGTGAACAAAACAAACATACTCTATTAGATAAAAGGCCATACATAAGGTTGGTGTTGTGAAGCTTTTATGAATGTTAGATGCCTTGTCCCAAAGGCCTTGGTCATAAACTGTCGGTGCCGTTTCCAAGAAACAATAGAGAGGTGTATTTTCCGTTTGTTGCAATTTGTTTCCTATTATTTACCATTCTAGAGTTTGGTTTGAACAAGTCAACAGGCCTATAGCTGAATAGGATAGGTGTCCCGCCTGCTCCCACCTGCCGGTCTACTGACCACCGGTCCTGGCAACCCACATTGTGTACACCTGGCAACCATGTAGCCCTCAGTAGCCTCTGTCATCAGGTGGTATTGGTTTTGGTTACGTTCAGTACGCTTCTTCTGTTTTGTGTTTATCTTCATGTTTATTATTATTCAACTCACCTTCTGCAACTGCTTCCTGACTAGCAACACCGACTCCATGGGAAAGTCTTCTCCCTCCAGGCTTCTTACGCCCTGATTAGGCCTACTTCCCATTTACAGAGTGTGTCCTAAATGTCACCATATTCCCTATAAAGAGCTGCATTTTGGAATGCTGATTCTGTCTCTGTCCGCTTCAGTGGTGCTGAACGGCCGCTATTGGCTTGTTAGTTTACTTCAGCCTCAGACCTTTTACTCTTATGACAAAGTAACCGCACAAACATCATCTGGGTGTCAGAACAGCTCTGTTAGCAACCAGGAACCAATTTCAAAATGTAATGCCAAGACATTTGATCAAAGTTGAGCTTTTCATTTACCAAGAGACTGTAAAGATAGCTGTTTAGTCCAGATGTAAATAGGATATGTGTTTAATATGTATAGTCTGTGTGGTATTGTGGAATGTCTCTGTGCATTTGGATTATACTAAGCATTGTTTTGGTCTTGTCTCTGTTTCATAGATAGTCAGGTAAAGCTGTGTGTTCTGACTTTAGGGTCTATGATTATTCCCTGTAGGCTCTGAGGTGATGAGGAACTGGCTGAATGACATCACCCTGCTAGCATGGCCTGGGGTGTCCACACAACACCTGGCACACACACACACACACACACACACACACACACACACACACACACACACACACACACACACACACACACACACACACACACACACACACACACACACACACACACACACACACAAACGCAGCAGCAATGCATCACATCTTTTTGGCAATTGATGCCCCCAAACAGCAGAGATTCAAACATCAAAACAACTAAACCTAACACAGAAGCATTTTGCTTAGAGGCACCCAGCCACCCACACAGTCAACTAGTTTCCCATAGTGCCATTGTTCCAGTGAGTAGTGTCCTGACCTTTCCATTTTACTACAACAGATGGCCAGTGGCCTGGCTGCCAGAGTCTGTAGCTAGCACCTCCACACCACATTCACCTGATTGGTGTCTGCTCCGGGGCTCTCTGTGAGTGTGTGTGTGTGTGTGTGTGTGTGTGTGTGTGTGTGTGTGTGTGTGTGTGTGTGTGTGTGTGTGTGTGTGTGTGTGTGTGTGTGTGTGTGTGTGTGTGTGTGTGTGTGTGTGTGTGTGTGTGTGTGTGTGTGTGTGTGTGTGTGTGTGTGTGTGTGTGTGTGTGTACCTGATTATGCCAGTGAGCTGCACCATAGAGGCTATTAGGGTGGCTATACTACACCACGACCCTGGCATCTGAATGGGAGCGCGGGACAGATAAGATTTGAACTGCTGTGCCAGGATCCAATCCCCCACCACATCAGTGTGTGAGAGGGAGCATCTCTATACAGCTCATATATGTAAAAGCAACTTCAGCTTCTACTGCAGAAACACATACAGTATATGTCTGCTTTATGATGATGTGCTGTACATAACACTGTACACACTGATACGTTCCTCACCTGAGCTCAGTAAATGCATAACCAGGGAGATATCACAGTAATGTAAACATATTTACAAATTAAATTCATGAAGTCATTTATTGTAAACATACCGATATCCATTACTTACAGAGGACCATGATCGACTAACAAATATCTCTGTTTGGCAAGAGAGTGAGAGCAGTCTTTTTAAACACACACACACACACACACACACACACACACACACACACACACACACACACACACACACACACACACACACACACACACACACACACACACACACACACACAGTTGAAGTCGGAGGTTTACATATACTTAGGTTGGAGTCATTAAAACTCATTTTTCAACCACTCCACAAATTTCTTGTTAACAAACTATATTTTTGGCAAGTCGGTTAGGACATCTACTTTGTGCATGACACAAGTCATTTTTCCAACAATTGTTTACAGACAGATTATTTCACTTATAATTCACTGTATCACAATTCCAGTGGGTCAGAAGTTTACATACATTATGTCGACTGTGCCTTTAAACAGCTTGGAAAATTCCAGAAAACGATGTCATGGCTTTAGAAGCTTCTAATAGGCTAATTGACATAATTTGAGTCAATTGGAGATGTACCTGTGGATGTATTTCAAGGCCTACCTTCAAGCTCTTTGCTTGTCATCATGGAAAAATCCAAAGAAATAAGCCAAGACCTCCTAAAATTGTAGACCTCCATAAGTCTGGTTCATCCTTGGGAGCAATTTACAAATGCCTGAAGGTACCACGTTCATCTGTACAAACAACAGTACGCAAGTATAAACACCATGGGACCACGCAGCCATCATACCACTCAGGAAGGAGACGCGTTCTGTCTCCTAGAGATGAACATACTTTGGTGAGGAAAGTGCAAATCAATCCCAGAACAACAGCAAAGGGCCTTGTGAAGATGCTGGAGGAAACCGGTACAAAAGTATCTATATCCACAGTAAAATGAGTCCTATATCGACATAACCTGAAAGACCACTCTGCAGGGAACAAGTCACTGCTCCAAAACTACCATAAAAAATCCAGACTACGGTTTGCAACTGCACATGAGGACAAAGATCGTACTTTTTTGGAGAAATGTCCCCTGGTCTGATGAAACAAAAATCGAACTGTTTGGCCATAATGACCATCGTTATGTTTGTTGGAAAAAGGGGGAGGCGGGCAAGCCAAAGAACACCATCCCAACCGTGAAACACGTGGGTGGCAGCATCATGTTGTGGGGGTGATTTGCTGCAGCAGGAATGGCGCGCTTCACAAAATAGATGGCATCATGAGGGAGGAAAATTATGTGGATATATTTAAGCAATGACCCCAAGCATACTTCCACAGTTGTGGCAAAATGGCTTAAGGACAACAAAGTCAAGGTATTGGAGTGGCCATCACAAAGCCCTGACCTCAATCCTATAGGAAATATGTGGGCTGAACTGAAAAAGCATGTGTGAGCAAAGAGGCCAACAAACCTGACTCAGTTACACCAGCTCTGTCAGCAGGAATGGTCCAACATTCACCCAACTTATTGTGGGAAGCTTGTGGAAGGCTACCCAAAACGTTTGACCCAAGTTAAACAATTTAAAGGCAATGCTACCAAATACTAATTGAGTGTATGTAAACTTCTGATCCACTGGGAATGTGATGAAAGATAAAAGCAGAAATAAATTATTCTCTATATTATTTTTCTTATATTTCACATTCTTAAAATAAAGTGGTGATCCTAATTGACCTAAGACAGGGAATTAAATGTCAGGAATTGTGAAAAACTGAGTTTACATATATTTGGCTAAGGTGTATGTGAACTTCTGACTTCAACTGTACATACATACTGTATATACATATATACACACACACTGTGTACAATACACAAGAGAAATGAATCATACGTCACTGTGTACACAGAGGAATAGAAAACATATTTCTACAATAAACAAACCAACAATGCTTCCTCTCTCAGAGAGCGAGCCAAGGAATGTACAGTATTTAAGTGACAGTTTATGGATTTGGCCTCACAGTTGGACTGTTTCAGGTTAGTAATCAGACTTTTATATAGAAGACCTGTTTCGGGTCAGAATTCAGACATTTACAAAACAAGACTTGTTTAAGGTTAGACATCAGACATTTACAAAACAAGACCTGCTTAAGGTTAGACATCAGACATTTACAAAACAAGACCTGCTTAAGGTTAGACATCAGACATTTACAAAACAAGACCTGTTTAAGGTTAGACATCAGACGTTTCCAAAACAAGACCAGTTTAAGGTTAGACATCAGACATTTACAAAAGAAGACTTGTTTAAGGTTAGACATCAGACATTTACAAAAGAAGACCTGTTTAAGGTTAGACATGAAAGGTGGATTATTGTTCTCCTGTTCAGCGAGGCAGCTCATTCAAGGAAATATATTATTGGAGTAGGTCTACCCTTCCCACCCCTCTCTCCTCTCCTCTCCCCTTTCCCTTCCCACCCTTCTCTCCCCTCCCCTTTCCCTTTCCACCCCTCTCTCCTCTCCTCTCCCCTTTCCCTTCCCACCCCTCTCTCCCCTCCCCTTTCCCTTCCCACCCCTCTCTCCTCTCCCCTCCCCTCCCCTTTCCCTTTCCACCCCTCTCTCCTCTCCTCTCCCCTTTCCCTTCCCACCCTTCTCTCCCCTCCCCTTTTCCTTTCCACCCCTCTCTCCTCTGCTCTCCCCTTTCCCTTCCCACCCCTCTCTCCTCTCCTCTCCCCTTTCCCTTCCCACCCCTCTCTTCCCCTCCTCATTACTCCCACAACTGACACTTCTCCCCTTTCCCACCTGCCTTCCATCCTCAGTTAGCACACCTACGTCGGCCAGCCCCTCACCCCCTCATCCCCTCACCCCCTCATCCCCCATCGCCTGGCCCCAACAACTAGCTTGACTTTACTAGCTGAATTTATTGTCGTTGTTTTTGGTTGTGTGACAGAGCACAAAGGAAAGTACCTCCAGATGGTTTGTGTCTCCAGATGGTTTGTGCCTCCAGATGGTTTGTGCCTCCACCCTTTGTGTGTGTGTGTGTGTGTGTGTGTGTGTGTGTGTGTGTGTGTGTGTGTGTGTGTGTGTGTGTGTGTGTTAGGGTTAAGTTTTCCTGCCCTCTGTATCACAGCACTGTATATGAGTTCTGATGGGAAGAGACAGCTTTCCCACGCAGTTAATTAACGGGCCCATGAATCCACACACACCTTGTTTTGTGTTTCCTCTGTAGGGTTAGGGACCAACAGATTACGTGATGGATATCCTCACTGCATGAAGAGACACACTCACTGGACACGTGTGTGGAGGACTGGGAAAGAGCTCCAAAATAAAAGCTCCTAAAGGAAACAGCAGGCGGAACACATAATCAGAGCTGACATGCTACTGTGGAGGAAACAGGAAAAGCCTACTCCAGTGTGTTTGTGTGTGTGTTAGGGCATAGGTCACAGGAAAAGCCTACTCCAGGGTGTTTGTGTGCGTGTTAGGGCATAGGTCACAGGAAAAGCCTACTCCAGGGTGTTTGTGTGCGTGTTAGGGCATAGGTCACAGGAAAAGCCTACTCCAGGGTGTTTGTGTGCGTGTTAGGGCATAGGTCACAGGAAAAGCCTACTCCAGGGTTTTTGTGTGGGTGTTAGGGCATAGCTCACAGGAAAATCCTACTCCAGGGTTTTTGTGTGCGTGTTAGGGCATAGGTCACAGGAAAAGCCTACTCCAGGGTTTTTGTGTGCGTGTTAGGGCATAGGTCACAGGAAAAGCCTACTCCAGAGTGTTTGTGTGCGTGTTAGGGCATAGGGCACAGGAAAAGCCTACTCCAGGGAAGGTGTGTGTGATTGGTATGAGATGTGCTCTGTGAGCAGAAGCACTCATAAGATCCCACATTAATATTACACTTACTGCGAGGAAGAGAGAGAGGTGGTAGGAATTGGGGCTTAGGTCCTAAGGAGATAGAGAGAGGTAGAGTAGTAGTAGGAAGTAGGGCTTAGGTTCTAGGGAGGTAGAGAGAGGTAGAGTAGTGGTAGGAATTAGGGCTTAGGTTCTAGGGAGGTAGAGAGAGGTAGAGTAGTGGTAGGAATTAGGGCTTAGGTTCTAGGGAGCTGCTGTCCTGCTAATTTTATCCTCTGCTTTTTACACTTCATTGAACCTGATTTCTCCTAGTGAACACTGGTGCTGTTTGGAAGGCAAGAATGATAACACACCCTGTGTCTCCTTCAGACCCAAGAAGCCCATGGGGGATAGAGTGGTTGGAAGTGAGAGGTAAGGGGATAGGGGTAGGAAGTCAAGTTTTAGCATGCTGGGTGTGGTGCTGTAACTCTGAAGGTCAAGTGATTGATCCTCCAACAGAGCTGATCTATTGATCAGAGAGACTGAAATAGTCTGACCCCTCTCCTCCACTTCCTTTAGGACACACACACACACACACACACACACACACACACACACACACACCTTAGGACCCGTGGTGCACCGATCAGAAGTCTGTCTGCCCTCATTGGTCCCACTATTGACAGGAAGTCAGGTTATAGCATGTATATGTGTATTTTTTCTTTATGTGTGTGTGTTAGGATAGAGGCCTATTTATTTACGCTGGAGCACCAACAGTTCAGATGGAATCAGGTGGTGATGATGAAGATTGGATCCAGATTTTTTTTTTTTATGAAATAGCTGACAAAACTAATGAACTTAACAAAAATAATAAACTTAGGTCTTAGCCCAAAAACATCTGAAAATGGAAGAGCTAAAGTAACACCTGAAGTATTATTATTATAATTATTATTATTACTATATTAAGTAAAGGAAGCAAACAGGCCTAATTGACCTTGTCCAATAAGAAACCCTTGTTTTCTTTTCAATACCTTTTGCTACGTGTGCACTAATGACTACAGTCTGGGCATCCTAAAATAACTTAACCTTAGCATAAACCATTAACCTTTAAACAGGTACGGGGATAATACACTGAAATGACAATGCTACGTGTGCACAATGACTATCAATCAATCAATCAAATGTATTTGTAAAGCCCTTCTTACATCACCTGATGTCACAAAGTGCTGTACAGAAACCCAGCCTAAAACCCCAAAAAGCAAGCAATGCAGGTGTAGAAGCACGGTGGCTAGGAAAACTCCCTAGAAAGGCCAGTACCTAGGAAGAAACCTAGAGAGGAACCAGGCTATGAGGGGTGGCCATTTCTCTTCTGGCTGTGCCTGGTGGAGATTATAACAGAACATGGCCAACATGTTCAAATGTTCATAGATGACCAGCAGGGTCAGATGATAATAATAATCACAGTGGTAGTAGAGGGTGCAACAGGTCAGCACCTCAGGAGTAAATGTCAGTTGGCTTTTCGTAGCCGATCATTCAGAGTATCTCCTGCTGTTTCTAGAGTGTTGAAAACAGCAGGTCTGTGACAAGGTAGCACGTCCGGTGAACAGGTCAGGGTTCCATAGCCGCAGGCAGAACAGTAGAAACTGGACCAGCAGCACGAACAGGTGAACTGGGGACTGCAAGTAGTCATCAGGCCAGGTAGTCCTGAGCTATGGTCCTATGGCTCAGGTCCTCCAAGAGAGAGAGAGAGAGAAAGAAAAAGAGAGAGAAAAAGGGAGAGAGAGTTAGAAAGAGCATACTTAAATTCACACAGGACACCGGATAAGAGAGGAGAAATACTCCAGATATAACAGACTGACCCTAGCCCCCCGACACAAACTATTGCAGCATAAATACTGTAGGCTAAGACTCGAGGGGTCGGGAGACACTGTGGCCCCATCCGACGATACCCCCGGACAGGGCCAAACAGGCAGGATATAACCCCACCCAATTTGCTAAAGCACAGCCCCACACCACTAGAGAGATATTTTCAACCACCAACCTACTATCCTGAGACAAGGCAGAGTTTAGCCCACAAAGATCTCCCCCACAGCACAAACCTGAGGGAGGGCACCAACTCGGACAACCCACTCAAGTGAAGCACCCCTCCTAGTGACGGCATGGAAGAGCACCAGTAAGCCAGTGACTTAGCCCCCGTAATAGGGTTTGAGGCAGAGAATCCCAGTGGAGAGAGGGGAACTGGCCAGGCAGAGACAGCAAGGGTGATTTGTTGCTCCAGTGCCTTTCCGTTCACCTTCACACTCCTGGACCAGACTATATTCAATCATAGGACCTACTGAAGAGATGAGTCTTCAATAAAGACTTAAAGGTTAAGATCGAGTCTGCAACTCTCACATGGATAGGCAGACCATTCCATAAAAATGGAGCTCTATAGGAGAAAGCCCTGCCTCCAGCTGTTTGTTTAGAAATTCTAGGGACAGTAAGGAGGCCTGTTTCTTGTGACCATAGCGTATGTGTAGGTATGTACGGGAGGACCAAATCTGAAAGATATGTAGGAGCAAGCCCGTGTAATGCTTTGTAGGTTAGCAGTAAAACATTGAAATTTTTTTTATTTTTTTTTATTTCACCTTTATTTAACCAGGTAGGCTAGTTGAGAACAAGTTCTCATTTGCAACTGCGACCTGGCCAAGATAAGGCATAGCAGTGTGAACAGACAACACAGAGTTACACATGGAGTAAACAATTAACAAGTCAATAACACAGTAGAAAAAAGGGGAGTCTATATATACATTGTGTGCAAAAGGCATGAGAAGGTAGGCAAATAATTACAATTATGCAGATTAACACTGGCGTGATAAATGATCAGATGGTTATGTAAAGGTAGAGATAGAGATATTGGTGTGCAAAAGAGCAGAAAAATAAATAAATAAAAACAGTATGGTGATGAGGTAGGTGAAAATGGGTGGGCTATTTACCAATAGACTATGTACAGCTGCAGCGATCGGTTAGCTGCTCAGATAGCAGATGTTTGAAGTTGGTGAGGGAGATAAAAGTCTCCAACTTCAGCGATTTTTGCAATTCGTTCCAATCACAGGCAGCAGAGAACTGGAACGAAAGGCGGCCAAATGAGGTGTTGGCTTTAGGGATGATCAGTGAGATACACCTGCTGGAGCGCGTGCTACGGATGGGTGTTGCCATCGTAACCAGTGAACTGAGATAAATCAGCTCTAGCCTTAACAGGAAGCCAGTGTAGAGAGGCTAGCACTGGAGTAATGTGATCAACTTTTTGGGTTCTAGTCAAGATTCTAGAAGCCGTGTTTAGCACTAACTGAAGTTTATTTAGTGCTTTATCCGGGTAGCTGGAAAGTAGAGCATTGCAGTAGTCTAATCTAGAAGTGACCAAAGCATGGATACATTTTTCTGCATAATTTTTGGACAGAAAGTTTTAGATTTTTGCAATGTTACATAGATGGAAAAAAGCTTTCCTTGAAACTGTCTTGATATGTTCGTCAAAAGGGAGATCAGGGTCCAGAGTAACGCCGAGGTCCTTCACAGTTTTATTTGAGACGACTGTACAACCATTAAGATTAATTGTCAGATTCAACAGAAGATCTCTTTGTTTCTTGGGACCTAGAACTGGTGCCTCTGTTTGTCCGAGTTTAAAAGTAGAACATTTGCCGACATCCACTTCCTTATGTCAGAAACACAGGCTTCCAGGGAGGGAATTTTGGGGCTTCACCATGTTTCTTCAAAATATACAGCTGTGTGTCGTCCACATAGCAGTGAAAGTTAACATTATGTTTCTGAATGACATCACCAAGAGGTAAAATATATAGTGAAAACAATAGTGGTCCTAAAACGGAGCCTTGAGTAACACCGAAATGTACAGTTGATTTGTCATAGGACAAACCATATACAGAGACAAACTGATATCTTTCCGACAGAAAAAAAAACGTCCCAAACTTATCTGTGTCGACCAATTTTGGTTTCCAATCTCTCCAAAAGAATGTGGTGATCGATGGTATCAAAAGCAGCACTAAGGTCTAGGAGCACAAGAACAGATGCAGAGACTCAGTCTGATACCATTAAAAGGTAATTTACCAACTTCACAAGTGCAGTCTCAGTGCAATGATTTGGTCTAAAACCAGACTGAAGCATTTTGTATACATTGTTTGTCTTCAGGAAAACAGTGAGTTGCTGTGCAACAGCTTTTTCTAACATTTTTGAGAGGAATGGGAGATTCGATATAGGCCAATAGTCTTTTATATTTCTGGGTTAAGGTTTAACTTTTTCAAGATAGGCTTTATTACTGCCACTTTTAGTGAGTTTGGTAGGGAGCTGTTTATTATGTTCAACATAGTAGGGCCAAGCACAGGAAGCAGATTTTCCAGTAGTTTAGTTGGAATAGGGTCCAATATGCAGGTTGAAGATTTAGAGGCCATGACTATTTTCATCAACGTGTCAAGAGATATAGTATTAAAAACTTGAGTGTCTCCCTTGATCCTAGGTCCTGGCAGTGTTGTGCAGACTCAGGACAACTGCGCTTTGGAGAAATATGCAGATTTAAAGAGGAGTCCGTAATTTGCTTTCTAATGATCATGATCTTTTCGTCAAAGAAGTTCACTAATTTATCACTGTTGAAGTGAAAACCATCCTCTTTTGGGGAATGCTACTTTTTAGTTAGCTTTGCGACAGTATCAAAAATACATTTTTAGATTGTTCTTATTTTCCTCAATTAAGTTGGAAAAATAGGATGATCGAGCAGTAAGGGCTCTTCGATACTGCACGGTACTGTCTTTCCAAACTAGTCGGAAGACTTCTAGTTTGGTGTAGCGCCATTTCTGTTCCAATTTTCTGGAAGCTTGCTTCAGAGCTCGGGTATTTTCTGTATACCAGGGAGCTAGTTTCTTATGACAAATGTTTTTAGTTTTTAGGGGTGTGACTGCATCTAAGATATTACGCAAGGTTAAATTGAGGTCCTCAGTTAGGTGGTTAACATATTTTTGTATTCTGACGTCCTTGGGTAGGTGTAGGGAGTCTGGAAGAGCATCTAGGGATCTTTTGTCACGTTCTGACCATAGTTCTGTTATTTTATTCTTTGTTTTAGTATGGTCAGGGTGTGAGTTGGGGTGGGCAGTCTGTTTGTTTTTCTATGTTGGTTTTTGTGTTCGGCCTAGTATGGTTCTCAATCAGAGGCAGGTGTCGTTAGTTGTCTCTGATTGAAAATCATACTTAGGTAGCCTGGGTTTCACTTTTGGTTTGTGGGTGTTTGTTTTCCATGTGAGTGTTTGGTCCACACGGTACTGTTTCAGTTTTCGTTTTGTTCACATCGTTTATTGTTTTGTATTTCAGTGTTCAGTTTGTTTCATTAAATATTACATCATGAACACTTACCACGCTGCGCATTGGTCCTCCGATCCTTCTCGCTACTCCTCCTCAGAAGAGGAGGAAGAATGCCGTTACATCTTTGGGTTGTCCGAGAATTTATAGCACAGCTTTTGATGATCCTTGGTTGGGGTCTAAGCAGATTATTTGTTGCAATTGCAAACATAATAAAATGGTGGACCGGATTGTGAGGAAAAACATGAATTAAGGTCCACAACATTTATTCCACGGGACAAAACTAGGCCCAGAGTATGACTGTGGCAGTAAGCAGGTCCGGAGACATGTTGGACGAAACCCAGTGAGTTGATGATGGCTCTGAAAGCCCTTTGGAGTGGGTCTGTGGACTTTTTCATGTGAATATTAAATTCACCAAAAGTTAGAATATTATCTGCCATGACTACAAGATCCAATAGGAATTCAATCAGTGAGGAACGCTGTATATGATCCAGGAGACCTGTAAACAGTAGCTATAAAAGGTGATTGAGTAGGCTGCATAGATTTCATGACTAGAAGCTCAAAAGACGAAAATTGAAATTTGTATCGTAAATGTTAGCAACACCTCCGCCTTTGCAGGATGCGCGGGGGATATGGTCACTACTTTAACCAGGAGGAGAGGCCTCATTTAACACAGTAAATTCATCAGGCTTAAGCCATGTTTCAGTCAGCCCAATCACATCAAGATTATGATCAGTGATTCGTTCATTGACTATAACTGCCTTGGAAGTGAGGGATCTAACATTAAGTAGCCCTATTTTGAGATGTGAGGTATCACAAACTCTTTCAATAATGGCAGGAATGGAGGAGGTCTTTATTCCAGGGAGATTGCTAAGGCAAACACTGCGTGTTTAGTTTTGCCCAACCTAGATCAAGGCACAGACACGGTCTCAATGGGGATAGCTGAGCTGACTACACTGACTGTGCTAGTGGCAGACTCCACTAAGCTGGCAGGCTGGCTAACAGCTTGCTGCCTGGCCTGCACCCTATTTCATTGGGGAGCTAGAGGAGTTAGAGCACTGTCTATGTTGGTAGATAAGATGAGAGCACCCCTCCAGCTAGGATGGAGTGCGCCACTCCTCAGCAGTCCAGGCTTGGTCCTGTTTGTGGGTGAGTCCCAGAAAGAGGGCCAATTATCTACAAATTCTATATTTGGGAGGGCAGAAACAGTTTTCTACCAGCGAATGAGTTGTGAGACTTTGCTCTAGAGCTCATCACTTCCCATAACTGGGAGGGGCCAGAGACAATTACTACAGCATGGCCACCCTAAAAGGACTTAACCTTAGCTGGCAAAAACCCCAAACACCTTTAAACAGGTACGGTGATAATACACTGGAATAGCAATAGGCTACTATTGCACATGTACACTAACAACGGACAATACTTACAAACAATACGGAGACACTCGTTATGAAAACAAATACCTAATTTGCATAAACGTTAGCGTTTACAATAAACAATATAAATGTGCCAGCAGTACTTGATGGGCGAAACACAGGAGAGCTCATTAAAGTGGTCACCTGTCACAAAAACAGTTGGAGAAACCAAATGAGCACAACCTGTGGCTAAATCCGGGAACTTTCTCACGAGCGTTTGGGCTAAATCCAGGAGCTTTCTCTGGAGTGTTTGGGCTAAATCCAGGAACTTTCTCTTGAGTGTTTGGGCTAAATCCAGGAACTTTCTCTTGAGTGTTTGGGCTAAATCCAGGAACTTTCTCTTGAGTGTTTGGGCTAAATCCGGGAACTTTCTTGTGAGCTTTTGGTTTCACCTAATATCTATGAGGTGGTGAGGGGAACACGGTGCCGTTTCAAACAAAATAAATATACAGGTAAACATTTCTAAATGCATGATATGATTACTATATTCTTGATATTACATGAAATACACTGGCATTTGTGTTCTTGCAAAGCATAATGTTTAGTGGAATTAGCGATCAGAGAGATCGTTCAAGACTGTTTGGAGAATGTGGTTGAAAATCTAAGACTGAGAGCTTGTTGTAGTGATACTCAAGTTAAATATATCCTCCAGTGGATTTGTAAACTTTTTTAGCCAGTAGTTCTCAAAAAGTAGCACTCAAAAAGTGGTGCCCGAAAATTGCGAACCATGTCAAATATATATAGACATGTGCACCATGTCATGGCTCTCTCTCTATTGTGTCTACTGTTGGGCCTGCCCTGCAACTTTATTGGAATACTCAAGGCAGGCCTCTTTCAAGTTGTCACTCAAATGTGAGGGGCGGAAGCTCATTGGATAGAACTCAAATTGCTAGGGGCTGGCCCACGTGGGGGAAATGAAGGGAAAATTGTGCAGCACAGCTTCAAGAAAAAAGTATTTAAAACTAGGGATTTCATGGCTAATTAAGGTAAGTCAGTAATTCTGCTCATAGATTATGCATGTATGAACTACACATTGACACAATACTTTCTTATTCGCCAAAGTACTGGAGCATGTCTTTTATGTTGATACCAAACAATCATTCTGTTTGTGTGGGGAGAAATGAAGGTAACGTTCCGTAGATGGCCCCATAGAGAAGTCAAATCTGAAAATTCCAAATAAGACAGTTTAGTCATCACATCTGTACGCAAAACATCCATTAAATGATTAAAGTAATTGTCTTAGAGGCAAAAAAGAAATGTAGAACATTCACATTCCATGCCTTTCTAAGGACTTCGAAAGCCAAGTCAACAAACAGATTACCGACCATTTTGAATCTCACCATACCTTCTCTGCTATGCAATCTGGTTTCAGAGCTGGTCATGGGTGCACCTCAGCCACGCTCAAGGTCCTAAACGATATCTTAACCGCCATCGATAAGAAACATTACTGTGCAGCCGTATTCATTGATCTGGCCAAGTCTTTCGACTCTGTCAATCACCACATCCTCATCGGCAGACTCGACAGCCTTGGTTTCTCAAATGATTGCCTCGCCTGGTTCACCAACTACTTCTCTGATAGAGTTCAGTGTCTCAAATCGGAGGGTCTGCTGTCCAGACCTCTGGCAGTCTCTATGGGGGTGCCACAGGATTCAATTCTTGGACCAACTCTCTTCTCTGTATACATCAATGAGGTCGCTCTTGCTGCTGGTGAGTCTCTGATCCACCTCTACGCAGACAACACCATTCTGTATACTTCTGGCCCTTCTTTGGACACTGTGTTAACAACCCTCCAGGCAAGCTTCAATGCAATACAACTCTCCTTCCGTGGCCTCCAATTGCTCTTAAATACAAGTAAAACTAAATGCATGCTCTTCAACCGATCGCTACCTGCACCTACCCGCCTGTCCAACATCACTACTCTGAACGGCTCTGACTTAGAATACGTGGACAACTACAAATACTTAGGTGTCTGGTTAGACTGTAAACTCTCCTTCCAGACCCATATCAAACATCTCCAATCCAAAGTTAAATCTAGAATTGGCTTCCTATTTCGCAACAAAGCATCCTTCACTCATACATACCCTTGTAAAACTGACCATCCTACCAATCCTCGACTTTGGCGATGTAATTTACAAAATAGCCTCCAATACCCTACTCAACAAATTTGATGCAGTCTATCACAGTGCAATCCGTTTTGTCACCAAAGCCCCATATACTACCCACCATTACAACCTGTACACTCTCGTTGGCTGGCCCTCGCTTCATACTCGTCGCCAAACCCACTGGCTCCATGTCATCTACAAGACCCTGCTAGGTAAAGTCCCCCCTTATCTCAGCTCGCTGGTCACCATAGCATCTCCCACCTGTAGCACACGCTCCAGTCACCCCCAAAACCAATTCTTCCTTTGGCCGCCTCTCCTTCCAGTTCTCTGCTGCCAATGACTGGAACGAACTACAAAAATCTCTGAAACTGGAAACACGTATCTCCCTCACTAGCTTTAAGCACCAACTGTCAGAACAGCTCACAGATTACTGCACCTGTACATAGCCCACCTATAATTTAGCCCAAACAACTACCTCTTTCCCTACTGTATTAATTCATTAATTTATTTTGCTCCTTTGCACCCCATTATTTTTATTTCTACTTTGCACATTCTTCCATTGCAAATCTACCATTCCAGTGTTTTACTTGCTATATTGTATTTACTTTGCCACCTTGGCCTTTTTTTGCCTTTACCTACCTCATCTCACCTCATTGCAAATCTACCATTCCAGTGTTTTACTTGCTATATTGTATTTACTTTGCCACCTTGGCCTTTTTTTTGCCTTTACCTCCCTTATCTCACCTCATTTGCTCACATCGTATATAGACTTGTTTATACTGTATTATTGACTGTATGTTTGTTTTACTCCATGTGTAACTGTGTCGTTGTATGTGTCGAACTGCTTTGCTTTATCTTGGCCAGGTCGCAATTGTAAATGAGAACTTGTTCTCAACTTGCCTACCTGGTTAAATAAAGGTGAAATTAATAAATAAAATAAAATAAAACAGCCGAAGAATCTTCAATTTTATATTCATCTACTTTCTGTCATGTTTCTGGATGGCGTGAGGACGTTGTCATGGCTCGTCAGGGCTACAGTGTGCACTGAGTGCTAGTACGCAGGCGTCAAGGGGCTCTGTAAAACCGGAACTAGAGAGATGGCAACTACCACAAAGCGGTGTATGCTAACTTGAGTAGATTACATTGAAAACAACGGCCATCCATCTTGGACACTGTCTCCAGTTAATTTATAAGCTTAGTGGGTCAAACGCATAGTGATCAGGCCACACCTCGCCACACCCACCAAACAGCAGTGGTGTAAAGTACTTGAGTAAAATACTTTAAAGTATTACTTACGTTGTTTCTGTACTTTACGTTACTATTCATATTTTTGGCAACTTCTACTTTTACTTCACTACATTCCTAAAGAAAATAATGTACTTTTCTACTCCATACATTTTCCCTGACACCCAAAAGTACTCGTTACATTTTGACAGGAAAATGATCCAATTCACACACGGATCAAAATAACTTCCTTGGTCATCTCTACTGCCTCTGATCTGGTGGACTGACTAAACACAAATGCTTAGTTTGTAAAATTATGTCTGAGTGTGCCCCTGGCTATCCGTCAATAAAAAGAAAACAAGAAAATTGTGCTGTCTGGTTGGCTTAATATAAGGAAGTTGAAATTATTTATACTTTTAATACTTAAGTTCATTTTAGCAATTCTATTTACTTTTGATACTTAAGTATATTCAAAACCAAATACTTTTAGACTTTAACTCAAGTAGTATTTTACTGGGTGATTTTCAGTTTTACTTGAGAAATTTTCTATTAAGGTATCTTTACTTTTACTGAAGTATGACAATTGAGTACTTTATCTGTCACAACTTCCTCCGAAGTCGGTCCCTCTCCTTGTTCGGCAACGTTCGGTGGTCGACGTCACCGGTCTTCTAGCCATTGCCGATCCACCTTTAATTTTCCATTTGTTTTGTCTTATCTTCCCACACACCTGGTTTCAATCCCATCAATTCCATGTTGTTCCCCCCCATGTCCTTGTCCGGTATTGTTAATTGTAAGTGCTTCTGCACGTTATATCTGGTGTGCGTCGTGTTTTGTACCCATTCATTGATTGTTCTGGTTTCCGGTGGGTTTTTATTATTAAACTGAGCCGTTGGAAACACAGTTTTTGCTCGTCCCTCGTCTGACTTCTCTGCCTCCAGTACGCACCCCTTAGAGTATCATTCAGTACAAACCGTCACCCAACGTAGCAAATGTTGACGTGAACTGAACGTACCCATGGTCACAGTAGTTACATCCCAATCTCTTCTTCCTCCTGAAGTGTGCACTCGTGACTTGTTCACTACTCCCGACAAATCTAAAATCGGTGAAGGGGGAAGAGAGGAAGAGGAAGAGAGGGAGCACACAAGAGGAGAGGCAAGGGTGTTGGTTGTATGGTTCAGGTCATCTGGAGCGTTGACTCTCCTTAGAGAAGGTAGACTAGTGGTTAGAAGGTTGAGCCAGTGAACCGAAAGGTTGCTAGATTGAATCCCTGAGCTGACAAGGTCAAAAAAAAATCTGTCGTTCTGCCCCTGAACAAGGCAGTTAACCTGCTGTTCCCCGGTAGGCTGCATTGTAAATAAGAATTTGTTCTTAACTGACATGCCTAGTTAAATAAAGGTTAAATAAAAAAAGAGAACCCCCCCCCCGCCACACACACACTCATGTGGAATCAGACATTGTGCATACATAATATTTGCTATAACCTCTAAATACTGGATGAGAGACCGCGATAGAGGGAGAGAGAAACAGCGATAGAGGGAGAGAGAGCGATAGAGGGAGAGAAAGAGACAGTGATAGAGGGAGAGAGAGACAGCGATAGAGGGAGAGAGAGAGAGAACTACGGGAAATAAAAGACAGAAGGAAGGCATAATAAAAGACTGTCAGCAAACAACTAGCAGATACAGTTAGACAGTTGACCTCTTCACCAGAAAACATACAGTAGAGAAGACTCTCTCTCTCCCTCCCTCTCTTGTTTTTACTTTCTCCCTCTCGTTCTTTCCCTCTCTTTCCACCCTCTTCATCACCCCCTCTCTCCCTCTCCACCTATCTCTACCCTCTCTCCGTATTTTATTTTTCTCTTCTCTCTCTCTCGCTCTCTCGCTTTCTCTCACTCTCTTCTCCCTTATCAGTATAGCTCTCCCTCTCTATCACCAACTCTCTCTCACTCTTTCTACCTCTTTCTTTCTCTCTTTCTCTTTCTTTCTCTCTCTCTCTCTCTCTCTCTCTGTTCTCCATAATCAATATAACTCTCTTCCTCTTCCTACCTACTCCCCCTCTCTTTCTCGCTCTCTCTCTCTCTCTTCTCCATAATCAATATAGCTCTCGTCCTCTTCCTACCTCCTCCCTCTCTCTCTTTCTCTTTCTCTCTCTTTCTCTCTCTCTCTCTCTCTCTCTCTCTCCTCCATAATCAATATAGCTCTCTTCCTCTTCCTACCTCCTCCCTCTCTCTTTCTCTCTCCCTCTCGCTCTGCCCCTCTTTCTGCAGCAGCCATCTAAACATAGCTTCCTCTCTGGAGGATCAGCTTTACTGGATATATGAAAGCATACAGTCTCCCCCAGGCCTGCCTTGATTACATTCTCTACAGTTTGTAGTGTGTGTGTTGCCTCTGTGTGTGTTTGAGTAGGGTAAATATAGACTGTGTTTAAATCAGACAGAACACTGAGCAGAGCAGCAGGACAGAGAGATACTGTATGACAGAGGTTGTCACGGAGCCTGTGTTCTGATGGGGTCATTCCACCTCAAAAAGCACAAGAAAAAGGATTTCGACACCCACCATCTCACATTGTTCTGCAATAGTTTCTGTTGTTAGAAACAAAAAAATATTAGCATTCCTGCAACATTATTTTGTTGAGAAATTATATCGCTGAGAAATTAAGCTAGTTGATTGCACACAAATTGGCCATTTTAATGTATGGGATTCATATAATATCCAGTAACACTTTACTTTACACCCAAGATCATAGCATGTTAAGGCATGGTCATAACCATTTCATAATAAGTCAACAGCTGACATAACCTGTCATAATATGGTCAAAACACAGTCATGACATGTATTTAGACCTGTTGTGACATATTGCATTATTTTATGGCTGGTTATGACACCTACATAAGAATGTCAAAACCCACAAAACCTACCACACAAGGCCAAACATTCCATTACACCATAGCCTACTTGTCAACAGTATGTTTATGTTATGTAACATTCTGAAATTGACCATGTTAAATTATCATTATAATTGAGCACACATTGATGTCAGACATGCACCTACCCCAATGCTCTGTTGCTGATGACTGGGATGAATGCAGGAGCAGATTTCAGAAGCAGAACAAGACTGATGCCTGACATAAGGGCATGTGATAGGCCTGTCTGGTTTATATGATTATGATGGTCATAATGCTTGTTGAGCACACATTTAATGTATTGTGAAATCGGTTGTAAAATGTATTTTGACGTTTAAAAATGGTATTATATTGTATATTAATGCCTTCATTTTAGCTACATTTGCATAAATGGGGGTTTTGACACATAACCAGCCATAGAATAACACAATATACAGTGCCTTGCGAAAGTATTCGGCCCCCTTGAACTTTGCGACCTTTTGCCACATTTCAGGCTTCAAACATAAAGATATAAAACTGTATTTTTTTGTGAAGAATCAACAACAAGTGGGACACAATCATGAAGTGGAACGACATTTATTGGATATTTCAAACTTTTTTAACAAATCAAAAACTGAAAAATTGGGCGTGCAAAATTATTCAGCCCCTTTACTTTCAGTGCAGCAAACTCTCTCCAGAAGTTCAGTGAGGATCTCTGAATGATCCAATGTTGACCTAAATGACTAATGATGATAAATACAATCCACCTGTGTGTAATCAAGTCTCCGTATAAATGCACCTGCACTGTGATAGTCTCAGAGGTCCGTTAAAAGCGCAGAGAGCATCATGAAGAACAAGGAACACACCAGGCAGGTCCGAGATACTGTTGTGAAGAAGTTTAAAGCCGGATTTGGATACAAAAAGATTTCCCAAGCTTTAAACATCCCAAGGAGCACTGTGCAAGCGATAATATTGAAATGGAAGGAGTATCAGACCACTGCAAATCTACGAAGACCTGGCCGTCCCTCTAAACTTTCAGCTCATACAAGGAGAAGACTGATCAGAGAGGCAGCCAAGAGGCCCATGATCACTCTGGATGAACTGCAGAGATCTACAGCTGAGGTGGGAGACTCTGTCGAGAGGACAGAGACAACAATCAGTCGTATATTGTACAAATCTGGCCTTTATGGAAGAGTGGCAAGAAGAAAGCCATTTCTTAAAGATATCCATAAAAAGTGTCATTTAAAGTTTGCCACAATCCACCTGGGAGACACACCAAACATGTGGAAGAAGGTGCTCTGGTCAGATGAAACCAAAATTGAACTTTTTGGCAACAATGCAAAACGTTATGTTTGGTGTAAAAGCAACACAGCTCATCACCCTGAACACACCATCCCCACTGTCAAACATGGTGGTGGCAGCATCATGGTTTGGGCCTGCTTTTCTTCAGCAGGGACAGGGAAGATGGTTAAAATTGATGGGAAGATGGATGGAGCCAAATACAGGACCATTCTGGAAGAAAACCTCATGGAGTCTGCAAAAGACCTGAGACTGGGACGGAGATTTGTCTTCCAACAAGACAATGATCCAAAACATAAAGCAAAATCTACAATGGAATGGTTCAAAAATAAACATATCCAGGTGTAAGAATGGCCAAGTCAAAGTCCAGACCTGAATCCAATCGAGAATCTGTGGAAAGAACTGAAAACTGCTGTTCACAAATGCTCTCCATCCAACCTCACTGAGCTCGAGCTGTTTTGCAAGGAGGAATGGGAAAAAATGTCAGTCTTTCGATGTGCAAAACTGATAGAGACATACCCCAAGCGACTTACAGCTGTAATCGCAGCAAAAGGTGGCGCTGCAAAGTATTAACTTAAGGGGGCAGAATAATTTTGCACGCCCAATTTTTCAGTTTTTGATTTGTTAAAAAAGTTTGAAATATCCAATAAATGTCATTCCACTTCATGATTGTGTCCCACTTGTTGTTGATTCTTCACAAAAAAATACAGTTTTATATCTTTATGTTTGAAGCCTGAAATGTGGCAAAAGGTCACAAAGTTCAAGGGGGCCGAATACTTTCGCAAGGCACTGTGTGTCACAACAGGTGTAACTAATTGGGGCATGACAGTGTAACGACCATATTATGACAAGTTATGTCAGCTGTTATGACGTATTATGACATGGTTATGACCGTGTCCTAACAGGTTATGATGCAGAGTGTCAAGTAAAGTGTTACCTAATATTCTTCCCTTCTTTTTTATTTGACTTAAAAACACATACAAACAGAAACAACAAACAGAAACACAACCCCAACACCTGACACACATCACAACATGCTCACACCTGTCCATGAATGCACAAAACCACACAGTAGCCTCCCTTTTCAATACACATATATCAAACATAATTATGTCTGTTGGGAAATGTCCCAGTCCTCAAGATGGTCAATGTAAGGTTTGCAGTTTTTAACAAATGTCTTTTTTGTTTTGCTTAATTTAAACACAGAATGGAATAGAATGAAACTACGTAGTTCAGCCCTCCAGTTCATTATTGACTGTGAGCATGATGCTTTCCAATTGATAGGTATACCTTTTCTTGCAGGAATTACGCCTAAGTTACAAAACATAGTCATGGAGATGTATGGATATAAACACAGTGGGGAGAACAAGTATTTGATACACCGCTGATTTTGCACGTTTTCCTACTTACAAAGCATGTAGAGGTCTGTAATTTTTTTCATAGGTACACTTCAACTGTGAGAGACAAAAATCCAGAAATTCACATTGTATGAGTTTTAAGTAATTAATTTGCATTTTATTGCATGACATAAGTATTTGATCACCTACCAACCAGTAAGAAATCCAGCTCTCACAGACCTGTTAGTTTTTCTTTAAGAAGCCCTCCTGTTCTCCACTCATTACCTGTATTAACTGCACCTGTTTGAACTCGTTACCTGTATAAAAGACACCTGTCCACACAATCAAACAGACTCCAACCTCTCCACAATGGCCAAGACCAGACAACTGTGTAAGGACATCAGGGAAAAAATTGTAGACCTGCACAAGGCTGGGATGGGCTACAGGACAATAGGCAAGCAGCTTGGTGAGAAGGCAACAACTGTTGGCGCAATTATTAGAAAATGGAAGAAGTTCAAGATGACGGTCAGTCACCCTCGGTCTGGGGCTCCATGCAAGATCTCACCTCGTGGGGCATCAATGATCATGAGGAAGGTGAGGGATCAGCCCAGAACTACACGGCAGGACCTGGTCAATGACCTGAAGAGAGCTGGGACCACAGTCTCAAAGAAAACCATTAGTAACTGACTACGCCGTCATGGATTAAAATCCTTCAGCGCACGCAAGGTCCCCCTGCTCAAGCCAGCGCATGTCCAGGCCTGTCTGAAGTTTGCCAATGAAAATCTGGATGATCCAGAGGAGGAATGGGAGAAGGACATGTGGTCTGATGAGACAAAATTTGAGCTTTTTGGTATAAACTCTACTCGCCGTGTTTGGAGGAAGAAGGATGAGTACAACCCCAAGAACACCATCCCAACCGTGAAGCATGGAGGTGGAAACATCATTCTTTGTGGATGCTTTTCTGCAAAGGGGACAGGACGACTGCACCGTATTGAGGGGAGGATGGATGGGTCCATATACTGTATCGCGAGATCTTGGCCAACAATCTCCTACCCTCAGTAAGAGCATTGAAGATGGGTCGTGGCTGGGTCTTCCAGCGTGACAACGACCGGAAACACACAGCCAGGGCAACTAAGGAGTGGCTCCGTAAGAAGCATCTCAAGGTCCTGGAGTGGCCTAGCCAGTTTCCAGACCTGAACCCAATAGAAAATCTTTGGAGGGAGCTGAAAGTCCGTATTGCCCAGCGACAGCCCCGAAACCTGAAGGATCTGGAGAAGGTCTGTATGGAGGAGTGGGCCAAAATCCCTGCAGTGTGTTTCAAATACTTGCCAACAAGGGTTTTGCCACCAAGTACTAAGTCATGTTTTTCAGAGGGGTCAAATTATTATTTCCCTCATTAAAATGCGAATGAATTGATAACATTTTTGAAATGCGCTTTTCTGGATTTTGTTGTTGTTATTCTGTCTCTCACTGTTCAAATAAACCTACCATTAAAATTATAGACTGATCATTTCTTTGTCAGTGGGCAAATGTACAAAATCAGCAGGCGATCAAATAGTTTTTTCCCTCACTGTATGTTGTATGTGTATGATTGTGACTGTTGTGTAGATGATGTTGAGTATATATGTTGTGTAGTTGTGGTTCTAATAGCATTGTGTAATTTCTATAGATGTGTTGTGTAGATGTGTTGTGCAGATGAGTTGTGTTGTATTGATGAGTTGTGCAGATGAGCTGTGCAAATGAGTTGTGTTGTGTTGATGAGTTGTGTAGATGTGGGTGTATAAGAAGTGTGTTAAAGCTGAATCGATGGTGATGGAGAAACAAGCCATAGACAAAGGGCCTTGTTAGACTGTGTGTGTGTGTGTGTGTGTGTGTGTGTGGGCGGGTGTAATCCCAGGGGAGATCCTATCAGAGCAGTCCCAGAGAGGCCTAGTGCTGTGAGGCGTGACCAGGTGTTGCTACGCCGCGAGTCTCCTCTCCTCTCTCTATCTTTCCATCATGATGGAGGGAAAAGGAGGAGGATGAGGAGGAGGATGGGGGGGCTCATTCACTCATCTCTATCTCCTGCCAAGGAAGTCCTCTAGGAACCACACACACACACACAGGAGAGGAAAGGAAAGGACGAAGACTGGGTAGAGGTTGATGATGATGACATGATGCAGAGAAAAAGAGTGATGACAGAGGAAGGAGAGTGGCTGTGTGTTAGGGTTAGAGGAGAGAGGAAGGAGAGTGGCTGTGTGTTAGGGTTAGAGGAGAGAGGAAGGAGAGTGGCTGTGTGTTAGGTGTCATGACGTGGCCCTTTCTGGGTGTAGATCGGGGCTTCCCCCCTCTCTCTCTCTCCTAAACCAGATTTAGTACCTTAGGTAATAATACCGGGTAGAAACTGCCAGGCAGTATGGAGGTAGAGAGCCTAGAGAGAACAAAGAAAGATTTGTCCAAACTCCTAAATACCCAAAATGTGAGAATTAAACAATATTTCTACTTTTGAGAATATGGGAATGGTCCGTGAACACTTAAGGGACAGTTATGATGAGTGTGTTTCGTTTGGTGATCTCATGAAGGACAGGAAACACACAGAACGGTATCTCTTAAAGTGTGCATTTCCCAGCTGTCAGGTTTACATCTAAATATTGTGAAACGTTTGTGATTAAACATGAAACTATTTGTGAAAAGATGTAATGTGATGTTAACCTTCTAAACTTTCGATTCACTACAGAAAGAGACAATTCTGGATGACATGGACTACTAGTTTGCAGCTAGAAATTACGTAAACTTAGAATGAGAACAGCAGAGGGAACACCCCCCTATCCACATCGATGGAACAGTAGTGGAGAGGGTAGCAAGTTTTAAGTTCCTCGGCATACACATCACAGACAAACTGAATTGGTCCACTCACACAGACAGTATCGTGAAGAAGGCGCAGCAGCGCCTCTTCAACCTCAGGAGGCTGAAGAAATTCGGCTTGTCACCAAAAGCACTCACAAACTTCTACAGATGCACAATCGAGAGCATCCTGGCGGGCTGTATCACCGCCTGGTATGGCAACTGCACCGCCCTCAACCGTAAGGCTCTCCAGAGGGTAGTGAGGTCTGCACAACGCATCACCGGGGGCAAACTACCTGCCCTCCAGGACACCTACACCACCCGATGTCACAGGAAGGCCATAAAGATCATCAAGGACATCAACCACCCGAGCCACTGCCGTTCACCCCGCTATCATCCAGAAGGCGAGGTCAGTACAGGTGCATCAAAGCTGGGACCGAGAGACTGAAAAACAGCTTCTATCTCAAGGCCATCAGACTGTTAAACAGCCACCACTAACACTGAGTGGCTGCTGCCAACACACTGACACTGACTCAACTCCAGCCACTTTAATAATGGGAATTGATGGGAAATGATGTAAATATATCACTAGCCACTTTAAACAATGCTACCTTATATAAATGTTACTTACCCTACATTATTCATCTCATATGCATATGTATATACTGTACTCTATATCATCGACGGTATCCTTATGTAATACATGTATCACTAGCCACTTTATACTATACTATGCCACTTTGTTTACATACTCATCTCATTTGTACATACTGTACCCGATACCATCTACTGTATCTTGCCTATGCTGCTCTGTACCATCACTCATTCATATATCCTTATGTACATATTCTTTATCCCCTTACACTGTGTACAAGACAGTAGTTTTGGAATTGTTAGTTAGATTACTTGTTATTACTGCATTGTCGGAACTAGAAGCACAAGCATTTCACTACACTCGCATTAACATCTGCTAACCATGTGTATGTGACAAATAAAATTTGATTTGATTTGATTTGATTTGAATGAGAATACTGACAACCGCCGAAGCATCTATTCTATGATAACATTTCTGAATGGTACTCTGAAGTATCCATTCTAACCACATACAACCACAAAATACTTTGTGACTTCAATGAAAGTTAACCAGAGACTCTGATGAACCCTACAGGACGATCGAGGATTTCAACAGAGAAGACAACAACAACATACTGGGGTAAATATATATACATTGCAATTATTCTCGAAAGAGCGGCCGTTCATGTGCAAAGGATTAGCATTTCAATTAATATAATCATAGACTGTGTGTAATGAATTTATTTAGTCGTTCCCGCTCTTTCTCAGTCCCACCCCTTTCCTTTTGTCCACCAAGCTGTCATACCGGCTTAGCCCACTAGGGACTTTTCTATCATTGTTAGTAACCAATTTATACTGTTTGTTTGTTATGTATTTCTGTGATTATTTAGTTAGTAAGTAAATAAATAATTAAGCCAATTTGTATATTGCTGATTCATAATTTATGCTAGGGTTCGCGTTCAGATAACCAAGAATGTTACGACATTTGGAACAAGACTAACAAGGTAATAATAATGTTAGTTAGTTTAATCAAGTAATAATAACTACACATAGAGAATTGATTTGGTAAAATAACAGTCTTCAAATGTATTGATAGTGAAGACACGGCATAGGGTTAGAGGAAGGAGAGTGGCTGTGTGTTAGGGTTAGTAATAGTTGTAGTAGTAGGACATTATTGATCACATGACAGGAAATGTATGTATCACCACTAGCATCAGCAATACAAAGATATTAGTGCCATCGTATATAGCCTTTTAATGTTCTTTGTGTATGTGTGTGTGTGTAGTGAGAGAGACAGAAAGTATGATGTCCTGTAGAGTTTCCATAAGAGGCAGGATGTAGTGGAGCAGGTAGAGAGCTTCAAATTCCACAGTGTCCACATCACTAAAACCTGTCATGGTCCATACACACCAACAGAGTCGTGAAGAGGGCACGATAAAACCTCTTCCCTCTCAGGAGGCTGAAAAGATTTGGCATGGGCCCTCAGATACTGAAAAAGTTCTACAGCTGCATCACTGAGAGCATTTTGACCGGCTGCATCATCGCTTGGCATGGCAACTGCTCGGCATCCGACCGCAAGGCAGTACAGAGGGTAGTGCGTATGGCCCAGGACATCACTGGAGCCGAACTCCCTGACATCCAGGACTTTTATACCAGGTGGTATCAAAGGAAGGCCCTAAAAATG
Source organism: Oncorhynchus mykiss (assembly GCF_013265735.2). NCBI lineage: Eukaryota > Metazoa > Chordata > Actinopteri > Salmoniformes > Salmonidae > Oncorhynchus > Oncorhynchus mykiss. Next base: position 39,303,915 of record NC_048590.1, read on the forward strand.
GTCAAAGACTCCAGCCACCCAAGTCATAGATTGTTCTCTCTGCTACCGCACGGAAAATGGTACCGGAGCGCCAAGTCTGGGACCAAAAAGCACCTGAACAGCTTCTACCCTTAAGACTGCTGAACAGTTTATCAAATGTACATCACCCCCATTATTATGTATTTATTTCACACTGCCTCTACACACACTGCACACTTATCCAGAGCAATTTACAGTAGAGTGCATACATTTTTCCATACGGGTCCCCCACGGGAATTGAACCCACAACCCTGGCGTTGAAAGTGTGATGCTGTACCAAATGAGCTACATAGGACTCTACATAAGCTCACACACATAAAACGCACACACACATGGATATTGAAGCCATGCACATACACTCACACATGCACACACTTCACATATGCTACTGCTACTCTGTTTATTATATATACTGATTGCTGACATACTTCTACCCCTACCTACATGTATATACTATATTACATCAATTACCTCATCAAATCGAATGACAATTTATTGGTCACTTACTCCGAATACAACAGGTGTAGACATTACAGTGAAATGCTTACCTCAGATCCTGTTTCCAACAATGCAGAGTTGAAAAATAAGACAAATATTTGCTAAATACAAAAGGAAATAGTGACACAATAAAAACAATAACGAGGCTATATACTGTTGGTCAATTTCTTCAACAGATGATCAATTGTATAAAATTCTCAAACTTATACATTAGTAGTAGAAAGGAAACACAGAGTCTTTAAGTATAAAAATCCTCCTTTAGTAACACAATTGTAGGCTGAAGTTGGTACAGAGTACAGTATATGATAGCTTTCCCCGGGTTCTGCAAGGTGTCTAAGACATCCTGCAACTTATATAGCCTCCCCATTGACATTTCACAACAGATAAGTCTAAGCATCTTCTGGCAGGTGGAGGTTTCCATCAGGCCTGCAGTGGCCTTGTGTTCTCAGAAAACCAGTCGTATTCTCAGAGCCTCAGACAGCCATGGTGGGGCCCAGATAGGAGGAGTATGAGTGTAGGCAGTTTCCATCAGGTCTGCAGTGGCCTTGTGTTCTCAGAAAACCAGTCGTATTCTCAGAGCCTCAGACAGCCATGGTGGGGCCCAGACAGGAGGAGTATGAGTGTAGGCAGTTTCCATCAGGTCTGCAGTGGCCTTGTGTTCTCAGAAAACCAGTCGTATTCTCAGAGCCTCAGACAGCCATGGTGGGGCCCAGACAGGAGGAGTATGAGTGTAGGCAGTTTCCATCAGGTCTGCAGTGGCCTTGTGTTCTCAGAAAACCAGTCGTATTCTCAGAGCCTCAGACAGCCATGGTGGGGCCCAGACAGGAGGAGTATGAGTGTAGGCAGTTTCCATCAGGTCTGCAGTGGCCTTGTGTTCTCAGAAAACCAGTCGTATTCTCAGAGCCTCAGACAGCCATGGTGGGGTCCAGACAGGAGGAGTATGAGTGTAGGCAGTTTCCATCATGTCTGCAGTGGCCTTGTGTTCTCAGAAAACCAGTCGTATTCTCAAAGCCTCAGACAGCCATGGTGGGGCCCAGACAGGAGGAGTATGAGCGTAGGCAGTTTCCATCAGGCCTGCAGTGGCCTTGTGTTCTCAGAAAACCAGTCGTATTCTCAGAGCCTCAGACAGCCATGGTGGGGCCCAGACAGGAGGAGTATGAGTGTAGGCAGTTTCCATCAGGCCTGCAGTGGCCCTGTGTTCTCAGAAAACCAGTCGTATTCTCAGAGCCTCAGACAGCCATGGTGGGGCCCAGACAGGAGGAGTATGAGTGTAGGCAGTTTCCATCAGGTCTGCAGTGGCCTTGTGTTCTCAGAAAACCAGTCGTATTCTCAGAGCCTCAGACAGCCATGGTGGGGCCCAGACAGGAGGAGTATGAGTGTAGGCAGTTTCCATCAGGTCTGCAGTGGCCTTGTGTTCTCAGAAAACCAGTCGTATTCTCAGAGCCTCAGACAGCCATGGTGGGGCCCAGACAGGAGGAGTATGAGTGTAGGCAGTTTCCATCAGGTCTGCAGTGGCCTTGTGTTCTCAGAAAACCAGTCGTATTCTCAGAGCCTCAGACAGCCATGGTGGGGCCCAGACAGGAGGAGTATGAGTGTAGGCAGTTTCCATCAGGTCTGCAGTGGCCTTGTGTTCTCAGAAAACCAGTCGTATTCTCAGAGCCTCAGACAGCCATGGTGGGGCCCAGACAGGAGGAGTATGAGTGTAGGCAGTTTCCATCAGGCCTGCAGTGGCCCTGTGTTCTCAGAAAACCAGTCGTATTCTCAGAGCCTCAGACAGCCATGGTGGGGCCCAGACAGGAGGAGTATGAGCGTAGGCAGTTTCCATCAGGCCTGCAGTGGCCTTGTGTTCTCAGAAAACCAGTCGTATTCTCAGAGCCTCAGACAGCCATGGTGGGGCCCAGACAGGAGGAGTATGAGTGTAGGCAGTTTCCATCAGGCCTGCAGTGGCCTTGTGTTCTCAGAGCCTCAGACAGCCATGGTGGGGCCCAGACAGGAGGAGTATGAGTGTAGGCAGTTTCCATCAGGTCTGCAGTGGCCTTGTGTTCTCAGAAAACCAGTCGTATTCTCAGAGCCTCAGACAGCCATGGTGGGGCCCAGACAGGAGGAGTATGAGCGTAGGCAGTTTCCATCAGGCCTGCAGTGGCCTTGTGTTCTCAGAGCCTCAGACAGCCATGGTGGGGCCCAGACAGGAGGAGTATGAGTGTAGGCAGTTTCCATCAGGTCTGCAGTGGCCTTGTGTTCTCAGAAAACCAGTCGTATTCTCAGAGCCTCAGACAGCCATGGTTGGGCCCAGACAGGAGGAGTATGAGTGTAGGCAGTTTCCATCAGGTCTGCAGTGGCCTTGTGTTCTCAGAAAACCAGTCGTATTCTCAGAGCCTCAGACAGCCATGGTGGGGCCCAGACAGGAGGATTATGAGCGTACGCAGTTTCCATCAGGCCTGCAGTGGCCTTGTGTTCTCAGAGCCTCAGACAGCCATGGTGGGGCCCAGACAGGAGGAGTATGAGCGTAGGCAGTTTCCATCAGGTCTGCAGTGGCCTTGTGTTCTCAGAAAACCAGTCGTATTCTCAGAGCCTCAGACAGCCATGGTGGGGCCCAGATAGGAGGAGTATGAGCTTAGGCAGTTTCCATCAGGTCTGCAGTGGCCTTGTGTTCTCAGAGCCTCAGACAGCCATGGTGGGGCCCAGACAGGAGGAGTATGAGCGTAGGCAGTTTCCATCAGGCCTGCAGTGGCCTTGTGTTCTCAGAAAACCAGTCATATTCTCAGAGCCTCAGACAGCCATGGTGGGGCCCAGACAGGAGGAGTATGAGTGTAGGCAGTTTCCATCAGGCCTGCAGTGGCCCTGTGTTCTCAGAAAACCAGTCGTATTCTCAGAGCCTCAGACAGCCATGGTGGGGCCCAGACAGGAGGAGTATGAGTGTAGGCAGTTTCCATCAGGCCTGCAGTGGCCTTGTGTTCTCAGAGCCTCAGACAGCCATGGTGGGGCCCAGACAGGAGGAGTATGAGTGTAGGCAGTTTCCATCAGGCCTGCAGTGGCCTTGTGTTCTCAGAGCCTCAGACAGCCATGGTGGGGCCCAGACAGGAGGAGTATGAGTGTAGGCAGTTTCCATCAGGTCTGCAGTGGCCTTGTGTTCTCAGAAAACCAGTCGTATTCTCAGAGCCTCAGACAGCCATGGTGGGGCCCAGACAGGAGGAGTATGAGCGTAGGCAGTTTCCATCAGGCCTGCAGTGGCCTTGTGTTCTCAGAGCCTCAGACAGCCATGGTGGGGCCCAGACAGGAGGAGTATGAGCGTAGGCAGTTTCCATCAGGTCTGCAGTGGCCTTGTGTTCTCAGAGCCTCAGACAGCCATGGTGGGGCCCAGACAGGAGGAGTATGAGTGTAGGCAGTTTCCATCAGGCCTGCAGTGGCCTTGTGTTCTCAGAGCCTCAGACAGCCATGGTGGGGCCCAGACAGGAGGAGTATGAGTGTAGGCAGTTTCCATCAGGCCTGCAGTGGCCTTGTGTTCTCAGAGCCTCAGACAGCCATGGTGGGGCCCAGACAGGAGGAGTATGAGTGTAGGCAGTTTCCATCAGGTCTGCAGTGGCCTTGTGTTCTCAGAAAACCAGTCGTATTCTCAGAGCCTCAGACAGCCATGGTGGGGCCCAGACAGGAGGAGTATGAGCGTAGGCAGTTTCCATCAGGCCTGCAGTGGCCTTGTGTTCTCAGAGCCTCAGACAGCCATGGTGGGGCCCAGACAGGAGGAGTATGAGCGTAGGCAGTTTCCATCAGGTCTGCAGTGGCCTTGTGTTCTCAGAGCCTCAGACAGCCATGGTGGGGCCCAGACAGGAGGAGTATGAGCGTAGGCAGTTTCCATCAGGTCTGCAGTGGCCTTGTGTTCTCAGAAAACCAGTTGTATTCTCAGAGCCTCAGACAGCCATGGTGGGGCCCAGATAGGAAGAGTATGAGCGTAGGCAGTTTCCATCAGGTCTGCAGTGGCCTTGTGTTCTCAGAGCCTCAGACAGCCATGGTGGGGCCCAGACAGGAGGAGTATGAGTGTAGGCAGTTTCCATCAGGCCTGCAGTGGCCTTGTGTTCTCAGAAAACCAGTCGTATTCTCAGAGCCTCAGACAGCCATGGTGGGGCCCAGACAGGAGGAGTATGAGTGTAGGCAGTTTCCATCAGGCCTGCAGTGGCCTTGTGTTCTCAGAGCCTCAGACAGCCATGGTGGGGCCCAGACAGGAGGAGTATGAGTGTAGGCAGTTTCCATCAGGCCTGCAGTGGCCTTGTGTTCTCAGAGCCTCAGACAGCCATGGTGGGGCCCAGACAGGAGGAGTATGAGTGTAGGCAGTTTCCATCAGGTCTGCAGTGGCCTTGTGTTCTCAGAAAACCAGTCGTATTCTCAGAGCCTCAGACAGCCATGGTGGGGCCCAGACAGGAGGAGTATGAGCGTAGGCAGTTTCCATCAGGCCTGCAGTGGCCTTGTGTTCTCAGAGCCTCAGACAGCCATGGTGGGGCCCAGACAGGAGGAGTATGAGCGTAGGCAGTTTCCATCAGGTCTGCAGTGGCCTTGTGTTCTCAGAAAACCAGTCGTATTCTCAGAGCCTCAGACAGCCATGGTGGGGCCCAGACAGGAGGAGTATGAGTGTAGGCAGTTTCCATCAGGTCTGCAGTGGCCTTGTGTTCTCAGAAAACCAGTCGTATTCTCAGAGCCTCAGACAGCCATGGTGGGGCCCAGACAGGAGGATTATGAGCGTAGGCAGTTTCCATCAGGCCTGCAGTGGCCTTGTGTTCTCAGAGCCTCAGACAGCCATGGTGGGGCCCAGACAGGAGGAGTATGAGCGTAGGCAGTTTCCATCAGGTCTGCAGTGGCCTTGTGTTCTCAGAAAACCAGTCGTATTCTCAGAGCCTCAGACAGCCATGGTGGGGCCCAGATAGGAGGAGTATGAGCTTAGGCAGTTTCCATCAGGTCTGCAGTGGCCTTGTGTTCTCAGAGCCTCAGACAGCCATGGTGGGGCCCAGACAGGAGGAGTATGAGCGTAGGCAGTTTCCATCAGGCCTGCAGTGGCCTTGTGTTCTCAGAAAACCAGTCGTATTCTCAGAGCCTCAGACAGCCATGGTGGGGCCCAGACAGGAGGAGTATGAGTGTAGGCAGTTTCCATCAGGCCTGCAGTGGCCTTGTGTTCTCAGAGCCTCAGACAGCCATGGTGGGGCCCAGACAGGAGGAGTATGAGCGTAGGCAGTTTCCATCAGGTCTGCAGTGGCCTTGTGTTCTCAGAGCCTCAGACAGCCATGGTGGGGCCCAGACAGGAGGAGTATGAGCGTAGGCAGTTTCCATCAGGTCTGTAGTGGCCTTGTGTTCTCAGAAAACCAGTTGTATTCTCAGAGCCTCAGACAGCCATGGTGGGGCCCAGATAGGAAGAGTATGAGCGTAGGCAGTTTCCATCAGGTCTGCAGTGGCCTTGTGTTCTCAGAGCCTCAGACAGCCATGGTGGGGCCCAGACAGGAGGAGTATGAGCGTAGGCAGTTTCCATCAGGCCTGCAGTGGCCTTGTGTTCTCAGAAAACCAGTCGTATTCTCAGAGCCTCAGACAGCCATGGTGGGGCCCAGACAGGAGGAGTATGAGTGTAGGCAGTTTCCATCAGGCCTGCAGTGGCCTTGTGTTCTCATAAAACCAGTCGTATTCTCAGAGCCTCAGACAGCCATGGTGGGGCCCAGATAGGAGGAGTATGAGCGTAGGCAGTTTCCATCAGGCCTGCAGTGGCCTTGTGTTCTCAGAAAACCAGTCGTATTCTCAGAGCCTCAGACAGCCATGGTGGGGCCCAGACAGGAGGAGTATGAGCGTAGGCAGTTTCCATCAGGTCTGCAGTGGCCTTGTGTTCTCAGAAAACCAGTCGTATTCTCAGAGCCTCAGACAGCCATGGCGGGGCCCAGACAGGAGGAGTATGAGCGTAGGCAGTTTCCATCAGGTCTGCAGTGGCCTTGTGTTCTCAGAGCCTCAGACAGCCAGACAGGAGGAGTATGAGCGTAGGCAGTTTCCATCAGGTCTGCAGTGGCCTTGTGTTCTCAGAAAACCAGTCGTATTCTCAGAGCCTCAGACAGCCATGGTGGGGCCCAGACAGGAGGAGTATGAGCGTAGGTGGTTTCCGCCTTCTGATATTGTCTGAAGGGCACAATACTCAAAACAGGTGTTAACACACACACAGAAGTCTCCTAAGAGAAGACCCTACAGTTTGTCATAACACAATTTATTAACCCTTTAAAAGGTATGAGGCCTTTGTTTAACCCCGTCATCCCCCCCTTTGAGGCTACTAGGCCTCAACAAATGCAAAGTAACTCAAGCATAGTGATTATAAGAATCATCCATAAAAGGTGCTTTAGACTGTAAGCAATCCTCAGGAGATTGAGGATAGAAATAAGGGACTTGTTGTGCACTCTTATCTGTTATGGTGGTTGTGACGTCTTCTGGTAGTGTGATATGTGGTGCCACCCCTGATGCTCCTAGACCTTCACCGCTGCAGGTGTTTCTGCGATGACCTGGTAGGAACCTATCGATCTAGGGTGCTTCCACTTGGTTTTTGGACCTTCAGCTTGATCCATTCTCCAACGTCAACAGGTAGGCTGTCTGGGTCACCCTGTTCTGGAACTTTCTGGGCTTTCCTGTATTGGGAACACAAATACATAACAGCAAGAGTTAGTTCCAGTTTTTGCTCAAATCATCATCCAGTGCAGTCAGGTCAGTGGTCTGTGTAAAGAACGCTCATTGGATTGCCAGTTAAGAGCTCATGTGGGCTAAGCCCTGTTCCGCGGTTTACACTATTGCGCATTTTCATCAAGACTAAGGGGGACACTCTACCCATCACTTCCCTGTGGAGTGACATGCTTTGGCAAGCCCCCCTTTTATGGTTTGGTTAGCTCTTTCAGTAATCCCATTACTTTGTGGGTGTTAGATACAAACAAACTTCTGATCTATCCCCAATTGGGCAGCCACCTGTGCAACCACATCTAATGAGAAATGGGGGCCATTGTCTGCGGAGAGAACTTCCGGTGCGCCGAATCTAGGGATGATTTCCCTTTTGCTACCATTTTAGCTTCACAGTGCACAGTTGGAAATGCTTCGACCCACCTGGTAAATCGGTCAATTATTACAAGGCAGTATCTCATTCTTTCCTTTCGTTCAACCATGTCTATGAAGTCCATAGCTAAATGGGTGATCAGGCTGGCCGGCGCTGGAAAGTTCCCTGATTTTAGGGGGGTATTGCATGCATGTAGTACATTTATACATGTTAGTTTTGCAAATTTCAATCAGATTTGGACAAAACCAGGTGTCTTACCATCTCCCCCCTTGGCGTGCGACCCACCTTGTGGGCCAGGAGACACACAGAGGAGACAACAGGCAGATGCAGAACTGGTTTGCCAGAGAGTGATTGCCTCCACAGGCCACCAGGGCCTCTGGAGCAGCCCCTAGATTCCCATAAGGTGTGATTATGTGCGTCAGCAGCCTGGTGTTGGTCCAGATCAGTGATTTCAGACGTACACAGGGAGGCAAGCAGAACAGCATGAGTATGGCAGCAGGAAGCAGCAGGATCAACAGCTGTATTATCCAAACTAACGCTGTCAGTGTTACTTGGCAGGAAGCAACATAGAAGCCCTGCTTGAAGCTATCTGTAAACAGTGCTGAATAGGGGTACCAGATGCATTAACAAAGTCCATACCTTTCCAAGACAGGCAAACGCCAATGGCTTATGCAGAGTCAGAATAAATGTTAACCTTCAAACCATTACCTAATTTACATGCTTCAGTAAGGGCCAGGAGCTCAGCTTATTGTGCTGAGCAATGTTCTGGCAAAGGCTGTTCAATCAATACTGTCCTATCTGTTGAAACTATTTATTTATTTAATTTTTATTTTACCTTTATTTAACTAGGCAAGTCAGTTAAGAACAATTTCTTATTTTCAATGACGGCCTAGGAATGACGGCCTGGGTTGAATGCCTGTTCAGGGGCAGAACGACAGATTTGTACCTTGTCAGCTCGGGGATTTGAACTTGCAACCTTTCGGTTATTAGTCCAACACTCTAACCACTAGGCTACCCTGCCGCCCCAATATACCAAACCCTGCATATTTTCTTCCAGTGTCCTTAACCTATAAAGGCAGAGCCATCAACAAAGAGAGTAACATCAGGGAGCTCAGGAGGTTCATCATAAAGGTTAGGTCGAGCCTTGGAATTACATTGGACTTGATTAGTTGTGTAGCTCTCCATCTTCCAGAGAGACTTGCAGTTGTGCTGGGTTGACAACGGAGCATTGTTGAATCGAAAGGTGAGGTTGTGTCAGAAGGCATTCATACCCAGCAAGTCTTGCAACCGTAAGACATGAGTTCTTCTGACTCAGTAATGCAATCACAGCATGGGAGACGTAAACAGTGGTAGGGTGTTGTAACGTCAGAGTGGCAGATTTCTCAATGGTTGTGGTTTCCAATATGGTTGAGGAGGGAACTGAGTCGCAGGTGCTTGATGAAACTGCGGAGCAGGTGGTGGAGGAGGCTGCTGCTGCAGGGCAGCTGAGGTTACAGCCACCGTTAGATTGTTGGTTTTTCCTTTGTCCAGTTGGACCAGCTGGGCCTTGAGCTGTGTGTCAAGTCCAGCCTTCCTTGCTCTTTCCTCAGTCTTCATCTTCTTCCAGGCTCTGCAGTGATGACTAATGTGGTCCTATTTAGTAGGTCCTTCAAATCTGTCCCATCCCACTACATTCATCAGCTTATCACGGACCCAGTCAGGCAGATTTCTGCAGAGTCTATCGTAGAACATGTTCTCGGTAGTATAAGTGGAATCAAATCTCTCAGTGGTTTCCATTTGCCATTATGTCTTCATCTTATCCATCCAGTCGAGGACATCATCATCTTCAGGGAAGAGAAGTTCACCCAGTCTTGCACATCTCTGGTGGTGGGAAACATTTCCCTCAACTGTTGGTAGAGTGCTTGTCTGAAATGGGTAAACGGCAGTTCCACTTGGCCTTGAGTCAGCTGTAGTTGGTCGCAAATGGTGTCACACTGTCCTGGGGTCAACACCTTAGCCATGAGAGCTATGAGATCACCCAGGCACAGCTGATGGTGCGAGGCTATAACAGCCTCAAAGGTAGGAATCCACCTGTCTGCTCTTTTAGATAGGTGGGGCAATAGTTTTGCTGCGGTATCCAAGTGCCTAAAACTCCATGGTTTGTAATCATAGTACAGTTGTCCTGTACCAGAGGTTATCACCAGAGGGTAAGTTCCCACTGGACGGTCATCTTCACCTGGCTGTGTATTCATCCATTCAGTCCGTTTCATCTCCAGGCTCTGTGATGTTCGGGGCTGTATGTTTTTAAATTCACCCTGTAATATCGCTACCTCACTTTGCACCATGTATGATAAGCGTCTTAGTTCTGCCCGTGAGCGATCCAGGTGTTGCTGCATAATCTGTGAACCGGCAGCACGTGCATGAGAGTCCTTCAGACTATCGGGAAACCCGGCTTCTCCAATTTGAGCTCCACTTTTGTGTTATTTTTTGTTCACATTCTCTCTCCTCTCTCTTCTTTTCTTCCCACTCTCTTATGTATTGTTCACTTCTTGCTCTTTGTTCACTTTCTGCTTTCTCTCGTCTTATCTCCTCTTCTCTTCCTTTAAGTTGCTTCCACTTATCCTTTTGTCTCTGTCTTCATCATCACAATGTCGTCTGAATTTGTCAACAGCTTTATCCATTTCTCTCTGCACCTTCTTTTCTTGAGCTGTCATGCGGTCCTTCGCCGTGGTGACTCTAGGGTTGTTGATTGTGTCCTGGCATGATTCCATATATCTTGAGAGAGCCAGAGTCTTTAATCTTTGTCAATTCCTTTTTCATTCAGGTAGCTTTCTGTTGAGTCCGGAATAGGTTCCCCACAGTTTTTAACATCGACAAAGCAGTCACAGAAAACAGGGTGGAGTCTTATTTTCCTGTCTTCTTTTCATGATATTCTGTACATGTTAATTCTTGGTTTTATTAAACGACCCATCCTTAGGCCATCTATGTTCAGAGGCTTCTTTGGTCCAATCAGGCCATTTCTTGAAAACCCAGGTTAAGTATTTTTCCATTGTGGGGTATTTTCCTACTAAGAACTGTAGAGGGGTGGCGGGTTTCATAGCGACTGGCCCCTCAGGTATCTCTGAGCTCCTGTCTGCCATATCTAAAAAACATGTATATTTTTAAATGTTTTAAATAGGCTCTACGTGTAATGTGAATACAGATAAATGAATGCAAAATAACCCTATATGTGTATAGTCTATCCCTTAACTCGCATACGTTTATTTAAAGCATGATGATAAGTAAATTATAATTAAACACCATGTATGGGTGGTATAAAATAATCATCCTCTATGGAGCAACTGTGAAATAGTAAAGGGTTCAAGATGATTTATAACTGGTATAAACTTGTGGAACCTCCACAACAATCCTGGCATCTCTGTGATAATCTCCTCCTTCCAAGGGAGAAACTATTACTTCAAAACAATTTATTTTTAAAACAGCGTGGGTCAGTAACACACGGGCAGGTGTATTCCCTAATACAGCAGTGGTGTGTGCTTTATATTGTCTATAACCAACTCTTGATTTAACATCCAACCATCCAGTCATACCACACAGAATACATGATACATAGAACAATTACAAAATACATAGAACAATTACAGACCCTTATCAGAAAAATATTCAAACCCTTAACTCTATCACAACAATCAACGTTTTATACTTGGAATTTATGCCCTAAGTCTCATCAAACACAAAAAATAATTGGGAGTTTATACTTGGAATTGATGCCCTAAATCCTATCACCAAGTCTCATAATCATAAACATTTAACCCAGGAATTTATAACCTAAACTCAGCAAAAAAAAGAAAGGTCCATTTTTCAGGACCCTGTCTTTCAAAGATAATTCGTAAAAATCAAAATAACTTCACAGATCATCATTGTAAAGGGTTTAAACACTGTTTCCCATGCTTGTTCAATGAACCATAAACAATTCATGAACATGGAGCCGTCCACGTGCAGACCACGTGTAACAACACCTGCACAGGATCGGTATATCTGAACATCACACCTGCGGGACAGGTACAGGACGGCAACAACAACTGCCCGAGTTACACCAGAAATGCACAATCCCTCCATCAGTGCTCAGACTGTCTGCAATAGGCTGAGAGAGGCTGGACTGAGGGCTTGTAGGCCTGTTGTAAGGCAGGTCCTCACCAGACATCACCGGCAACAATGTTGCCTATGGGCACAAACCCACCGTCGCTGGACCAGACAGGACTGGCAAAAAGTGCTCTTTACTGACGAGTCGGGGTTTTGTCTCACCAGGGGTGATGGTCAGATTTGCGTTTATCGTCGAAGGAATGAGTGTTACACCGAGGCCTGTTCTCTGGAGCGGGATCGATTTGGAGGTGGAGGGTCCGTCATGGTCTGGGGCGGTGTGTCACAGCATCATCGGACTGAGCTTGTTGTTATTGCAGGCAATCGCAACGCTGTGCGTTACAGGGAAGACATCTTCCTCCCTCATGTGGTATCCTTCCTGCAGGCTCATCCTGACATGACCCTCCAGCATGACAATGCCACCTGCCATACTGCTCGTTCTGTGCGTGATTTCCTGCAAGACAGGAATGTCAGTGTTCTGCCATGGCCAGCGAAGAGCTGGATCTCAATCCCATTGAGAAAGTGTGGGACCTGTTGGATTGGAGGGTGAGGGCTAGGGCCATTCCCCCCAGAAATGTCTGGGAACTTGCATGTGACTTGGTGGAAGAGTGGGGTAACATCTCACAGCAAGAACGGACAAATCTGGTGCAGTCCATGAGGAGGAGATGCACTGCAGTACTTAATGCAGCTGGTGGCCACACCAGATACTGACTGTTACTTTTGATTTTGACCCCTCCTTTGTTCAGGGACACATTATTCAATTTCTGTTAGTCACGTGTCTGTGGAACTTGTTTATGTCTCAGTTGTTGAATCTTGTTATGTTCATACAAATATTTACACATGTTAAGTTTGCTGAAAATAAATGCAGTTGACAGTGAGAGGACTTTTTTTTAATGAGTTTGTGGTATGATTCATTGTTAGCCTATTGTAGATCTGGTAAAACGATCCACCTACCACTATTTTTAGGGGAGGTGCATGCCAGCAGATGAGGACATTTGGCTGGAAGATATGATATAGTAAAACCTGCAATAGAGTGAATGTAAACCATACTTCCCTCCCCTGTGCCCAACCAAAAAACCCATTTCCCTCCCCTGTGCCCAACCAAAAAACACACTACCCTCCCCTATGCCCAACCAAAAAACCCATTTCCCTCCCCTGTGCCCAACCAAAAAAACCATTTCCCTCCCCTGTGCCCAACCAAAAAACCCATTTCCCTCCCCTGTGCCCAACCAAAAAACACACTACCCTCCCCTATGCCCAACCAAAAAACCCATTTCCCTCCCCTGTGCCCAACCAAAAAACCCATTTCCCTCCCCTGTGCCCAACCAAAAAACACACTACCCTCCCCTATGCCCAACCAAAAAACCCATTTCCCTCGCCTGTGCCCAACCAAAAAACCCATTTCCCTCCCCTGTGCCCAACCAAAAAACCCATTTCCCTCCCCTGTGCCCAACCAAAAAACCCATTTCCCTCCCCTGTGCCCAACCAAAAAACCCATTTCCCTCCCCTGTGCCCAACCAAAAAACCCATTTCCCTCCCCTGTGCCCAACCAAAAAACACACTACCCTCCCCTGTGCCCAACCAAAAAACCCATTTCCCTCCCCTGTGCCCAACCAAAAAACCCATTTCCCTCCCCTGTGCCCAACCAAAAAACACACTTCCCTCCCCTGTGCCCAACCAAAAAACCCATTTCCCTCCCCTGTGCCCAACCAAAAAACACACTACCCTCCCCTGTGCCCAACCAAAAAACCCATTTCCCTCCCCTGTGCCCAACCAAAAAACCCATTTCCCTCCCCTGTGCCCAACCAAAAAACACACTACCCTCCCCTGTGCCCAACCAAAAAACACACTACCCTCCCCTGTGCCCAACTAAAAAACACACTACCCTCCCCTGTGCCCAACCAAAAAACACACTTCCTTCCCCTGTGCCCAAACAAAAAACACACTTCCCTCCCCTGTGCCCAAACAAAAAACACACCCTACCAAAGCAAAAAAATATACCCCCTAGTAAATTTAGATTTTTACATTTGAGTCATTTAGCAGACACTCTTATCCAGAGCAATTAGGGTTAAGTAACTTGCTCAAAGGGCACATTGACAGATTACTCACCTAGTCTAGGATTCAAACCAGCAACCTTTCAGTTATTGGCCCAACGTTCTTAACCGCTATGCTACCTGCCTAGACCTCTATCTGTCCCTTAGAGTTATATGCCCTTTCTAATGTGTCTATGGGTGATTCCTATGGGTGACACTGCCAAAGAAAGACTGACTACACATACATGTAGTACATACATACAGTACATACATACAGAACAAAGAGTTTGGAGAGTATTCATATCCCTTGACTTTTTCCACATTTTATTACGTTACAGCCTTATTCTAAAATGGATTCAATTTTTGTTTTTTCCCTAATCAATCTACACACAATACCCCATAATGACAAAGCCAAAAAATACTGGTCCCTTACTGGTCGTATCAATACAATTCAAATGAATATTCTGCTATAGAATGTATTGTATTTTGTTAATGATTCCAGTGTCCCCCTCACCCAACAGAAATTATTTGATACCCTTAACAATTCTGACTCAAGATTTGATTAGAGACAGAAAAATTCTAGAATTAAACTTACTACATTACAATACTGTATATATTATTTGGCCTTTCCAATGAATAATATAGCCAAATGGCTGGGTTGATATAGAACACTCCTGTGTAAAATAACTTAACATCCAAGATCTGCCTTATATTGCTCAATCTGTAAAAAATGTGTCCTTTTCAAACCCCTTTTCATTAAATACACTGGAAAAAAGTAACTAACACAAAACTGTCTCTTTCAATGAACTCTCCTATTTGGTCTAATCATGATTTTCTAATTGCAGGTAAATTGTTAGAGTTTACTCTATGGAAGAGTAAAGGCATCAGTTATTTGTTATAGGACAGTTCATTTCTTTTAAGGAGTTACAGGATAGGTTTCATCTGAATAGCTCCTCAAGCTTTCAATACCTACAGATTAAGCAGTTACTGAGATCTAAATTGCAACTCGACCCAATGGAACAACATGTCAGAGCTAAGCCAATTTTTCTTAGACAACTGCAGTTCAAGACACATTACTTCCAAAATGTATTTAAAAAACTGATAGAGAAGCCCTAGAGAAACGGACCAAAGATTTGGACATCTCCCTTAATAGGGAAGCTCAGAACAAAGTATTTCCCAGCCTCCACAGCATCTTGCGTAAAATGAAAATAAATGTTATCCAGTACAAAATTTGACATAAATCAGACTATACCAATAGAACTCCGTCGCTGATGGGCCTTGTTGACTCACCTCTGTGTCAATTCTGCCAAACGGACCTCCCCAACACTCATCTCCATGAGGTACTGGTTTTGTCCCATTATTGAGAATTACTGGAAAGAAGTTCTGAGCGTTCTCTGTCATCCTCCATATGACCCTTCATGCATCCGTATCACTCTGCATACGTACTTTGATGATGATGACCCCTGTGTTTCTTTTATCCCCAAGGACAAAAAACAGTTCCTACTGTTTCCTTCATCTACAAAAAAAGTGATACTGTTAAACTGGAAAAGCAGATCCAATGTTTAAACCATACATACACTGGCTTAATTTACTGTCTGACCTGCCCCCCTTGGAGAGATTCTCCTTCAAATAAAATAACAATCTGACAGACTTTAACACAATCTGGGAACCATTCCTATTCTATATCACCCTCAGGCAAGCCAAGATCAAATATGACATTCATTATGAGTTATTTGCTAATTGGCTGCTTACCCACCAGCCTTATTTTGTCTTATCTGGTCCTGTCTGATCCTGTCTGGTCCTGTCTGATCCTCTCTGGTCATGTCTGACCCTGTCTGGTCCTGTCTGATCCGGTCTGATCCTCCCTGGTCCTGTCTGATCCTCGCTGGTCCTGTCTGGTCCTGTCTGATCCTGTCCGGTCCTGTCTGATCCTCTCCAGTCCTGTCTGATCCTGTCTGGTCCTGTCTGACCCGGTCTGATCCTATCTGATACTGTCTGGTTTCCCTTTCCTTTTCTTTTTTTCTTGATTCCCCCCCCCACCCCCCTCTCACCCAGTGGTGTAAAGTACTTAAGTAAAAATACTTGACAGTACTACCAAGTCGTTTTTTGGGGTATCTGTACTTTACTTTACTATTTTTATATTTTTTTTACTTTTACTTCACTACATTCCTAAAGAAAATAATGTACTTTTTTACTCCATACATTTTCCCTGACACCCAAAAGTACTAGTAACATTTTGAATGCTTAGCTGGCGGGACGCCTAGCCCTAAGAAGCTAGCTAGCAGGACAGGAAAATGGTCCAATTCACACACTTATCTAGAGAACATGCCTTATCATTCCTACTGCCTCTGTTCTGGCGGACTCACTAAACACAAATGCTTCAATTGTAAATTATGTCTGAGTGTTGGAGTGTGCCCCTGGCTATCCATACATAAAACATATATATATATATATATATATATATGGTGCAGTCTGGTTTGCTTATTATAAGGAATCTTTAATTATTTATACTTTGACTTTGACTTTTGATATTTAAGTATATGTAATATCAAATACTTTTAGTATTTTACTGGCTGACTTTCAATTTTACTTGAGTTATTTTCTATTATGGTAACTTTACTTTTACTCAAGTATTACAACTGGGTACTTTGAGTATTTTATTGTTATGGTATCTTTACTTTTACTCAAGTATGACAACTGGGTACTTTTAGTATTTTACTGTTATGGTAACTTTACTTTTACTCAAGTATGACAACTGGGTACTTTTAATATTTTACTGTTATGGTAACTTTACTTTTACTCAAGTATGACAACTGGGTACTTTTAATATTTTACTGTTATGGTATCTTTACTTTTACTCAAGTATGACAACTGGGTACTTTTAATATTTTACTGTTATGGTAACTTTACTTTTACTCAAGTATGACAAATGGGTACTTTTAGTATTTTACTGTTATGGTAACTTTACTTTTACTCAAGTATGACAACTGGGTACTTTTAGTATTTTACTGTTATGGTATCTATACTTTTACTTAAGTATGACAACTGGGTACTTTTAATATTTTACTGTTATGGTAACTTTACTTTTACTCAAGTATGACAACTGGGTACTTTTAGTATTTTACTGTTATGGTATCTATACTTTTACTTAAGTATGACAACTGGGTACTTTTTCCACCACTGCTCTCCCCTTACTTTTCTGCTCTTTCTGACTTTTTGGTTGTAGTTTACCTTCTTCACTATAATAAAAGTGTGTATGTAAAAAATAATAATAAACATATAAAATAAGTGCCACCCTTTTTCCTATTTAGTGCAGCATGGGCCCTGGTCAAAAGTAGTACACTGTATAGGGAATAGGGCTCCATTTGAGACGCACCCAAAGTGCTGTTGTGGACTGGACAGAGTCCAAGTCAAAGGAAGATAGAGGCAGAAACAACAAGAAACCTAATAAACCTTTATGTCTACATAGATTTACCATAATGAAAATACCATTGAGTTAAACATTGCTGATTGAAATCCATCCTTCGACAGGCATGTTAATTAAATTCAATTACACACACACACACACACACACACACACACACACACACACGTGTCAAGGAGTAAAGAAGAGGTTTGATAGCGCAGCAAATGCTCCTCATCAAGCCTTAGTAACTGTTTCCATGGTGATGCTCCAGGTGTCTCCATGGTGTTGCCAAGGAAACGGTTTTACCTGCTTCGGCTGTCAGAGTTGAAGCCTTTCCCTGCCACTACGCACGGACAGAGCCACACGCACATAACTCTACCTCTGTAAGCAGGCCTGTAGTTTTTAGTGATATAAAGCTCTCTAGCTCGTCAAGCTGGCTTTAAATAAGATGACAACATGGAGTGTGCCCCTGGCTATCCATACATAAAACATATATAGTGTTTTATGTATTTTTTATAGATGTGTGTTCTGAGTTAGTACAAGAGCCCGTTCCATGTCACAGTGGATAAGAATAAAAGCTCCAGCTCAGAGTTCAGATAAGAAACTGGAGAAGTAAAAGACGAGGTCATATTGCTTCCATCTGAAATGAGCAGGAGATTGTAATATGTCCCAATTGGCACCCTATTCCCTATATAGTGCACTACTTTTGCCCAGAGTCCTATGGTCCCTGGTTCAAAAATAGGGCACTAAATAGGGAATAGGGTGGCAATTAGAACAAAGACTGTATGTTCTCTTCATAGCAGCTGCATCTGTGTAGAGCAGGTTCAGGCAATTATCCATTACAACACAGTCTGCTTTCCATCATCTTTCAGTCTAAAGGCATCTTTATATTATGTGTATTCCTCACACAGCAGGAGATTGGCTGCTGGAAGACAAATGAGAACGAGAGAAAAGAAAGGTAGATTATATTGGAAGATGATTTAGAACATTTCTTTGAACCTGGAAGAAGACTGGCTTTTAGCTATCATTCAAATATCCTCTCTCTATCTCTCTCTATATCTTCCTCTCTCCCCCTCCTTCTCTCTCTCTCCCCCTCCTTCTCTCTCTCCCTCTGCCCTCTTTCTTTCTCTCTCCATCTCTCTCTATATCTCCCTCTCTCCCCCTCCTTCTCTCTCTCCCTCTTCCCCTGTCCTCTCTCTCTCCCTCCATCCTCCATTATGCAGAATTGTATTCTATACCTGTATGTGGGTTGGTAATAAGAAACATGGTGTTCACCTCACATCTGAAAACAAGTGGAATGAAACACCTGTTCAGTGAGGATGGAAAAGAGAGGAGACGGGAAGGGGAGGGAAGATGGAAGGGGAGGGGAGAGAAGATTGGAAAGGAAGGGGAGGGAAGATGGAAGGGGAGGAGAGAGAAGATTGGAAAGGAAGGGGAGGGAAGATGGGAGGGAAAGGAAGTGGAGGGAAGATAAGAGGGGATGGGAAGGGGAGGGAAGATGGAAGGGGAGGGAATATGGGAGGGGAAAGGAAGGGGAGGAGGGATAGAGGGCAAAGAAAGATGTGATTAAAAGGAGGGAAAGTGGAGCAGAGAAACCAGACTTTGTGTTAATTCATCATCCTCCTGATTGGGACTTCCTTCCTGAAAATGAGACACATTACTCTACTGTCTACACTCTGGGAGAGAGGTGGGAGAGGGATGGAGGAAAGAGTAGAACTGAATGCTCTGAGATAAATGGGTGAGGGGAAGAGGAGAGGAAGCAAGGAAGGAGGGAAGAGAGGAGAGGAACTGATTCCCATAGGGTGGATCAGATTTAGAGCAGAAGTTAGTCTGTAGCAGTTCAGTCATTCTGTATCAGCCTCTGCTTTCCAGTCCAATTCCACTGTTCCTCTGCATCCAGCCAGGTCACCTGTGATACAAGTCCGTATTTGATGTCTATCCATGTCTGAGGACATTGGGAGATGACGTGGAAACCGGCCACTAGGGACAACAGTGAGCGATGTTACCTTCAAGTGGGATTCGGTTTTGAATGGGGATCGCGGATGGGCTTAATTATCCACCTCTGGTGCCAGAGGTTGCATGTTCGAATCGAGTGATAGAAAGTTGTTTATTTTATTTTTAAGCCTATCCCAAACCCTAGCCCTTATCTTAACCATTTGAGTCAATACCTAACCAACATCGAAATGTTGACATTTGAGAAACATGGGTGAACGTCTAATTCTGACACGAGACTGTGAGAGCTTGTTGCTGCATCCCTAATTCATGTGGTCTTTCTCTCTGTGTCCCCCCTTCTCCTCACACTCTCCCACCCACCCTCCCTCCTTATCATACCTTTTCCCAGCTGGTGTGTGTATCAGTGATGGTCAGTACCTTTTCAGATGAGGGAGAATGATTTTATTTTTCATGAGCTTGGCCTTAATTCTATTACAGCATAATGGATGACTGTCATTCATATTCCATTCACCCAGTTCAATGTAACATCGATAGGTTTAGGTTACTACATGATACTCACATTTTTCCTATACCCATCATGAGGTTGCTCCAACCCAGCCTATGACTGAAAGTTTACAACCTAGGTGTCACGACTCCTACCGAAGGTGGCTCCCCTTCCTGTTCGGGTGGCGCTCGGCGGTCGCCGTCACCGGCCTACTAGCTGCCACTGATCCCTTTTCCTCCTTTTCTGTTTATTGGTTGCACCTGTGTTTAGTTTAGGCTATTGGTTGGGCTTTATTTACCAGCCGGCCCGCCTGCTAGTTGTGTGGGATTATTTCAGTGTACATGTGTACATGGCTGTATGTCACAGTTGTCCGTGTTTTTTGGATTTTGCTGGACTGTTTAAGGCCCTCGTGTTTGGGGCATTTGTTTGGGTTGGCGTCTGTTCACCGTTGTGGTGCATTAAAAAATGGTGCTACCCTGAACTCTCTGCTTCCTGCGCCTGACTTCTTCCCCACTACACCCCGGGTGTTACAGTAGGTGCACACAGGTCAAGCCGTGTCCTCAGAGCATGCGCAGATCAGCTGGCTTGTGTGTTTACGGACATATTGTACTGACATTTTGAAATATATTGATTGTTTTGGGGTTTTTCAGTAGGATCCAAAGATTGCCTCCCACAGGAGGGAGAGGCAGAATATTATCAGATGCGCAGGAAATTGTCGTTGTTGACATGGTAATTGGCAGCAATGCAATAAAACTACGGGAAATTCGGGACAGAGTGCTGGCAGACAATATCACTTTTGGGAATGTGAATACGGTCAGCACAATGACAATGGCCAGAGTCCTAGAGGAACATTAAATAAGGATGAAGCAGTTGTACACTGTGCCCTTTGACAGAAACGGTGACCGTGTGAATGAACTCAGGTATCAATATGTCCAGGTAAGATGGCTGTTCAATAACCAAACAGCGTACATACACAGCTATGCATAATGTAAAGTACTGTAAAACTGTGGATTTAATGTATTTTAGAGAGTAGTGGAGATGGAAATCAGGCAAACTGCACATACATTCATCTTTGTGGAGGAAGCTGGATTCAACCTGGCCAAAACACGCCGCAGGGGAAGAAATGTGATTGGACAGAGAGCAACCATGTTGTGTGGGATAATGTGGCATTCCACTACTCGGCTGCAGTCACAGACTGGTTTGCTGCACATCCTTACTGGATGGCATGAATGCAGGGTGAGGAGACACTTCTCCTGAAGACTGACAGGGTGTGGAGACACTTCTCCTGAAGACTGCCAGGGTGTGGAGACACTTCTCCTGAAGACTGCCAGGGTGTGGAGACACTTCTCCTGAAGACTGCCAGGGTGTGGAGACACTTCTCCTGAAGACTGCCAGTGTGTGGAGACACTTCTCCTAAAGACTGCCAGGGTGTGGAGACACTTCTCCTGAAGACTGCCAGGATGTGCAGACACTTCTCCTGAAGACTGCCAGGGTTGGATTAGACATTTCAGAAGATACTTTCCAAGATGCATCGCCAGAGAAGACATAAGATGTGATGTTGATGAGAACTTGTGGCCAAATGCAGGAGAGAGTGACAACTATAACCCGCACAGTACTGTACAGTATGCGTGATTATACTATACATGTTGATGAGTGATTATACTGTACATATTGATGAGAACTAGAACCCTCACAGTACTGTACATTATGCGTGATTATACTATACATGTTGATGAGAACTAGAACCCTCACAGTACTGTACAGTATGAGTGATTATACTATACATGTTGATGAGAACTAGAACCCTCACAGTACTGTACAGTATGAGTGATTATACTATACATGTTGATGAGAACTAGAACCCTCACAGTACTGTACAGTATGAGTGATTATACTATACATGTTGATAAGAACTAGAACCCTCACAGTACTGTACAGTATGAGTGTTATAATATACATGTTGTCAATGTTTTTTTTGTAATTACTATTGCAGACCTGGAATTACTAGGCAATAGGCAAATATATAGAAAAAATAAAGGCTATTGAAGCAGATTGCTGCATTTCTGATTCATTCTTGTTACATATACTTTAGTACAGTCAATAAAGTGAAAATGTGTTATTTATTCTATTATTTATTCTATTATATAATGAAATACTGATTTATGTGAAACATCATTCAAACTTCAAAGAGAAAAGTTACTAATTTATGTAATGCTCCCTGTTGTTAGTGTTTTTTAGGTTAGTGTGTTATGAGTGACAATGTATGCTTTCTGAGTGAGAATTGTTATTTTGAGACATGTATAAAGTGTTTTGGTGGTTTGAGTGAGTTGTGGAGGTGAGATGAACTGTTTGGCCAAGATGCATGTTGGTGGGTGGCGCAGTGGTTAAGGATGCTGTACTGCAGCGCCAGCTGTGCCACCAGAGACTCTGGGTTCGCGGCCGCGACCAGGAGGTCCGTGGGGCGACGCACAATTTGCCTAGCGTAGTCCGGTTTAGGGAGGGCTTGGTAGGAATATCCTTGTCTCATCGCGCACCAGCGACTCCTGTGGCGGGCCGGGCGCACGCGCGCTAACCAAGGTTGCCAGGTGCACGGTGTTTCCTCCGACACATTGGTGCGGCTGGCTTCCGGGTTGGATGCGCGCTGTGTTAAGAAGCAGTGCGGCTTGGTTGGGTTGTGTATCGGAGGACGCATGACTTTCAACCTTCGCCCCTCCCGAGCCCGTACGGGAGTTGTAGCGATGAGACAAGATAGTAGCTACTAAACAATTGGATACCACGAAATTGGGGAGAAAACAGGGTAAAATAAAAAAAATAATAAAAAAAATAAAAAAAGATGCATGTTGGTAATGCAGACTGTGAAGAGTTCTGAAAAGTGGCTTCAATATTGACCGATGCTTGTCAGCAATTGAAAAAAAACTGGAATCAATTATTTGGTGACATACTGTATGATTATATTTAGTATAGTTGTATCTAAAAAGTATACATTTTTAAATGTTTTAAAATTAAAACATTTATGAAATTCATAGAGGATGGTCCTCCCTCCTCTAAGGAGCCTCCACTGGTGTGTATATATGTGTGTGTGTGTGTGTGTGTGTGTGTGTGTGTGTGTGTGTGTGTGTGTGTGTGTGTGTGTGTGTGTGTGTGTGTGTGTGTGCATACGTGTGTGTGTTTTTGCCTGTGTGAGACGAGCTTCAATGCCATACAACTCTCCTTCCGTGATCTCCAACTGCTCTTAAATACAAGTAAAACTAAATGCATGCTCTTCAACCGATCGCTGCCTGCACCTGCCCGCCCGTCCAGCATCACTACTCTGGACGGTTCTGACTTAGAATATGTGAACAACTACAAGTACCTAGGTGTCTGGTTAGACTGTAAACTCTCCTTCCAGACTCACATCAAACATCTCCAATCCAAAGTTAGATCTATAATTGTCTTCCTATTTCGCAACAAAGCATCCTTCACTCATGCTGCCAAACATACCCTTGTAAAACTGACCATCCTACCGATCCTCGCCTTCGGAGATGTCATTTACAAAATAGCCTCCAATACCCTACTCAATAAATTGGATGCAGTCTATCACAGTGCCATCCGTTTTGTCACCAAAGCCCCATATACTACCCACCACTGCGACCTGTACGCTATCTTTGGCTGGCCCTCGCTTCATACACTTAGCAAAACCCACTGGCTCCCGGTCATCTACAAGACCCTGCTAGGTAAAGTCCCCCCTTATCTCAGCTTACTGGTCACCATAGCAGCACCCACCTGTAGCACACGCTCCAGCAGGTATATCTCTCTGGTCACCACCAAAACCAATTCTTCCTTTGGCCGCCTCTCCTTCCAGTTCTCTGCTGCCAATTACTGGCACGAACTACAAAAATCTCTGAAACTGGAAACACTTATCTCCCTCACTAGCTTTAAGCACCAGCTGTCAGAGCAGCTCACATATTACTGCTCCTGTACATAGCCCATCTATAATTTAGCCCAAACAACTACCTCTCCCCCTACTGTATTTATTTATTTATAATGCTCCTTTGGACCCCATTATTTTTATCTCTACTTTGCACATTCTTCCACTGCAAATCTACCATTCCAGTGTTTTACTTGCTTTATTGTATTTACTTCGCCACCATGGCCTTTTTTTTGTTGCCTTTTCTCACCTCATTTGCTCATAGACTTATTTTTCAACTGTGTTATTGACTGTATGTTTGTTTTACTCCATGTGTAACTGTGTTGTTGTATGTGTCGAACTGCTTTGCTTTATCTTGGCCAGGTCGCAATTGTAAATGAGAACTTGTTCTCAACTTGCCTACCTGGTTAAATAAAGGTGAAATAAATAAATATGTATGTGTGTGCCTGTACTTGTATGTTTGTTGGCCTGTCTGTGCTTGTGTGTGTGTGTAAGGTGGATAGGGGATGTTTGGAAGCTGTGCGTTGGCGTGTGTCACTCTGTGTTACCCCTAGCAGGCCTCATTGTTACGCACTCCGCAAAATAACTGTTTAGCCCAGGGATGGACCATCATCATCGTCTTTTTCTTCTTTTTCTTCTTTTCTTTGTCTTCATCACAGGATCTAATGTCAGTCCTCCAGGTCTCCCTACAGAGGGTCTTATACTAACCCTTATCAACATGGAATAGGGTGCCATTTGGGACACAGGCAGTTGAACTGTAAGTGGGCGGGTTCTAAAGTTTGATTTCCGATTTCACCCTCAAAACTGATCTTGCTACCCCCCCCCCCCCCCTCTCTGGATGATAATTTAGGTTTAACCCTGCTCTCTCTCTGGATGTTAATTCAGGTTTAACCCTGCTCCCTCTCTGGATGTTAATTCAGGTTTAACCCTGCTCTCTCTCTGGATGTTAATTCAGGTTTAACCCTGCTCCCTGCATGTATGGTGCTATGCACATGTCCTTAATCTGGTTTTGTCTGACACAACTGAAATTGAACTGAAATTGTCTTAGCAAGTGGGTCACTGTTTTCTCTCCTTAACAACATTGCTGTGTTACTGCGTGAATCATACCAAAGGATGGATGTGTGGGAGAAGAAGAGCCAGGACACGCGACGCAGACACCTATCTTCAATCGGAGAAACACGCTGGTGGGCTAAGGATAGTGCTTTGAAGGTCTTTGGATCCTTTGGAAAACCAGACCAGGGTCTCTATGTTGAAGTACTCCTCACACTATCAGCCATACAAGAGCAGGTCAACATGAAGACAACTGTTCGGGTGAAGGCAAGAGGATTTACTGAGGTTCTTCTCCGGTATGAGACGATACTGACAGTTCAAATATTTCTTTGGATATTTGAGAACACGTCACCACTGTCCAAATACCTGCAGACAAGTGGGAGGGACATCCTGTCTGCCCATCGAATGGTTGTGGCTACACAGGAAACCCTGAAAGGCATGTCAGGAGACTTTGACACCATTAAGTCAGCTACAGACACATTTGTTCAGCTTTCAAATAAGAAGATCAAAGAACAGGTTGAGAACACAGAGCTGGAGGAGGTGGAAGCCACTCTGCCACAGAAAAGGACAAGAAAGAAGAAAATCATGTCTGGAGAGATGGCTCAAGATGAAGCTTTGACAGAGGCAGAGAATGTCTATAAAGTTCAAGTCCACAATCAAATTATGGATACAGTCACAGATAGTATCCTCAGGTGATTTCTGTCTCATGGCACTCTATATGCTGACCTAGCCCTCCCGGACCCTAGAAACCTCTCCCAAACAACATCCAATGGTCCTCCAGAGACCTTTCAAGAGGTCTTTCAAGAGGTATTTCAAGAGCTCAGCAAATGTTTGCTTCGATTTGATAGCCGAGCAACTGTTGACAATTTGCAGTGTGAGCTGAGAAGCCTCGCTGTACAGTGGAAAAGACTGAGAAGTTCAGGATTGGAGAAATACATGACCAGGACAGTGGAGGATGGCCCTGATGGAAATGAAGATGAGGTGCAAATGAAGAATAAATGCTGCTCATCCTGCAAAGAATGTCCACTGTGTTGTTACCAGATGCTGAGACGGTACAACCGGCTGACTGATGCATACCATGTCCTTGGCATTTAATACAAGTTCCTACTCACCCTCTCAGTTACCCAGGTAGTTCCTACTCACCCTCCCAGTTACCCAGGTAGCATGTGAGTGAAGTTTCTCTACCTTAAAGTATATCAAGAGCAGACTCAAGAGCACTCTCTCACAAGAACACCTAGAGGCATGCTGATGGCCACCGAGGAGGACATCCTAATGGCCCTGGATACTGACATGGTTACTGAGGAGGACATCCTAATGGCCCTGGATACTGACATGGTTACTGAGAAGGACATCATAATGACCCTGGATACTGACATGGTTACTGAGGAGGACATCCTAATGGCCCTGGATACTGACATGGTTACTGAGGAGGACATCCTAATGGCCCTGGATACTGACATGGTGATCCATAGAGATGCAGAGAAAAGCGAGCTGTTGAGAAAATTGTTCCTCCAATAAGGTAGTTGCAACATATTTCCTATAACTTGCTTACTTATTATTTTACTCCCACATTTCTGATGTCTCTTTTTCCTGTCTGTAATATTGCTGTCCAGTACTTTGACAGAGTAAAGCCAGCCAGCTGACCCTGAGCAGCAGTTAGACAGTTCTATGTTTCAGTGAGCATTGTGGATATTATAGCATCTCTTTTTCACTCTAGGCTTCAGGTGATGTAGATGAATCATGACTCATGATGGCTTGTGCTGCTCTCTTACAGGTTACGTTCTATGTTTGGAGAGGTGTTCAACAGTTGTTTTTAGAAGGTGTACTCTCATGACTTAAAGCCAGCCAGCTGACCCTGCGCAGCAGTTAGACAGACAGTGAGTATCTCCTTTTAACTCTAGGCTTCATGTGATGTGAGGTAGTTCCATCCTGACAAATACAGTGTGTGTTCTGTAGAAGTTTTGTAACAATGTGCAGCGTTTGTGTGTGTGTTCTGCAGCCTTTTTAAAGTAGTACTGCAATAGTGATCAATGGTTGTGAAGCAGCTAGGTGGCTGTATTAGGGGCTGGTCGTGTGCGTACATGCGTGCATTAGCTGGGCAGCCGAGGTGGAGTATACGGGGCTGATTCTGGGGGCCGGTCTGGATCAAAGTCCAGGGCCGTTTTTTACTCCCAGTCCGTTCCTTCAGGAGGTTGTTAGGTCCAGATGTGAGGAGATGATCACGCAACAACAGACAGGACAACGTTTCTAGAAAAGGAGCACAGGTAAAGACACCTGACCTCATTCCCACAGGACTGTTACAGTTAACATATAAGGTACCATAACTTTATACAACAATGTTACACAGACAACTTCATCTCTGTACCCCACACATACAATTATCTGGAAGGTCCCTCAGTCCAGCATTGAATTTCAAACACAGATTCAACCACAAAGATCAGGGAGGTTTTCCAATACCTCGCAAAGAAAAGCATTGGTAGAGGGGTAAAAATGTAATAAAAATCAGAAATTGAATATCCCTTTGAGCATGGTGAAGTTAATAATTACACTTTGGATGGTGGTTCAAAACACCCAGTCACTACAAAGATACAGGCCTCCTTGGTATTTGGTATTTTATTAGGATCCCCATTGGCTGTTGCTAATCTTCCTGGGGTCAACACAAAACATTACATATTACTGAACATTAATAGACAAGAACAGCTCAAGGACAGAACTACATCAATTTAAAAACGACACACATAGCCTACACTTCAATACCTAAACACAAACTATCTAGGTCAAATAGGGGAGAGGAGTTGTGCCGTGAGGTGTTGCTTTATCTGTTTTTTGAAACCAGGTTTGCTGTTCATGTGAGCAATAAGATGGAAGTGAGTTCCATGCAATAATGTGTCTATATGTGTAATACTATACACTTTCTTGAATTTATTCTGGATGTGGGGACTGTGAAAAGAACCCTGGTGGCATGTCTGGTGGGATAGGTGTGTGTGTCAGAGCTGTGTGTACATTGACTATGCAAACAGTTTAGAATTTTCAACACATTGTTTCTTATAAAAAGAAGTGACACAGTCAGTCTCTCCTCAACTCTTAGCCAAGAGAGACTGCATAGTATTTGTATCAGTCCTCTGATTACAATGAAGAGCAAGACATGCCGCAGCTTAGCTAGGTCTTCCTATGCAGCGCTTGACCACATAACTGGACAATAATCAAGATTAGACAAAACTACAGCCTGCATGTCTTGCTTTGAAGTGTGGTGTCAAAAAAGCAGAGCACCTCTTTAATAGGGACAGACCTCTTCCCTCTTTACAACCATTGAATCTATATGTTTTGACCATGAAGGTTTACAATCTATGTAATGCTTGTCGTCTGGGGAAGGAGAGGAGGACCAAGGTGCAGGGTGGTAAGTGTTCATATTATTTAATTAAATATGCAACACTAGACAAAACAACAAACATTACAAAAAAACAGTCCTGAAAGGTGAAACAAAAACACTAAACAGGAAACAACCACCCACAAAACACAATGGGAAAACAGGCTACCTAAATATGGTTCTCAATCAGGGACAACGCTTGACAGCTGCCTCTGATTGAGAACCATACCAGGCCAAACACAGAAATAGAAAATCATAGACACACTAACATTGACAACCCACCCAACTCACACCCTGACCATACTTAAACAGAAGACAACACAAAGGAACTAAGGTCAGAACGTGACAATCTAAGGTAACAATAAGTAATTTAGTCTCAATAATATAGAAGGCTGCACTGAAATCTAACAGTACAGCACCCACTATCATTATCATCAATGTCTTTTAACCAATCATCAATTATTTGTGTCAGTGCAGTACACGTTGAGTGTCCTCCTCCGTAAGCATGCTGAACATCTGCTGTCATATTGTTTACAGAGAAATAGCATTGTATTTGGTCAAACAAATTTCCCCCCTAGCGGTTTGCTAAGAGCGGCAGCAAACTGATAGGTCTGCTGTTACAACCAGTAATTGACTTTTTTTTTTTTTTTTTACAACTCTTAGGTAGCGAAATGACTGGCTTCCCTCCAGGGCAAACACCTTCTTCTAGACTCAGATTAAAGATATGGCAGACAGCAGTGGCCATAGAGTCAAAGAGTCAGCTACCATCCTCAGTAGCTTTCCACTGCTGCTCTTTAGTTATTTGTTACTTTCATTTCTTCATTTTTTGTTTTTGGGGGGTGTGTGTCTATGTGTGTGTGTGTCTCGTCAATTGTGCTTGAGACAATTCAACATTAAGGGGTCATTTGCACATAAGTCTCTCAAACAGTCGTTTTACCCCGAGGATGGGGGTTACGTGTGTGGGGTGTGTGTGTCTCAACAATTGTGCTTGAAACAATTCAAAATTAGGGGTCATTTGCACATAAGGCTCTCAAAACAGGCGTTTTTCCCGAGGATGTGGGGGGATCAAAAGTTAATCCCACCAACCAGTATAGAATAGGTCTAGACACCCATAAGGTTTAAAAACAATGTTTTTTTCTAAACAATACCAACACTAGGTGGTCATTTGAACACAGGTTGTCTCCACACAAAAACCAGTCAATAACAAACAATCCCCCGGGTCTGTAAATTCATTACATATATTGGCTCCGTTAGGACACAACTGCTCATCTGAAAAGTATTTTCCAGCCTTTCTGCAAGCCTGTACACATGGAGAATTTTGAAGGTGAGGATTTGGAATTAATATATTAGATTTTGTGTGCGTTAGGTAGTTTGTGGGAAATGATTGATATTACGAAATTACTGCACTGTTTGGAACTCTCAATCTCTCTAATATTGAACTGTTGTTATATATGGTTTTGACAGATATTCTAAAAGGGGTGGACATCGAATTTTCAGGTATGTTTTTATGTCAATTGTATTTATTTTTTAAAGTTAAAGTATATATTTCATATAAATACATTTTAATATTATTTAAAAAACATCTATAGGATACCCGACATTTACACAGCTGCTACCGGGAATAATTGATTTGGATCATCCAACATTAGATGAGGAAACAGAGGTGCAAACAGCGCCCGGTTCTTCTTTATTCAGCCCGTCACCATCAAGCTATTTTCGACCTAAGTCTAAAAATAAAATGCGTAATAATATTTATACATTAAAACAAAAAGTATGTACACTATTTTAAAAAGCTAATCTTGTGTTCACAGCGGACAGAACACCAACAAGAATACCTGAAGCATTATGGACTCTACCTCTGAACGACTTCGGGGGCGCTGAAACAGATGATATTCTACCGTTCTGTACAAACGGCTTTACCATAACTCCAAACAACCCAAGATGCAGCGCTTTAACACACAGCTACACACCCCCTGGAACCTCCAGCCAATCGCTATAAAATCTAGCACCTAAGGCGCATCGCAATACTTTGGCACAAGTGCACCGCGCAGAATCACCACAGCCCGAGGGCGACTGGTCGGAAAACGACTGGATTCAAGAACATGCTCTCTGTGGATATATTATGACCCCGTTATACATTTATTTTATTAGTTGTACAATTTTTTTATGGAATATGTTAAAACGATGTCAAATAATGTTTTTTTCAGATTCCAACGATAGCTATACAAACCCTGCAGAATCTACAAAGCCAGAGGACATTGGGATAGGACCCGCGTTATCCAGGATTCCTCAGAACAGCAGGCGCCAAAAAAACTTAACTATATATATATATATATATATACACTGCTCAAAAAAATAAAGGGAACACTAAAATAAAACATCCTAGATCTGAATGAATGAAATATTCTTATTAAATACTTTTTTCTTTACATAGTTGAATGTGCTGACAACAAAATCACACAATGTATCAATGGAAATCAAATTTATCAACCCATGCAGCTCTGGATTTGGAGTCACACTCAAAATTAAAGTGGAAAACCACACTACAGGCTGATCCAACTTTGATGTAATGTCCTTAAAACAAGTCAAAATGAGGCTCAGTAGTGTGTGTGGCCTCCACGTGCCTGTATGACCTCCCTACAACGCTATTTACACTACATAAAATAGATTTATAAAGGCAAAGAGAGCAATGAATTGACCTACTTGACCTCAAAGACGGGCAGCCTACTTTAGGATAGAGAATGTAGGGTTGTGTACTGAACCTGTACCCATAATAAAACAAAGTGCTCTATGGTCAAATGCATCTAAAGGCTTTAATGAAGGGGCAGCTGCATCCATATATATTATTTCAACATAATCCAGAACCAGTAAGAACAAAGATTGAATGATCTGCTTTGTACTATTAACAAGAGGCCTGACCTATTTCTATAGAAGAAGCCCATTTTAAATTCGGCATCTTAATTAACAAACTCATATGTACACTCTAGAAAACAACATATACAATAATTTAAGGTCACTAAAGGTTTTCTACAAAATAAAGAAAGAGCCCGATTAGCAGGGCGGGCGATAGCGTACACAACTGTACCAAAGGCGTGACTCAAAACTATGAAAAAGTCCCGCGTGTAAACTTAGAATCAATCATATGCTTGGTCGAGGGGTTCATCAATTATCGGAATAGTGAATTGCATTGAACTCCTATAAAAAGATTGTTAGGGATAAAAAGGGTTTTCATCTACGGAATGCCCCACTTACTAAAAGCAATCTCTTGTCATAGACCACCTTGCCCTTTGGTTTCTGACTTATGTTACAAGCCCCGCGTGTCTTAAACCTTAGATATAATGGCTGCTGTAGAAGGTTTTGATCCCAGGTTGCAACTACCATTTACAGCCTTAATCGCAGGCCCATCCAATAGCGGTAAAACTTGTTTTGTAAAAAGTATTTTAGAGAATTCTGAACATGTATTATCTCAGAAACCTGACAATATTGTGTTGTGTTATTCATGTTATCAACCTTTGTATGATGAGCTGTTGAAGAAAATAAAAATCAAGAAGGAATACCTGCATCCCTGTCTGATGATGAACTTTTACCTCTTCATAAAAACAATCTGCTGGTTTTGGACGACATGCTATTTGCCAGTAGTTAACATCCTGAAATTGCCCGAGCTTTTACACAATATAGTCATCATCGAAACCTGTCCGTGCTTTACTTGGTACAAAATGTGTTTCACCAAGGTAAAAATAGCCGTACCATTAGTTTGAACACAAATTACATGGTTTTCAAAAACCCTAGAGACAAACTACAAATAAACACTCTAGCTCAGCAGCTGTATCCTAGAAGGAAATCCTACTTTATGGAGAGCTATGAGGACGCTACCAAAGCGCCATTTTCTTATTTACTCATGGATTTAAAATCAAATACTCCAGAACACCTGAGGCTCCGAACAGGCTTTTTTTCCGTGGGAGTGGCCGACGGTTTAAAAATAAATCTATTGCTCTTGAGAACCCTAGTTGGGGCTACCCCTAAAGAACGGAAGGCCATCTTGGGTCACTGTTCTTCAGATCTCATATTATCCCTATGTGAGATTGCTTTGAATCTTCTCAAAGGACGCATTCCACTCACCCTGACCCAATTAAAAAAATTAAAGAGACAAAAGACTGCGATCAAACTCTTTGCCAATAAAAGGGCCAGTCTTCAAAAGAAAATACATAACATACAACAGTCTGGGGGTTTTCTTCTACCTTTACTAAGTATAGCCGTGCCCTTCATCACCAGCCTTATTGCTGCCAGACGTGGGGTTGAACACAGAGTGTGATGGCAAATAAAATGTACTTGGTGCCTCAACAAGAGTTGGATAGACTTAAACAGCAATTACAGGGTCCTGAAAATATCAGACAAACAGCGGAAAATGATTTGGACATGGCCATGAAGGATGTTTTAAACGGAAAAGGATTGAACCCCTATGATAAGGTCCAAAAATACACAAACCTCTTGCAAAGGTATTTGGCCTTGGTAAAACAAGGTGAGAGACAGACCAACCATTTATCGCTTTCCCTACCGGACCCTTTAAAAGATGATGCACCTAGAGAGAGCCAAGCCCCTGTAATGCCTGGACCGGCGATCTTACCCGTTGATGTTCAAAAGCCTGTTGAAGATAATGTTACGCATGTTCCGGCACGTAACAGGAAAAATGTTAGATACATTATGAACAAGATAAAAGACTCAAAGGGGGCCGATACTTGGAATGACAAAGGAGAGTTTGTCTTTCAGGGCGATGTTGTCAAGGGTTCTCATATGATGGACTTGCTTAAAAGTACCACAGCAACCCACAAGGTTGCTGATGACAGAAGACCTCCAGGGTCAGTCTCTTAAGGCCCTGGCCATCCTCAACATTCCCCTCTCGGTTGTACCAAACTATAAGCTTCGTCAACAGATTCACGCTTTAAAACAAAAACCTTCAACAAGCTACAGCACCTCTAAAGATGTTCTAACAACCCCTCCCCCCTTTGAAAGGGATGATGATAACTCATTTACCCCCCTGAACTTCTCCGGACCTTTTCCTAATCCTGATCTCTCAGGGTGGTTAGACTTTTGAATGACTTTTGAATTACTATGATTAAATTCAATACATTATTTGAAAAAATGATACAATTTAACATTTGTGACATTCATGAAACATTTGACGTGAGCATACACCTTGATTACAGGCTCTTAAAGGACACATACTTGAACACTTTTCATATTTTCTAACAAAACAATCTACGACGCTATCTTTACTTCTTAAGTCATCATTATAAAGAGACATAACATCTTCAAAAGAAACTCCACGGACTCTTTGGTAGAGGTAGAAAACACAGTGTTGACCACATGTAGTGGAAAGGTTATCTTGTACTTGTTTGATGCTGTAGTAGATCTTTGATCCATTTTTGGTCGAAAACTGTTTAATAGATGGGAGGAAATGTGAAAATGCGGGGGAAAAGCCGTAGGAATAAAACAAAGCTGTGATTTTTCTTCCTCCTTCGTCTTCTAATGTCACAGCTAGCCAATGTTCACCGGCATGTGTTTAGGATGGGTATTGACAATAAAATGGCTGGTCGCTCCTGCCGTTTCTCAATAGGTAGTTCATCACAAGCCCATACTTCACAAAATTGTTTTCCAATCAAATGGCTCATGAGACCGTTTTGGTCTTGGGTATTCATGTCTTTGCTCAACGATCCTTAATTAATAATAATCCACAAAGACTTGTCTTCAGCCATTCACTTCCAAGATTGAATTAGAGCATGCATAAACAATCATACTAACTGTACAGGCTAAAGGT
Organism: Oncorhynchus mykiss; assembly: GCF_013265735.2. Lineage (NCBI taxonomy): Eukaryota > Metazoa > Chordata > Actinopteri > Salmoniformes > Salmonidae > Oncorhynchus > Oncorhynchus mykiss. The sequence continues at coordinate 39,337,616 of NC_048590.1, forward strand.
GCACGGAAACGCATTTCCAGCCTGAGATTACCTTGGGACACCACAGACAGATTTCCTGAGATATCATCATCAGGTGATAAATTGAAAGCATACAATGTGTAACCCTCTGCAAAATAATTTCTGTCAATAGGTAAAGAGAGATCTTTTAGACGCCTCCCGGTAGCCAGGAATAGATTGTAAAATTCTCGCACAGATATGTTGTTATTAAATTGCGGTTGGAAAGCCTTAGCAGGGACCTGACGTCCGTCCTGACAGAGAGCTACATACTCTGCATTGAAATGTTGAAAATTGAAGTTTTTTTACTTAAGCTGCCCGTATTAGAGATGTGATCAACCAAGCCTATAACCATGTAGCAGAGTAAAGGGCCTAGAAAAAGTTTTTCTTGACTACAGATTCTGCTTCCCACTGGTATGCTAAAGGTTTTCATGGGAATTCTTTGGAGAGGGTAAAGGACATTTTCTTTCATCAAAGCCTGTGAATGGCCCAGACGAACGGCTGGAGATACAGACACTTTTTTAATAAAAAGTGTAGCCCCAACACTTTTAAACTAAAGTTATCGTATTGGGCGGACATCAGACAAAACTCATCCTTTGCCCTGGTTAATTTCAGCCTTAAATCAATCGAATTTAAGAGTAAACGTTCTTGAAAGAAAATGTCAGAGTGTATAGGCCCTAGCAGATGAAACTCTTGAGATTCAGCACAGTAGCGAGCACGTACAGTACCTCCGATCCTTTGTTTTCACAGGTGCTGGGGTCTATGGCTTCCATAGATGCTCCTGCAGTATCCTTGCTAAACAGCCCGCCGCTGAATTGTGTCTTGAGAGTGTCTTCGGAGTAGTTTAGTAAACATTCCAGGATAGCCCTATAAGGATAGGTGGCACTGCTTTGACTGATTAGGCGTTCACCCAATGTCACATCCACTTGGGAGAAGACGGTCGCCAAGGGATAATTAATGAGACTCACTTTGGCATCGTTTGCAATATTAGTACCATCTCTTTTGATCACTTTGAGATGAAAATGCACCAAGGTGTTGTTGAGGTCCAGGTAGTTCTCACTGTGGCCTGGTATGAAAAATTATATAGGACCGTTGTCTGTAATGGCAGAGAGTGGGGCTATCTCCACATAACAGGACCTATCTATTGAAAATTGGGTTAAGGGGGCCGTGAAAAGATCAAGCTCTGTCTTTATAGCTTCTTTATAGGACATGCGGTGTAAAATAGCCATGTTGCTTGTTCTTTTAGAAAATACTTCAGATTTTTCTTTTTGACGTTTTTGGTCCAGACCTCCTCACTTTATGTCGTCTTTGACTTACTGAGTTTCTTTTAAAGGTTAACTTTACTTGCAAACAAGTATTACGCATCCGTACACTTCAGGATACGTAGCAGGATTTTAGTACCCGTTTTCTCAATGACCCATGCATGCAACACCTTGTATACTTGGTTTACATTTACAGACTAGTATCGCTGAATTTTTAAGACATACACAACCGTTATATAAGTATATAAACAACAAATATGATACACGTTACAATTAAACAGTGTTTCAAACAAATAAACTAAAATCTTAGACAAGGATGTTTCTAGTTCTTCAGAATCATCCACAAGACGGGATACCAGTTGTGTCCATTGTAGAGTCTCGCCAGTATGTCTTAAATGTCTCATGATTTGCTCATTTTTTTGCACACGCTCTGCATTAACCCCTGTATTGTTTGTTGTGTAGAGCGATACATTGTTCACTTTATTTTCAATAATTTGCTGCATAACATTTGTAAATTCTCTCAAAATAAATGTTTTATTTATTCTCTCTAACATCGTATGCGTATAGTTACCCATTGCTTTACATCTAATAAAATATATATATATATATATATATATATATTGTTACTCGTTCTCTTAGGGTTTATTGAGCCAGAAAGTCACCACATCAGCCCCCAAATCTTCCTTGTATTTGTTGTTGTCCACCAGTGTGTGCTGGATTTCTTTGAGTTTCTCGTGGATGTAGATCACCTCCTTCAGTTCATGTAGGAAAGCCTTGGTTACACCGTAAACACCGGGAATAGATGGCACAAGACCCATAGACTCCCGGGCTCTGACCATGGATGGTATGAAGTGGACCACAGTCTTTTCACCAGCTCCTCAAAGTGGTTGAAATAGTACCAGCGTGGGTCATATAAACGCGGATGTCGTCGTTGGCTGGGGTGACTGATCTCACAACCGGGGCATTTCTCTTATATACTCTCCAATCACCACGTCTAAAAGTGAGTCTACAGAGGCCTTGATGGTGTACACAAAAATAGTACTGACCACCTCATCAAACACATCCTCAGGGGGTGTACATGTAGGGGGTGTTGGGGGGCTTGCCTGGGGGGAGTAGAAAGGAGGACTGTGAGGCATAGAGTCCTTAGGGTCTGGTACCCATGACGTATCGGAGTCCTGTTATGGCATATGAATATCCATGATATATGCTGAAATGAAGAACCAGAGGCTTTATGGTCACCCCTTTTATTGTTGAACCAGTCCTTTGGTATCGGGGCGTGGTTAACGTACTTAGTTTTCTTCAGGGGCTGACCCTTCTGAGGATGAACCTTCTTGTTCCTTTGAAGCATAATCCTTAGGATTTGTATATATTATGCACTTCCTTAGTTGAACAATGCTCTGCCATTTTTGGCTCTGTACAAAAAGAGCATCCACTATCTCTAACATTTTCAATTCCATTATATCCCAACTTTTAAAAGGAATAAGCATACGCAACCTAAAATCCCCAGTCAGTTGCCATTGCGGATTTTCTCGTTGCTGATATAGAACTCCACGCACCCACATGGAAGTCCATTCTTTCTTTGTATTTTCACCCTATGAAATATTATTCCTGAGGAGTCAGGGCACCTTCCCAAAGGGTCTCGTAGCCTGTGAACAAGCTATACCCCTTTGTCTGGTCTGGTCTGGTCTGGTCTGTATATTCTTCTCCATCGGCTACGGTATAGAGTTTCACTCTACTGGCCGGGTAATGAAACAGAACCCCATAGCTGTCTATTAGACATCAACACTTGATCTTTCAGCGAAGTTGCGTGCGGTATTTGGGTTCTATACATATTTAGAAACCGCTTTTTTGGTACATCGTATATTGATGCTTTATACTCTGCCCTTTCTCTATGTTTTAATTGAGGTCCTGCATCAGTTGTTACGGTCATCACGTGTGTGTCACTGATCACAAAATCCATGTTTAATTTCTTGTTTAGTGTTCTGGGGTTTATCGAGGTCGCTTGTAGTGTTCAGTTCTTATTTATAATGCGGCTGCCCTTAGTATCCCCGGACATTCCTGTTTCATAGACAACAGCCCTAAGGTCATTACAACAGGGGGGGGACCATACTCTTTGAAATGTTCAAACACATTTCCCAGTTCAACGAGGTCCCTACACATCAATCATCATGACAGCTTCAAAGGAACAGATGCACTATCTGGTTAAATAAACACTCACTCTAAAGCGTGAGAACTTCCTAACAGGATGTACATATATGGGCACTCCCTAGAGAGCGTGAGATCTTCCTGACAGGATGTCCTGCAGGATGTCCATATATGGGCATACACACCTGACCCATAAAATAGGGTCATAAATCACACGTTTGACATGTGCTGTCTACTGTATTCTCTCTAGGGCAGGTCGTAGGGAACATGGAAACAACAAACAGTGGGGATCTAGATATCCACAAGCCCAGTAATCTGCTGTCTCAGCCACAAGGGCTAACCCCGTCGTGGGCTGCATTCAAGCCCTCAAGGAAACGCTGCTAGCTTGATAGGCAGCTAACAGTAGCAGCTAGGCTAGTTGCTACGCCAAGCAGCTCAACAGACCCTTGGTAGGCGGGATCCATGGACAGATAGCAGCGGTCCCAGCAACTGATGCCAACCGCTTTGTGTGTATCAATTCCCCATCACATATATCACCAGTAGTACATTTATCGTTAATTATTGTAATTTCTAATCTAGAATGTATGTTACTTTGGTTACTGTAATTTGTGTTAATGTATTCAGTATTATTGAACACATTGCTAGCGGAGTGCACAACCTATGCTACACTTGTGAGAAACAAGTTTTGTTTTATTTCATTCCATTTATGAGTTTTGTCAACTTAGTCATTGTCTTTTGTTTGGAGTGCTCCTGTCAATACTATGTAAGGACGCACATGCAGAGAAGTAGGCCTGTGGGCTACCTGGCCTGCGAGCAAAGACATATTAATGTGCTCATTTCTGATAGTATTTCTGTTTGGCTTAACACACCACCACTAGTGACCCCTGGAGCTAATGTTTTCTTCACCTCAAACAGCAAGCAAACAAGGTCTGTTTTTACATCCATTGAGAATTACAATAGTTCCTCAATTTATTGGAAAAGTCATTCCAGCTCTCTCCCTTTCGATAACCACTCAGCGTGAAAGGGAAAAATGTCATACTCTGACCCAGTGGAAACATCATAAAATAGGCCTACCCTTATTACTTCTTATCAGTTCTGAACTTGGAGTGAAATAGGTTCTGGTAGTCATTTTGGGTGCTGGTACTGTTTATATTTAGGTGCAAGAGTGCCACAATACTTTTTAGCTAATATTCTATAAGAGGAACAGGAGCTCAGGCAGTAGAACATTTGAAGTGCCGGTACTCTGGTGAGCTCCTGCCCAAGTCAAGCACTGCTTCTTGTCCCTTGCGCAAATAGCCTACAGCTGTGTCTGTCCGGAGCTCACTAGTGCAGGAAACTCTGAGGGCCATGAATATGTTATACAATGTTGCAAGTTCGCTAGTGCCAGCTTCAGACCGGACCCAAGTTAATAGTTGATTCAAGTTCATTGCAGACAGTTGGCAATGGAAATAGAATTTACTTTTTAGGTTAGTATAATTTTCATTTAGATTTGGAAATAATTTTGATTAGCCACATGACAATGATTTTGAGATATGAAGACGTTATTATAAATTAAACTAAACTGTTTCACGAAAATTTGCATATGAAAACCACAACTGGGGTGGCAGGTCGGCTAGCAGTTACTGAGTGTTGGGCCAGTAACTGAAAGGTTGCTGGATCGAATCCCCGAGCTGAAAAGGTAAAAATCTGTCGTTCTGCCCCTGAACAAGGCAGTCAACCCACTGTTCCCCGGTAGGCCGTCATTGTAAATGAGAATTTGTTCTTAACTGACATGCCTAGTTAAATAAAGGTTCAAATGAAAAATATATTTTAAAAAATGGCACGCAGATCGGTGGAAATTGTACGATAAATTGGCATTCCACATAAGGTTGCCGACTCGTCTAGTAGCCTATTACTAGCCAATTCAGGAAAGTAATGGCAGAATCTGCGAAAGCGGGAGGAGAATAGCTGGGTCAAGTTAAGGTCTTGTCTTCTGGTTATCTAGATCTCTGGCGCCCTCTTGAGGCATTGTCTTATTTTATCAAACAGTAAGCATTGAGCTTGCATCAGACAAACTCAATGCGTATAGTTGGTCTTATTAAAACACGTAGGGTGTGTCTACATATGGAGAAATACAAAAATTGATCGGTCCATCAGAACAGACGACTTTCAGAACGGTAAACAAAGATTTTTTTAAATCGGAGACAGTCCTAGCCTGCATGTATATCCCTGTGTATTGGTGCGTGTCCCTGCTTGCTCTCACCTGTGTGTTTGGGTGTGTCCCTGCTTGCTCGCAGCTGTGTGTGTGTCCATGCTTGCGCTCACCTGTGTGTTGGTGCATGTCCCTGCTTGCGCTCACCTGTGTGCTAGTGCGTGTCCCTGTGTGTTGGTGAGTGTCACTGTGTATTGGTGCGTGTCCCTGCTTGCTCGCACCTGTGTGTTAGTGCGTGTCCCTGTGTGTTGGTGCGTGTCCCTGCTTGCTTTCACTTGTGTTTGTGCTTGTCCCTGTGTGTTGGTGAGTGTCACTGTGTACTGGTGCGTGTCTCTGTGTTTGTGAGTGTCTCTGTGTATTGGTGCGTGTCCCTGTGTGTTGGTGAGTGTCACTGTGTATTGGTGCGTGTCCCTGTGTATTGGTGCGTGTCCCTGCTTGCTTTCACTTGTGTTTGTGCTTGTCCCTGTGTATTGGTGAGTGTCACTGTGTATTGGTGCGTGTCCCTGTGTGTTGGTGAGTGTCACTGTGTATTGATGAGTGTCCCTGTGTGTTGGTGAGTATCCTTGTGTGTTAGTGCGTGTCCCTGTGTGTTGGTGAGTGTCCCTGCTTGCTTTCACTTGTGTTTGTGCGTGTCCTTGTGTGCTGGTGAGTGTCCCTGTGTGTTGGTGCGTGTCCCTGTGTATTGGTGCGTGTCCCTGTGTATTGGTGCGTGTCCCTGCTTGCTTTCACTTGTGTTTGTGCGTGTCCCTGTGTATTGGTGAGTGTCACTGTGTATTAGTGCTTGTCCCTGTGTGTTGGTGAGTGTCCCTGTGTGTTGGTGAGTGTCCCTGCTTGCTCACACCTGTGTGTTAGTGCGTGTCCCTGTGTGTTGGTGCTTGTCCCTGCTTGCTTTCACTTGTGTTTGTGCTTGTACCTGTGTGTTGGTGAGTGTCACTGTGTATTGGTGCGTGTCCCTGTGTGTTGGTGAGTGTCACTGTGTATTGGTGCGTGTCCCTATGTGTTGGTGAGTGTCACTGTGTATTGGTGCGTGTCCCTGTGTGTTGGTGAGTGTCACTGTGTATTGGTGCGTGTCCCTGTGTGTTGGTGAGTGTCACTGTGTATTGGTGCGTGTCCCTGTGTATTGGTGCGTGTCCCTGTGTATTGGTGCGTGTCCCATTGTATTGGTGCGTGTCCCTGTGTATTGGTGCGTGTCCCTGCTTGCTTTCACTTGTGTGTTGGTGAGTGTCCCTGCTTGCTTTCACTTGTGTTTGTGCTTGTCCCTGTGTGTTGGTGAGTGTCACTGTGTATTGGTGCGTGTCCCTGTGTGTTGGTGAGTGTCACTGTGTATTGGTGAGTGTCCCTGCTTGCTTGCACCTGTGTGTTAGTGCGTGTCCCTGTGTGTTGGTGCGTGTCCCTGCTTGCTTTCACTTGTGTTTGTGCTTGTACCTGTGTGTTGGTGAGTGTCACTGTGTATTGGTGCGTGTCCCTGTGTGTTGGTGAGTGTCACTGTGTATTGGTGCGTGTCCCTGTGTGTTGGTGAGTGTCCCTGTGTGCTGGTTGGTGTCCTTGCTTGCTTTCACTTGTGTTTGTGCTTGTCCCTGTGTGTTGGTGAGTGTCCCTGTGTGTTGGTGAGTGTCCCTGTGTGTTGGTGAGTGTCCCTGCTTGCTTTCACTTGTGTTTGTGCTTGTCCCTGTGTGTTGGTGAGTGTCACTGTGTGTTGGTGCGTGTCCCTGTGTGTTGGTGAGTGTCACTGTGTATTGGTGAGTGTCCCTGCTTGCTCGCACCTGTGTGTTAGTGGGTGTCCCTGTGTATTGGTGCTTGTCCCTGCTTGCTTTCACTTGTGTTTGTGCTTGTACCTGTGTGTTGGTGAGTGTCACTGTGTATTGGTGCGTGTCCCTGTGTGTTGGTGCGTGTCCCTGTGTATTGGTGCGTGTCCCTGTGTATTGGTGCGTGTCCCTGCTTGCTTTCACTTGTGTTTGTGCGTATCACTGTGTATTGGTGAGTGTCCCTGTGTGTTAGTGCGTGTCCCTGTGTGTTAGTGCGTGTCCTTGTGTGTTGGTGCGTGTCCCTGTGTGTTAGTGCGTGTCCCTGTGTGTTGGTGCGTGTCCCTGTGTGTTAGTGCGTGTCCCTGTGTGTTAGTGCGTGTCCCTGTGTGTTAGTGCGTGTCCCTGTGTGTTAGTGCGTGTCCCTGTGTGTTAGTGCGTGTTCCTGTGTGTTCGTGCGTGTCCCTGCTTTCTTTCACTTGTGTTTGTGCTTGTCCCTGTGTGTTGGTGCGTGTCCCTGTGTCTTGGTGCGTGTCCCTGTGTGTTGGTGCGTGTCCCTGTGTATTGGTGCGTGTCCCTGCTTGCTTTCACTTATGTTTGTGCTTGTCCCTGTGTTTTGGTGAGTGTCCCTGCTTGCTTTCACTTGTGTTTGTGCTTGTCCCTGTGTGTTGGTGAGTGTCCCTGCTTGCTTTCACTTGTGTTTGTGCTTGTCCCTGTGTGTTGGTGAGTGTCCCTGCTTGCTTTCACTTGTGTTTGTGCTTGTCCCTGTGTGTTGGTGAGTGTCCCTGCTTGCTTTCACTTGTGTTTGTGCTTGTCCCTGTGTGTTGGTGAGTGTCCCTGCTTGCTTTCACTTGTATTGGTGCGTGTCCCTGTGTGTTGGTGAGTGTCCCTGCTTGCTTTCACTTGTGTTTGTGCTTGTCCCTGTGTGTTGGTGAGTGTCCCTGTGTGTTAGTGCGTGTCCCTGTGTGTTGGTGAGTGTCCCTGTGTGCTAGTGCGTGTCCCTGTGTGTTGGTGAGTGTCACTGTGTATTGGTGCGTGTCCCTGCTTGCTTTCACTTGTGTTTCTGCTTGTCCCTGTGTGTTGGTGAGTGTCCCTGCTTGCTTTCACTTGTGTTTGTGCTTGTCCCTGTGTGTTGGTGAGTGTCCCTGTGTGTTAGTGCGTGTCCCTGTGTGTTGGTGAGTGTCCCTGTGTGCTAGTGCGTGTCCCTGTGTGATGGTGAGTATCACTGTGTATTGGTGCTTGTCCCTGCTTGCTCGCACCTGTGTGTTAGTGCGTGTCCCTGTGTATTGGTGCTTGTACCTGCTTGCTTTCACTTGTGTTTGTGCTTGTCCCTGTGTGTTGGTGAGTGTCCCTGCTTGCTTTCACCTATGTGCTGGTTGGCGTCCCTGCTTGCTCTCTCTTATGTGTTGGTGAGTGTCCCTGCTTGCTTTCACATATGTGTTGGTGAGTGTCCCTGCTTGCTTTAAACTGTGTTTGTGCGTGTCCCTGTGTGTTTGTGTGTGTCCCTGTGTGTTTGTGCGTGTCACTGTGTATTGGTGCGTGTCCCTGTGTGTTGGTGCGTGTCCCTGTGTGTTGGTGTGTGTCCCTGTGTGTTGGTGCGTGTCCCTGTGTGTTGGTGCGTGTCCCTGTGTGTTGGTGAGTGTCACTGTGTATCGGTGCGTGTCCCTGCTTGCTTTCACCTGTGTGTTGGTGCGTGTCCCTGTGTGTTAATGCGTGTCCCTGTGTGTTGATGCGTGTCCCTGTGTGTTGATGCTTATCCCTGTGTGTTAGTGCATGTCCCTGTGTGTTGATGCGTATCCCTGTGTGTTGATGCGTATCCCTGTGTGTTAGTGCGTGTCCCTGTGTGTTAGTGCGTGTCCCTGTGTGTTGGTGCGTGTCCCTGTGTGTTAGTGCGTGTCCCTGTGTGTTAGTGCGTGTCCCTGTGTGTTAGTGCGTGTCCCTGTGTGATGTTGCATGACCCTGTGTGATGTTGCATGTCCCTGTGTGATGTTGCATGACCCTGTGTGATGTTGCATGTCCCTGTGTGATGTTGCATGTCCCTGTGTGATGTTGCATGTCCCTGTGTGATGTTGCATGTCCCTGTGTGATGTTGCATGACCCTGTGTGATGTTGCATGTCCCTGTGTGTTTTAGCACTGTGATCTTTGTTGACTTAATTTGTCTGTCATTTGTTTGAGTTAAGTTTTGTTGGGTAAATTGGTGGGAAATGTGTTAATTCGTGAGATAATTATTCAAAATTTCATTCAATTCAAATTTGTTTGGTTTTGCTTCGATGCACCACTAGGTTTAATTAAAACACAAAGTAGTCTTCACACAATTCATCATAATTTAGAGCTCTCCTTTGTTTCTGTTCTTGTAGAAACAAAGACATACAGTCTATTATTTAGGGTCTTGGAGGCTTTGGTTTAAAGCTTGGAGAACTATAAATACGTTGTATTGGAATGACACTGTCCTATATACTGTGAGTAGAACGACCCTGTGAGTATGTGTGTGTGTTCATGTACACATGCACGTGCGTGTGTTTGTGTATGTACGTGTTTTATGTTAATCACAAGAGCATGTGAAAGCAGCGTTCACACAATCACTGCTTCTGCTTGGATTAGATCGTTCATTTTTAAGTTAAAGCTTGTTTATTTCCTTTATGCACATTGCCTGTAATGAATTTGATGGAGCCTTTGATTAAAAACCAAACTTGTAGCCCACTCTTACAGCTCTATTAATTTAATACACACATTAAATAACATTACATAGCTGCAGGATTGTTACAGACTCAATTGGAGATGCAGTCAGACTCCAATGTGTTGTGTTCTGGTGGTGTGTGTGTGTGTGTGTGTGCAATAAGATCTCATGTTTTTAACAATTTCATTACAGATTCTAATGTTTGTCCACGTCTTTCCAAATAAAATTGTTGAGTTGGACCACATAGTAAATCTTTGGCTTGATCAGAGCTCGACATGGCCAAGGTTTCACGCACACGCACCCACACATAAACACACACCAGCCTGGTCAAGCGAAACACACATACACAGAGAGTTGGAAGCTGTGCCCCATATCTGTGTCTCTGCACCTCATGGACACTAAGCCGTCTGTTATAAATGGCACTCTGTTCCAATGTGTGTGTGTGTTCTGAGGTCGGAGTGTTATTTACTGGTCACGCAGCCATTTAGAGTGACTGTCACTTCTGCCACTTTATTTATTTCCTCTGTCCAACACTGCAAGAGCAAGGAAATAAGAGGGAGGTGGAACAAGGGATGTAGGGAGGGGGGCAGGGCAGGTTCTGAGCCAAAGTGATACCATCTGTTGCAGTTTCATCTTCCGCTATGCATTCCTCTTACTTTTATCTCCTCTCTCTCTCTACACATCTCCTTCAGTTGTGGATGCTAACATTACAGCAAGATATCAGTTTCACTTCGAAATTTGATGTAATAGATTACATCTATTTTTAGCACATTAATTCCGCGTGGTTACAGGGTCATTTCCGTGCGGTTAAAGAGCTAAAACAGAACTCAAAGGTTTAAGTTTAGGTATTAATTCTGAGTGGTTAAGGTTAGGGCTATGTTTTGGGGAAGGCATATATTTTTTTATTTAACCTTTAACTAGGCAAGTCAGTTAAGAACATATTCTTATTTACAGTGATGGCCTACCCCGGCCAAACCCAGACGATGCAGGGCCATTTGTGCACCACCCTATGGGGCTCCCAGTCACGGCAGGATGTGATATAGCCTGCCTTAAAGATGAACTATGCAGAAATTGCTCCACCATTTTCAGTTTATGTGACAAAATAAGCAAGTATAGTTTAGAGAATCATTGTACCATCTAAACCGCTGTGAAATGTCTTTTCCACAACCAAAAATACCGTATTTTCATCTGTTTAAATTAAAAGACTCCCAGACTCCCAAAACTTAGGAACATGATGCATAGAAATAAAGCACATAGAACCGATCTTAGACTTGCTCACAATGAGAATGACAGATTGAAAACTCACATTTCTATGTGAATTTGGTCTGGTCGCCCAAAAAGTTGCATATTGCAGCTGTCACACCCTCATCTGTTTCACCTGTCTTACGCTTGTCTCCACCCCCCACCAGGTGTCTCCCATTTTCCCCATTATCCCCTGTGTATTTATGTCTGCATTTTCTGTTGCCAGTTCGTCTTGTTTTGTCAGGTCTAACCAGTGTGTTTCCTGTTGCTCCTGTTTTAGTTTTCTAGTCTTCCTGGTTCTGACCTTTCTGCATGTCCTGAACCTGCCTGCAGTCCTGTACCTGCCTGACTGTGACCTGGTTTACGAACCTCTGCCTGCCCTCGACTTGCCTTTTTCCTGCCCCTTTGTTATAATAAATATTTGCCTCCTGTGTCTGCATCTGGATCTTATCTTGAGTCGTGATAGCAGCTTTAAAAACTAAATAATAAAAAACAACACCATCAAGTATCAAGTATTCTCCCGGCTTGCTAGAGCATTGTGAACTGCCATGGTGCAGCGGTCAGAGCAGCATGCTTTGGTCTGAGCAGCGATCTTCACCACAGAGCATCATGAATTTGCTCCTATGCTGGGCAATAGTTTTTTATTTTTGGGGTGAGTGCAGAGGAAGCATATATCGACGTTCTCAGGACCTTTTCAAACGTCTGAAATCAAAGTCTATTTGTAGTGATCAGTCTGAATATTTATTTAACATTTAGCAGACACTTTCAGTCCAAAGCAACTTACAACAGTTAATGCATACATTTTCATATTGGTGTTGGTGGCCTCAGCGGAAATAGAAAACAAACGACCCTAGTGTTGCTAGTGCAACGCTCTACCAACTGAACCACAAAGGACCAAGCTGCTAACATGTATAACTCCCACTCTGGCTGCTGGGTGGTTTGTCCAAGTCAGTGTATCTTTGTGAATGTAATTACAGTGGCTGTTAAACCCAACAGTTTGGCACTGAGCCGTATATATCCCCCGAAACAGCTCACACACGCTCACACACGGCTCCATTATCACGATACATATTTACCTCCGAACTGGAATACCTCAACTGAAGCTAGCTAGCTAACTAGCTACCAGCTATCAATCAGCTAACCACTGCTAGCGGTCATCAGCTAACCTTTAGCTCGGAAAGCTCTCACCAGTTCGTACAACGCGCTTCAAACCAGAGCATACCGGACCTATTTTTCTCTCCATATCCCTGAATTGCTACCACAAACTCTGAACCTTTTCATCTGGATCATCACAGCTAGCTAACCGCAACCCGGGTTGACTACACCTGGCTAACGTTTACATCCCATCTCCCGGCTCACTCCTGGGCTACAATATCCGGACCCTTTCTACTGCCGGTATGGGGCACAGAACCCTACCGATCCTCTATGACTGGAATACCGACATAATCTGCCCGAGGATTCCAACAGGCCCCTCAGGCGCGACACCAGCTGAAGGCCCATTCTGCTAACCTGCTAGGCCTGCTAGCTACCTAGAGCTACTTGGAACCCTATTAACTCCACAACTGGTCTATCGATGTCACAGCACGAAGAAGCAAAAACAGACTTAACCTCATCGCGACGTCCCCCAAAGGCTAACTTGCTATCCCCGGTCTACTAACTGCTAGCTTGCCTGCCCCGGTCTGCTAACTGCTAGCCCCTGCTAACTGCTTGCTTGCTAACCCGGTCTGCTAACTGCTAGCTTGTTTAGCCCCGGCCTACTAACTGTTAGCATGTTAGCATCGGCCTGCTAACTGTCTGAATCGCCGTGTCCCCCAGTCAGCCCAACCACTCACTGGACCAATATGTTCACTTGGCTACGCATGCCTCTCTCTAATATCAATATGCCTCGTCCATTACTGTCCTGGTTAGTGATTACTGCCTTATTTCACTGTAGAGCCTCTAGCCCTGCTCAATATGCCTTAACCAACCATGTTGTCCCACCTCCTACATATGTGATGACATCACCTGGTTTAAACGTCTCTAGAGACTATATCTCTCTCATCATTACTCAATGCCTAGGTTTACCTCCAATGTACTCACATCCTACCTTACCTTTGTCTGTACACTATGCCTTGAATCTATGCTATCGTGCCGAGAAACCTGATCCTTTTACACTCTGTTCCGAATGTGCTAGACGGACAGTTCTTATAGCATTTAGCCGTACCATTATCCTACTTCTCCTCTGTTCCTCTGGTGATGTAGAGGTTAATCCAGGTCCTGCAGTGCTTAGCTCCACTCCCACTCCCCAGGTGCTCTCATTTGTTGACTTCTGTAACCGTAAAAGCCTTGGTTTCATGCATGTTAACATTAGAAGCCTACTCCCTAAGTTTGTCTTACTCACAACTTTAGCACACTCTGCTAACCCAGATGTCTTAGCCGTGTCTGAATCCTGGCATAGGAAAACCACCAAAACCCCTGAAATCTCCATCGCTAACTATAACATTTTCCGCCAAGATAGAACTGCCAAAGGGGGCATTGTTGCAATCTACTGCAAAGATGGCCTGCAGAGTTCTGTATTACTATCTAAGTCTGTACCCAAACAATTCAAGCTTCTACTTCTAAAAATTCACCTTTCCAGAAACAAGTCTCTCACTGTTGCCGCTTGCTATAGACCTCCCTCTGCCCCCAGCTGTGCCCTCGATACCATATGTGAATTAATTGCCCCCCATCTATCTTCTGAACTCGTGCTGCTAGGTGACCTAAACTGGGACATGCTTAACACCCCGGCCATCCTACAATCCAAGCTTGATGCCCTCAATCTCACACAAATTATGAACCTACCAGGTACAACTCCAAATCCGTAAACACGGGCACCCTCATAGATGTCATCCTAACTAACTCGCCCTCCAAATACACTTCTGCTGTTTTCAATCAAGATCTCAGCGATCACTGCCTCATTGCCTGCATCCGTAACATACCCTTGTAAAACTGACCATCCTACCGATCCTCAAAATCAGTGATGTCATCTATAAAATTGGCTCCAGCATTCTACTCAACAAACTGGATGCAGTCTATCACAGTGCCATCCGTTTTGTCACCAAAGCCCCATAGACTACCCACCACTGCAACCTGTATGCTCTCGTTGGTTGGCCCTCGCTTCATACTCGTTGCCAAACCCACTGGCTACAGGTTGTCTACAAGTCTCTGCTAGGTAAAGCCCCACCTTATCTCAGCTCACTGTTCAACATAGCAGCACGCACTCCAGCAGGTATATCTCACTGCTCACCCCCAAAGCCAATTCATACTTTGGTCGTCTTTCCTTCCAGTTCTCTGCTGCCAATGACTGGAATGAACTGCAAAAATCACTGAAGCTGGAGAATCATATCTCCCTCACTAGCTTTAAGCACCAGCTGTCAGAGCAGCTCACAGATCACTGCACCTGTACATAGCCCATCTGTAAACAGCCCATCTATCTACCTACCTCATCCCCATACTGTATTTATTTATTTATCTTGCTCCTTTACACCCCAGTGTCTCTACTTGCCCATTCATCTTCTGCACATCTACCATTCCAGTGTTGCTATATTGTAATTACTTCGCCACCATGGCCTATTTATTGCCTTAACTCCCTTATCTTACCTCATTGGCACTCACTGTATATAGACTTTTTGTTTACTTTTGTTCTACTATATTATTGACTATGTTTTGTTTATTCCATGTGTATCTCTGTGTTGTTGTATGTGTCAAATTGCTATACTTTATCTTGGCCAGGTTGCAGTTGCAAATGAGAACTTGTTCTCAACTAGCTTACCTGGTTAAATAAAGGTGAAATAAAAAATAAATGAAAAATATTAAATTAATAACACACTCCATATATCTATATACAGTAGAAACTATAATCGGTCTCAGCATACTTTTGGTATTTATCCTTCCATGAGTGAGTGTGTGTGTGTGTGTGTGTGTGTGTGTGTGTCTGTGTGTGTGTGTGTGTGTGTGTGTGTGTGTGTGCAGCAGGTAAATCATTACAGAACACCATTCATCATAGCCATCCTGTAGTGTCATTAGTTTCTATAACAACAGACATGACATTATGGCATGCACACTTTACAGCTTCATCTCACACTCCACACTTCATTAAATTTAGCTATGGAACTTACTACCACAGAGAACTTTCTTTCTCCCTCTCCTTTTCCCCCTCCCCTCCCCTCCCCTCCCCTCCCCACTCTCTCTCTCCAGCCAGCTGGCTAGTGGGTCAGAACAGAAGAACAGAAGTTTTGGTTGAGGAATACATAGATAGACTATGTGTGACTTAGTGGTTTTGAACCCATGTCATCTGGACACCTTAATACCCCATTAACACATTCACTCACTCAGCTAAAGCCTTGAGACAAACACCAGTCTTTAGGTCAACGAAAGCGCAGACAAGGCAATGCTACTCCCTCATTCTGTTGAGTTTACCATGCAGTCCTCATTAAATTTATGGTGGATATGCAACAGTATGTGACTGTCGGACACAAAAGTCACCTGCATTACTTTTAAATACAAGTTAGCAACATAATTTGTGGATGACCTATGCTCTTGGTGGGATGACCTATGCTCTTTGTGGGATGACCTATGCTCTTGGTGGGATGACCTATGCTCTTTGTGGGATGACCTATGCTCTTTGTGGGATGACCTATGCTCTTGGTGGGATGACCTATGCTCTTGGTGGGATGACATATGCTCTTTGTGGGATGACCTATGCCAAATGAGACATAAACCAAACGATTTAACTGGAAAAAGCATTTTAGGCTAGTGATTTATCTGCTGTGTCATGGACAAGTCTGTACCATTGTAGCAGGGTGAGGAAGGTTCAGTGGTGGTCTGCTAGCTACATAACTTTAGTGATGCTTTTCTGCCCCAGCATGCTTTGTGGCACTCTTATCTCCCAGAATGCATTGTGCTGCTCTTATCTTCCTGCTCCAGCCTGCTCAGGGTCTGTCAACAGGAAGTTCTGTGCGGATGCTGTATGTGTGTGTAGCTGTGTGTGTGTGTGTTTGTGTGTGCGTGGACGTGTGTGCTTGTGTGTGTTTGTGTGTGTGCTGACACAGCTGCCATTTTATATTTTATTTTTAGGCTCTGTGTTTATTTTCATGCTAATGAGCCCAGCCTTCCACAGCGGGAGACCGGAATGTGTTGCATCAGGTGTGTGTGTGTGTGTGTACAGCCTCACATTTAAATAAACAAAATGACCAGCCAGATCACATTATTGTTTGCCTTCCATCAGTATGTCAGTAAAGAGACAAAGTGGAATCGCAATTCAACAGCTCAGACACGAGACGTATGAGGCAGGGTCTACAGACAATCATGGATTACAAAAAGAAAACAAAAAGAAGACCAGCCCCGTCGCACCCGATGTCACAGGAAGGCAACAAATATGACCAAGGACAATAACCAATCAAGCCTGTTCACCCCGCTTCCATCCAGAAGGCGAGGTCAGTACAGGTGCATCAAAGCTAGGACAGAGATATAGAAGCTGTTTTTCAATCTCAAGGCCATCAGATTGGTAAACAGCCGTCACTAGCACAGAGAGGCGGCTGCCTACCCACAGACTTGATATCATTGGCCACTTTAATATATGGAACACTAGTCACTTTAATAATACCACTTTAAGAATGTTTACATATCTCGCATTACTCATCTCACGTGTATATACTGTATACTGTATCCTTCACTATCTATTCTTTACTATCTATTGCATTTTAGCCACTCTGTCACTGCTCATCCATATATTTTATATTTATATATTCTTATCCCATTCCTTTACCAGATTGTGAGTATTAGGTTTTGTTGTGGAATGGTTAGATATTAGGTTTTGTTGTGGAATTGTTAGATATTAGGTTTTGTTGTGGAATTGTTAGATATTACCTGTTAGATACTGCTGAGGTGTCGGATCTAGAAGCAGAAGCATTTCACTACACTCGCAATAACATCTGCTAACCATGTGTATGTGACCAATAAAACTTGATTTGACAGCAGCAGCAGACTTAGAGCAGAGAGAGGCAGCATGTCAATTGGCTCTGGATAAGAACGTCTGCTAAATGACTAAAATGTAAATGTTTCTATAGATTACTGAACCTGCTAATGCTTTTACTGTCAAAGCTGCATCAGGTTTGAAAATACAGCTGTGCACAGTGAAATGCACACTATCAACTAGTCAATTATAATCAAACACACACACACACACACACATATACACACACACACACAACACCCTACAACATGTGAGGCACACACAGGCTAGACACTGAAGCTTGTTGAATACAGGCTTACTGATGGCAACTCTGTTAATTCCAGGACTAGAGAAGAGACTTATATCTGGTGTAGTTCTGATGTTAGAATGAGTTTTAAAGGAAAGCTCTCTAGTGGAAAATATACACTGTAACAATAGTATAGATGGTTCTCATTACTAGAAGAAGGATACTCTGAGACTTTCCTCTCCTCTCCTCTCCTCTCCTCTCCTCTCCTCTCCTCTCCTCTCCTCTCCTCTCCTCTCCTCTCCTCTCCTCTCTCCACTGTGTGTGTATGTTTGGTCACAGCTGAAATCCTCTATTGATTCCTTGCTAGAACTATTGAATAATTGTTTAGTTGATCAATCTATGTTCTTACCTTCGATATTTCCTTGTTAGAGGATAAGGCCAGGCTTAGTGTATTAGTTGTGTACATGCAGAGATGGTCGGGTTGGAACACCAAATGCTAGGGAGAGACCTGAAACCATTGCCAGGACCTCAGGATGGCACACTGTGTGTGTGTGTGTGTGCACCCAGCAGATGGCCCCTGAGCAGCTCCCCACCGTCAGACACACACACACACACACACACACACACACACACATACACACACACACACACACACACACACACACACACACACACACACAAACTACTCAGGAGATATTGGCTGTCTCTTAGGATGCGTCCAAACTGGCAGCCTGTTCCCTATAGGCCCTGATCAAAAGCAGTGAACTTTATGGGGAATAGGGTGCCATTTGGGACGATTGTGTGTAGCGGTGACAGCTAGTTAGAGTACCGTATCTGTCAACACAACCCCATCATTGTTTACTTACAGTCATTGTAGGTCTCTGGGGTTGTTTTGGCATTTCTGGAATTGCAAACTTTGACTTCAACACAGCACTGCAGTTTTGTTTTAAAGTTCAATTTTGAAGGACTCACTTGTCCTGCGTCCAACCATGCAGGTATCTTTGGCCAACTAGTCCCAGTTTTCCATTAAACAGTGTTGTATATGGTGTAACAATGTGTTATGTGGTGTAACAGTGCAGTATGTGGTGTAACAGTGTGTTATAGGGTGTAACAGTGCAGTATATGATGTAACAGTGTAGTATGTGGTGTAAGAGTGTAGTATCTGGTGTAACAGTGTTGTATGTGGTGCAACAGTGTAGTATCTGGTGTAACAGTGTAGTATCTGGTGTAACAGTGTTGTATGTGGTGCAACAGTGTAGTATCTGGTGCAACAGTGTAGTATCTGGTGTAACAGTGTTGTATGTGGTGTAACAGTGTAGTATCTGGTGTAACAGTGTTGTATGTGGTGTAACAGTGTAGTATCTGGTGTAACAGTGCAGTATGTGGTGCAACAGTGCAGTATGTGGTGTAACAGTGTAGTATCTGGCGTAACAGTGCAGTATGTGGTGTAACAGTGCAGTATGTGGTGTAACAGTGTAGTATCTGGTGTAACAGTGTTGTATAGGGTGTAACAGTGTGTTATGTGGTTTAACAGTGCAGTATGTGGTGTAACAGTGTAGTATGTGGTGTAACAGTGCAGCATATGGTGTAACAGTGCAGTATGTGGTGTAATAGTGCAGTATGTGGTGTAATAGAGCAATATGTGGTGTAACAGTGTAGTATCTGGTGTAACAGTGTTGTATGGGGTGTAACAGTGTGTTATGTGGAGCAATAGTGCAGTATGTGGTGCAACAGTGCAGTATGTGGTGTAACAGTGTGTTATGTGGTGTAATAGTACAGTATGTGGTGTAACGGCGCAGTATGTGATGTAACAGTGTAGTATGTGGTGTAACAGTGCAGTATGTGGTGTAACAGTGCAGTATGTGGTGTAACAGTGTAGTATCTGGTGTAACAGTGTTGTATAGGGTGTACCAGTGTGTTATGTGGTGTAACAGTGCAGTATGTGGTGTAACAGCGTAGTATGTGGTGTAACAGTGCAGCATGTGGTGTAACAGTGCAGTATGTGGTGTAATAGTGCAGTATGCGGTGTAATAGTGCAGTATGTAGTGTAGCATGTGGTGTAACAGTGCAGTATGTGGTGTACCAGCGTAGTATGTGGTGTAACAGTATAGTATGTGGTGTAACAATGCAGTATGTGGTGTAACAGTGTAGTATGTGGTGTAACAGTGTAGTATGTTGTGTAACAGTGCAGTATGTGGTGTAACAGTGTAGCATCTGGTGTAACAGTGTAGCATCTGGTGTAACAGTGTATTATGTGGTGTAACAGTGCAGTATGTGGTGTAACAGTGTAGTATCTGGTGTAACAGTGTTCTATAGGGTGCAACAGTGTGTTATGTGGTGTAATAGTGCAGTATGTGGTGTAACAGTGTAGTATATGGTGTAACAGTGTAGTATGTGGTGTAACAGTGCAGTATGTGGTGTAACAGTGTGTTATAGGGTGTAACAGTGCAGTATATGATGTAACAGTGTAGTATGTGGTGTAAGAGTGTAGTATCTGGTGTAACAGTGTTGTATGTGGTGCAACAGTGTAGTATCTGGTGTAACAGTGTAGTATCTGGTGTAACAGTGTTGTATGTGGTGCAACAGTGTAGTATCTGGTGCAACAGTGTAGTATCTGGTGTAACAGTGTTGTATGTGGTGTAACAGTGTAGTATCTGGTGTAACAGTGTTGTATGTGGTGTAACAGTGTAGTATCTGGTGTAACAGTGCAGTATGTGGTGCAACAGTGCAGTATGTGGTGTAACAGTGTAGTATCTGGCGTAACAGTGCAGTATGTGGTGTAACAGTGCAGTATGTGGTGTAACAGTGTAGTATCTGGTGTAACAGTGTTGTATAGGGTGTAACAGTGTGTTATGTGGTTTAACAGTGCAGTATGTGGTGTAACAGTGTAGTATGTGGTGTAACAGTGCAGCATATGGTGTAACAGTGCAGTATGTGGTGTAATAGTGCAGTATGTGGTGTAATAGAGCAATATGTGGTGTAACAGTGTAGTATCTGGTGTAACAGTGTTGTATGGGGTGTAACAGTGTGTTATGTGGAGCAATAGTGCAGTATGTGGTGCAACAGTGCAGTATGTGGTGTAACAGTGTGTTATGTGGTGTAATAGTACAGTATGTGGTGTAACGGCGCAGTATGTGATGTAACAGTGTAGTATGTGGTGTAACAGTGCAGTATGTGGTGTAACAGTGCAGTATGTGGTGTAACAGTGTAGTATCTGGTGTAACAGTGTTGTATAGGGTGTACCAGTGTGTTATGTGGTGTAACAGTGCAGTATGTAGTGTAACAGTGTAGTATCTGGTGTAACAGTGTTGTATAGGGTGTAACAGTGTGTTATGTGGTGTAAACAGTGCAGTATGTGGTGTAACAGTGCAGTATGTGGTGTAACAGCGTAGTATGTGGTGTAACAGTGCAGCATGTGGTGTAACAGTGCAGTATGTGGTGTAATAGTGCAGTATGCGGTGTAATAGTGCAGTATGTAGTGTAGCATGTGGTGTAACAGTGCAGTATGTGGTGTACCAGCGTAGTATGTGGTGTAACAGTATAGTATGTGGTGTAACAATGCAGTATGTGGTGTAACAGTGTAGTATGTGGTGTAACAGTGTAGTATGTTGTGTAACAGTGCAGTATGTGGTGTAACAGTGTAGCATCTGGTGTAACAGTGTAGCATCTGGTGTAACAGTGTATTATGTGGTGTAACAGTGCAGTATGTGGTGTAACAGTGTAGTATCTGGTGTAACAGTGTTCTATAGGGTGCAACAGTGTGTTATGTGGTGTAATAGTGCAGTATGTGGTGTAACAGTGTAGTATATGG
The DNA here is from genome assembly GCF_013265735.2 of Oncorhynchus mykiss. Lineage (NCBI taxonomy): Eukaryota > Metazoa > Chordata > Actinopteri > Salmoniformes > Salmonidae > Oncorhynchus > Oncorhynchus mykiss. The sequence continues at coordinate 39,358,899 of NC_048590.1, forward strand.
TGTAACAGTGTAGTATGTGGTGTAACAGTGCAGTATGTGGTGTAACAGTGCAGTATGTGGTGTAACAGTGCGGTATGTGGTGTAACGGTGCAGTATCTGGTGTAACAGTGTTGTATATGGTATATGTCAGGTTCAGCACCACAGACAGCTCCATATAGCTATAGGCTTAGCAGGGAAGGACTGGGGATTTCTAACACACCCGCCATCAAGGCCCCATATTAGCCAGATAATTATAATTATGTGCAAAACCCACCAATTAAGACAGGCCCACTGACTAAAGATGGACCAGCCCATCTGGAATTTGCCCAATCTACTCTGGTAGGAGGAGGGAGTGCTATTGGAGGCTGATTAAGCAGAAGACTAAGTAATGGTTTTATCTAGACTGACTATAGAGTCTAGTAGTAGGGTAGTAGGAGGAGGGAGTAATATGGGAGGCTGAGTAAAGTGGAGGTTGTGTAAACGGGGAGGCTGAGTAAAGGGGAGGCTGAGTAAAGGGGAGGCTGAGTAAACGGGGGGGATGAGTAAAGGGGAGGCTGAGTAAACGGGGGGGCTGAGTAAAGGGGACGTTCAGTAAAGGGGGACGCTGTGTAAAGGGGGACGCTGTGTAAAGGGGACGTTCAGTAAAGGGGAGGCTGAGTAAAGGTGGACGCTGTGTAAAGGGGGAGCTCAGTAAAGGGGAGGCTGAGTAAAGGGGAGGCTGAGTAAAGGGGGACACTGTATAAAGGGGGAGCTCAGTAAAGGGGAGGCTGAGTAAAGGGGAGGCTGAGTAAAGGGGTCGTTCAGTAAAGGGGGACGCTGTGTAAAGGGGGACGCTGTGTAAAGGGGATGTTCAGTAAAGGGGAGGCTGAGTAAAGGGGACGTTCAGTAAAGGGGAGGCTGAGTAAAGGGGAGGCTGAGTAAAGGGGAGGCTGAGTAAAGGGGAGGCTGAGTAAAGGGGACGTTCAGTAAAGGGGAGGCTGAGTAAAGGGGAGGCTGAGTAAAGGGGACGTTCAGTAAAGGGGAGGCTGAGTAAAGGGGAGGCTGAGTAAAGGGGACGTTCAGTAAAGGGGGACGCTGTGAAAAGGGGACGTTCAGTAAAGGGGAGGCTGAGTAAAGGGGAGGCTGAGTAAAGGTGGACGCTGTGTAAAGGGGGAGCTCAGTAAAGGGGAGGCTGAGTAAAGGGGAGGCTGAGTAAAGGTGGATGCTGTGTAAAGGGGGAGCTCAGTAAAGGGGAGGCTGAGTAAAGGGGAGGATGACTAAATGGGGCTGAGTAAAGGGGAGGCTGAGTTAAGGTGGACGCTTAGTAAAGGGAGGCTGAGTAAAGGGGGAGGCTGAGTAAAGGTGGACGCTGAGTAAAGGTGAGGCTGAGTAAAGGGGGGGCTGAGTAAAGGGGAGGTTGAGTAAAGGGGAGGCTGAGTAAAGGGGAGGCTGAGTAAAGGGGAGGCTGAGTAAAGGGGGGGCTGAGTAAAGGGGAGGTTGAGTAAAGGGGAGGCTGAGTTAAGGTGGACGCTGTGTATAGGGGGACGCTGTGTAAAGGGGGAGGCTGAGTTAAGGTGGACGCTGTGTAAAGCGGGACGCTCAGTAATGGGGAGGCTGAGTAAAGGGGAGGCTGAGTAAAGGTGGACGCTGTGTAAAGGGGGAGCTCAGTAAAGGGGAGGCTGAGTAAAGGGGAGGCTGAGTAAAGGTGGACGCTGTGTAAAGGGGGAGCTCAGTAAAGGGGAGGCTGAGTAAAGGGGAGGCTGAGTAAAGGTGGACGCTGTGTAAAGGGGGAGCTCAGTAAAGGGGAGGCTGAGTAAAGGGGAGGCTGACTAAATGGGGCTGAGTAAAGGGGAGGCTGAGTTAAGGTGGACGCTCAGTAAAGGGAGGCTGAGTAAAGGGGGAGGCTGAGTAAAGGTGGACGCTGAGTAAAGGTGAGGCTGAGTAAAGGGGGGGCTGAGTAAAGGGGAGGTTGAGTAAAGGGGAGGCTGAGTAAAGGGGAGGCTGAGTAAAGGGGAGGCTGAGTAAAGGGGAGGCTGAGTAAAGGGGGGGCTGAGTAAAGGGGAGGTTGAGTAAAGGGGAGGCTGAGTTAAGGTGAACGCTGTGTATAGGGGGACGCTGAGTAAAGGGGAGGCAAGGTAAAGGTGGACGCTGTGTAAAGGGGAGGTTGAGTAAAGGGGAGGCTGAGTTAAGGTGGACGCTGTGTAAAGGGGAACGCTCAGTAAAGGGGAGGCTGAGTAAAGGGGAGGCTGAGTAAAGGGGAGGCTGAGTAAAGGGGAGGCTGTGTAAAGGGGCAGGCTGAGTAAAGGGGAGGCTGAGTAAAGGGGGACACTGTATAAAGGGGGAGCTCAGTAAAGGGGAGGCTGAGTAAAGGGGAGGCTGAGTAAAGGGGTCGTTCAGTAAAGGGGGACGCTGTGTAAAGGGGGACGCTGTGTAAAGGGGATGTTCAGTAAAGGGGAGGCTGAGTAAAGGGGACGTTCAGTAAAGGGGAGGCTGAGTAAAGGGGAGGCTGAGTAAAGGGGAGGCTGAGTAAAGGGGAGGCTGAGTAAAGGGGACGTTCAGTAAAGGGGAGGCTGAGTAAAGGGGAGGCTGAGTAAAGGGGACGTTCAGTAAAGGGGAGGCTGAGTAAAGGGGAGGCTGAGTAAAGGGGACGTTCAGTAAAGGGGGACGCTGTGAAAAGGGGACGTTCAGTAAAGGGGAGGCTGAGTAAAGGGGAGGCTGAGTAAAGGTGGACGCTGTGTAAAGGGGGAGCTCAGTAAAGGGGAGGCTGAGTAAAGGGGAGGCTGAGTAAAGGTGGATGCTGTGTAAAGGGGGAGCTCAGTAAAGGGGAGGCTGAGTAAAGGGGAGGATGACTAAATGGGGCTGAGTAAAGGGGAGGCTGAGTTAAGGTGGACGCTTAGTAAAGGGAGGCTGAGTAAAGGGGGAGGCTGAGTAAAGGTGGACGCTGAGTAAAGGTGAGGCTGAGTAAAGGGGGGGCTGAGTAAAGGGGAGGTTGAGTAAAGGGGAGGCTGAGTAAAGGGGAGGCTGAGTAAAGGGGAGGCTGAGTAAAGGGGGGGCTGAGTAAAGGGGAGGTTGAGTAAAGGGGAGGCTGAGTTAAGGTGGACGCTGTGTATAGGGGGACGCTGTGTAAAGGGGGAGGCTGAGTTAAGGTGGACGCTGTGTAAAGCGGGACACTCAGTAATGGGGAGGCTGAGTAAAGGGGAGGCTGAGTAAAGGTGGACGCTGTGTAAAGGGGGAGCTCAGTAAAGGGGAGGCTGAGTAAAGGGGAGGCTGAGTAAAGGTGGACGCTGTGTAAAGGGGGAGCTCAGTAAAGGGGAGGCTGAGTAAAGGGGAGGCTGAGTAAAGGTGGACGCTGTGTAAAGGGGGAGCTCAGTAAAGGGGAGGCTGAGTAAAGGGGAGGCTGACTAAATGGGGCTGAGTAAAGGGGAGGCTGAGTTAAGGTGGACGCTCAGTAAAGGGAGGCTGAGTAAAGGGGGAGGCTGAGTAAAGGTGGACGCTGAGTAAAGGTGAGGCTGAGTAAAGGGGGGGCTGAGTAAAGGGGAGGTTGAGTAAAGGGGAGGCTGAGTAAAGGGGAGGCTGAGTAAAGGGGAGGCTGAGTAAAGGGGAGGCTGAGTAAAGGGGGGGCTGAGTAAAGGGGAGGTTGAGTAAAGGGGAGGCTGAGTTAAGGTGAACGCTGTGTATAGGGGGACGCTGAGTAAAGGGGAGGCAAGGTAAAGGTGGACGCTGTGTAAAGGGGAGGTTGAGTAAAGGGGAGGCTGAGTTAAGGTGGACGCTGTGTAAAGGGGAACGCTCAGTAAAGGGGAGGCTGAGTAAAGGGGAGGCTGAGTAAAGGGGAGGCTGAGTAAAGGGGAGGCTGTGTAAAGGGGCAGGCTGAGTAAAGGGGAGGCTGAGTAAAGGGGGACGCTCAGTAAAGGTGGACGCTGTGTAAAGGGGCAGGCTGAGTAAAGGGGAGGCTGAGTAAAGGGGGACGCTGTGTAAAGGGGGACGCTCAGTAAAGGGGAGGCTGAGTGAAGGTGGACGCTGTGTGAAGGGGGACGCCCAGTAAAGGGGGGGGGGGGGGCTGAGTAAAGGGGAAGCTGAGTAAAGGGGGACGCTGTGTAAAGGGGGACGCTCAGTAAAGGGGAGGCTGAGTAGAGGGGAGGCTGAGTAAAGGTGGACACTGTGTAAAGGGGGACGCTGAGTAAAGGGGGAGGCTGAGTAAAGGTGGACGCTGTGTAAAGGGGAGGCTGAGTAAAGGGGAGGCTGAGTAAAGGGTAGGCTGAGTAAAGGGGGAGGCTGTGTAAAGGGGGACGCTGTGTAAAGGGGGACGCTCAGTAAAGGGGAGGCTGAGTAAAGGGGAGACTGAGTAAAGGTAGACACTGTGTAAAGGGGGAAACTCAGTAAAGGGGAGGCTGTGTAAAGGGGGAGGCTCAGTAAAGGGGAGGCTGAGTAAAGGGGAGGCTGTGTAAAGGGGGACGCTGTGTAAAGGGGGACGCTGAGTGAAGGTGGACGCTGTGTAAAGGGGAGGCTGAGTAAAGGGAGGCTGAATAAAGGTGGATGCTGAGTAAAGGGGGAGAGGCTGAGTGAAATGAAAGGGGATGCTGAGTAAAGGGGGAGGCTGAGTAAAGGTGGATGCTGAGTAAAGGGGAGGCTTAGTAAAGGGGAGGCTGAGTAAAGGGGGACGCTGTGTAAAGGGGGACGCTGTGTAAAGGGGGAGGCTGAGTAAAGGGGAGGCTGAGTAAAGGTGAGGCTGAGTAAAGGGGGACACTGTGTAAAGGGGGAGAGGCTGAGTGAAAGGGGATGCTGAGTAAAGGGGAGGCTGAGTAAAGTTGAGGCTGAGTAAAGGGGAGGCTGAATAAAGGTGAGGCTGAGTAAAGGTGAGGCTGAGTAAAGGGGGACAATGTGTAAAGGGGGAGAGGCTGAGTGAAAGGGGATGCTAAGTAAAGGGGGAGGCTGAGTAAAGGGGGAGGCTGAGTAAAGGGGGAGGCTGAGTAAAGGGGGAGGCTGAGTAAAGGGGAGGCTGAGTAAAGGTGAGGCTGAGTAAAGGTGGATGCTGAGTAAAGGGGGAGAGGCTGAGTGAATCGGGATGCTGAGTAAAGGGGAGGCTGAGTAAAGGGGGAGGCTGAGTAAAGGTGGATGCTGAGTAAAGGGGGAGGCTGAGTAAAGGGGAAGCTGAGTAAAGGGGAGGCTGAGTAAAGGTGAGGCTGAGTAAAGGTGGATGCTGAGTAAAGGGGGAGAGGCTGAGTGAAAGGGGATGCTGAGTAAAGGGGAGGCTGAGTAAAGGCGGAGGCTGAGTAAAGGTGGATGCTGAGTAAAGGTGAGGCTTAGTAAAGGGAAGGCTGAGTAAGGGTTTTTATCTGCAATGCAGTAGCAGCAAGGGGGACTCGGGACAGGACTGGCTTTGATTAACCCCACTCACATTTATCTTCTCCCCCTAAAGCCCGGAAGCCTCCCTCCCTCCCAGATCCAGGCCTCCCTCCCTTTCCCCCTTTGCTCTCCATGTCCCTCCTTCTCCTCCATCCCCATTCCGCCTATCTTCTTATCTCTCCTCATGGCCACTGTATTAATCTCTCTCCCCCTCTCCCAGGTGCTAATATGATCAGAATGATAATGCTGTCTCTCTGCTTTGGGTGTTATACAGTCAGTACCAGAGCATGCCTCTGTTCATATGTTCACCAGAGACACAGTAGACTAGACTATAGTAGAGTAGACTAGACTATAGTAGAGTAGACTAGACTAGACTAGAGTCAAGTAGAGTAGACTAGAGTAAAGTAAAGTAAAGTAAAGTAGACTAGAGAGTAGAGTAGAGTAGAGTAGACTAGAGTAGGCTAGAGTAGACTAGAGTAGAGTAGAGTAGAGTTGACTATAGTAGAGTAGAGTTGACTATAGTAGAGTAAAGTAGACTAGACTAGAGTAACGTAGAGTAAAGTAGAGGAGTGTACAAGAGTAGAATAGAGTAGACTACAGTGCCTTGCGAAAGTATTCGGCCCCCTTGAACTTTGCGACCTTTTGCCACATTTCAGGCTTCAAACATAAAGATATAAAACTGTATTTTTTTGTGAAGAATCAACAACAAGTGGGACACAATCATGAAGTGGAACGACATTTATTGGATATTTCAAACTTTTTTAACAAATCAAAAACTGAAAACTTGGGCGTGCAAAATTATTCAGCCCCCTTAAGTTAAAACTTTGTAGCGCCACCTTTTGCTGCGATTACAGCTGTAAGTCGCTTGGGGTATGTCTCTATCAGTTTTGCACATCGAGAGACTGAAATTCTTTCCCATTCCTCCTTGCAAAACAGCTCGAGCTCAGTGAGGTTGGATGGAGAGCATTTGTGAACAGCAGTTTTCAGTTCTTTCCACAGATTCTCGATTGGATTCAGGTCTGGACTTTGACTTGGCCATTCTAACACCTGGATATGTTTATTTTTTGAACCATTCCATTGTAGATTTTGCTTTATGTTTTGGATCGTTGTCTTGTTGGAAGACAAATCTCCGTCCCAGTCTCAGGTCTTTTGCAGACTCCATCAGGTTTTCTTCCAGAATGGTCCTGTATTTGGCTCCATCCATCTTCCCATCAATTTTAACCATCTTCCCTGTCCCTGCTGAAGAAAAGCAGGCCCAAACCATGATGCTGCCACCACCATGTTTGACAGTGGGGATGGTGTGTTCAGCTGTGTTGCTTTTACGCCAAACATAACGTTTTGCATTGTTGCCAAAAAGTTCAATTTTGGTTTCATCTGACCAGAGCACCTTCTTCCACATCTTTGGTGTGTCTCCAAGGTGGCTTGTGGCAAACTTTAAACAACACTTTTTATGGATATCTTTAAGAAATGGCTTTCTTCTTGCCACTCTTCCATAAAGGCCAGATTTGTGCAATATACGACTGATTGTTGTCCTATGGACAGAGTCTCCCACCTCAGCTGTAGATCTCTGCAGTTCATCCAGAGTGATCAGGGGCCTCTTGGCTGCATCTCTGATCAGTCTTCTCCTTGTATGAGCTGAAAGTTTAGAGGGACGGCCAGGTCTTGGTAGATTTGCAGTGGTCTGATACTCCTTCCATTTCAATATTATTGCTTGCACAGTGCTCCTTGGGATGTTTAAAGCTTGGGAAATCTTTTTGTATCCAAATCCGGCTTTAAACTTCTTCACAACAGTATCTCGGACCTGCCTGGTGTGTTCCTTGTTCTTCATGATGCTCTCTGCGCTTTTAACGGACCTCTGAGACTATCACAGTGCAGGTGCATTTATACGGAGACTTGATTACACACAGGTGGATTGTATTTATCATCATTAGTCATTTAGGTCAACATTGGATCATTCAGAGATCCTCACTGAATAATGGGGCTGAATAATTTTGCACGCCCAATTTTTCTGTTTTTGATTTGTTAAAAAAGTTTGAAATATCCAATAAATGTCGTTCCACTTCATGATTGTGTCCCACTTGTTGTTGATTCTTCACAAAAAAATACAGTTTTATATCTTTATGTTTGAAGCCTAAAATGTGGCAAAAGGTCGCAAAGTTCAAGGGGGCCGAATACTTTCGCAAGGCACTGTATGTCAACCTGAGATTGTGAATGTCGACAACCGCCGAAACATTAATTTCTGAATGGTTCTCTAGAGTATCCATTCTAACCACGAAAGACTTTGCTCTTCAGGGAAGTAAAGAGAGAGACACTGGTGAACTGACTCTCCAACAGAAGGACTAACGATTCCAACAGAGATCATGACGACACACTGGGTGTAGATATATATTGACTGCAATTATTCATAAATGAGTGAGCATTCATGTGCAATATGGTCTCATTCCAAACTTCGTAAATTGCTGGTTATCTGCACGAACCCAGCCTTTACTATGAATCATCCATACGCCAATTGTCTTAATCATTTATTTACTAACTAACTAAATAATCACAGAAATGCATAAACAAATACATAGCAGATATGGTTACAAGGAAATGATAGGGGAGGTTCCCTAGTTGGCTAAGCCGATATGATGGCTTGGTGGACAAAGGGATGTGGGTGTGGACTGAGAAGGGCGCAAAAGACAAAAGAGTGACTACACAGTTGATAATTATATTAATTGAAATGCTAATCCTTTGCACATGAACGCTCCCTCATTCGGGAATAATTGCAATCAATATATATTTACGCTCAGTGTGTCGTCGTGATCTCTGCTGGAATCGTCCTTCTTTCTGTTGGAGAGTTCATCCGCGAGTCACTGTCTCTGCTTCCTTGAAGTCTTTCGTGGTTAGATGGATACTTCAGAGTACCATTCTGAAATATTCTTATAGAATAGATGTTTCGGCAGTTGTCGGTCTTCGCATTCCAGGTAGACATAATTTCTAGCTGCAGACTAGTAATTAGTATTGAAGATTTGCTGTTATTCTGTTGGGATCGATAGTCTCAGAGTTTTACCATTTCCACCCGTGTAGCCAATGCTCCACGTGGTTTGCTTAGGAATTCAATAACCATTACAACCTTAGATTATACTGAGGTTTTTGTGGTCTACTCAAACCTTTGCCCCCTCGGTGATCGAGGTACGCATGGTCTAAAGAGGATTTCTTCAGGTGGGGGTTTTATTCATAACAGTAGAAAAGGGCTGTCCCATGAGCCAGATCATGCCTGTGCTCATGGGGGCGGGCCAATGACTTAGTTAAACTTTAAAGGGAATACAATTCTCTCACATTAACAGTTTAAAATCACATTACATAATTTCACATATAGTTTCATCTTTACTCATTCATTGCATACAATAATTAGATGCAAACCTCATAATGGAGGCTCCTGTATAAACAGAGTTATGGTATTGTAGCTGTATTGTCTTTCATGAGGTCACAAACATGAAACAAAACTGACCGGGTCATAGCTGGATTCTCCACCGACCGTTTATACATTCTCCAAAACATGGATATTGTTCAGTTCTCAAGTCCTGTGATGTAGAAGAAGTTTCTTTGTTTTCTCTTTTCTGCATGGCAAGGAGGAGAGAGTATCCTCCAGGAATTTACGACCTGAGATAACAGAACCTGCGTGTAGTAGGGAGAAAGGGGGAAGCCACTCGTGATACCCAAAGATTGCCACGTCATGACACTAGGTATGGTATTGCATTGGTAGCTAGGTATGGTATTGCAGGGGTAGTTAAGTATGGTATTGCATTGGTAGCTAGGTATGGTATTGCAGGGATAGCGACTTGCATCATCATCTAAAAGCTAGTCTGGATGCAAAAGGGCTTTGAGTTCATCTTGTGGCTTTGGCTGGGATTCAATCCTATATATCTTATTGACCATATGTCCATTTAGATGGAGTGGACTGGGTTTCTGCTGGATTGTGTGTGTGTGTGTGTGTGTGTGTGTGTGTGTGTGTGTGTGTGTGTGTGTCTGTGTGTGTGTGTGCAGGAGGATTCCTCAGTATTAAGATGCAAGCTGCACTGCAGACTCTGACATTTCCCCATTGATACCTGCAAATGTCAGACATACACATTCACTACGCACTGACCTAAAACGGGATATACACACACACGCACGCACGCACGCACACACACACACACACACACACACACACACACACACACACACACACACACACACACACACACACACACACACACACACACACACACACACACACACACACACACACACACACACACACACTGTCTCTCTCTCTCTATCTCTCTCTCTCTCTCTCTCTGTCTCTCTCTGTGTCTCTCTCTCTCACTTACTCACTCATTATTGTTGTGACATGGATTTGACATCTAGGTCTGTTATGGTACGATGCAGTGTCACATTACAGAGACATAGCCCGCCCCCCTCCCCCCAAACACAGACACTCTTCCTCCCAGACAGATGTAGAGTGATAGTGTTGTAGCGTTGAGAGGCCTTGGACAGTGGTCCTGTTATCTGGCTCTGTCCCTCAGGACAGGTCAGCAAACATAGGGCTCATGGGGCAAGATGGCAGAGAAAGATGGGGGATGGGTGGGGGAGAGAGAGAGATACAGAGAGGCGTTTGAATCCAGCTCATCCTCCCACCACCATCCGCCACAAGAGTGTGATAGCCCGCTGAGATAAAGCCTGAGTATTAACATAAGTCTTCAGAGGTCTCAGGCAAGATTTCTCATGATGGAAGTGCAGTTCACTGAACTACCTCCACTACATTAGCTGGATGTCACAGCTAGGGCTTTCTCTTAGAGAGTCCCAGGGATAATATATGTATAACTGCATGCCAAATGGCACCCTATTCACTTCATACTGCACTACTTTTGACCAGAGCCCTATGGGCCCTATGGGCCCTGGTCAAACTAATGCACTACACAGGAAATAGGGTGCCATTTGGGATGCAGGCTATGTCTCAGGAGTACTGTATGTCAGAGTCCTACAGGAAGAGATACTGTGTAGAAGGAGAAACGCACTGCTTGTTTTATAGCGTCTGATGACTGAAACTGTTCACAGAGGGCAGAGATGGTTGAAATGACCTCATTATAATAACAAGATTTGGTTGTAATCTGGTTGTAAATGGACTTAATTGCAACCAGTTTGGACTTTTATTTCATCCTCTGGGTGGCTACCTCAAGTTAATTGATTTGTGTTTGTGTTGTTTTGCCTTCCTTTCCCTTCATGATTGAATTTATCGGTCTAGTCATGGCTTGTGGAAGGAGAGGTTAGTGTTGTTGTGTTTATCAGTCTAGTCATGGATTCTGAAAGGAGAGGTTAGTGTTGTTGTGTTTATCAGTCTAGTCATGGCTTCTGAAAGGAGAGGTTAGTGTTGTTGTGTTTATCAGTCTAGTCATGGCTTCTGGAAGGAGAGGTTAGTGTTGTTGTGTTTATCAGTCTAGTCATGGCTTCTGGAAGGAGAGGTTAGTGTTGTTGTGTTTATCAGTCTAGTCATGGCTTCTGGAAGGAGAGGTTAGTGTTGTTGTGTTTATCAGTCTAGTCATGGCTTCTGGAAGGAGAGGTTAGTGTTGTTGTGTTTATCAGTCTAGTCATGGCTTCTGGAAGGAGAGGTTCGTGTTGTTGTGTTTATCAGTCTAGTCATGGCTTGTGGAAGGAGAGGTTAGTGTTGTTGTGTTTATCAGTCTAGTCATGGCTTCTGGAAGGAGAGGTTAGTGTTGATGTGTTTATCAGTCTAGACATGGCTTCTGGAAGGAGAGGTTAGTGTTGTTGTGTTTATCAGTCTAGTCATGGCTTCTGGAAGGAGAGGTTAGTGTTGTGTTTATCAGTCTAGTCATGGCTTGTGGAAGGAGAGGTTAGTGTTGTTGTGTTTATCAGTCTAGTCATGGCTTCTGGAAGGAGAGGTTAGTGTTGTGTTTATCAGTCTAGTCATGGCTTCTGGAAGGAGAGGTTAGTGTTGTTGTGTTTATCAGTCTAGTCATGGCTTCTGGAAGGAGAGGTTAGTGTTGATGTGTTTATCAGTCTAGTCATGGCTTCTGGAAGGAGAGGTTAGTGTTGATGTGTTTATCAGTCTAGACATGGCTTCTGGAAGGAGAGGTTAGTGTTGTTGTGTTTATCAGTCTAGTCATGGCTTGTGGAAGGAGAGGTTAGTGTTGTTGTGTTTATCAGTCTAGTCATGGCTTCTGGAAGGAGAGGTTAGTGTTGATGTGTTTATCAGTCTAGACATGGCTTCTGGAAGGAGAGGTTAGTGTTGTTGTGTTTATCAGTCTAGTCATGGCTTCTGGAAGGAGAGGTTAGTGTTGTGTTTATCAGTCTAGTCATGGCTTGTGGAAGGAGAGGTTAGTGTTGTTGTGTTTATCAGTCTAGTCATGGCTTCTGGAAGGAGAGGTTAGTGTTGTGTTTATCAGTCTAGTCATGGCTTCTGGAAGGAGAGGTTAGTGTTGTTGTGTTTATCAGTCTAGTCATGGCTTCTGGAAGGAGAGGTTAGTGTTGATGTGTTTATCAGTCTAGTCATGGCTTCTGGAAGGAGAGGTTAGTGTTGATGTGTTTATCAGTCTAGACATGGCTTCTGGAAGGAGAGGTTAGTGTTGTTGTGTTTATCAGTCTAGTCATGGCTTCTGGAAGGAGAGGTTAGTGTTGTTGTGTTTATCAGTCTAGTCATGGCTTCTGGAAGGAGAGGTTAGTGTTGTTGTGTTTATCAGTCTAGTCATGGCTTCTGGAAGGAGAGGTTAGTGTTGATGTGTTTATCAGTCTAGTCATGGCTTCTGGAAGGAGAGGTTAGTGTTGTTGTGTTTATCAGTCTAGTCATGGCTTCTGAAAGGAGAGGTTAGTGTTGTTGTGTTTAACAGTCTAGTCATGGCTTCTGGAAGGAGAGGTTAGTGTTGTTGTGTTTATCAGTCTAGTCATGGCTTCTGGAAGGAGAGGTTAGTGTTGTGTTTATCAGTCTAGTCATGGCTTCTGGAAGGAGAGGTTAGTGTTGTTGTGTTTATCAGTCTAGTCATGGCTTCTGGAAGGAGAGGTTAGTGTTGTTGTGTTTATCAGTCTAGTCATGGCTTCTGGAAGGAGAGGTTCGTGTTGTTGTGTTTATCAGTCTAGTCATGGCTTGTGGAAGGAGAGGTTAGTGTTGTTGTGTTTATCAGTCTAGTCATGGCTTCTGGAAGGAGAGGTTAGTGTTGTTGTGTTTATCAGTCTAGTCATGGCTTCTGGAAGGAGAGGTTAGTGTTGTTGTGTTTATCAGTCTAGTCATGGCTTCTGGAAGGAGAGGTTAGTGTTGATGTGTTTATCAGTCTAGTCATGGCTTCTGGAAGGAGAGGTTAGTGTTGTTGTGTTTATCAGTCTAGTCATGGCTTCTGGAAGGAGAGGTTAGTGTTGATGTGTTTATCAGTCTAGTCATGGCTTCTGGAAGGAGAGGTTCATGTTGATGTGTTTATCAGTCTAGTCATGGCTTCTGGAAGGAGAGGTTAGTGTTGTTGTGTTTATCAGTCTAGTCATGGCTTCTGGAAGGAGAGGTTCGTGTTGTTGTGTTTATCAGTCTAGTCATGGCTTCTGGAAGGAGAGGTTAGTGTTGATGTGTTTATCAGTCTAGTCATGGCTTCTGGAAGGAGAGGTTAGTGTTGTTGTATTGATGTTTGTTTGAGGTCAAATATGGTTCATAATGTTTGTTTATTTAACCTCTATGTAACGATAAAGATTCCTTTGTGATTAGTAATGTTTGTTTATGTAACCTCTATGTAACGATAAAGATTCCTTTGTGATTAGTAATGTTTGTTTATTTAATCTCTATGTAACGATAAAGATTCCTTTGTGATTAGTAATGTTTGTTTATGTAACCTCTATGTAACGATAAAGATTCCTTTGTGATTAGTAATGTTTGTTTATGTAACCTCTATGTAACGATAAAGATTCCTTTGTGATTAGTAATGTTTGTTTATGTAACCTCTATGTAACGATAAAGAGTCCTTTGTGATTAGTAATGTTTGTTTATTTAACCTCTATGTAACGATAAAGATTCCTTTGTGATTAGTAATGTTTGTTTATGTAACCTCTATGTAACGATAAAGATTCCTTTGTGATTAGTAATGTTTGTTTATGTAACCTCTATGTAACGATAAAGATTCCTTTGTGATTAGTAATGTTTGTTTATGTAACCTCTATGTAACGATAAAGAGTCCTTTGTGATTAGTAATGTTTGTTTATTTAACCTCTATGTAACGATAAAGATTCCTTTGTGATTAGTAATGTTTGTTTATGTAACCTCTATGTAACGATAAAGATTCCTTTGTGATTAGTAATGTTTGTTTATGTAACCTCTATGTAACGATAAAGATTCCTTTGTGATTAGTAATGTTTGTTTATGTAACCTCTATGTAACGATAAAGATTCCTTTGTGATTAGTAATGTTTGTTTATGTAACCTCTATGTAACGATAAAGATTCCTTTGTGATTAGTAATGTTTGTTTATGTAACCTCTATGTAACGATAAAGAGTCCTTTGTGATTAGTAATGTTTGTTTATGTAACCACTATGTATTGATAAAGATTCCTTTGTGATTAGTAATCTAACATGTTGATCTTCTGTCTTGTGTCTCCAGTTAGTTTACTGATTCATAACTAATTTAATTATATTTGTTTATTTGTCTATACGCATGTTACGCAAGAATGGGCCAATGCCTAACTCTCATGTTTCTAACTAGTGGAAATATATTGGCTCTTATTGGAAGAAAAATAACATTGAGTTGGCTGTGATGTTGATGTCACATTTTTGAGGTTTTGGCACTGTTATTTTATAATTTTATTCCTGATCTGACCAGTAGGTGGTGAGCAGTAGCCATGTACAGAACCCCAACCCTTCTCCCTTTTCCCCCTCTACCGGGGGGGGGGGGGGGGGGGGGGGGGGGGGGCGCGAGAGAGAGAGAGATGGGGTGGTGGATGGAGAGAGAGAGAGAGATCGAGAGAGAGAGAGATGGGGTGGTGGATGGAGTGAGAGAGAGAGTGATAGAGAGATGGGGTGGTGGATGGAGAGAGAGATATATAGATGTGGTGGTGGATGGAGAGAGAGAGATATAGGGGGTTGGATGGAGAGAGAGAGAGAGAGAGAGATATGGGGGGTGGATGGAGAGAGAAACAGAGAGAGAGAGAGATATGGGGGGTGGATGGGGAGAGAGAGAGAGAGATATGGGGGGTGGATGGAGAGAGAAACAGAGAGAGAGAGAGAGAGATATGGGGGGGTGGATGGAGAGAGAGAGAGAGAGAGAGAGAGAGAGAGAGAGAGAGAGAGAGAGAGAGAGAGAGAGAGAGAGACTGACTGACTGTAGTAATGCTAGTGTTAGTGGGTGTGATTATAGTGATGGTAAGTGGGTGGGGCTGAGGTATTGTGACTCTCTGTGCAGCCTATGGAGTGTGTCACACCCTTTTATATTGAGCTCTGACTCACAAGGATTTACCAGGGTTGAATCAGAGACATGCTTCCAAGGCGTTGCCCCTGTGAATACTATAGCAGAGATAGTCTGATTTTATTTAAACATTTATTACTGAACAGCAATTACATTTGAAAATAAACCACCATGTGTTTTGCAAATGGTTGGTCACAAATGTCTCTATTTTAAAATCCAATATCATTATGTCCAATAATATATTAATCTGTCAATGAGTAGAATTTCTAAACTGCATCTCATGATCTTAATAATGTTTAACACATCATAATAATTCATAATTAAATAATTTGCATTTCAAATTAGTGATCATGTATGATGAAATGTCCAGTAAGCACCATAATTGGATGATGTGTGTTTGTATGTATGTATGTATGTATGTATGTATGTATGTATGTCTGTATGTATGTATGTATGTATGTATGTATGTATGTCTGCTGTCTGTGCTGTGTGTGTGTGTGTGTGTGTGTGTGTGTGCTGTGTGTGTGTGTGCTGTATGCGTGTGCTGTATGTGTGTGTGAGGAAGAGAAAAGAAGAGGGGATGAGGGGAGAGGATGGGAGGAGAGGAAAGGAAAGGATAGATGGAGAAGATGGGAGGAGAGGAGAGGATATATGGAGAAGATGATAGATGGAGAGGAGGGCTAGATGATGGGAGGAGAGGAGAGATGGGGAGGAGGGTTAGATGATGGGAGGAGAGGATAGATGGAGAGGAGGGTTAGATGATGGGAGGAGAGGATAGATGGAGAGGAGGGTTAGATGAAGGGAGGAGAGGATAGATGGAGAGGAGGGGTAGATGATGGGAGGAGAGGATAGACGGAGAGGAGGGTTAGATGATGGGAGGAGAGGATAGATGGAGAGGAGGGTTAGAGTTAGATGATGGGAGGAGAGGATAGGTGGAGTGAAGGGTTAGATGATGGGAGGAGAGGATAGATGGAGAGGAGGGTTAGATGATGGGAGGAGAGGATAGATGGAGTGAAGGGTTAGATGATGGTAGGAGAGGATAGATGGAGAGGAGGGGTAGATGATGGGAGGAGAGGATAGATGGAGAGGAGGGTTAGAGTTTAGATGATGGGAGGAGAGGATAGATGGGGAGGAGGGTTAGATGATGGGAGGGGAGGATAGATGGAGAGGAGGGTTAGATGATGGGAGGAGAGGATAGATGGAGAGGAGGGTTAGATGATAGGAGGAGAGGATAGATGGAGAGGAGGGGTAGATGATGGGAGGAGAGGATAGGTGGAGTGAAGGGTTAGATGATGGGAGGAGAGGATAGATGGAGAGGAGGGTTAGATGATGGGAGGAGAGGATAGATGGAGAGGAGGGGTAGATGATGGGAGGAGAGGCTAGACGGAGAGGAGGGTTAGATGATGGGAGGAGAGGATAGATGGAGAGGAGGGTAAGATGATGGGAGCTAGTAGAATGGTGTTGGTCTGACTGAAGGTCTCACTACGATTATGTACCAGAGTGAGAGTGACCTGTCTCTATCTCTCTCTCTCTGTGTCTGTGTGTGTGTATGTGTGTGTATGTGTGTGTGTGTGTGTGTGTGTGTGTGTGTGTGTGTGTGTGTGTGTGTGTGTGTGAGGAGGGTATATAGCAAAGCCCCTTCCCCTCAAAATAATTTGCACACACTCACATTATCCAATGATGGCGCTCACTGACAATGTAATCACACACACACACACACACCAAGCCTCTTCCCATCCTCATTCCCAGCTCACCCTCTCTCTCTCTCTCTCTCTCTCCTGTCACCACATGTGAGCCGTGGCTATGAGCTCATTACTGTCAGCCAAGTGCAGTGAGCAGGGAGAGAGACACTGCTGCTCCCTCATCTCCTCTCTGGTCCATCTGAGGGGCTCTAACAGCCCAGCAGGAGATACCAAATCTGGGCAGGAGCCTTACCACCTCCCCCTTTCTGTCTGCTGGATCCCCTGGGCCAGGCACTGCGTGCTTAGGGCGTGTATGTTTGCACGTGTGTGTGTGCGAGAGGAACCAAGTCGGTCACACAGACAGCAGGAAAACGAGCCTAGACAGCATCCATCTACCATCTACCACATCAGAAGGAGAGGAGAGCGGGAGGAAGGAAGAATAGACTGATTGCTGGTGCTGCAGACGGAGGCATGGAGGAGAGGTGTGTGTCAGCCATGTGTGTGTAGAGCTGAGGCGTCAGTCACGGGTTCTGGCGGACGGACAGTCGGAGGGAAGGAGGACTGGAATGTGGATGTTGCCTGCCTGTCAGAGGGAAACGATGCTGTGAGCTGGGGCTTAGCAGGCAGATCTCTCTCTGTGTCTCTTTCTCTCCTCCCTGCACACAGAGGAAAGAAACATTAGCTGCTAGCTCCATCTCTCCGCTGCTCTGCTCAGCCGACGCTCTATCTCTCTCTCCCTCTCCTCTCGCATCCCTTCATCTCTCTGCTCCAACCACAGTCTCCCTGGAAATTATCTCACACTGGATGTTGCAGTCAGACACTGCTCTGCTCGCTGAATAGCATCGACTTGCACTAGGAATTTACTAATCAGGTATTTATGCATTATGTATGTGTTTATAGTGTGTGTGGGCATGTGTGTATGTATATATGTATATACAATGGTATGTATGTGAATGTGCCTGTTTGAATTGAGAGTGTATCCTTCTTGTTGCTTCCTCCCCTCCCCCTCCCTCTCGCGGCTTGCAGGCTCACATTCATGTGGACTTTTATGGTTCTATGATGGAATCATCACCCGCTATTCTAGAATTGCACATATCTGTGGAGGATGCAGTCAGATGGCATGTTGATTTCATCACGATTCTCAATCTAGTTATTCTTTTAGACAAATACTGATGCAAATATCTGCAGGTAGCGCACATCTGTTTTTCCCTCTCTCCAGTTTGCAATTTCACACGCTATCTTTTCAGCATCAATGAGAAGACATGTGAGCTGCTCTGTGTGTTTCACACTAGGAATATCAGATGAAATATTGTGTGTGTCAGGCTGGGCAAAAGGCACGGAGATGTTCTGATTCATTAAGAAAAATAGGCTTCTGAGAGAGAGAGAGAGCGAGGGAGAAGAGAGAGCGAGGGAGAAGAGAGAGAGAGGGAGAAGAGAGAGAGAGGGAGAAGAGAGAGGGCGAGGGAGAAGAGAGAGAGGGAGAAGAGAGAGAGAGGGAGAAGAGAGAGAGAGAGAGCGAGGGAGAAGAGAGAGAGAGGGATGGAGAAGAAAGATAGAGAGGGAGAAGAGAGAGGGATGGAGAAGAAAGATAGAGAGGGAGAAGAGAGAGAGAGAGAGAGAGAGAGAGCAAGGGAGAAGAGAGAGAGAGGCAGAAGAGAGAGAGAGAGAGAGAGAGAGAGAGGGATGGATGGAGAAGAAAGAGGGAGAGGGAGAAGAGAGATAGAGGGAGAAGAGAGAGAGCGAGAGAGAGAGAGAGAGCGAGAGAGAGAGAGAGAGAGAGAGAGAGGGAGAAGAGAGAGAGAGGGAGAAGAGAGAGAGAGGGAGAAGAGAGAGGGCGAGGGAGAAGAGAGAGAGGGAGAAGAGAGAGAGAGGGAGAAGAGAGAGAGAGAGAGCGAGGGAGAAGAGAGAGAGAGAGGGATGGAGAAGAAAGATAGAGAGGGAGAAGAGAGAGGGATGGAGAAGAAAGATAGAGAGGGAGAAGAGAGAGAGAGAGAGAGAGCAAGGGAGAAGAGAGAGAGAGGCAGAAGAGAGAGAGAGAGAGAGAGAGAGAGAGGGATGGATGGAGAAGAAAGAGGGAGAGGGAGAAGAGAGATAGAGGGAGAAGAGAGAGAGCGAGAGAGAGAGAGAGAGAGCGAGAGAGAGAGAGAGAGAGAGAGAGGGAGAAGAGAGAGAGAGGGAGAAGAGAGAGAGAGGGAGTGAGAAGAAAGAGAGAGGGAGAAGAGAGAGAGAGGGAGAAGAGAGAGAGAGAGAGAAGAGAGAGAGAGGGAGAAGAGAGAGAGCTTGGAGGGTCTGGTGGGTTGAACGTTATGGCAACGTTTTGGTTGGATATCTCAACGTGGTTTGGTTATGTGAACGTTACATGAACATTATAGCAGTGTTCCTCAGTGCATTCTGTCTGGAGGTAATCCAGTGTAATCTAGGTTAGCAGCTGGTAGATAGTACAGCATATAAATGTAATTACTAGAGACAGTATAGACTACACTGTCAGAGACAGTCTATAGGTTAGATTACTAGAGAAAATGTATAGGTTAGATTAGTAGAGGTAGTATATAGGTTACATTACTGTAGACATTATATAGGCTAGATTACTGGAGATAGTTTATAGGTTAGATTAGTAGAGATGGTATATAGATTAGATTACTACAGACAGTATATACATTAGACTACTAGAGACAGTATACAAGTTAGATTAGCAGAGACAGTATATAAATTAGATTAGTAGAGACAGTATACAGGTTAGATTACTACAGACAGTATATAAATTAGATTAGTAGACAGTATACAGGTTAGATTAGTAAAGACAATGTACAGGTAGATTAGTAGAGACAGTATATAGGTTAAATTAGTAGAGACAGTATATAGGTTCAACTAGTAGAGACAGTATATAGGTTAAACTAGTAGAGACAGTATATAGGTTAAATTAGTAGAGACAGTATATAGGTTAAACTAGTAGAGACAGTATATAGGTTAAACTAGTAGAGACAGTATATAGGTTAAACTAGTAGAGACAGTATATAGGTTAAATTAGTAGAGACAGTATATAGGTTAAACTAGTAGAGACAGTATATAGGTTAAACTAGTAGAGACAGTATATAGGTTAAACTAGTAGAGACAGTATATAGGTTAAATTAGTAGAGACAGTATATAGGTTAGATTACTAGTGACAGTATATAGGTTAGACTAGTAGTGACAGTATATAGGTTAGACTAGTAGTGACAGTATATAGGTTAAATTAGTAGAGACAGTATATAGGTTAAATTAGCAGAGACAGTATATAAGTTAAATTAGTAGAGACATACTGTGTTATACAGTATGGCCAATATACCACAGCTAAGGGCTGTTGTTATGTACGACGCAACGTGGAGTGCCTGGATACAGCCCTTAGCCATGGTATATTGGTCATACAGTATATCACAAACCCCTGAGGAGCGTTATTGCTATTATAAACTGGTTACAAACATGTCTTCTACCGCTGCTGTCTTCTACCGTACTTCCCATTCTCTTTGCTGATGATACCAATTAAATTTTATCACACAAAAATGTTGATTCACTAATTAATGAAACCAACTCAGGCATGGACACATTTTCTGAATGGTACCAGATAAACAAATTATCTCTGCATTCTAAAAAATCCAACTTTTTTGTTATCATTAGTAAGAACAAGAAATATTGTAAAATAAATGGCCAGAATCTTAATTGTTGGGAATGAAATGGAGCAAGTCACATCCAGTAGATTCCTCTGAGCTCTAATTGATGAAAGTTATCCTGGAAAGATCATATTACACTTGTCTGCAGCAAAGTGATGAAATCTGTTGGTATCATCAGAAAGATTAGTGGTCAGGCTTGCTTCCTAACTGTAAACTAGCAACCTCCTCTAATTACCTGGAACCATCTGCACCTTTGTTTAAGAAACTCAATATCTTGTCTATTTACAACATTAATGCACGCCAATTATGCACTTTCATCTACAAATACTTCCCAGACAGTTGAACTAAACCCTTCAATGGATTCTTCCAGGTTCATTCTGAAATCCATCTGTATAACACAAGACACTGTGATAACCTTCACCCTACCCACTGCCACACCTCACATAGTCAATTCTCTATCAGATACAGAGATGCCATACTCTGGAATTCTCACATTGCCAAAACATCATCATCCCTCAATAACTCCAAGCGAAGACTGGAGGTCAGCCTGATGAACCAAACTACTCAGTAATCTCCTCCACAAAGCATAACACTCACACTCAAGTGCACACACACATTTTGGGGAGTATTTTTTTCATCTTTACAGATCAATTAATTTATACATTTTTAATTAGTAGGTTTTGTTATCTGTTTTAATTTTGGTACTTATGTGTTGTATGTATTATTTTGGTACTTCCGTGTTGTATATATTATGTTGGTACTTATGTGTTGTATATATTATTTTGGTACTTATGTGTTGTATATATTATTTTGGTACTTATGTGTTGTATATATTATTTTGGTACTTATGTGTTGTATGTATTATTTTGGTACTTATGTGTTGTATATATTATTTTGGTACTTATGTGTTGTATATATTATTTTGGTACTTATGTGTTGTATATATTATTTTGGTACTTATGTGTTGTATGTATTATTTTGGTACTTCCGTGTTGTATATATTATTTTGGTACTTATGTGTTGTATATATTATTTTGGTACTTATGTGTTGTATATATTATTTTGGTACTTATGTGTTGTATATATTATTTTGGTACTTATGTGTTGTATATATTATTTTGGTACTTATGTGTTGTATATATTATTTTGGTACTTATGTGTTGTATGTATTATTTTGGTACTTATGTGTTGTATATATTATTTTGGTACTTATGTGTTGTATATATTATTTTGGTACTTATGTGTTGTATATATTATTTTGGTACTTATGTGTTGTATATATTATTTTGGTACTTATGTGTTGTATGTATTATTTTGGTACTTATGTGTTGTATATATTATTTTGGTACTTATGTGTTGTATATATTATTTTGGTACTTATGTGTTGTATATATTATTTTGGTACTTATGTGTTGTATTTATTATTTTGGTACTTATGTGTTGTATATATTATTTTGGTACTTATGTGTTGTATGTATTATTTTGGTACTTATGTGTTGTATATATTATTTTGGTACTTATGTGTTGTATGTATTATTTTGGTACTTCCGTGTTGTATATATTATTTTGGTACTTATGTGTTGTATATATTATTTTGGTACTTATGTGTTGTATATATTATTTTGGTACTTATGTGTTGTATATATTATTTTGGTACTTATGTGTTGTATATATTATTTTGGTACTTATGTGTTGTATATATTATTTTGGTACTTATGTGTTGTATATATTATTTTGGTACTTATGTGTTGTATGTATTATTTTGGTACTTATGTGTTGTATATATTATTTTGGTACTTATGTGTTTTATATATTATTTTGGTACTTATGTGTTGTATATATTATTTTGGTACTTATGTGTTGTATATATTATTTTGGTACTTATGTGTTGTATATATTATTTTGGTACTTATGTGTTGTATATATTATTTTGGTACTTATGTGTTGTATATATTATTTTGGTACTTATGTGTTGTATATATTATTTTGGTACTTATGTGTTGTATGTATTATTTTGGTACTTATGTGTTGTATATATTATTTTGGTACTTATGTGTTGTATATATTATTTTGGTACTTATGTGTTGTATGTATTATTTTGGTACTTATGTGTTGTATATATTATTTTGGTACTTATGTGTTGTATATATTATTTTGGTACTTATGTGTTGTATATATTATTTTGGTACTTATGTGTTGTATGTATTATTTTGGTACTTATGTGTTGTATATATTATTTTGGTACTTATCTGTTGTATATATTATTTTGGTACTTATGTGTTGTATGTATTATTTTGGTACTTATGTGTTGTATGTATTATTTTGGTACTTATGTGTTGTATGTATTATTTTGGTACTTATGTGTTGTATATATTATTTTGGTACTTATGTGTTGTATATATTATTTTGGTACTTATGTGTTGTATATATTATTTTGGTACTTATGTGTTGTATATATTATTTTGGTACTTATGTGTTGTATGTATTATTTTGGTACTTATGTGTTGTATAGTGTTTGTTGTGATGTGGTTTCATAAAAACACTTTCATGAAAAAACCTTTTTCCAACCACACTGTTTAAAAAGAATCTGTACATCACTTGTTTTCTTTGGTGCAATTAAATAAATCATTAGAGCAGTAAAAACAAATGCCTTGTCATATATGGTCTGATATACCACAGCTGTCAGCCAATCAGCATTCAGTGCTCGAAAAACCCAGTTTGTGATAGTAGATATTTAACACTAGATATGTAGTCTGTAGATGAGGTGATCTCCCCATTACTATTGAAAGCGTATTAAAACTCATTCAGGATTGGTGGGTCCCCTGTGGGACGGTTGAGCTAACGTAAGCTAATGCGATTAGCATGAGGTTGTAAGTAACAACAATAGTTCCCAAGACATAGCCGTATCTGATATTGGCAGAAAGCTTAAATTCTTGTTAGTCTAACCGCGCTGTCCAATTTACAGTAGTTATTACAGTGAAAGAATACCATGCTATTGTTTGAGGAGAGTGCACAGTTTTGAACATGAAAAGTTATTAATAAACAAATTAGGCACATTTGGGCAGTCTTGATACAACATTTGAACTTTGCACATGCACTGCTGCCATCTAGTGGCCAATATCTAAATTGCACCTGGGCTGGAATAATACATTATGGCCTCTTGCATTTCAAAGATGATTGTTTGTGTTATCTTTTACCAGATCTAATGTGTTATATTCTCCTACATTCCTTTCACATTTCCACAAACTTCAAAGTGTTTCCTTTCAAATGTTACCAAGAAAATGCATATCCTTGCTTCAGGGCCTGAGCTTCAGGCAGTTAGATTTGTGTATGTCATTTTAGGTGAAAATTGAAAAAAGCGGCAGATCCTTAAGAGGTTTTAAGCATCTAGGGGTAAAAAACGCTGTATCAATCCAGTCAAGGATAGAGCTGTAGTTACAGCACATGAATTAGACTGGTAGATATACAGAATAGAGATTAGACTACTAGATATACAGCATAGAGATTAGACTGCTAGATATACAGCATAGAGATTAGACTGCAAGCTATACAGCACAGCGATTAGACTGCTAGATATACAGCATATAGATTAGACTGCAAGATATACAGCACAGCGATTAGACTGCTAGATATACAGCATATAGATTAGACTGCAAGATATACAGCATATAGATTAGACTGCTAGATATACAGCATGTAGATTAGACTGGTAGATATACAGCATATAGATTAGACTGCTAGATATACAGCATGTAGATTAGACTGGTAGATATACAGCATAGAGATTAGACTGCTAGATATACAGCATATAGATTAGACTGCAAGATATACAGCATATAGATTAGACTGCTAGATATACAGCATGTAGATTAGACTGGTAGATATACAGCATAGAGATTAGACTGGGTGGGTGTGCTGTGCTAATGATTACTGTGATAGTGGATGGGCGTGGGGCTATTATCACTGTTCTAGTGATGCGTACGCATACACACAGGCGTGCACACACACACACACACAGACAATCCCGCTGACATTATCCCCCCCTACACTCACACACTTATACACTTGACACCAGACGTCAAGGGGCATGATATTACACTGATCATCATGTTTCTCCATCAATTGAATTCATGTGGTGACGGATAGAGAGCAGTCGGGCTGTGACTCAGGTGTGTGAAAGAGAGGGAGAGCGAAAGGGAGAGACACCAAGAGAGAGAGACCGAGAGAGAGCGGGAGGGGGAGATAGAGAGGGGGGGAGAGAGAGAGAGAGAGAGAGAGAGAGAGAGAGAGAGAGACATGAACCTGCAGAGTCCCCTAAGCAAGCTGGTCCTGGGGCTCTGTTCACAAACAGAAACACACCCCACAGAGCCCCAGGACAGCAACACAATTATACCCAACCAAATCATGAGAAAGCAAAAATATAACTACTTGACACATTGGAAAGAATTAACAAAAAACAGAGCAAACTAGAATGCTATTTGGCCCTAAACAGAGAGTACACAGTGGCAGAATACCTGACCACTGTGACTGACCCAAACTTAAGGAAAGCTTTGACTATGTACAGACTCAGTGAGCATAGCCTTGCTATTGCAAAAGGCCGCCGTAGGCAGACATGGTTCTCAAGAGAAGACAAGCTATGTGCACACTGGACCTCGTAAAATTACAATTGACTCAGAATACGGCAGCACGGCTGGTCCTTAAATGTACACGGAGAGCTAACATGAATATTATGCATGTACATCTCTCATGGCTCAAAGTGGAGAAGCAATTTACTTCATCATTACTTCTTTTTGTAAGAAGTGTTGCTGAATGAAAGGAAGTGTCTGTTTAAACTACTAGCACACAGCTCAGACACCCATGCATACCACACAAGACATACCACCAGAGGTATCTTCACCGTCCCCAAGTCCAGAACAGACTATGGGAGGCACACAGTACTACATAGAGCCATGGCTATATGGATCTTTATTCCACATGAGGTAACACCTTAAAATGCACCTTATGGAACAGTGAGGACCGTGTAGAGACACACAGGCACAGACACACATACACATCATAAGACATGCACTCTACACAAACGTACACATGGATGTTGTATTGTAAATTGTATATAACTGCCTTAATGTTGATGGACTCCTGCCTTGGCAGAAGCTAATGGGTATCCTTAATAAATACAAATACAAACATAGGATTCACCAGTGAATTAGCTGTGACTCGGGTGTTTTAGATCAGCTCTGATAAGCAGTCAAATATATATTTAGACTTTCTGGTTTATTTAGGAAGCTAATCTTGACTATGGGTTGTTGTTTGTCAAGATAATTATACCATTCCAATTTCAAGTCTATATTTCTTGAAAAGATGGAGTTATTTCAGAATATTAAAGACAGCTGGCTGCCTCACTGATCCAGCTTTCTGGAACAGCCCTCATGTGACATCTGTCCCATCTGCTGATTGGCTAGGAAGCCATGTTAGTAATCAATCTGTGATTAGCTGTTTTGGTGAAAAATGTCTGCCATCTCTCTCTCTCATGCCCACAGATCATTGCCCATCTAATTTGATTATATAAAAATCTCTCCTGGGTCCCATAAAGATATTTGCATATGAAGTTTTCCTGAGGGAGAGAGAGGGAGAATGTTTCATTTGTCAAACCCTAACTTGCCGATTCGGATGTAGCATTTCATAAAGGGAAACTCAGCTGTTTAATATGAACGTTGAGTCGCTGTATCACTCCCAGATTCCCAGATACATAGTGCTCTGTGGTCGAAGGCTCTCTTTATGATCAAAGCTGAAACAGCCACAAGAGTCAGAACAGACTACAGTTACAATATCCACTAAGTCAAAGTAGTCACAGTCAGAGCAGACTACAGTTACAATATCCACTAAGTCAAAGTAGTCACAGTCAGAGCAGACTAGAGTTACAATATCCACTAAGTCAAAGTAGTCACAGTCAGAACAGACTACAGTTACAATATCCACCAAGTCAAAGTAGTCACAGTCAGAGCAGACTACAGTTACAATATCCACTAAGTCAAAGTAGTCACAGTCAGAACAGACTACAGTTACAATATCCACTAAGTCGAAGTAGTCACAGTCAGAGCAGACTACAGTTACAATATCCACTAAGTAAATGTAGTCACAGTCAGAGCAGACTACAGTTACAATATCCACTAAGTCAAAGTAGTCACAGTCAGAGCAGACTACAGTTACAATATCCACTAAGTCAAAGTAGTCACAGTCAGAACAGACTACAGTTACAATATCCACTAAGTCAAAGTAGTCACAGTCAGAACAGACTACAGTTACAATATCCACTAAGTCAAAGTAGTCACAGTCAGAGCAGACTACAGTTACAAAATCCACTAAGTCAACGTAGTCACAGTCAGAGCAGACTACAGTTACAATATCCACTAAGTCAAAGTAGTCACAGTCAGAGCAGACTACAGTTACAATATCCACTAAGTCAAAGTAGTCACAGTCAGAGCAGACTACAGTTACAATATCCACTAAGTCAACGTAGTCACAGTCAGAGCAGACTACAGTTACAATATCCACCAAGTCAAAGTAGTCACAGTCAGAGCAGACTACAGTTACAATATCCACTAAGTCAAAGTAGTCACAGTCAGAACAGACTACAGTTACAATATCCACTAAGTCGAAGTAGTCACAGTCAGAGCAGACTACAGTTACAATATCCACTAAGTAAACGTAGTCACAGTCAGAGCAGACTACAGTTACAATATCCACTAAGTCAAAGTAGTCACAGTCAGAGCAGACTACAGTTACAATATCCACTAAGTCAAAGTAGTCACAGTCAGAACAGACTACAGTTACAATATCCACTAAGTCAAAGTAGTCACAGTCAGAACAGACTACAGTTACAACATCCACTAAGTCAAAGTAGTCACAGTCAGAGCAGACTACAGTTACAAAATCCACTAAGTCAACGTAGTCACAGTCAGAGCAGACTACAGTTACAATATCCACTAAGTCAAATTAGTCACAGTCAGAACAGACTACAGTTACAATATCCACTAAGTCAAAGTAGTCACAGTCAGAGCAGACTACAGTTACAATATCCACTAAGTCAAAGTAGTCACAGTCAGAACAGACTACAGTTACAACATCCACTAAGTCAAAGTAGTCACAGTCAGAGCAGACTACAGTTACAATATCCACTAAGTCAAAGTAGTCACAGTCAGAGCAGACTACAGTTACAATATCCACTAAGTCAAAGTAGTCACAGTCAGAACAGACTACAGTTACAATATCCACTAAGTCAAAGTAGTCACAGTCAGAGCAGACTACAGTTACAATATCCACTAAGTCAAAGTAGTCACAGTCAGAGCAGACTACAGTTACAATATCCACTAAGTCAAAGTAGTCACAGTCAGAGCAGACTACAGTTACAATATCCACTAAGTCAAAGTAGTCACAGTCAGAGCAGACTACAGTTACAAAATCCACTAAGTCAACGTAGTCACAGTCAGAGCAGACTACAGTTACAATATCCACTAAGTAAACGTAGTCACAGTCAGAACAGACTACAGTTACAATATCCACTAAGTCAACGTAGTCACAGTCAGAACAGACTACAGTTACAATATCCACTAAGTCAAAGTAGTCACAGTCAGAGCAGACTACAGTTACAATATCCACTAAGTCAAAGTAGTCACAGTCAGAGCAGACTACAGTTACAATATCCACTAAGTCAACGTAGTCACAGTCAGAACAGACTACAGTTACAATATCCACTAAGTCAAAGTAGTCACAGTCAGAACAGACTACAGTTACAATATCCACTAAGTCAAAGTAGTCACAGTCAGAGCAGACTACAGTTACAAAATCCACTAAGTCAATGTAGTCACAGTCAGAGCAGACTACAGTTACAATATCCACTAAGTAAACGTAGTCACAGTCAGAGCAGACTACAGTTACAATATTCACTAAGTCAAAGCAGTCACAGTCAGAGCAGACTACAGTTACAATATCCACTAAGTCAAAGTAGTCACAGTCAGAACAGACTACAGTTACAATATCCACTAAGTCAAAGTAGTCACAGTCAGAGCAGACTACAGTTACAAAATCCACTAAGTCAATGTAGTCACAGTCAGAGCAGACTACAGTTACAATATCCACTAAGTAAACGTAGTCACAGTCAGAGCAGACTACAGTTACAATATTCACTAAGTCAAAGCAGTCACAGTCAGAGCAGACTACAGTTACAATATCCACTAAGTCAAATTAGTCACAGTCAGAACAGACTACAGTTACAATATCCACTAAGTCAAAGTAGTCATAATAGTGAGGGTACAGTAACTAAAGAGAGTTTAGAAAAAAATACATCTTGTTTACGCGGTGTCTAACAGTACAATATTTACAGTGGTGTCACAAGTCAAAGAACAGTCGGAATAGTACAACAAAGTACAGTCACCCGAGACAAAGTACAATGGTCAGAGTGGTCACAATGGTCAGAGTGGTCACTATGGTCAGAGTGGTCACTATGGTCAGAGTGGTCAGAGTGGTCACAATGGTCAGAGTGGTCACACTGAGGCTTTGATTATATAGATGGTGCTAAGTTATATGGTGTTACAGTAGAGCGTTTAAAAAAAGAGTGTGTTAAAATAGACTTGTTAAAGCAGACAGCGTTATAATTAAGGAATAAGGCACGAGGAGGTGTGGTATATACCACGGCTAAGCACTGTTCTTATGCACAATGCAACGCGGAGTGCCTGGATACAGCCCTTAGCCATGGTATATTGGCCATATACAACAAACCCCCGAGGTGCCTTATTGCTATTATAATCAGGTTACCAACGTAATTAGCAGTAAAAATAAATGGTATATGGTCTGATATACCACTTCTGTCAGCCAATCAGCATCCAGGGCTCGAACCACCCAGTTTATAATGGAGTGTTGATAGCTACGTGTCTAATCTTTGTTTTTGGCGTCAGTTCATAAACTCACACTGAGGTCTTGATTATCTCTGTCTGGCTTCCTGGAGCTCACTTTCAGACCTGCTGATTGGGTAGCTATAGATCAGGGGTGTGGCAAGCTGTGGTAGTGTGGCCTGGGGATTGGCTACGTACAGTAAAGATCAGATTTTCTTCTCTTCTCCTACCCTTTGCGCTCTCATAAAGACCCATATAAAGACTAATTCTATTAGAACAGTCCAATAAACAGATCGAATAGAATAGAAAACAATAGAATAGAATATTATGGAATAGAATATAGTACATATGTGATTGTATTCTATGTTATTTTTGGTTACAAATAATATGTACATAACAAGAAAGATAAGTGTAGAGTATTTTATCCCAGACCCAGAGGATAGCACATGAACGTAGTAATGAAAGCGATTATTTCCAAAGTGGTTCTCCTGGGACAGTGAGTGCTTTGAGGTCCAGGAGTGATAGGCTCAATCTGGGTCTGGAAAAGGAGCCCTGGACTGCAGGTCTGTCTGGCCAGAGTCCAGGCAGAACATCCCAGGGATGAGTGGTGACCAGGGTTCCGTCCCAAATTGCCCCCTGTTCATTACATAGTGCACTACTTTCGATCCTAGCCCTGGTTAAAAGTAGTGCACCATGTAGGGAATAGGGGGGTATGTGGGATGGAG
This sequence comes from Oncorhynchus mykiss, assembly GCF_013265735.2. Lineage (NCBI taxonomy): Eukaryota > Metazoa > Chordata > Actinopteri > Salmoniformes > Salmonidae > Oncorhynchus > Oncorhynchus mykiss. Next base: position 39,388,554 of record NC_048590.1, read on the forward strand.
CCCTGGAGAACAGGAGAACCCTGACCTCTCAGAGAAGACAATTGCATTACAGTCACATTACATTGGAGAAGGAGCAGTGTCAATCAGTCACAGCCCAGCACTGTGTGTGTATCCAAAATGGCACCCTATACCCTATATAGTGTACCATAGGGCTCTAATTAAAAGTAGTGCACACTACAGTATATAGGGAATAGGTGCCATTTGGGACCCATCCTGTAACAGATCTTAGTACACATCTGTAATGACAGTTGTTTCCCTTTATATTATATTAGGGACGACACTTTCTGAGGTTCTGGTTGCAGGCTGCAACTTTGTAATACCAACTCTTATATTGACTATACAACTAGAAATATTTCATATCACCAACATTTTACTAAATGGAAAATGTTTGTTTTTTGCAAGGGTTCATGTGTGCAATATGTGGGCTGTATTTGTAGCCTACATAGACTTTACACGGAGGTTGTATGTTCATTCTACAGAAACGTAATCCTTACACCAGGCTTTTTAGCTCCTTACGTTACTAAATACACTGAAAAGAATGGAAACGAAACTTTCAACAATTACAGTTCATTTAAGTAAATCAGTCAATATAAATTAATTATTAGGCCCTAATCTATGTAGTTCATATGACTAGGAATACAGATATGCATCTGTTGGTCACTGATACGTTAAAAAAAGTTGGGGCTTGGATCAGAAAACCATTCAGTATCTGCCTCATGTCCTTCACATAGAGTTGATCAGGCTGTTGATTGTGACCTATGGAATATTGTCCCACTCCTCTTCAATGGCTATGCGAAGTTGCTGGATTTTGGCAGAAACTGGAACACGCTGTCGTACACGTCGATTCAGAGCATCCCAAACATGCTCAATTGGTGGTGACATGTCTGGTGAGTATGCAGGCCATGGAAGAACTGGGACATTTCAGCTTCCAGGAATTGTGTACAGATCCTTGCGACATGGGGCCGTGCATTATCATGCTGAAACATGAGGTGATTGCGGCGGCAGTGGGCTTCAGGATCTCGTCACAGTATCTCTGTGCATTCAAATTGCTATCCATAAAATGCAGTTGTGCCAGTGGCCATCGAAGGTGAGAATTTGTCCACTGAAGTCAGTTACGAAGCCAAACTGCAGTGAGGTCAAGACCCTGCTGAGGACGACGAGCACGCAGATGAGCAGTTTGTGCAGAAATTCTTCGATTGTGCAAACCCACAGTTTCATCAGCTGTCTGGGTGGCTGGTCACAGATAATCTCGCAGGAGAAGAAGCCGGATGTGGAGGTCCTGGTCTGGCGTGGTTACACGTTGTCGGTTGGACATACTGCCAAATTCTATAAAACGTTGTTGTAGGCAGCTTATGGTAGAGAAATTAACATTCAATTATCCGGCAACAGCTCTGGTGGACATTCCTGCAGTCAGTATGCCAATTGCACGCTCCCTCAAAACTTGAGACATCTGTGGCATTGCATTGTGTGACAAATTTTAGAGTGTCCTTTTATTGTCCCCAACACAAGCTCCACCTGTGTAATGTATAATCAGCTACTTGATATGCCACACTTGTCAGGTGGTAGAAGAGAAACGCTCACTAGATTTCTGTGTGTATGGAACATTTCTGGGATATTTTATTTCAGCACATGAAACATGGGACCAACACTTTACATGTTGTGTTTATATTTTTGTTCAGTACACATTGAAAAGCACTTTGAGAAAGTAACATCTGAAATAATCTCCTAGCTATCACCATATAAAGTAGCATGCCTGTTGAATGCAAAATGGTCTGTTGTTGAAGCCAAGTGACCCAGCCCATGTTGTTAGACCTGCTGGCTCACAGTCACAGCCCAGCAGTAAAGGCTAATGCTGATGCTATGTTTCACAGACCATTTCACGTGAGCATTGTGTGTGTGTGTGTGTGTGTGTGTGTGTGTGTGTGTGTGTGTGTGTGTGTGTGTGTGTGTGTGTGAGAGAGAGAGAGAGAATGTCTCTGTGGTCACAAGGCTATGAATGCATAAGTGGTTAAACCCCTGAACTAATGTGGAGCAGCTGCCGACTTAAGATCCACAACAGTCCCCTCTCACTGGCTGCCTCTCCTGGCCAGTGACAGTCAATCACAACCAACATCTCACAGCTAGCCAATCACATCCAGCAATTCAAATCTGCTTGTTCACAGCTAGCCAATCACATCCAGCAATTCATAGCTACTCGCTCACAGCTAGCCGCTCACAAGCCAATCGCTTCCAACCAATCGAATAAAGCCACTCCTAGCTAGCTGCTCACAGCTAGCCAATCAGATCCAGACCCCCCTCGCCAGCCATTCACCGGTAGCTAATCATGGGGGGCCTGATTCGGGATTGAGATAAGCGTGCACAATTTGGACCTTCGTGTAAGGCATGCGTTGATGTTGGACAATGGGAGACTTAAGTGAAAACTCAAGATAAGTGGGGTTCATCCCTGTGTTGCTCAGTCAGGGCACCTAATCCCACAGTTCTGGTGTAAATCTGAATTGGCACACTATTCCCTTATTCCCTTAGTATTGCAATACTGTTAGCTAAAGCCCTCAGCCCTGTTATTTCAATGATTGAGGTGCTCTACTTCTGCCTTAGAGCACTATGGCAATAATAAGACCTTTACTTCAATGATCAACTCTCATAATGTAAATCATAATAATGATAATATGTACAGTATTTCCCCCATACCTTTCTATAATAGTGATCTTTGTGAGCCAGAATAGAAAGCACCAGCCTCTGGGGGCATGGTGTGTAATGGGTCAGAAACAGAACATATCTCAGTCTGCCCCAGTAGAGGTACCAGGACTGATCTGGGTCAGGGAGTAATGACGTTACTATATCGAACACGTCAAACCATGCATACTCAGTACTATCTAGACCCTGTCACTGGGTTCAGACCCACTCATTTCACTGAGTCTCTAATTTGAGATGAATAAAATATAGCTAGTTATTTTATCCTGATTAACACAGTGTCAGAGTGTGGTTAGAGTGTAATTGTGTATTTAGTATGTGGGGACATTGTGTGTTGGAGCATTATGATGTGTATGTGTGTGTGTGGTGTGTGTGGTGTGTGTGTGTGAGGTGGTGTATCAGAGCATTTTAACTACTGAAGTAATTATAGCCTGCCTCCTGCTGTAAAAAGGATGCATATAAATGTGGCCATTGGCTCTATTGACAGTGAGAAATCCATACACACACACATACACACACAGCCTACACATTCACGCAAACACACACGCAAGATATGCATTCACGCACATACACACGTATGCAGACATATACACACAACTACACACAACACACACACACACTTCACCATAAAAGCACTAGCAGAAGATTCTAATGGTGGACAGTCCACTTAAATTGATTTTTATTGTGATGCATGGACCTCTTACTTTATTTTACCCAAATTAAATCAAGCATACTCATTGGTTGTGGATTGTGTGAATCCCATCCTACTACAGTCTTTGACAGTGAGCCTGTGACGATTTTCCCAGTGTGAATCTGTAGATATTATGGATTTTTATGTGTGGCTCACTGGGTTTCACCTCAATGATATCAGATTAATCCTTCTACATGATAAGAGCATTGCTGTTTTCTTGTTTTTCGCAATCCTAATATCTCTGTGTGCTATATTATCTGATGATAAAGTATCTGTGTCCTAGCACACCAGTGTGCTAGTATCTCTGTGTGCTAGTATCTATGTGTGCTAGTATATCTGCGTGCTAGTATATCTGTGTGCTAGTATATCTGTGTGCTAGTATCTCTGTGTGCTAGTATCTCTGTGTGCTAGTATCTCTGTGTGCTAGTATCTCTGTGTGCTAGTATCTCTGTGTGCTAGTATATCTGTGTACTAGTATATCTGTGTGCTAGTATCTCTGTATGCTAGTATATCTGTGTGCTAGTATTTCTGTGTGCTAGTATATCTGTGTACTAGTTTATCTGTGTGATAGTACATCTGTGTGTGCCTGAGTGTCTGTGTGCTAGAGTATCACTGTGCTAAATTATGTCTGTGCGATAGTACATCTGTTCTATAGTTCCAATGTGTTATAGTATCTGTGCTAGAGTATCTCTGTTATAGTATCTATATGCTCCAGTATCTTTCTTCTATGCCTTTACTAACAGTTCCTATTGTTTCTCTCTTTTTGCAGAGCAATGCGTCTGGTCCTGTGGAGAGCCAGTGGATTTCACAGTGATTCCCGTCCACCACTCGGATATACAGAGTTGAAGTTTTTACACAAGCTCTTCTAAGCAGGCCTGTCAGAGTTGTGTGTCTGCCTGGGGGTTGACACTCCCTCCTCCCCACTCCTCCACCAACACCACCGCTGGCTCCTCCACCGCTGGCTCCTCAGTCTGAGCAGAGCTGCTCCACTGCATCTTTAATAGAGGTCTCTCAAAGCATTGCCTTCCATGGTTTCTGCCCTGCTCCAGACTCTACCATCTTACATCGTGAAGATTTGCAAAGGAATGTTTACAAAGAAATTGGCGAATCCCACAAAGAAGAAAGAGAGTAGCGACAATAAAGAGCCCAAATTGACCACCACTGATTTGCGTGACCAAGGTAACCTGACGCCGACACTCTCCACCACTCTGAAAACCACAGTGAAAAAAATCAGCAAATGCTCTTCGGCGCGTAACATCTCTCTTGAATTAGACGACGTAAAAAACGACTGCTCCTCTCTCTCACCGACTTTCAGTTACCGTGTAGCGATAGCGAACGGACTCCCGAAAAATGCTCTTCTGCTGAACAATAATGAGAGTATCTTCCAGGAGATCCTCTCCATCAATAGCGAATACTCTGACTCCCTGAGCGAGGTCAAACCTGTGCGTAGATTCGATGAGCAGAAATCTCACACCATGCCAGTGAGACGGAACAGGAAGAGCCTCATTAGTCTGGCGCCCTCCGATGGCAGCTCAGAGGGTGAGAGGGTGGAGCGCTCAAGTCTGCACACTCTCCGACTTGGAGCGCTACGCAAGCTGAGGAAATGGAAAAAGAGTCAGGAGTGCGTGTCTTCGGACTCCGAGGTGAGCAACTGGAGGAAGACCCTGGGTATCCGGAGCAAGTCCCTGGACCGGGCTGGGAGGCAGCAGAAGTCGACTTCTGCCTTAGAAGCCGGCTCCAGCTCTACAGGCTGCATTAACCAAACCCAGGATGTGATGGAGATGATCTTTAAGGAGCTGCAGGGCATCAGCCAGATCGAGACAGAGCTTTCAGAACTCAGGGGACACGTCAATGCCCTGAAGAACTCCATCGACGAGATCTCCTCCAGTGTGGAGGTGGTGCAGACCGAGATTGAACAATTGCGTACTGGCTTTGTCCAGTCCCGGAGAGAGACGCGAGACATCCACGACTACATCAAGCAGGTCAGCCACCAGGCCAACAAGGCCAGTCTGAGGTTCATAAACGTCCCTGAGGAGAAGCTGGAGAAAACTGAGAGTCTCATCTATCACATTCTAATGGACAAAATGGGATTTGCTGAAGCACATAAAACACTTAAAATAGAGCTAGCCCATCGGTTAGGGCAACAAAGAGAATGTTCCAATGCAAAACCTAGGCCTATTATTGTAATATTCTCAACCCCCTCAGATAGAGATTTAGTTTTGAAAAAATGCTACAAACTGAAGGGGACTGGTATATCTGTATCCACTGATAGCTTAACGACTCATGATGTGAAGGAAAAGAAAGATAAAGGAGAAATGTCCTCTTCTCAAACCTACGAGAGCATGGACATTAAGGTCTCAGCCAAGGACAAAGCTGAGAGTGATGATTGGGACTCTATGGACAGTGACAAGGAGCTAGACGAACTAAACAAGAACAAATATGCAATGGTGGTGTCTAAGCCTGTTCACAAACATAAAGCAGATAAAAAGAGGCACGGTCACCATGAGCACGGTAGCCGGTCTGCGGATGAGGCAGGCTACTCTGCCTCAGTTCACTACGCTGATGACTCCTATGATGAGTCTGACAAAGCCTCCAAGCCCTACTATGGGGACCTCACCCCCGGCTGGCTATCTCAGAGCGACTACTCCACACCCAAGCTCAGCCGCTCAGAGTCTGACTGCTCCAAGCTCTGCCAGTCCTACTCTGAAGAATTCTCAGAGAGCCAGTACTTCAGCCGGCCCAATGGAAGCTCTCTACTATCCTCCTCAGACCAGGAGCTGTGGCAGAGGAAGCAGGAGGACATGGCGTCATCGTGGTACGCCAGCCAGACCCTCAGCCAGGAGAACCCTCCGTACACCGAACCCAACGAGGCCGAGACCACAGAGACCATCGACAGTGGGGTGAGCAATGGGCTGGTCTGCATGTCTGGAGATAGGAGCCATTACAGCGGCTCACAGCTGTCTCTGCAGGGAGACCTCTCCCCATGGAAAGACTGGCCTCACTTGGAGCAGGGAGCAGACTCCGGGCTGGACGCTTCCACAGAGCAGAACCTGGTGTCTGAGGTCAGCAGCCCCTTTGACCCAGCTGCCATCCCTGGCTTCCCTGAGAACATCACCAAGTGTCAGGAGGTGGACCTGGCATTTGAAGGGGAGGAGACTTTCATGTTGGATATGGTGGAAAGCACCCTGTTGGACACCGCCCCCCTGGAGATCACCAAACAGGAGAGTGCCCGGCTGGGTAGTGCTCTCCCCACTACTCTTTATACAGCCCCTATCGTAGCGAAAGAACCTGTTGTAACACCACCTGTCCATAAGCCTAAAGCTAAAGAGACTGCTAAAACACTTCCTAAAGAAACTCCTAAAGCTAAAACACCTCCTAAAGAGTTAGCTAAAACTGTTCCTAAAGAGGTTGCTAAAGCTATTCATAAAGAGGTTGCTAAAACTATTCCTATAGAGGTAGCTAAAATTATTCCTACAGAGGTTGCCAAAACACCTAAAGAGGTTGTTAAAACTATTCCTAAAGACGTTGCTAAAGTTATTCCTAAAGAGGTTGCCAAAACACCTAAAGAGGTTGCTAAAACTATTCCTAAAGAGGTTGCTAAACCTATTCCTAAAGAGGTTGCTAAAACTATTCCTAAAGAAGTTTCTAACACTCTTTATAAAGTGACTTCTAAACCGGCAAAAGAGGTTGCTAAATCAATTGCTGAAGAGGCTGCTAAAACTATTAAACTAAGAGAAACAGCCAAAATGATTCCTAAAGAGAATGTTAAAACACCTCCTAAAGAAATTGTTAAAGCTATTCATACAGAGGCTCCTAAAACACCTCTGAAAGACACTCCCAAAACAAGTCCAAAAGACACTCCCAAAACAAGTCCAAAAGACACTCCCAAAACAAGTCCAAAAGAGGCTGTGAAAATACTTCCCAAAGACACTCCTAAAACAAGTCCAAAAGAGGCTGTGAAAACACCTCCCAAAGACACTTATAAAACTCGTCCAAAAGAGACACCTAAAATGGTTCCTAAAGGGGCATCTAACACGCTTCCTAAAATGGCAGCTAAAGAAGCCCCTGAACTATCCACCCAAACATTCCCTGAGCTTGATGTCAAACACAACTTCCAACCGAGCCAGACAAAGTCATCCACCATGTACCGTAGCCAGAGCGAGATCCGGTCCGAGAATGTTGTAGAGGAGGTGCCCAAGTCCTGGAGCAGCCGTCTCAGTATCGACCTCACCGACAAAGCTCCGTCCTTTAGCTTTGGGTTCGGCTCCACCCTGAAGAAGGCAAAATCAGCCCTGGAGGTGGTGTGGAAGTCAGGCCCTCCACCTAGTGCCGCTCCCCCGGAACCACCCCCAGACTCAGGCTCCTTCATTGGCCGCTTCCGCACACTGTCCACCTCCACGGCCAACGACTCCAGCACCACCATTGACTCAGACGTCTACACAGATTCCTTAGTCTACAAGGCTGAAGATGAAGATGAGGCTGCCCCTGGTGACCAGCTGGAGGACAACGAGACCGCCTATGTCGGGGTGATGGAGCAGGTCCTGGCCAACCTGGAGAACCGGTCCAATGCCAACGACACAGAAGAGACAGAGGAGTTTGAGGAGCCCATACTGGATTATGATCCTGATGCCTCTCAGGATTATGTCTCTGAAGACTATGAGGCTACCACCCAGGATTACGAGGACTCTGAAGAAGTTGAGGCCATCCAGGAGGCTGCAGTCGTTCTGGAGTATGACTGTAGTCTGGACGAGCAGTACGACGAGGAGCACAGTGAGGATTACGTTGATGATGTCATGACGGGGGACACGGCAGAGGACACAGCAGAGTATGAGGCCATGGTGGAGTATGTCGAGGTGGAGGAGCCTGACGAGGAAGAAGAAGAGGAGGAGGAGGAGGAAGAGGAGTTAATGGAGGACATGGAAGAGGGGGATGAGATGGAGGAGACCTCCGAAGCGTCTGCGTCTGAGAGGACGGAAAACCTAGAGGATGAGAACAAAAACATTCCGGAGAAGGAGGAGATGCCTGCAGAGGCTCCACCCAAAAAGCGCATCCGTCCTACGTTTAAGGAGGCTGCGCTGAGGGCCTACAGGAAGCAGATGGATGAGCTTCAGCAGCAGATCCTGGCTGGAGGTAGCTACACCTTCTCTTTACTACATTTTACTTCACTTTACTACACTACACTTTACTTCACTTTACTACACTTTACTACACATTAAACCTGATCTGGTTCGCACTGTATAACCAACTGCTATGGTAGTTGTCATGCCAAGTTTGACCATTGGATCTGGCAAGACAGCACAAACAGATCTGGGACCAGGCTGCTACACTTTGTCTTCTCTCTTTACTCATCTTTGGCATTGTACCAGTGTAGTGCAGAAAGGGTTACACTATATTACTATTACTATTTTACTCAGTTCAGGTCATAAGGTTCAAATTATGGTATGTATGTAATAACAAAGTCATTACATTATCCACTGTGGATATCAGTCATACAGTTAACAGTACAGTAACATGTAAAGTATGCACTATAAAATAGATATGTTTGTGTACTATCTGACTTTGATCCATGACATTTGAACAGACATTTATCTGAGGTGTGGAATGATTGGTGTCAGTTGAACATGTCTTTGGTAGAGAATCCTTGAGGATCAGACTGAGGCCTGTAGTGGAATGTGCATGAGCTCCTGGAAACCCCCAGCATCTGTTCCACCGGTGTTGGGATTTCAGGGACTTTTAGGTTGACTTTGACTGTTTGACGCTAATATGAAGGGACAACTGTTTTCTTTGAAGGTGGGCAAGGTTAGTGTCAGGGTTAGAGGTATGTATAACATAATCCACGTGGTGCAGCACTTTATAGCTGACTTAAACTGATTAATTTTTATTTTAGAATGCAAGGGTATTTTTTCAGTTGGAGAGTTGTCTGATTTTTGTGAGTATGTCTCTTCCTCATGAACATGTTATGGCTCAACACCCATGTTCCAGGGCACAATGAAAATCAGATTAGCTCAGACTCAAACAACATGGATTCCATCCATTACCATCGACCATCAGGGATATTCGAACAATGAAAGCAAAAGAACGCACTATTTCTGACAGCTTAGAAATATGAACTAAAAACTAAACCTCAAATGGTGTGTGTTTACCATGCCTGGAGCACATTAGCCTTTCCATTTAGTGAACTAGGTCTATTCTCCACATTACCCTTTCCATTTAGTGAACTAGGTCTATTCTCCACATTACCCTTTCCATTTAGTGAACTAGGTCTATTCTTGTGAATTCCGTCAATGCTTTTAGTGGAACATTGACCCACTTTTAAGAATTGATAATAATGTCAAAATATGATTAGTCTTATTGCTCTGCTATTACATTTCCCCTTTGGGATCTGCTAAATGAATCAACCGGTATACCTTAGACTATGGCTGGAATCTCATGAAACCTGCTGAAATTATATTATTCATTTGCTTAAAAATGCTCATTTTGTGTAACAGTTTTCTTGAGGTGAAGGAGAGGCGGACCAAAATGCAGCGTGGTTTCTATTCATGGTTCTTTAATAGAGACTACACATGAACAAACTAACAAAACAAGAAACGTGAAAACCCAAAACAGCCCTATCTGGTGCAAACACAGAGACAGGAACAATCACCCACAAACACAGTGAAACCCAGGCTACCTAAGTATGATTCTCAATCAGAGACAACTAATGACACCTGCCTCTGATTGAGAACGATACTAGGTCGAAACATAGAAATACCCAAATCATAGAAAAACAAACAGACTGCCCACCTCAACTCACGCCCTGACCATACTAAATAAATACAAAACAAAGGAAATACAGGTCAGAACGTGACAGTACCCCCCCCCCCCCCCCCCCCCCAAAGATGCGGACTCCGACCGCAAAACCTTAACCTATAGGGGAGGGTCTGGGTGGGCGTCTGTCCGCGGTGGCGGCTCTGGCGCGGGTCGCGGACCCCACTTCACCATCGTCTTAGTCCGCCTTATTGTCCGCCTCCGTGGCCTCCTAACCACGGCGACCCTACTAAATGACCCCACTAGACAGAGGGGCAGCTCGGGACATAGGGGCGGCAGCTCGGGACCGAGGGGCGGAAGCTCGGGACAGAGGGGCGGAAGCTCGGGACAGAGGGGCTCTGGCGCTGAGGGGCTGAGGGGCTCTGGCGCTGAGGGGCTGAGGGGCTCTGGCGCTGAGGGGCTGAGGGGCGGGAGCTCTGGCAGCGCCGAACAGGCGGGAGACTCCGGTAGCGCTGGAGAGGAGGAAGGCACCGGCAGCACTGGACAGGCGGGAGCACCTGTAGGGATGAGATGGAGAGACAGCCTGGTGCAGGGGGCTGCCACCGGAGGGCTGGTGCGTGGAGGTGGTACCGGATAGACCGGACCGTGCAGGCGCACTGGGGCTCTTGAGCACCGAGCCTGCCCAACCTTACCCGGTTGAATGCTCCCGGTCGCCCTGCCAGTGCGGCGAGGTGGAACAGCCAGCACTGGGCTATGCAGGCGAACCGGGGACACCGTGCGCAAGGCTGGTGCCATGTAAGCCGGCCCAAGGAGACGCACTGGGGACCAGATGCGTAGAGCTCAGATGCGTGCTCACTCTAGCCCGGCCGATACGCGGAGCTGGTATGTACCGCACTGGGCTATGCACCCGCACTGGGGACACCGTTCGCTCCACCGCATAACACGGTGCCTGCCCGGTCTCTCTCGCCCCCCGGTAAGCACAGGAAGTTGGCGCAGGTCTCCTACTTGGCTTCGCCACACTTCCTGTGCCTCCCCCCAATACATTTTTGGGGCTGACTCTCGGGCTTCCATCCACGCCGCCATGCTGCCTCCTCATAACAGCGCCTCTCTGCCTTCGCCGCCTCCAGCTCTTCTTTGGGGCGGCGATATTCTCCAGGCTGTGCCCAGGGTCCTTTTCCGTCCAATTCGTCCTCCCATGTCCATTCCTCCTCACGCTGCTCCTGCTGCTGCTTCTCCTGCTGTACCTTGGGGCGGCGACACTCCCCTGGTTTTGCCCAGGGTCCTCTCCCGTCGAGGATTTCTTCCCAAGTCCAGAAGTCTTTATTTCGCTGCTCCTGCTGCTGCCCGTTACCACGCCGCTTGGTCCTGTTGTGGTGGGTGATTCTGTAACGGTTTTCTTGAGGTGAAGGAGAGGCAGACCAAAATGCAGCATTGTTTCTATTCATGGTTCTTTAATAAAGACTCTACACATGAACAAACTAACAAAACAAGAAACGTGAAAACCCAAAACAGCCCTATCTGGTGCAAACACAGAGACAGGAACAATCACCCACAAACACACAGTGAAACCCAGGCTACCTAAGTATGATTCCTAATCAGAGACAACTAATGACACCTGCCTCTGATTGAGAACGATACTTGGCCGAAACATAGAAATACCCAAATCATAGAAAAAACAAACATAGACTGCCCACCCCAACTCACGCCCTGACCATACTAAATAATGACAAGACAAAGGAAATAAAGGTCAGAACGTGACATTTTGATTAAAGTGAATATTAGATTTGTTTTGTTACACCTCAAAAAGCATGATTTAATGAATCTGATTAGACTTACTGGAATAACGCTTTTTTCTGCAGCTCAGGTTTGCAGACAAAACTGCAAGCTTAATAAGACAAACATATGGCCAAAGAAAAATGATTTCTCGGTCTGTATAAGTGTTTTTTAATGATTTAGTGAAGCAAACAATGAACTGTTTTAAGTGGAATGAAGAAAGGTTTTTAAATCAGAGCTATGGCGAGACCAGGGGAATAGCCCGTATCTTGTTTAAAGTGAACAACTCTTGACCTACATGTGATAGCAGCTATAGTGCATGGTTACACTCACAGCACAGCACAGCACAGCACAGCACAGCCCACCCACACACACACACACACACACACATACATACACACACAAACACAGTTCAGATATGGCTACAGCTACAGCTAATGCTGCTGCTGTTGTTATTACTTTGTCATTTTTGTCATTACTAGTTATTTTGCTATTGTTTATTCTATTTCTATTTCTAAATCTATTTCTATTGGTAATTCAAATTTATTTGACAATTGCTAGAGCCTAATCTATTTTTATTTCTACAGCTACGACTATACTGTACATGCATGAATACAGCTACAGCGACTTACAGCTACAGCTATTGCTACTAACACTGCTATTGTTGGTGTTAGTGTTACAGCTGCCACTACTGTATTGAGATGATAATTGGGCTCCCAAGGGCATTCTCAAACCAGGTCAGCCTTGCTTAAAATATTTATATGAGTTTTGTATGGTAGTGTACTGTAGCCTCTTTCTACTACTACTGCTGCCACTGTTGGCTACGGATGGTTTCTCCTGGGAGAGGCAGAGAAAGGCAGACCCTGGTCCTGGCACACTGTGCCACATTCTATAAGTGTCTATATATAAAAGATGCAAATAAAGTGCCATTAAAAAGGAAAGCAGGAGAGGGAGTTGTGTTGTTATGTTAATTGTTGTGATGGGGTCCTACTAACTCTGGGCCTAGATTGCTGTTCAAATACCAATACTCTCAGTTGACTGGCTCTGTGGCTCTGCCCTGGCTCCAGATCTGTAGTAGTCAGAAACAAACTGGCCATAGGACACTCAGGCAAATGCCAGATGGGCTGATCCATCCATAGCCAAGTGGGCCGGTCTAAATTGGGTTTTTATGATTATAATTATTTGGCTAATAATGGGGGCCTCACAGTAAACATTTGCTGGTATGTTTGGATTTCTGGTCCCAGTCTGTCCCTGGCAGCAGACGTTCCAGTGGTTTAGGCTGTGGGAGGGATTATCAACAGAGATTCTGAGCTAACATGGACCGTCTTCCTCCCTCCTTGAGAATGGCTGTAGTTCTGAGTCTCTCTCACTCCCTTCCTTGAAAAATGGCTGTATAGCTTTGACTCTGTCTTTCTCTCTCACTGGAAATGGCTGAGGCATTGAGTCCGTCTCCCTGCCTCTGTCTGCCACAGCCACAACACAAGAGGAATCATCCCAAATGCAATTGGACTCCTTTAGTGATTGTGTTACATGATGCAGAGAGTTTGAGTGCTGCAGCCTATGGGAAACCACTGATTTTGGGCAGGCCCCACTTGAATTTTTAGTAGCTACAGATTTATGGACATATCCACTACTTCTGCCATGTACGACCACTCCACAGATCCTGCAAGCATTCAGACAGACAGGGCGTACTAGTTCATAACTAGCAGTGGCGTAACACAGTTTCTCTGGACCCCCTGCAAGATCGGAGTTGCCCGCATCTGGCAATTTATTGACTGTCCAGTATCCAGATGACCTGTCCCCAGAGCTTCCTATACAGTGAATCACTTTTCATAACGTGTTGAGGCCGGCAATTAAGGATAATGAGAGGCTCAATTAAAGATGTTGCAGAACTGCTGTATTTGAAGCACCACTCCCCCTGCAGTTTACCTGATGTTTCTATGGCAATCACACTGTTTTTACTATCCCTGTAACTGTTACTACTGCGGAGAGATTGTTTTCTAAGCTAAAACTCACAAAGACCTACTAAGAAGCATTAGGCTGTCGGTCTGAAGTGTGCTTTTGAACACCTGAGTAAGCTCCACTCATTATACTGGCACCGTCGTAGCCTTGACCACAACATTTGTTCACCGATATCCCCCTATACTTGCAGTCAGTTAAATGCTTTCTTCTCAATTCAATTAAATTCAATTCAAGGGCTTTATTGGCATGGGAAACATGTGTTAACATTGCCAAAGCAAGTGAGGTAGACAACATACAAAGTTAATATATAAAGTGAAAAACAACAAAAATTAACAGTAAACATTACACATACAGAGGTTTCAAAACAGTAAAGACATTACAAATGTCATATTATATATATATATATATATACACAGTGTTTTAACAATGTACAAATGGTTAAAGGACACAAGATAAAATAAATAAGCATAAATATGGGTTGTATTTATAATGGTGTGTGTTCTTCACTGGTTGCCCTTTTCTCGTGGCAACAGGTCACAAATCTTGCTGCTGTGATGGCACACTGTGGAATTTCACCCAGTAGATATGGGAGTTTTTCAAATTTGGATTTGTTTTCGAATTCTTTGTGGATCTGTGTAATCTGAGGGAAATATGTCTCTCTAATATGGTCATACATTGGGCAGGAGGTTAGGAAGTGCAGCTCAGTTTCCACCTCATTTTGTGGGCAGTGAGCACATAGCCTGTCTTCTCTTGAGAGCCATGTCTGCCTACGGTGGCCTTTCTCAATAGCAAGGCTATGCTCACTGAGTCTGTACATAGTCAAAGCTTTCCTTAATTTTGGGTCAGTCACAGTGGTCAGGTATTCTGCCACTGTGTACTCTCTGTTTAGGGCCAAATAGCATTCTAGTTTGCTCTGTTTTTTTGTTAATTCTTTCCAATGTGTCAAGTAATTATCTTTTTGTTTTCTCATGATTTGGTTGGGTCTAATTGTGCTGTTGTCCTGGGGCTCTGTAGGGTGTGTTTGTGTTTGTGAACAGAGCCCCAGGACCAGCTTGCTTAGGGGACTCTTCTCCAGGTTCATCTCTCTGTAGGTGATGGCTTTGTTATGGAAGGTTTGTGAATCACTTCCTTTTAGGTGGTTGTAGAATTTAACGGCTCTTTTCTGGATTTTGATAATTAGTGGGTATCGGCCTAATTCTGCTCTGCATGCATTATTTGGTGTTCTACGTTGTACACGGAGGATATTTTTGCAGAATTCTGCGTGCAGAGTCTCAATTTGGTGTTTGTCCCATTTTGTGAAGTCTTGGTTGGTGAGCGGACCCCAGACCTCACAACCATAAAGGGCAATGGGCTCTATGACTGATTCAAGTATTTTTAGCCAAATCCTAATTGGTATGTTGAAATTTATGTTTCTTTTGATGGCATAGAATGCCCTTCTTGCCTTGTCTCTCAGATCGTTCACAGCTTTGTGGAAGTTACCTGTGGCGCTGATGTTTAGGCCAAGGTATGTATAGTTTTTTGTGTGCTCTAGGGCAACAGTGTCTAGATGGAATTTGTATTTGTGGTCCTGGTGACTGGACCTTTTTTGGAACACCATTATTTTGGTCTTACTGAGATTTACTGTCAGGGCCCAGGTCTGACAGAATCTGTGCATAAGATCTAGGTGCTGCTGTAGGCCCTCCTTGGTTGGTGACAGAAGCACCAGATCATCGGCAAACAGCAGACATTTGACTTCGGATTCTAGCAGGGGGAGGCCGGGTGCTGCCGACTTTTCTAGTGCCCGCGCCAATTCGTTGATATATATGTTGAAGAGGGTGGGGCTTAAGCTGCATCCCTGTCTAACCCCACGACCCTGTGTGAAGAAATGTGTGTGTTTTTTGCCAATTTTAACCGCACACTTGTTGTTTGTGTACATGGATTTTATAATGTCGTATGTTTTTCCCCCAACACCACTTTCCATCAGTTTGTATAGCAGACCCTCATGCCAGATTGAGTCGAAGGCTTTTTTGAAATCAACAAAGCATGAGAAGACTTTGCCTTTGTTTTGGTTTGTTTGGTTGTCAATTAGGGTGTGCAGGGTGAATACATGGTCTGTTGTACGGTAATTTGGTAAAAAGCCAATTTGACATTTGCTCAGTACATTGTTTTCATTGAGGAAATGTACGAGTCTGCTGTTAATAATAATGCAGAGGATTTTCCCAAGGTTACTGTTGACACATATTCCACGGTAGTTATTGGGGTCAAATTTGTCTCCACTTTTGTGGATTGGGGTGATCAGTCCTTGGTTCCAAATATTGGGGAAGATGCCAGAGCTAAGTATGATGTTAAAGAGTTTTAGTATAGCCAATTGGAATTTGTTGTCTGTATATTTGATCATTTCATTGAGGATACCATCAACACCACAGGCCTTTTTGGGTTGGAGGGTTTTTATTTTGTCCTGTAACTCATTCAATGTAATTGGAGAATCCAGTGGGTTCTGGTAGTCTTTAATAGATGATTCTAAGATCTGTATTTGATCATGTATATGTTTTTGCTCTTTATTCTTTGTTATAGAGCCAAAAAGATTGGAGAAGTGGTTTACCCATACATCTCCATTTTGGATAGATAATTCTTCGTGTTGTTGTTTGTTTAGTGTTTTCCAATTTTCCCAGAAGTGGTTAGAGTCTATGGATTCTTCAATTGCATTGAGCTGATTTCTGACATGCTGTTCCTTCTTTTTCCGTAGTGTATTTCTGTATTGTTTTAGTGATTCACCATAGTGAAGGCATAGACTCAGGTTTTCCGGGTCTCTATGTTTTTGGTTGGACAGGTTTCTCAATTTCTTTCTTAGATTTTTGCATTCTTCATCAAACCATTTGTCATTATTGTTAATTTTCTTCGGTTTTCTATTTGAGATTTTTAGATTTGATAGGGAAGCTGAGAGGTCAAATATACTGTTAAGATTTTCTACTGCCAAGTTTACACCTTCACTATTACAGCGGAACGTTTTACCCAGGAAATTGTCTAAAAGGGATTGAATTTGTTGTTGCCTAATTGTTTTTTGGTAGGTTTCCAAACTGCATTCCTTCCATCTATAGCATTTCTTAATGTTACTCAGTTCCTTTGGCTTTGATGCCTCATTATTGATTATTGCTCTGTTTAAGTAGACTGTGATTTTGCTGTGGTCTGATAGGGGTGTCTCTTTTCTTTCTCTTATTTTCTCTTCCTCTCTCTCACTTCCCTCCTCTCTCTTTCTCTCCCCTCGCTCCCTTATCTCTCTTCCTCTACTCCTCTAGTTCCCTCCTCTCACCCCTCTCTCTGTTACTTTTTCTAATTATTTGTGTGTTGGTATTGAGTCCCAGCCTCACAGACCCTGGTGGGAATGGTCAGTAGGCCTACCTGGTTATATTGTCAGCCTGCAGAAGACTATTCCGAAGTGTTGAATTGCACACTTCTCGTCATGGACTCTCTCCAGCCAATTTTTAAACCAATCCAATGCCTTTAAATCTGTGACTGGAATTGTGTGGGTGTGGGATACAGAATTTGGCCAAAACCTAAGGCTCCTAATGGGAAGCGCTTCAGTACCTGATTATATTACTAGCCTGAAGACGGCTAGCTTCTGGTTATATTGTTAGCCTGAAGACGGCTAGCTTCTGGTTATATTGTTAGCCTGAAGACGGCTAGCTTCTGGTTATATTGTTAGCCTGGAGACGGCTAGCTTCTGGTTATATTGTTAGCCTGAAGACGGCTAGCTTCTAGTTATATTGTTAGCCTGAAGACGGCTAGCTTCTGGTTATATTGTTAGCCTGAAGACGGCTAGCTTCTGGTTATATTGTTAGCCTGAAGACGGCTAGCTTCTAGTTATATTGTTAGCCTGAAGACGGCTAGCTTCTGGTTATATTGTTAGCCTGGAGACGGCTAGCTGCTGGTAATTATGTATTGTTACCAGGAAAGCTATCTTCTGATTATATTGTTTGCCTGCCGAAGGCTAGCTGCTAGTCATACTGTATTGTTAGCCTTCAGAAGGCTAGCTGCTGGTCATACTGTATTGTTAGCCTGCATCAAGGCTAGCTGCTGGTCATGCTGTATTGTTAGCCTGCAGAAGGCTAGCTGCTGGTCATACTGTATTGTTAGCCTGCATCAAGGCTAGCTGCTGGTCATACTGTACTGTTAGCCTGCATCAAGGCTAGCTGCTGGTCATTCTGTATTGTTAGCCTGCATCAAGGCTAGCCGCTCGTCATAAAGTACTGTTAGACTGCATCAAGGCTAGCTGCTGGTCATACTGTATTGTTAGCCTGCAGAAGGCTAGCTGCTGGTCATACTGTATTATTAGCTTGCAGGGGAGGGTCAGTGCTTGTTGATGGTTAGCTTGCAGGCCTCCTAGTTAAACTGTTAGCTCGCAGCAGGCTAGCTGCTTCACTGACTTCGGATCAATGCCCTCTGTTACCATGCTCTGTGGTATTATAGTCTATTTATTCAACTGTGCAACCAAGACACTATCCACTTTATATTTGTAATACAGTCATACTTAGCATATTCATAATTTATACTGTATGTCCTATTGTATACATATCTGTTTTATTACTATGCATGCTACTTTCCTCTAATTACTTGTTATTTTTCAGTGACTTTTGATTGTTATTGATATTGTACTGCAATGTTGAGGCTAGTATGCAAGCATTTCACTGCATCCTTTATGACTGCTGTAAACTGTGTACGTAACAAATACAATTATAGGTGTTTGGAGGGGTCGTGCTTGGTGATGGTTAGCTTGCAGCTTGCCTTCTAGTTAAACTGTTAGCTTGCAGCAGGCTAGTTGCTTCACTGACTTCGGATCAATGACCTGTGTGACCATAAGTCTTCCTCTGCATCTGACTAGCTGGATTTACTGTTATCTCAATGAGGTTGCTGACAACATAACCAGCTTTCCTCTTAAATATTGATTATGTTTTGTTTCCTTTCCAGTGATTTAAGTGGGTATTTTTTATAACCTTTTAAAACGTCTTTGTATTACGTCTCAGTGGCACAGCTGGACCTTGCTAGAACTTACCCAGATTTGCCTTAGCTTTTAGTGGCACCTAGATGTCCTGCATCTTAGCTGTACCTATGTTAGCTGTGCTATGTTTCCAGATTTGCTGCTAGACAAATTGTATTTTAACTGTATCTAGATTTGCTGCACCTACTGTATCTTAGCTGTACCTGTATACTTGGCAGACCTGCATTAGTTTTTCCTATGTTACAGTAGCTGTACCTATCATAGTAGCTTCACTGATCTTAACATGGCTAAAGAGGTACATTGAGGCCAGTGTTGGGGCTAGCAGGTTGTTTGAAAATGTATTCTATACATGTGCTGAAGAGATCAATGGTAGGCAGACCATGGGGGATAGAACAAGGATGCTGTCATTGGCACCCATTCAAAAAAGATGATTTAACAAAGTGGATATTAGTCAAATTTGTAATGATTTATGTGTTCTAACAGGCCCACAATGTGGTTAATACAATCTGATTTGCATGCCGCATAATATTTCGAAGTTGTCCTTTCAGGTTTAGAAAAACAATATGCTAAATGCCGACTCCCGTTTCGATAAGCTAGCCATATAGAAATTGGTGGTGGTATTTGCAGTCATTTTTATGTGTAATGCAGTTGATTGGTGACAATGACATTATTAACATGTAATGGGGTTGACACACATACAAACATTGTATGCTCATTTTTACCAACATAGTGTGAAATACTCTTAATTAAACAATAGCTTAAATGTATAGGCTAACTTTGATGGGCGGCAATGAGAAGATTGTTTATCTATCCCCCACGAGGGACAAGTGTGTGGCGTTTCCATGGCATTTCCATTGTTATGTTTGAACTCTTTCCTGACCTATAGTTTCCTAGTGTGTTCAAAGTCTGGGGTTTCCTTGTACGGTGATGACAGAGGTCTCTCAGTGGCAGCTAGCGCTGACCTGCCTTCTGTAAACAATGCTAGTTCTCACAGTGACTACATCCCAATTGGCACCTATGGGCCCTGACCAAAAGCAGTGCACTATATAGGAAATAGGGCGACAATGGGATGCAACAATGTATCACTACCTCTCTGTCAATGTTGCTGTAGGACTTAGTCCTAGTATATCACTGAGTGTTGTTTTTTATGCGTGGCAGTATTTGATCTTGATTATGCTGACACTTATCAGTGGCAGATCAATAGTGAAGTCATTACACTGCCCTGTACTGTGTAGCGCTATCTCTTTAAGACTACAACATTATCATCAACGGTTCATCACCTAGGACACTCTCCGGTGTAGCCCTGTTTATTTAAAGTAAGTTTGTAGTTTACTTTAGGGTTATAGAGAGACATAAAAGTTATCATTGGGCTAGCGTACCGCTGTCTACCACCAATCATTTTCTGTCAGTTAAATATGCAGTGCACTGCATTATTAAAAACACTATCATCAATACCATGTCTAACAGAATTTCAGAGTTCACATCTGCTAAATAACTTACAGTATCAGTCCATGTATTAGTGTATTGTATTGTCATTCCTCCAAATAGTACTGTAATCGTCCTGTGTGTAGCTGATGTGGAGGAGTCAGGCGCAGGACAGCAGATATGAGTAATGAACGTACTTTACTCAAGAAAATCAAATATATAAAACACAATAAACTAGTCCACAATAACGGACCGTATACATACAAACAATCACTCACAAAAAAACATGGGGGAACAGAGGGTTAAATAATGAACAAGTAATTGGGGGATTGAAACCAGGTGGGTAAAACAAAGACAAAACAATTGGAAAATTGTTGTGGATCGGATCGGCGATGGCTGTGGATCGGATCGGCGATGGCTAGAAGGCCGGTGAGGTCGACCGCCGAAAGCCGCCCGAACAAGGAGAGGGACCGACTTCGGCGGAAGTCATGACATTACCCCCCTTTGACGCGCGGCTCCAACAGCGAGCCGACACTGACCTCGGGGACGACCCGGAGGACGAGGCGCAGGGCGATCCGGGTGGAGACGGTGGAACTTCCGCATCAACGAAGGGTCCAGGACCGTATACATACCTCCCACTCCACGAGGCACTGAAGGCCCCTCGCCCGAACCCTCGAGTCTAGGATGGCTTCGAACAGTATACGCCGGGGGCCCCCTCGATGTCCAGAGGGGGTGGAGGAACCTCCAGAACCTCAGACTCCTGAAGTGGACCAGCCACCACCGGCCTGAGGAGAGACACATGGAACGAGCGATTAATACGGTAAGCTGAGGGAAGCTGTAACCTGTAGCATACCTCGTTCAGTCTCCTCAGGACTTTGAATGGCCCCACAAACAATGGACCCAGCTTCCGGCAGGGCAGGTGGAGGGGCAGGTTTCGGGTCGAGAGCCAGACCCGGTCCCCTGGTGCGAACTCCGTGGCCTCAATGCGGTGGAGTTTGGCGCTCTGATGCCTAGGTGCCAGAATCAGCTGATACCTCAGTACGCACTGGAAGGGGGAGAGGTTAGTGGAGGAGTGGAGGAGTGGCGGAGTGAGTTTTGGGCCATCTCTGCCCAGGGAATGAACGCCGTCCACTCCCCCGGCCGGTCCTGGCAATATGACCGCAGAAACCTACCCACATCCTGGTTTACACTCTCTACGTGCCCGTTACTCTCGGGGTGAAAACCTGAGGGGAGGCTGACCGAGAACCCCAGACGTTCCATGAATGCCCTCCATACTCTGGACGTGAACTGGGGACCCCAATCAGAAACTATGTCCTCAGGCACCGAGTAGTGCCAGAAGACGTGAGTGAACAGGGCCTCCGCAGTCTTTAGGGCCGTAGGAAGACCGGGCAAAGGGAGGAGATGGCAAGACTAGGATCGTGACCAGGATCGTGGTGTTGCCCTGTGAGGTAGGAAGATCCATCAGGAAGTCCACCGACAGGTGCGGCCACGGCCATTGTGGAACGGGTAGGGGTTGTAACTTCCCTCAGGGCAGGTGCCTGGGAGCCTTGCACTGGGCGCACACCGAGCAGGAGGAAACATAAACCCTCACATCCTTGGCCAAGGTGGACCACCAGTACTTCCCACTAAGGCAACGCACCTTCCGCCCGATGCCCAGATGACCAGAGGAGGGTGACGTGTGGTCCCAATAGATCAAACGATCATGGACAGCAGACGGAATGTACAGACGCCCAGCTGGACACTGGGGAAGAGTGGGCTCTGTGCGTAACGCCCGCTCGATGTCCGCGTCCAACTCCCACACCATTGGTGCCACCAGGCAAGAGGCCGGAAGTATGGGAGTGTGATCCATGGACCGCTCCTCTGTGTCATACATCCGGGACAGTGCATCTGCCTTAGCATTCTGGGAACCTGGTCTGTAGGACAGAGTGAAAACAAAACGGGTAAAGAACATGGCCCACCTTGCCTGGCGAGGGTTCAGTCGCCTCGTCGCCCGGATGTACTCCAGATTGCGGTGGTCAGTCCAGATGAGAAAAGGGTGTTTAGCCCCCTCAAGCCAATGTCTCCACGCCTTCAGAGCCTTGTCAACAGCTCCCGGTCCCCCACATCATAGTTTTGCTCTGCCGGACTGAGCTTCTTCGAAAATAAAGCACAGGGGCGGAGCTTTGGTGTCGTGCCCGAGCGCTGAGAGAGCACGGCTCCTATCCCAGCCTCGGACACGTCCACCTCCACTATGAATGCCAAAGAGGGATCCAGATGAGTCAGCACGGGAGCCGAGGTAAACAGAGCCTTCAGGTGAACAAAGGCCCTGTCCGCCTCAGCCGACCACTGCAGTCGTACCGGTCCCCCCTTCAGCAGTGAGTTAATGGGAGCCGCTACCTGGCCAAAACCCCGGATAAAGCTCTGGTAGTAGTTGGCAAACCCTAGAAACCGCTTCACCTCCTTTACCATGGTGGGAGTAGGTCAATTACGCACGGCTGAAATGCGGTCACTCTCCATCTCCACCCCTGAAATGGACATGCAGTACCCTAGGAGGGAGACGGACTGTTGGAAGAACAGACATTTCTCAGGTCATGCTCCAACAGTCTATCAAGCACCCTGCGCACCAGGGACACATGGTCGGCGCTGGTAGCAGAGGATATCAGAATGTTTTTGATATACACCACCTGCCCGTGCAGGTCCCGGAAAATCTCGTCAACAAAGGCCTGGAAGACTGATGGAGCATTCATCAACCCGTACGGCATGATGAGGTACTCATAGTGCCTCGCTTACTACCGGATACACACCAGGTTGTAAGTGCTCCTGAGATCCAGTTTTGTGAAGAAGCGTGCCCCATGTATTGACTCGATTGCACTGGCGATGAGAGGCAGCGGGTAGCTGTACCTCACAGTGATCTGATTGATACCCCGCTAGTCAATACACGGGCACAGACCTCCATCCTTCTTCACAAAAAATAAACTCGAGCAGGCAGGTGAAGTGGAGGGCCAAATGTATCCCTGCCCCAGGGATTTGGAGACATATGTTTCCATAGCCGCTGTCACCTCCAGGAGGTGACAGAGGATACACGTGACTCCTGGGAAGTGCTGCGTCTACCAGGAGATTTATCGCACAATCCCCCCGTCGATGGAGTGGTAATTGAGTCGCCTCCTTCTTACAGAAGGCGAGAGCCAAATCGGCATCTTCTGAGGGGATGGGCACGGTGGAGACCTGGTCTGGACTTTCCACCGTAGTCTCACCGATGGAAACCCCCACACACCTCCCTGAGCATTTTCGTGACCACCCCTTGAGAGCTCTCTGTTGCCACAAAATATTGGAGTCATGACAGGCCAACCAGGGTAGGCCCAGCACCACGGGAAACGCAGTAGAATCAAAAAGGAAGAGACTGATTCTCTCCTTGTGACCCTCCTGCATAACCATGTCTAGTGGAGCGGTGGCCTCCCTAATCAGCCCTGACCCTAGTTGTCGACTATCTAGGAAGTCCACAGGGAAGGGCATATCTACAGGAACAAGGGGGATCCCTAAACTATGGGCAAAAGAACAGTCAATAAAATTCACAGCTGCGCCTGAATCTACGAGCACCTTATGCTGGAATGCGGGGAGAACTCAGGAAATGTAATATACACATACATGTGAGCAACAGAGGGCTCTGGGTGAGTCTGGTGCCGACTCACCTGGGGTGACACAATAGTGCCCTGCCTGCTGCCTCGACTCCCTGAGGAACCCCCCCAGCACCGACCAGCAGTGTGCCCTCTGCGGCCACAGATGGTACAGGGAATGGCCCCTCCTCCGGTCGCCCTAAGCGCAGCACTTCCCAGCTCCATGGGAGTTGGAGCGGAGGTGCTGGGGGATGGAACTGACAGGCACCGATCCGGACGTCCGTGGGTAGCCAGCAGGTTGTCCAGCCAGATGGACAGGTCCAACAGCTGGTCCAACGTGAGGGTGGTGTCTCGGTAGGCCAACTCCCGACGGACGCCCCCGCGCAGACTGCACCAATAGTGATCGATCAGGGCCCTGTTGTTCCATCCCGCGCTGGCGGCCAGGGTCCGGAAGCCCAATGCGAAATCCTGCGCACTCCTCGTCCCATGCCTCAGGTGGAACAGACGTTCACCCGCCGCTCGACCGGTGTGGTGTGGTCGAAAACTGCCCGAAATCGACGGGTGAACTCTGCGTAATGGTCCACGTCTCCGTCACTCCATACGGCGTTGGCCCACTCCAGGGCTTTGACTGAGAGGCCTGAGACGAGAGTGGACACCCTCTCAAGTCCCAAAGGAGCCGGGTGGACGGTCACCAGGTATAGTTCCAGCTGGAGTAAGAACCCCTGGCATCCGGCAGCCGTCCCAACATACTCCCTCGGGAGCGTGAGCCGAATCCCGCTGGGACCTGGTGAAGGAAAGGTGGACAGTGTTGTCGGTGGTAGTGGGGCTGGGTGAGGCGCTGGAAATCCTCCTCCTCTCTCCCAATGATCCATCGTCTGCAGCACGCGATCCATGATGGTGCCCAGACGTTGCCCCCACATGGAGGGCGTCTGCTCCTGCTGACTCCATTCGTGGATGAGTGATTTTGTAATTGGCCTGTGTGTAGCTGGTGTGGAGGAGTCAGGCGCAGGACAGCAGATAGGAGTAATGAACATACTTTACTCAAGAAAATATAATATATACAACACAATAAACTAGCGATAAACTGGGATTGAAACAAGGTGTGTTAAACAAAGACAAAAAAATTGGAAAATGAAAAGTGGATCGGCGATGGCTAGAAGGCCGGTGACGTCGACCGCCGAACGCCGCCCGAACAAGGAGAGGGACCGACTTCAGCGGAAGTCGTGACAAGTACGTTGTATATTGGTATGACTCCAGTTAATTCAGTACATTGTACATTGGTGTGACTCCAGCTAATTCAGTATATTGTACATAGGTATTTTAATGTACATTGTATTGTACATTGTATGGAGTTACAGTACAGTATGTGTCTATTCATAGTTACTATCCCTCTGGCACAAACTGACTGTCTCTGTCTGTATAAATTTGTTGGGAAAAACTGAAGTAAAAAATACTGTACTGAAACATCTCTATAGTACTGAAATATGTTTATACCTATATACCACTTTTATTTAGCAGATGTTTTATCCAAAGGGATTTCCATTCCAGTGAGTGCATGTATTTTTATTATGCGTATGTGACCCCTGCAGGAATTGAACCTCCGACTTTGGCGTTGCTGCTAATGATAATAATAATAATGATAATAATAATAATAAATTGCATTTGTAGAGCGCTTTTCATTTATAGACATAAATCACAAAGCTCTAGTAACTTAGCAACAGGACTACCACCAGATATGGCTGTATCTATGTCCTGTAGCAAGAGACTGAACTGAACCACATCTATAGTACTGTATCATATAGTGCTATATGTAGTACTATATTGGGTACTATATCTATTCTGGTAGGAACTGAACTCATGCTAGAGACCAAACTGAATAACATAGTATTGTATCTAGTTATGGGACTGTACACATGTATAATACTGTATGTATTTAGAGACATAAACACATAGTATTTTATCTAGTTATGGGACTTTACACATGTATAATACTGTATGTATTTAGAGACAGAACCACATATACTGTATTATTGTATCTAAGTTCAGACTGTTTAAGAAGCTCCTGTCTAACTTCCTATGCTTCTTTCCTTCTTTCTCTTTTCAGAAAAACCTCCACCACACAACAAGGTTTAAAATCATTGTTTAATCAAATTCATGTAGACCCACATGATTTCCATCTTTCCATCTGTGTGTGTGCGTGCGTAGGTGTGTGTGTGTGTGTGACCATGTTATGGTTGCATTTGAAAGTGCTACATGTGCCTTGTGGACATTTACTGTTGATTGTTTATGTTTCTCTATCCCTTCTTTTTCTGAATGATTTGGGTGGTAACGTCTTGTATTCAGTACTGTGTATGTATGTGTGTGTGTGTGTGTGTGTGTGTGTGTGTGTGTCTCTGTGTGTGTGTCTGTGTGCACGTGTGTGCGTCGATTCTGTGTGTGCTTGCATCCATTTCAAAATGTATGTTTGTTTTGTGTGTGTGTTTGTGTTTAGGTGGGGAAGGGATCAGAGAGGATGAAGTGTTATAAAACAAATTGTGGCCTTGAGCACCATGAACGATACATTCTATTGTCTTAGAGTTGAATACCAGCTCAGGAAATCACATTGAAATGGAATAATTCTCAACTTGCCCTGAGGGGGATCTCCATTTCCTGCCTCTGTGCTCTACTCAGCCTCCACACACACACACACGCGCACATGCGCACACACACACACGCGCACACACACACACACGCGCACACACGCACGCACACACACACACACACACACACACACACACACACACACACACACATACACACACACACACACACGCACACACACACACACACACACACACACACACACACACACACACACACACACACACACTGCTTCGACTCTCCTCCCTCTGTAGGGAGGATTCTGTCCTGATCTGACCTCCAGATGGACAGTACTTTTCCAAATTTGGCTTTTGTTTTCCATTGTGTGTGTTTGCTATGTGTGTGTTTTTGCTGTGTGTGTGTGTGTGTTTGTGTTGCCTCACCTCCTATTTGTGAATGGTTCCATGCCACAGCATATTTAGCTGTGTGATGTTGTACTTCTCTTCTCTCTGCAGCCTCTCAATGTGCTGGATCCCAAAGTACTGGGCCTACAGGCTGTCGGAGGGTGAGTGACTTCTGACTGTCCCAAATGGCACCCAATTTCCTATATAGTGTACTACTTTTGATCAGAGACCTACTGGTTCTGGTAAAAAGTAGTGTACTATATAGGGAATATGGTACCATTTGGGACATTTGCATTGACTAAACATGGAAGGTTTCCCAAAGTATGCGTAGCTGAAATAGTTATTTCTTTCCACAACCATGCAGCTGTACAGCTGCAAGAGAGCAACTACAGTATATTCAAATCGGTGATTGACAGTTAATCTTCTGTCCATGAACAAACTGAATTTGTAAATGAAAGCACTTCAATGTTCTACGAGAGGTGTGCATCTAGGGGGGTGTCCCAAATGCCACCATGTTCCAGAGTGCACTACTTTTGACCAGAGCCATATGGGCCCTCGACAAAAGTAGTCCACTGGATGAGGAATACATTCTTAGATAAAAAGGTGCTATCTAAAACCTAAAAGCGTTCTTCAGCTGTCCCCATAGGATAACTATTTGAAGAACCCTTTTTGGTTCCAGGTAGAAATCTTTTGGGTTCCATGTAAAACCCTTTCCACAGAAAGGGTTTTGGAATGAAAGGATTCTACTTTCATTGTTCTATCGGAACAGCCAAAGAACACTTTTGAAAGCCTTTTTTCTAAGAGTGTAGGGTGCCATTTGGGATTCCCCTTATATTGTTCAAATAAATACAAGTCTGCTTTAGCAGAACACCAACCCTTGGTCTGGGTCTGGGTCTGGGTCTGCTCTAGATTGGTAGGACTGTTTTGATTCTATTCCTTCTCCCTAACTTGTACATTTGTCCTTCAGATCATTCAGTTTATTCACCCGTCAACTTTCTCTCTCTCTCTCTCTCTCTCTCTCTCTCTCTCTCTCTCTCTCTCTCTCTCTCTCTCTCTCTCTCTCTCTCTCATTCCATCATTGGCTGGCATACTACACACATAGTATGTGTGTTGATATACTGTGGGTCTGTGTTTTTGTTTGTTTGTGCTGTGTGGTTGCTCGCTTGACTGTGTGTGTGTTTCTCTCTCTCTATGTGTGTGTGTTGATGTATGAGTCATTGTTTCTGTGCTGAAGCAGACTGTTTAATGTCTCTGTGGGCAGCTGATTAACACATCGGAGCTTTGGGGGAGAGAGCTGTAATTTGGTCCTGAACCCTCAGGCCTTCCATCCCCACCCACAGACAGCCAGTCCAAACTTCACTCCACTTAGCCTATACTTAACTAGAGAGGCACTAGCAACTTATAGCAGTTATACAGTATTTACTTACCAGGAAGTCTTTGGCTGTGTCCCAAAGTCAAGACGGGTGCTCTCGATAGTTATTGTCAGGGGAAAACCATTGTTAAGCCTGTCACAAAATCTACAACACACAACAAAGCGCTCTTTTTAGAGTCTTCCCCAGTCCCCCCTTCTCTCTCCACCCAGCCTCTCTGCCCCAGCCCAGTCCCTGACTCTGACGTGGCCCAGCTTCTCTCTCTGTCCCCCAGCCTCTCTCCCCCAGCCTCTCTCCCACAGTCGCTCTACACCCAGCCTCTCTCCCCCAGCCCAGTCCCTGACTCTGACGTGGCCCAGCTTCTCTCTCTGTCCCCCAGCCTCTCTCCCCCAGCCTCTCTCCCACATTCACTCTACACCCAGCCTCTCTCCCCCAGCCTTTCTTCCCCAGTCTCTCACCCAGTCTCCCCCCAGTCTCCCCCAGTCTCTCTGCCCCCTGCCTCTCTCCTTCCAGACTTTCTCCATCCAGACTCTCTCCACCCAGTAACTCTCCACCCAGTAACTCTCCACCCAGTAACTCTCCACCCAGTAACTCTCCCCCAGTCTCTTTCCCTAGTCTCTTGCCCCAGTCTCTTCCCAAGCCTCTCTCACCCAGTCTCTCTCCCCCAGTCTCTTTCCACCCAGCTTCTCTCCCCCAGCCCTTCTCCTCCAGTCTCTCTCCCCCAGTCTCTTTCCACCCAGCTTCTCTCCCCCAGCCCTTCTTCTCCAGTCTCTCCAACCAGTGTCTCTACCCAGTCTCTCTACCCCAGCTTCTCTCCCCCAGTCTCTTTCCACCCAGCTTCTCTCCCCCAGCCCTTCTCCTCCAGTCTCTCTCCCCCAGTCTCTTTCCACCCAGCTTCTCTCCCCCAGCCCTTCTCCTCCAGTCTCTCCACCCAGTGTCTCTACCCAGTCTCTCTACCCCAGCCTCTCTCCCCCAGTCTCTCTACACCCAGCTTCTCTCCCCAGCCCTTCTCCCCCAGTCTCTCTCCACCCAGCCTCTCAGAAACATGGATGAACGTCTAATTCTGACGTGAGACTGTGAGAGTTAGTTGCACCACACACATGAATGCACACACACACACAGACAAACATTAACAAGTCTGTTTCAGCACAGAAACAGTGACTCATACATTAACATATCACTCACACACACACACCTGGTCATTGCTATTTAAAGCTGCTCTCGCCAGCTCACAAGTAGTGTCCTGTCAGTTCTGACAAGTGTCTCCTTTCACCTGCTGAAGGTGTCTGCTACACTACCTTACCAGTCCACCGAGAGAGAGAGAGAGAGAGAGAGAGATAGAGAGACAGATAGACAGACAGACAGACAGACAGACAGACAGACAGACAGACAGACAGACAGACAGACAGACAGACAGACAGACAGACAGACAGACAGACAGACAGACAGACAGCGAGAGAGAGCAATAGAGAGAGAGAGAGAGAGCGATAGAGAGACAGATAGAGAGAGATGGGATATCCCTGTGCAGAATATCCCTAGCCTGGGCCCTCTGGTCAGGCAGGGTAGCAGGGAAACCTATAGGGAGAGAAAGGAGCCTGAGGTATGACTTGTGTGTTAGCCAGCCCTTGTAAATCACCATTCCACTGTTTAGCCTGGTAATGCCCCCTCTACACTGCATTATTATGATATTAATAGGCCTTAAACCTGTCTGCTTCCAACAGAGCTGGCTGCATTCTTTATGGCATTGACAGCATGCCAGATTTACGCCGCAAGAGGACCTTACCTATTGTCCGAGACCTGGTGAGTTATCTGCCTCAACAAGGTTCTGTGTGAGTTACAGTGGGGCAAAAAAGTATTTAGTCAGCCACCAATTGTGCAAGTTCTCCCACTTAAAAAGATGAGAGAGGCCTGTAATTTTCATCATAGGTACACTACAACTACGACAGACAAAATGAGAAAAAAAATCCAGAAAATCACATTGTAGGATTTTTAATGAATTTATTTGCAAATTATGGTGGAAAATAAGTATTTGGTCAATAACAAAAGTTTATCTCAATACTTTGTTATATACCCTTTGTTGGCAATGACAGAGGTCAAACATTTTCTGTAAGTCTTCACAAGGTTTTCACACACTGCTGCTGGTATTTTGGCCCATTCCTCCATACAGATCTCCTCTAGAGCAGTGATGTTTTGGGGCTGTTGTTGGGCAACACAGACGTTCAACTCCCTCCAAAGATGTTCTATGGGGTTGAGATCTGGAGACTGGCTAGGCCACTCCAGGACCTTGAAATGCTTCTTACGAAGCCACTCCTTCGTTGCCCGGGCGGTGTGTTTGGGATCCTTGTCATGCTGAAAGACCCAGCCACGTTTCATCTTCAGTGCCCTTCCTGATGGAAGGAGGTTTTCACTCAAAATCTCACGATACATGGTCTCATTTATTCTTTCCTTTACACGGATCAGTCATCCTGGTCCCTTTGCAGAAAAACAGCCCCAAAGCATGATGTTTCCACCCCCATGCTTCACAGTAGGTATGGTGTTCTTTGGATGCAACTCAGCATTCTTTGTCCTCCAAACACGACGAGTTGAGTTTTTACCAAAAAGTTATATTTTGGTTTCATCTGACCATATGACATTCTCCCAATCTTCTTCTGGATCATCCAAATGCTCTCTAGCAAA